>NC_065597.1:39047004-39692629 GCF_024542745.1 Macaca thibetana thibetana | reverse complement strand
CTATGCCTCTACCATTTGAAATTCAAAAAAGAAGAGCAAAATAAAATCAAAACAAAAAATAACAAAGATAAAAATTAATGAAATTGAAACAAGAAACTAATAGAAAAAAATTGAAGTTCTATAAAATTGATACATCTTTAATAATATTGGCAAAGAAAAAAGACAGAAGACATAAGTTCCCAAAGTCAGGAATGAAAGATGGACTATCACAACAGAACTACAAACATTAAAAGAGTATTAGATAAATACCGCAAATAATTCTATGCACATAAATTTGACAATTTAAATGATATGGACAATTTCTTTTGAAGCCCCAAACTACCTTAACTCACCCAAGAAGAAATAGATAACTTGACTAGTATTCTATCTATTAAAAATTAAATTCCTAGTTCAAAATTTTCTTCAAAGAAAAATACAGGTCCAGATTCCTGATAAATTCAACCAAGCATTTGAAGAAAAACATGTCCAATGCTAAACAATCTTTTCCAGAAAAAAAAAAAAAGAGGAAGCTTCCAGACTCATTTATGAAGCTAGAATTACTCTCATACTAAAGCCAGATGAAGATGGTTAAAGAAAATTACAGACAAATACACATCATGAACATAGTAAAAATCCTTAACAAAATGTTAGCAAATCAACTTTAGCAATATAAAAAATAATAATAATACAACATGATCAGATAGGGGTAATCCCAGGAATGTAAGCCTGGTTCAACATATAAAAATGATTTTTAAAAATCCATCATATAATAGACCAAAGAAGAAAAAACACCCAAATATATAAATTTGTGTGAAAAAAGCAGAAAGAGAAGCATTTATTTAAAATGAAAACTCTCATCAAACTGGGGAGTAGAAAACATACTTTATTAATTGATAATGGGCATCCAAAAAAAAAAAAAAAAAAACACTGCTGACCACATAAAAAAGAAAAACTGAAAGCTATTTTTCCCCAAGATCAGGAAGAAGTCAAGGATGTCCACTCTCACCACTCCTATTTAATATTATACTGAGAATCCTACACAGTGCAATAAGTTAAGCAAAATACAAAAAGGCACACAAATTGGAGAGAAAGAAATTAAACTGTCCCCATTCAAAGACATGTTGGTCTATGAAAAATAAAAGTAGTGAATCCAGAAAAAAGGTTCTTTGAGAGTTCAGTAAAGATAAAAGGTTAATTTACAAAAATATATTAAATTTCTACATATTATCAATGAAAAGTTAGGAACTGAAATTTGAAAAGTAAAGCTATTTAAAATAGTTTCAAAATATGAAATATTTAGATCTCTGTCTAACAAAGCTTATACAGACTCTATATACTGAGAATTACAAAATTATTGTGAATAAAGAAGTTCTAGGTAAGTGCAGAGACAGACTATATCCATGGATTAGAGCACTCAATATAGTTAAGACACAAATTGTCAACAAGCTGATCTATAGATTTGACTCCATTCCAATCAAAACCCTGTCAGGATTTTTTGGCAGATACACATATGCTAATTATAAAATTTATACAGAAAGGCAAAACAATTAAAATAGTCAAAATATTTTTGAAAAAATAAATGAGAGGATTTACACTATTCAATTTTAACACTGCTAAAAGCTAGAGTAATCAGTACAGTGTGGTATGGGTAAAGGGATCTATTCATAGGTAAATGGCAAAGAATACAGAGCCTGTAAGTAAACTCAGACAAATATGGCCAATAGATTTTAAACAAAGATGCAAAGATAATTCAATAGAGGAAAGATAGACTTTCCAACAAATACTGTTGGAACAACTGGACGTCCAACCAAAAATTAATGTCAACCTAAACCTCACACCTTATACAGAAACTTAACTAAATATGGGTCTAGATTGAAACAAAAAAAATATATAACTATAAAACTCTTAGAAGAACATAGAGAATCTTTATGTTGAGGTATTGGTAGAGTTCTTAGACATGAAACCAAAAGCATAATTTGTAAAATAAAATCTTGATATATTAGATTTCTTCAAAACTATGAGCTTTTCCTCTGCAAAAGACACTGTTGAGTGACATCATAGAGATGGGGTAGGGAGCATGAAGAATCAGTTCCTTCACTGAGCAGCAAGTAAGATGACATAAGATTACAGATTAGCTTTTTCATAATTCTGGGATCTAATTTAAAAATTTAGAGGCCAGGTGCAGTGATTCACATCTGTAATCTCAGCACTTTGAGAGGCCAAGGCAGGAGGATTACTTGAGCCCAGGTATTTGAATCTAGCCTGGGTAGCATAATGCGACCCTGTCTGTATTTAAAAAATTAAAAATTAGCCCATCATGATGGTGGACTCCTGCAGTCCCAGTTACTCAGGAGGTTGAGGTGGGAGGATGGCTTGAGCCCAGGAGCTCAAGGCTGCAGGGAGCCATGATTGTGCCACTGCACTCCAGCCTGGGCAACAGAGTGAGAACCTGTCTCAAAATAAAATAAAATAAAATAAAATAAGATAAAATAAAATAAAATAAAATAAAATAAAATAAAATAAAATAAAATTGGAGCAAGCAGGAGAGGGTTTCACAGGAAGAAAAAAAAAAAAAAAAGGTAAACTTAGATGGAAAGCATTATGGCATTTTGCTTACCAAAACTCATAACCTTTCATGTTAGAAACTCAGAAAATTAGGAATAGAAGGGAGCTTCCTCAACATGACAAAAGGCATTCATGTAAAACCCATGGTTATCATACTTAATCGTGAAAAGCTGAAAGCTTTCCTTATAAGATCAAGAACAGGCAAGAATGTCTAGTCTTACCACTTTGATTCAATATTGCACTGGAAGTTTCAGTCAGGACAACTAGGCAAAGAAGAAATGAACAATATCCAGATTGACAAGGATGAAGTAACAGTCTCTATTTGCAGATGACATACTACACCAAACAAAAATCATTAGCACTAATACATGAGTTCAGCAGTTTGCAAGATATCAGATAAATCTACAAAACTTAAGTGTGTATTCCTATACACCAGCAATGAATTGAAAATAAAATTAGGGAAACTATTTCGTTTATAATAGCATTACAATGAATAAAATTCTTAGAAATAAACTTCACGAAAGAAGTGCAACACTCATACCTCGAAAACTATAAAGTGTTGTTGAAAGGAATTAAAGAAGATCTAAATAAATGGAAAGACATCCTGTAATCATAGATTGAAGACTTAATATTATTAAGATGTCAACACTCCCCAAATTGATCTACAGATTCAGTGCAATCCCTATCAAAATCTCAGATGGCTTATTTGCATAAATGGACAAGTTTATTCTAAAATTCATGTGAAAATGAAAGGGAGTCAAGAGCCAAAATGATATTGAAAAGGAAGAACAAAGATGTAGGATTCACACTTCCCAATTCAAAAACTTACTATAAAGCTACAGTAATTATGATTTCGTGAGACTTGTATAAGGATAGGCTACAGATCAATGAAATAGATGAGAGTCCAGAAATAAACCCATAAACTGATGGGCAATGATTTTCGACAAAGGTGCCAAGATAATCCAATAAGTAGAAAATAGTCTTTTCAACAAATGGTGCTGGAACAACTGACTAACCACATGCAAAAGAATAAAATTGAATCTTTTCCTCATCTCACAAGCAAAAATTAGCTAAAAATGGATTATAGACCTAAATGTAAGAGCAAAAACTATAAAACACTTAGAAGAAAATACAGGCACAAATTTTTGTGACACTGGATTAGGCAATGGTTTCTTAGATATGACACAAAAAGCAGAAGCAACAAAAGAAAAAAAAGTAAATTGGACATCATCAAAATCAAAAACTTGATTATTAAAGGACACCATCAAGACACTGAAAAAAAAACTGCAGAATGGGGGAAAATGTTTGCAAATCTTATATCTGATAAGAGATTAGCCTCCAGTATACACAAAAAAAAACCCCTTACAACTCAACAATATAAAGACAAGTAACCCAATTTTAAAATTGGCAAATAATTTAGACATTTCATCAAAGGAGATATGCAAATAGCCAATAAGCACATGAAAAAAATGTTCAACATCATTAGTCATTAGGAAAGTACAAATCAAAGCCACCATGAAACACCACTTCATGCCTACTAGTATTGTTATAGTCAAAAAGATAAACAACCAGTTTCAGCAAGGATGTGGAGAAATTGGAAGCCTTACACATTTCTGATGGGAATGTAAAATGGTGCAGTCACTGTAAGAAAGCCCACAGTTATCATACTTAATGGTGAAAGACCGAAAGCTTTCCTTGCAAGATCAGGAACAGGCAAGGATGTCTAGTCTTACCACTTGTCGCTTCTATTTTGTCAATTCCTTATAAAGGTCAACATAGAGTTTTCATATGGCTTAGAAATTCTACTACTAAAGAATTCCGTCCAAAAGAATTGAAAAGATATATCCACACAAAGCATTGTACCTGAGTGGTAATAGCAGTATTATTCATAATAACCAAAAAGTGGAAACATCCCAGACGCCCATCAACCAATGAATGAATAAACAAAATGTGTTATATTCATATAATGGAATGTTACCCAGCTAGAAAAGGAAATGAAGTATCCATATGTGCTGTGACATGAATGAACATTAAAATTTTAATGCTAAGTGAAAAAAGCCAGTCACAGAAGACCACCTACATATGATTCTATTTATATGGAATATCAGAATAGACAAATAGGCACAGAAATTATATTAGTGGTTTCAGGGGATGCTGGGAAGGGGAGAGGGGGGAGTAACCAGTAATGAGTAGAGAGTTTCTTTCTGGTGTGATTAATGTGCTCTGAAATTAGTGGTGACAGTTGCACAACTTTATGAACATGCTAAAAAAAATCCCACTGGATTGTACACTTCAAAATGGTGAATTTTATGGTATATGAATTATTTCTCTATTTTTAAAAATGGGCAGAAGCTGTGAGATACAATTATATACCTAGTAGAATGGCTAAAAATAAGATGTAACTGGCAGCACCAAGTACTGGTAAGTATGTGGAGCAAATGGAACTCCCATACATTACTGGTGGGAATGCAACGTGGTATTGCCACTGTGGAAAACGTTTTGATGGTTTTTAATAAAGTTAAACAGAGACTTATATGATCCAGCCCTTCTACTCTAAGTATTTACCATCCCCCACCCTGCCACACACATACCAAAAAATGAAAGCATATGTCTATGTAAAAGCTAGTCATGTAAATGTTCATAGACAATTTATTTGTAATCACTAAAAGCTAAAAACAATGCAAATGTTTTTTAATTGTCAAATATAAACTTTGGTACATCCATATAATGGCATACCACTCAGCCATAGAAAAGGAATGCTTTATTGATAAATGCAGCAATGTGGATGGATTACAATGACATTAACGATGAGTGAAAAAAGTCTCAAAACATTAATTTTTCTGTTTACATGACATTCTGAAAAAGACAAAGTATAGGGATGGAGAACAGATCAGCAGTTGCCAAAGGTGGATAAAGGTTTGACTGCAAAAGAGTATCACAACGGAGCTCTTGGGGCATGATGGAATCCTGGTTGTGGGAGTGGTTATGAGAATCTATGCATGTGTTAAAATTCATCGAACTGTACATGCTACATACACACACAGAGCTTACAAACACAATAGAGATGAAATAAAATAAACAGTACTGAATAAATAATCCTAGACTTCACAAGATGCCAAAGTATATCCCTTCTTAAGAAGATTGTAATCTAGATAAAGAGACAAAACTAACAAATTCTAGAGAGCTATCACTAAAAAATACTAATTCCTATCATTTATCAAGCATTCACCCTCTGTCAAGCTCTTTACTGATACCTTCTGTCATCTAATCCTCTCAAAATTATTATGAAGTAGATAAATAGTGTCAAAGTCAAGAGTGATCCAACATCCAGCCTACCAAGCATGTAAAGACAGAAGAATGGTTTCTATCTCTTTATAGTCTGTCAGAAACTGGAGTTCCAGGAACACAGTGGCATGTCATTTGTCACAACTGGTTTGTTGCTTATGAAGATGTAAGGGTGTTTTTTAATGTGTATTCCTCATCATAACAACACAACCGTCTCAGCAAGAACTTAAGTGATGATTCATATGTGCTCATCATTTCTTGCTGCCACGTGGTACCTGACACCAAATGGCTCCTGATCTAAATCAAAATTGTTGGCAACTTCTCCCCATGAGGAATGAGAGGTAATTGTCTAGTCTGAAAAATTAGATTGGTGCAATCGGAGAGGTAGTTAAGGAACAGCCAGGACTGCAGAAACTTCCCTATAGAAGAAAAATATTGTCAACATGGTAAAAGCCAGGGATTATAATGTTACTAAACCATGAATATAAACTTTGTGCAGCATCTACAGTCAGTGCTAACTTTCAGCATCATTTAAAAGCAACTGTTTTCTACAAAATAGAATTTTCAGGTAGAGTAAGAGATCCAGTCCTAACTCAAACTCTGATTTTAAGATGTCATGCCTCTGCTCCAAAACTTCCACCAATGACCCTTTGTTTACCAAGTGAAAAGCCAACAACCCTATCTGGGCTTCGAAACCCTCCCCCTCCTGCCTTCCCTTGACCATGTAGTGGAAAACTCAACTGCCATCTTCCCCAAGTTTTACTTCTTCCAATCTCAACCCCTGGGACCTGATGGTCTTCTCAGTTTTCCCAGTTGTCCCCCACATTTCCTGGGGAAGAACTCTGATTGGCTACCCTTTGGTCAGATAACCATTCTTAGAACAATCAATTGTGACCAATGAGGCCAACACAGCAGTACAATGCTGTGGGAGAAGAGCAGAAAAAACAAGCAGTGTTTCCAATCAAAAAAACACCTGTCTTGACCAGCCCTATGACTCTCCGTCCTCTGAATGCTTTGTTAGGGTAGCTGGCATGTACTGAATACTCACTATATACTAAGCACTTGCGACCATATTCATTTAACGCTCAGTGAGATAACTGTTATTATGTCCATTTTAGATTGAGAAAATGGAAGCATGTAGAGGTTATATAACTTGCCCCAAATCACAGAGATAACAAGTAATAGAACCAGGGCCTGTGCTGTTACCAAGGTGACTTGTTGCTAATTTTTAGAATATATACTACAGAATCAGCTCTGGGCACTAACATACCTTTTAAGAGAATTTATCATTTCACATTTATTCTTATGTTTCCAGCTAGATTGTGGAGGAAAGCTAGGTTTTCTCTCTTTCCCTATACCCCACACCTTAGCCCCAGACATGCCCTGCAATCAAAGCCCAAGAGTGCCAGGGCCCCAGGTGAGATATGATCAGAGTGCCTGCCAAGGAAGGAACAGATGGGTCTGCTAAATGGTGAAATCAAGTCCCTGCCATATGAATGGCAATAAGCATCCCACATAAAATAATTACTTCCAGTTTGCTTGGCAGGTTGGATGAAGTCCGAGGGAAGGTTAATTTATCTTTCACAGCTTTGAGCCTTCAAGCTGTGGTTTCCTGAGTGAAAAGGATCTCTTTTCAATGATTCTTTGCAAGATCCATTTAGTCATGGCAGAACCACCTCCTCCTCAATGAGTCACAAAATTTATTTGGGGTCCCTTTGCTGGCCAAGGTCCACGATGTGGGGATGGGCAATTTAAGTCATATGGAGATGTACATGTATACCAAAGGTCTATGGTACAGCAGGTAGGATACTAAAATAGCTTCAAGTTCTAGATGCCAGTTAGCTCTACCATATAAAAGCTGTGTAAGGATTGTCTCATCTGTGGAATGGTTTAATAATACATGGCTAATCAATTTAGGAATATGAGGAATATTAAGTGAGATAAAGATTATTAAATAAAACTTGGAATGATTAAGGGTGCTTACAAACTTCCAGGAACAGAATCTAGACATAAATGGAGCCTTTTGATCTATGCCGAAATGGCAAAGCTCCCTGTTTTCCATGCCTGTTAATGCTTCTGACTTTCTTTCTCACCTCTGTTTTCTGAGGCTCTCCCTTCCTCTCCATAGGTCCTAACTGTTAAGGGTTTTGCATTGCAGGATGAGAAGAACCAGCATTTTTGTGTGTCTTTCAATAACCAATTGCTTACTTCCATTGGATGGTCAAGGTGTAATGTTGATAAGAATTTGGTGCCATCATTATGAATATCTGACCCAACTCAATTCAGTCTCTTTTTCACAGAAACTTAGTTTGCTCAAGCAATCCATGGTGGCCAAAGACAGTTCAAGGATTTCATCTCCAAAATGCCTGATATGGTGCCCCAAAGAGACACACACTCATTCCTCATTTGGTCTTGCTTACTCTGCCTGGAACAGAAACTATTCACTACTTATAGCAAAGCAGGTAATTTCACACACTGGGAAGAGAAATATGTAATGGTAAATGTTTTTAGATTTATCAGTGATGAAAGACATAAAAAAGTCTTTCTAAAACATAAACAGTCATAATTGCAAAAAGAAAAAAGAAAAAATATTTTAGTTGATTTTAGTTGGAAAATAGTTTTAGTACTTACATTGTAAGATGATGTGTGTTTTTTCAGTAGCCTTACTCCCTTCTGTGAATAACACTTTCTGTGTGTAACCTTCACCCATCTGTGCATCCCCACGGCAAATCCACATAGTTTGCTCGATATAGAATTCATGGTCAAAGGTTCATTTATTTCAATACTTGAACAATATTGTACCACTTCATTCTGGCTTCCATTGTTTCAAAAGAGAAGTTTACTGTTATTTGAATTGGAGTGTCCCTATAAATAATACCTTGTCTCTCTGTGGTTGCTTTAAAGATTTTTTCTTTGTCTTTACTTTTCAGAAGCTTAATTATGATATGTGTTGGTGTGAACCTGTTTGTACTTATTCTGTTTGGGGTTATCCCAGCTTCTTAAATATGTACTTTTATGATTTTTACCAAATTTAGACAGTTTTAAGCCATTATTTTTCCTCAAATACTTCTTCAGTACTACTCTCTTTCCTCTCATTCTGGTACTCCAATGATACAAATGTCAACTTTTTTGTTATTATTCCACAGGCCCTGAGACTTTGTTCATTTTTCTTTCATTCTATTTTCTTCCTGTTGTTTAGATTGGGTAAACTTTATTGATCTATCCTTAAGTTTATAGAATCTATCCCCTATCATTTCTCTGCAATACCATTGAGCCCATCTAGTGAGCCTTCCATTACCCTATTTTTCAGTTCTATAACTTCCATTTTGCCCTTTTTATAACTTCTAATTTCTTTGCTGAGATTTTCTACTTGTTTATTTGTTTCAAGAGAATTCATAATTGCCTGTTAAAGCATTTTTAAGATGGCTGCTCAAAAATCCTTATCAGATAATTCCAGTATCTAATTCATCTTGGTATTAATATCTATTGATTGTCTTTTCTCCTTCATGTTGTGATTTTCCTGTTTCTTGGTATGATCAGTAATTTGTATTATGTCTTGGACATTTTTGATATTATATTATGAGGCTCTAGATTCTATTTACTCTTCTATTTTAAGAAGGAAGACCTTTCATGGTGGTGTAGTGCAAGAGCTGGGTGAATGTGTTTGTTCAGCTTTTCCCTGGGTTCCTTCCTTCAATACCACCCCAAAAAATGAAATGATTAGTACTACCTCACTGCAGACAGATGGGGTAAAAGTTCAGTTTTGTCCTCAACCCACTGACATCTTCCTGGCAAAAATAAGGCTCCAATTCAAATCAACTTATTGCTTTCAAGTTGAAATGTAAGCTCAGATCCCTGTTGGGCCCCACTGACAAAGAGGAGAAGAAGGAGACAGATGGCTGAGTGCCACTTTGTTGTTGCAATATAAGAATGGAAGCTCTGCTTCTTGCTAGTTACTGGGGAGCCATGAGGAATGAAATGTCAATTAGCTCCATGGTCTACCACTCCATTCCATAATGTTGATGACAATTGGGGGTGAAGACCCAGAAGAGGGGAGCAGAAACAAGAGTGCTGACTGGCCCTGCTTCATACTGCCTCATTCAGTCTTCTTGCTGCAGGTGGGTGTGGGGTTGCAGCTCTCCACTGAACCTTGCTGACATTGAGAGTTGGGAGAAGTGGAGGTGATGTGCTGACTAGCTCCAATACATGCTACCTTATTCAGTCTCATTGATGCTGGGTGTGGTTAGAGATTCAGCTTACCACTGGACTAGGTCAAATACTGTAATTTGACCCCCAGTGGTTTATTTAAGAAAGGACCTAATTTAGTCCAAGAGAACTCATTATTGGGATTTTGTGGGAACAACTGGGAAATATAGGGTGGTTAAGAGACCTCCCTCTTTCTGCTGCACTTGAACCTATGAAGACATCAGCTGGAGACTGAAGAGACTACAGACTCATTTGGCTGCTTTATGTAGCAAACATAGAGGTTAGGAACATAGATTTGATTTCAAAGTCTAGCTCAATTATGAGACTGTGGGCACAATATACTACTGAATAAAATGGAGATAGTGAGGATACATCTCTTTCAGTATTATTTCAAGTATTTGATAAAGTAATATATGTACAGCGGTTCCACCAATGCTTGGCGTGTCACGAATTCTCATCAAATGGAGGTCATGATGAATAATTGACAATGTTGTTAATAGCAGGCCCATGTCTTCCACTTTCTTTTATCTCTCATAGGACTGAGTTCATGGTAAGTGCTTAATAAATATACCAGCATGAACCAATGTATCAGAAAGGACCTGTTTAAACCCAGCCAACTCAATTTCCTGTCCCACTGCAACACTTGTTTTAATGTAAGGATTAGAGCTGGATGAAAAATTGCATTCTCATAATCTGCTGTCACACAACATAACATCACTCTGTCTTCCACATTGGTCTCTCCAAAGATTCCTGTATCAAAAGAAATTTCCCATGGGACTGACATCCTTATAGCACAGAATAAAAACCTTTGACCCACAATGATGTATGTACAGACTCTTTTCTCCCTTCTCTTGTCCACCATTTTCCTACTGCTATATTTTAAAAATATCCCAATAGAACATGGATTTAAGGAATAAAAGTTATGAGGGATAGACAGTGGAGACTTGTTGACATCGATATCAATATTGCACTTACACATTCATATTAAGGTTTTCAAGATAGTTAAATGAAGAGAAATGTAGACATATTAATGGCACTCTGCACTCAGTTATACAGTAAAAACCATCCCTGCCAAGTTGACAAAACCAGAAGCAGAGATAGAGCTCTGAAGTGAGTTAATCTGAGGGCAACCATGTTGAAAGAGATTTCTCTAAAATTAATTCCTAACCCCTATGTTTGCTATATAAAGCAGCCAAATGAGTCTACAGTTTCCTCAGGCTCCAGGTGATGTCTTCATAGGTTCATAGATTCTCTTATTCTAAGCTCTAATTGTCAACATCATTGAAAAATAAGGCCTGGCATTCACCTCTATGTCACTCACCACTATTCAGTTAGACTTTTTCATTCCACTTTAGAAATAGGAACTATGATGTCTAAAATGACATTTTTGTTTGTATTTCTGATCTTTTAGATATCATGGAATTTCTTTTTCTACTACACTAACACCCTATTAAGCAGAGTGTGACAGCTTACTTGGTCCCGTTCCTATTTCATCCTATCATGCCTTTGTTAACCTAGAGTAGTACTTCTCAACTAGAGGCAATTTTGCCCCTCAGAGGACATTTGGCCATGACTGAAAACACTTTTGATTGCCACAACCAGTCGGGGAGGGTAGGCGTTGACACTATTGGGATCTAGTAGTAAGGGCCAAGGATGCAGCTAAACATCCTACAATGCACAAGATGCTTCACATCCCCCAAGAAAGAAGTATCTGGTCTAAAATGCCAATAGTGTTGAAGTTGTGATCCTTCCCTAGCACCTAAAAACAAGATTATATTTTCAAGTTATTCTTGAAGCTAAAGTTCTACTTGTAGTCAATTGAAAAGCAGAAGTGAGATCCACGAGACCACAGTTGTAAAGTCCTCCTACAAACTCATCAACAGAGATGTTTAGTTCTGCCAAAACCATAATTCTATTTTTAGTATTTGGTCCTTAGTTTCTGAGTATTCAGTGTTAGATAACAGAATCAAGGTTTCTACTGAAAGCATCCCACCTTATGTGATTCTTTTTTTACTCGCTTTCTTTGCTCCCAGCTGTGTGCCTTTAATCTTGTTTCTCTGGCCCTTCTAGAAGCTCTTAATAACCTATAATAAATCCTTTGCTTCTTAAACTAGTTAGAGTATATTGTCTGCAATTAAGGACCTTAAGTGATACAATAAATTATTATAGACAATCAATCTTCAAGAAAACAAGAATAAGAGACTGATTATAGGAACATGTTGAGTTTGAAGTCAATGCAAATCCAGTTAGCATTAGAAGATGAAACTCTTGTAAGGTTTTGGAGGACTAAGTGTCAGCTGCTATAGACTACTGCAAGGCACAAGGAATGACAAGACGTGAAGTGGGTTGGTGTGGTAGAATAAAGACAATCACAAATTATTTGTCACTCACCCATCTATTCCCTTATTCCCTTGAAACTGGGCTATCCCTGTTACTTGACCCAATGAATAGAAATAAAACAAAATTAATTCTTTGTAACTTCAAAGGCTAAGCCTTAAGAAATCTATAATATCTACCTTTACTTCTTGGAGCACTCCTTTTTGGGATCTAGCCACCATGCTATAAGGAATCTCAAGTAACCATGTTGAGACTCTATAGGAAGTAGAACCAAAATTGTCCTTAGCTGACAATCTCACCTGAACACTTAACCAACGCCCACCATCAACTCCCAGACATTGTTATCAGTTATCTTGAATATTTCAGGCTCTGTTGACCCTCAGATTATTGTAGTACCAGTGGTCACCACTAAGTCCAGTCAATACACAAAACTGTGAGAGAAGAACTGGTTATTGTTTTAAGTCACTAAGTTTTGGAGCAGTTTGTTACACAGCACTATATAACCAAAATAGTTGACTACTTTTAATTGCACTGGCCATCTCAAAAATTAAAATGACAAGTTCAATTTTAAATTTGCTATTTAAGACACAGTCAGAAAATCAGAAGGTTTCTATCACTTAACCTAAAAGAATGTGGGTACAAAAATAAGATGCTAATTCTAATCCTGTGGGTCACTCAAAATTTCACATAGATTGAATAAACAGCCTCACTAGATGACTTGAATACAGACTAGAGAATTGTTTGAGAAATAATAGGATGTTGAGAACAAGAATTATGACATTTGGGGAAGATCTGAATAATTCTGAGAACCTCTAACCTTCCAAATCTGACCATTCATTGTAAACAAAAGCAGCGCCTCTTTCCCTGTCTGATGAAGCTGGCTCTGTCTCCTAGAATAACCAATACAGATGTCATATAACATATTTACTCTCACAAGGATATTAATTATAATTTTGCTTCAATGTACTACCTCTTATAGGATCCAGACTAAAACTAGAGTCAGATCTCAACAAACCCTGAGGCATCAGCTATAGAATAAAACCAGGAAAAAAAAAAAGAGATGCACTAAAAGAACTGAAAGCTTATGCTAAATTAGGTCAGAAAAAAACTTGGAAAATACATATGATAAGATCATACATCACAGAGGGAATAACATAATTCTGAATGAGGCTGCGTTTCATGCTATTAGTTTATTTACCAGAGATTCTAAAGTCAATGGGTTCACTCAAGCAGATGAGAGTGGTTCCAAATAGCTGATAGAAATCTTGACTCAGTGGTGGCCTATTATAAATAAAGTTGATAGTCATGTAATTCCTTGGTATAATGTAGAAGGAAGACCCCAAAGATAGAGATAATGGAATGTTTGAGCAAATTTATTACATTTCATTCACTCACCCACTTTTGAGAGGGTTCAAAAACATGCTTTTTAGCAAAGGATTGAGAAACACACTGATGAAAGGCGTGGCAGGACTCTTAAGAAGCACTTTAGTGGCTGCACTCTGAAAGCTAAATGTGAGAATTCAAGATGCTGTCATTAAAATGGACTTTCTGATTTCAGTAGAGAAGACAGAATGGCAGAACAAGCAGAAGCAAAATGGGCATGACTATAATAATAGTCACTGTCTTCATCTATTTTGTGTTACCGTAACAGAGTACATGAGACTGGGTTACTTATAAACAATAGAAGTTTATTTGGCTTATGGTTCTAGAGGCTGGAAAGCCAAAAGCATGGTGCTGGCATCTGGTCGGGGTTTTAATGTTGCATCATCCCACAGTGGAAGGCAGAGGGTAAGAGAGTGCAAGAGCAAGAGAGCTAGAGGGAGTCAAACTTACTTTTACAAGTCTGTTCTCATGTTAACTAACCTACCCCCAGTCATGACATTAATTCATTCATGAGGGCAGCGTCCTCAGGTCCTAATCACCCCTTATCAAGTTTCACCTCCCAACACCGTAGCTTTGGGATTAAGTGTCCAACAGATGAACTTTTGGGGACACATTTAAATCATGGCAGGCACCATGACTGGGGAGATGATCAGAATGGTTTGATCCATTGAATCTCTAGCAATGACCAATTGATCATGGGGTTCTTAAGATAGTTCATTAAGATCCAACTTGATCTGTATCATTGAAAAATTCCACATCCTGTATTTGAAGCTCAACTTGCATTAGCATGACAGAATATAAAGGTTATGACCCAATTCTGTGGCCTAATTCTGTTTATAGACCCAGAATCCTTTGAATAAAAGAGAAACCCAGTACACTTGATGAAGAAGCCTACAATTATATCACAACTATGTATTGCAAGTCTTACCTCTATTGTTCCCCACAGGAAGCTTTGGCCTCAAACATTATACTTTGCAGTGGAAAAAGGAAGATACACAGACCCTTGCAGTAGCATTGGACTGAGTTACTGTGAATTATTATGAATTCTTGAGGACTAATTGCAGACCAAAGGTTGGGCTGAAGCTGATAGAGTTTAGGCCTGAGCCATCTAACAGTGGATTCATTGGATACATTAACCCAATTTGGTTATTTTCCCAGTCCCTGAGTTCATAGTAGGAATAATATTCTCAGAATGCCTGTGGAATGAGAGGTTTGTCAGAGAAGGACCAAAGGGAAGTTCCTAGAGCTCTCTGCCATGTAATAATAGTTCCAATTGGAACCCAAAATAGTTCCAATTCCTACTAGAATGCAAAGATTAGGGCCATCAATTAAATCTTAGAAGATCTACTTTATCATTGTCCCATGTACTTTGCCTATTTAATCTGTGCAGAAGATGGATGGATCTAGAATAATTACAGTGGATTATTCTAAACTTAATAAGGTTTTTACTTCAATTATAGCTACTCTTCCAGATGTAGTCTGTATTAGTCAAAGTTCTCCAGAAAACAAAATCTATAGGATAAATTGTTAATATTACATTATAGTACTTAAGTTACTGGATATGAATAAGTGTAAACATAACTCAAAGACTTTATCTCCTCTTTCGGGGAAGGAGTTCATGTATTCTCAGTTGCAGGATAGTTGTATCATGTTATGTGGAATTATGACCTTATTATTGCCTATTTGGGGACTATGTATGATTTAAGAGATGCATATTAGTGCCAAGTTAACAAGAAGTGGACTTCTAAGAGTTAACTTTATATTTAAACTTGACTGGATCATGGAATGCTCAGATACCTGATTAAACATTATTTCTGGCTGTGTCTGTGAGGATATTTTCACATAACATTAGCATTTGAATTGGTAGACTGAGTAGCAGTTTTCCCTCCTAAACACAGGTGGGCATCAACCAATCTGTTGAAGGCCTAAGCAGAACAAAAAGGTGAATGAAGGGAGAATTTGCTCTGGCTCTTGACTCTGGCTCTGTCACCCTAGTGCTTGAGTTGGGGCTTGAATCTTCTCCTGCCCTTGTCACTCATGGTTCTCAGGTCTTCAGACACAAATTAGAATCTATACCATCGGCTCTTCATCTCTCAGGCCTTCTAACTACAGTGTCAGCCTTCCTGGGTCACCAGCTTGCAGAGAATAGATTGTGGGATTTATCAGCCTCTGTAATCACTGAGGGTAAATGTGAACAAATATATGTGAATACACACACACATGCACACACACAAACACACACATACACTTCTGTTGGATCTGTTTCTCCAAAGAACCCTGACAAATACTGATACTGGTACTGAGAAGTGGGGTGGTGCTACAACAAATACCTAAAAATGTGGAGGCAGTTTTGGAACTCGGTATTGGGTAGAGGCTGGAAGAGTTTTGAGATGCATGCAAGAAAAAGCCAATATTGCTGTGAAAGGACTTTTAAAGTTAATTCTGGTGAGGTATCAGAGAGAAAAGAGTAGAGCAGTAGAGAAAGCTTCCATCTTCTTAGATAATACATAAATAATCATGTACAGAATGTGGATAGAAACATGAACAGTTAAGGCCACACTTTTGGGATCTTGATAAAAATGAGAAGCACGTTATTGGACAATGAAGAGAAGGAGATCCTTGTTATAAAGTGGCAAAGAGTTTGGGTGAATTGTGTATGTGCTCTAGTGTTTTGTGGAAAGCAGAATTTGCAAGAGATAAAATTGGAAATTTAGCTGAGATTTCTTAGCAAAGTGTTGAAAGAGCAGTCTGACTCCGACTGTTTATTATAAAATGTGAGAAGACAGAAATTTATTGAAGACAGAATTGTTAAACAAAAAGAAACTAGAACTTAAAAATTTGGAAAATTCTCAGCTTGTTCATATTACAAAAAGTAAGAGAGTGTGTTCAGAAAAGAACACCAAGCGGGTAGCTGATTGAACTTTCCATAGGGAGATTAGCATGGGTATGAACCACTAAACTAATCAGCCACCTCAACAGGGGCCAGGAATAGAGATGGGATTATGCCAGCAAAGACACTGTCCATTTGAACTAAAGGGAACAGTGAAAGCAGGATGAAATGAAAAAAAAAAAAAGCTGTCAAAATTCTTAAATTCTACAGCACCAGACCACAGGGATATTTGGCCGCAAATATTCTTCAAGACAAGGGAAGAATAACCTTGAAGGCAATTCAGAGGTCATTGAGACTGCCGCTCTCACCACAGGCCCAAAGTGTACACGCCTTGGGGGAGTACAGATGCCTCCACCTCAATTTCAAAGGCCAAGACCAACACCCAGTAGAGTTGTGTGGATGGGGCCATCACCTGCATCCCAACGGGTCACACAGAGATGTCCAGAAGCTGTAGAGATGGTACCTCTTGGAACCATGGGGCAGAGCCACAGGCATGTGAACCCCCACTCAGCAGAGCTGTGGAGGTGGGACTGCTGCCCAGTGGGCCCAGATGACAGAGCATTTAACCAAAAAAGATTATTCTCACTCCTCAAGATATAGTGGAATTTATCTTGCTGAGTTTTAGACCCCCAGCCCATCATCACCCCTTCTTTCTTTCCTATTTTTCCTTTTCAGAATGGGAATGTCTATCTTATGCCTATTCTACCATTGTATTTGGAAGCACATAACTTGATTGGTTTTACAGGTTCACAGCTAAGCAAGAATTTTGCCTCAAAATGAATCATACCTCAAGTCTCACCCATAACTGATTTAAATAATATTTAGGGAGAATTTGTACATGAGACTTTAGAGTCACAGGGCTGTTAAGATAGGATGAATGTATTGTGCATGTGAGAAGGACATGAATTTTGGGAGGGCGAAATGTTATGGCCTACATCTTTGTGCCACCTCCCAAATTCATATGTTGAAATTCTAATTCCCAAAAGGATAATATTCGAAGGTGAAGTCTTTGGGAGGTAATTAGGTTTAGATGGACTCATGAGAGTGGAGCACACATGAGAAGATTAATGTCCTTATAAGAGAAGAAAGAAATAAAAGCATTTTTTCTTGACCATGTGAGCTGATTGTGCATCATGAGAGATGGAGTGAGAATGCAGCTATCCACAAGCCAGAAAGCAGGCCCTCACCAGAAACTGGGTCTGTCAGCACCTTCATCTTGGACTTCCCAGCCTCCAGAACTATAAGAAATAAAGTGTTTGTTGTAAAAGTCACACACTGTATGATATTTTTGTTACAGCAGCCTGAACTCACTAAGACAGAGTCTTTTTAGTAGAATAAATCAATACAGCCCCTGGCACCTATTGTGCAGATATCGATCTGTCTAATGCATTTTGCTCTATCTCAATTAGCAGAAAATACCAGAAGCAATTACTAAGTAACTTGTAAAACTGACAATTTAGAAGAAGATTCAGAGCAAGAGAAGGCTCTCCAGCTGGTCCAGCTCAGTCAGTTAAACCCTATGATTCTGCAGATCCAGTGATGTTTGATTTGTGGTGGCTTCAGATGCTATATAAGGCTTGAGTCAAGACATGTTAGGAGAATCATAGTTGCAGCCCTTAGAGGTTGGTAGCAAAGACAGTCTCTTTTCAGAAAGTTGATGCTCTCCTTTTAGGAAGTTCTTTCTCAAAGCTCCTGAATGTCAAGAAGCCATGCGAACTGAGCTGTCTTCATGAAGCAGGAGTTGTCAGCTCCACCAAGCTATAGTCTCAAGCAGACTCTGCTGCATTCCATCATTCAGTAAATGTGGTACCTACGGAATTGGACTTGAGCAGATCTTTAAGGCATACATTACCCACAGGAGCCTGACACTCCCAGTATATTCACTCCTGCCCATTGCAGCCTCAAGACTCATGAGAAATCCCTATAATCCGTTGGCTGAGAAGGAAAATCAAGTCTAATCTTTGGTGCAAGTAAGAAATTGATTCCTGTGGCTTGCATCCCCACTAAAGGATGGCCTTGAAGGACAATGGAGAAAGGAAAGTTTTCTTGTAGATAGAATTTTAAGTAGTCAGTCTCACGATGTGAAGTCCAGGCTTTCGAAAAGAATAAGATTACCGGATCAATAACAAGGAGGTTTTAATGAAGAAAGGGCATCTCTAAATGGATCCAGAATATGAAAGTATTTGTGTCCCATATGAAAGCTCAGCAAAGAGCCCCATTGTGTAGGAGGTTCTCAATAGTCATGTGGTAAATCAAACCCCTGTAGATATCTGTCAGCCTCTTTCCAGACACTCTTGTGAATTGGTTGATGGATAATGTAGCCATGGTGGCAAAGACAGAAGTGATGCAGAGGTTCAGGAGCACAAAGTTAGTCTCAGGGATCACCATTACTGAGTGTACCAGGGTCCTAAACACTACATAACTGCCCGAGGACCAGCCTACGGTCTGGTGGCAATTGATTACTTTAGATACCTTCCTTTGGGAAGGGACAGACATTTGTCCTCTGGACTATATACTTATTCCCTATATAAGTTTTGTGTTTTGTTCATAATGTCTCCCACAGTCCCAAAAGGCATGCAATCACTCAATGCTTTGTTCATGACTATAGTAGTACACACAATGCTGCCTCCTAATTTTATAGCAAAAGTAGTAAAGTATTATCTAATGTTCATGACATTTACTTGTCTTTCCCAGTACCTTATCTCCTAGAAGTAGTTGGTCTTGCAGAACGATGGAGTGGCCCATGGAAGTGTAGGCTGTTAGAGACAACAATCTCTCAGGAGACTGAATAATTTTCCTAGGTAATATGTGTTCTGAACAAACGACAGACCAAAGTATGATGTCATTTCTCTCATAGCCACACTACAAAGGAGCAGGAAACGGTGAGTGGGAGGGTGTTTGGTTCCTCTCACTATCACAACTCACAATCTAAAAAAGTATTTCCTTTATATTTACAAAATTTTGGATTTTACTGGCTTAGGGGTCTTGATACCTAAGGATGAAATGCTTTCTTCCACAAAGGTAATGATTGGTCCATTGAATAGAAATGAGACTTCCTCCTGGCCACTTCATGGTCTTCAAAAAGAAAAGTGTTGGCTAAGATAATCTTTCCTTGTTACAAAGGAGAAGGAGGACCTTTTGCCACACAATGGTAGTTAGGGAAAATAAAAATGGAATCCAAATGTTTCTAGTGCTGACATTTGTAGAGATAAGTATTAATGGAAAATGGCAAGAACACTAAATTGATCATACTTCCAAGGCTCAAACCCCTAGAAATGAATGACCCACCCAGAAGACCCCAAGAAGCTGGATGCTGATAGAGGCAAAGGAATATGAAATGCGACATGGAGGAAGGAAGTTTTAAATGCCAACCGAACCTCATGACCCATCTCAGAAGCAAACACTGAAGAAGCCATCCACATTTTTCACTTGCCCTGGTGTCTAGATATTTATTTATATTAGCTATTTTTATTTTTCCCCACTGTTCATATGGGATATGTTCTTGGTGATTACCTTTACAAATTACACTTTAGCTTGCCAGTATCAAGATAGAATTAAGACTAGAGAAAACCTATAACATAACTTGGAAAGGGTGCTATGACTGATAAGAATTTGAGTCTTCCTTTTTTGGAAGTAAGAGTGAGTTTTTTTGTTCATTCAAGAGGCAGGTTTAATTATATAAAGCAAGAGCATATTATTGATGCTATTCTCATTTTCTGGAAGCTTAAGGGGAATAGGAAGAGTAGGTATGGCACTGAGTGAAAAACATGATGGAATGAGACAGAAAATGCAGAATAGTTCATTCATTACTATTACAAATGCCTTCTCGCATTCCTTCTTCGCAGTAGAAGCCACAAAGCTAAAGATGACATTCCCTTAGCTCTCTTGCATCTATGGTTCTGCAAGTAGACTTACTTCGTCAAGTAGATGCATCATTATGAAATTAGAAGGCTGAAACAATATCACAAGTGTCTGAGGACACTGGCTTTTCTGGCATGGTGTAAGCAAATCTTCCTTCTGTGGTAGTTGTATCAGTGTTTCTCATGTTCACTCCCTAGCTTCATGGATGCTGAGCTTAAACGAGTAGCAGAGGCAGGGGACCAGCTGGAATAGCCATTTGGTAGGGTAGATAGATTATTTCTCCCAGTGTATAGTATCCATGCCCAGTTTCCTACCTCTCCCAGACCCAGACCTTAAATAAACTACTTCATACCATGTACTATATCAGAAGGGATGTGTTGCATGCAACTAAATCTCAAACATTCAAACAGAAACTATTACCTTAACAATATCTTTCTCTAGAAAGGCTCACTTCCTCTTCTTTGCACTCAGTGCCTGCTGTATGCTCTCATAGTTCATCATTTTTGTCACTGTAATATTTTATATTATTGCTCAACTGTCTCTTACCTCACTCTCTAGAATGGACATATTCTGATGACAGTCCCCTGTAATTTATCCGTATTCTGATGAAAGCATATTGTGTTGCATTTGGGAAACTCTACTCTCCCAATCTCAGCCCAGGTGGTTGGGGCATGAGACCCAAACATGGCCAATCAGCATACTCTATGACCTTGGTTCAGGAGTACATTGTGACTCAGGGTCAGACCAAGGAGAGTATGCTTGGGACTTTATGTTAGAACTATTACAAACATGGCTCTCTTGCACTGGGCTCCCTAGGGTGACAGAACAGAAGTATGGAATATCTTGACCTGTTAGTATCGTTTGAGAAGAAATTGAAAATTAAACCAACAGAAAGCAGAACTTGGTGGAGAAAGAAACATTAATTCTGATGACACTATTTGACCATATTTTGAAAAAAAAAAAAGTACAAACAAAATGTAAACATCACCTGAAATCCTACTACTTAGAGATAATCTAAGTTAACATGTTTATGACCAGGCTTTCATCTATTTCTAGGTAAACACATACACATGTCGTTTTTCCTAAATGCAATCATATTGTGTATTATTTTTATTACAAATGTTTTTCACTTTATTCTGTAATTTTATTTACATCTTGCTATTCCCTCTTTTTCTCTCCCCACTTTCATTTCTCCACCCCACCTTCCAGCAACAAATGCTAAGGGCCCAGTGTTTTTGTTTCTATATATTTCTTCATGACCAAACAAATAAAAATAACCATTAATAGACTTATTCGAATTATATTGTTATTGCTCTTTTTCTTGTTATAACAATGGCATTATATTGTATACCTACCTTTGCATGTAGCTTTTCTCCTATAACAATATATTATGGAAATATTTCAGGTTAAATGATACAAACTTAATTCATTACAGGTGCTCCTCAACTTACAATGAGGTTACGTCCTGATAAACTCATCATAAGTTGAAAACATCTTAAGTCCAAAATGTACTTAATGCACGTAACCTACTAAACATCATAGCCTATCCTATCCTACTTTAAACATGCCTAGAAGACTTACACTAATCGATAATTGGGCAAAATCATCTAACACAAAGCCTATTTTATAATAAGGCATTGAACATCTCATGTAGTTAATTGAATACTACACCAAAAGTGGAAAACAGAATGGTTGTAAAAGTACTTGAGATAGAGTTTCTACTGAAGGTGTATTGCTTTTGCACCACTGTAAAGTTGAAAACTCTTAAGTAGAACCATCATAAGTCAGGGACTGCCTATTTTTTAATGGTTGCAAAATATTACCCACTGTGGATGTACCATATTTCATTCAGCCCTTCCTCTATCACTTGGTATTTAGTTTGTCTCATTTCATTTGTTTCATTCTTTTCTCTCTCGTCCACTGAAAAACATGCTAAAATAAAGATATCATTATATCCTGGTGTCTTTTTTTTATCAGCCAAATTCCCAGAAGTGGGATTGCAGGGTCAAAAGATCCGTATGTTTCACTTTAAAGGCATATTGCCAGGTTGCTTTCCAAAGGGCTGAAATAATTTCCATCTCCATCAGCAATGTGTGATGCCTCTTTCTCTTTGGCATATCACCAGGTCTGAGTGATAATACACTTAAAATATTTGCATTGTATCTTTAATTAGAAATGTTCCTGATTAGTATTGAGGTTAAGCATCTTTTCATATGCTTATTGACCATTTGGATTTGCTCTTCTCTAAATAAGCTATTCATATACTTTTCTATTGAGCTGTCTTTCTTTATTATTAATGTGATGATACACAAGATGCAATCAAAATCACACTATTTTAGGAAAATATGCAACATACATATGTATGTGTATATGTGTGTGTATGTGTGTAGGACAGATAAATGGCTAATCCTTATAACATACTAAGAGGGTCTTTGTGATTCTAAACTTTTGCCCTTAGACAATGGAACATGGCATGGAGAAGAATAAAAAAGCAGGTTGATTTGCTCAAAATTCTATAACTGTCACAACAACATATTTGAGAAGAATTTGGAAACCCAATGAAAAGCCCAGTGAAGAAGAGAAAGTTCATTCCAAAAATGAGAACAGAATAGGAAATGTGAACTGAAAATGATGAAGAGAAAAGAAGAGGCTGCAGCTGTAAATAATAATGAGCCAAGGCAGGGCTATTCAGGCTCAAAGTCAAGGGCAGGGGTGAATCCCAGTCTGATAAAGGTCAGCCCCCACCCTTTTATTCTGTGCCTCCTATGCTGTTCACCGCTTTTAACCACAGTGGGGGCATCTCATCAACTATACCATGCAGAGGCCCAGGTCTTCACTTGCTTGTTATTCCACTGCAGATCTAAAAGGTAGAACACCTTTGTGATATGTACACTTGGCAAGAAGACCAGAGTCACAAAAGTGTTTGCAGCAACTTTCAGAGCCTCCTCCACTCCCTCTATAGCTGCTAAGATTTGCTCATTGCCAGTCTGTCTTACATTGTTCAAGTTACCATGACAATATACCATTCTTCAATATAAAGATAACCTTACTGATCCTCCCTTCTTAATATGATAGTTTAAATTGGTTTCCTGCATGTAAAATGGGTTGTTGAGACATAATCACAGATACTAGATATGGAAGAAACTTAGAAACCAGCCAGGTCAGTACATAGCGTGTACACACACACACTCTTCCTGTCCACATCCATGGCAGACATCACCAATTGACCACAGAACTCTCTTCTTTAGAGCCTGAATATAGCTCTAAATTTCTCTTTCATTTGGTGCTCTTTAAAAATGGATCCAACTTCATATGTGAGATGAATACAATTTGCCTTCCCTGACCAACTTTTTATAGAGATGGTAAAGGTGAGGATCAGAGGGGAAAATGTCTAGTAGCACAAAAGAAGTAAACAGTAGAACCAGGGAGAATGGCATAGGGAGATGTTTGGAAAAGGGAAGAAATTCAAGTTACTGAGTGTGTTTGTGCCATATTTATTGAGGTGTTGTTCTTGCGGTTTTGAACATGTTATCTCAAGACAGAAGACAGTTCTACTCTGAGTGTGCTTCATTAGTTACTCTCTTGATCAGTGTCCTTTACAGACAACAGCACAGATATACAAGACAAAGTGCCAAGATCATGGCTCCAGCTGTAGCCAGAGGCTGAATGTGCTAACTAGGACATGAATGCAGTGTGATGAAAGCCACAACCTCATTCCCCTTATCTCTGCGCTCTCATCACCCACTTCTACTTCAGCATTATGACTTTGAGCCTATGCCCAGAAAGAATGGCACCCTTAAAGGAAGCTGCTATGCCTCATCCGGTAATGAGCTCAGCCATGTACAGACTTAATATGTATGAGAGCCAGTTAGCTCGGCCTAGAAAATCTTGCTCTAGAACCACATGTTGTATTAATGAAAAGTACTGTATTTTCCAATTTGGCCAAGAACTACCCTTTATCACAAAGAGCCAAATAAGAAAATGAGCAGCTCAGTATAACCCATCTGGTCTACCAGACACTATCTAATCCTCTCCCTGACACAAAACATTACCACCATCGCCACTGCTGATACATGACAAGATTATGGCATAGATATAAGATTGCCATTGGTGATGACATTAAAGTTATCTAACTAATAGGCACTCTGTTCCTCCACTGTTTCATAGAATTTAATCACCATTTGCCATATGCTCTGTAATATCAGAGAGAGAGACTTGGGGAAGAAATTCAACAGCTTATAGTTAATAAATATGCCTGGACTTTGAGGTCAGAGAAACACGGATGCACATCCTGACTCTGTCACTTAATTATGTGACCTTAGACAAGTAACTTAACTTCTCTGAGTCTCAAGTGCTTCAACTGTAAAATAAAATGTGGGTAACAATGAGATAATGAAAGTAAGATATGAGGTATAATTCTTGGCATGTAGTAAACTTTTCATGAATGCTTAATATTTTTAAATATTTTCATATTAAGAGTAAAAAGTAATGAATGGTAATAATTTCTACTATTGCCACTGGTAATAGTAGTAGACATTTGCTTGTCTCCCTCAGCCGCCATAATCACTTACCTCACCACCCTTGCAACCCATTCATCGCAAACTTTCCCAAATGAGCTTTATTTCATTCCATTTCTCAGACAAAAGCCATCCTTCCTCCAGCTAGCCATAAGATGTCCTCTGGAGAGTCAAGTTCAATGTCTCCTTCTGGGAAGCTCTCTCTCACCACCTAAGAGATGCCCTTTGTTTCTGATCTTCTGTACCATATTCCTTCTTGCATTTCTTTCAGTCCACATATGCTTATTACATGCCCATGTTGTGCTAAGCATTATAAACATGCTCTCTGCTATCAAGTGAGATTGCATTTGGGCCTTTGATTTGCTGGTCTCTCTTTGCTGTGTTTTCCTGCCTCTCCCACAAATTCATGTGGTTGGATCTTCTCAGTGTGGCAGATGTCAGGTTAAGTGTTGCCTCTGCAGAGCAGCCTTCCTTTATTCTGCTCTTCCAGTAGCATTCCCCACCTCTCCACCAGTTACTCTTCAATCTTCTCACTTTCTTTTTTAAAAAATTATTTAGTTATTTACTTTTTAGAGACAGGGTCTGCCTCTGTTGCTCAGGCTGAAGTGCAGTGGCACAATCACAGCCCACTGCAGCCTTGAACTTCTTGACTCGAGAGATCCTCCCACCACAGCAACTCAAAGTGCTGGAATTACAGGCATGAGGCACCATAGCCCAGCTCAATCTGCTTTTCTCATTTGTTTTCATTTTTCCATATTTCTTTCCTATTGGAAGGTAAACTTCATTAGAATAAGAATCTTGTAGATCGGGTGCCGTGGGTCAAGCCTGTAATCCCAGCACTTTGGGAGGCCAAGGCAGGCGGATCATGAGGTCAGGAGTTCGAGACCAGCCTGGCCAATATGGTGAAACCCCGTCTCTACTAAAAATACAAAAATTAGCTGGACGTGGTGGCGCATGCCTGTAGTCCCAGCTACTCGGGAGGCTGAGGCAGAAGAATTGCTTGAACCCAGGAGGCGGAGGTTGCAGTGAGCCGAGATTGTGTCACTGCACTCCAGTCTAGGCGACAGAGTGAGACTCCATCTCAAAAAAAAAAAAAAAGGAATCTTGTCTATCTTATTCATTGCTGTACATGTACCCACAGCATGTAGAACATTACCTAACATATAGAATGAGCCCAATAAATAGTTACTGGGTAAATAAATAATTTTTGCTTTTTCCTTAAATATTATTAGAAGCTTCAGGACAATACCATCTAGAACAGGTATTACTTTTGTAGCCAATTTACTGTGCTCGAGACAATATTACTCAACAGTTGAATAAAATAGCTGGCAATAACTAAATTCAATGGGAAGTATTGTTAGGATTTGAATCCTTGGCATATTCTCACTAGATTATAAGCTCCTTGGGGGTACAAGTCAACTCTTTTTCATTGCTGTGCTTCCTGTAGTGCCCAGCAAGTACCATGAAATGCACTTTTATAATAAGAGCTTAGCTATGTCAAACAGAATTGAACAGGATAGCACAAGCGTCTGCAGAAATGTTCAAACACCCGCAAGAGGCAACAATAAAACTGCAAACTCATACCCGCTTCCTCTGCAGCATTGGCTCGGATCTTAGAAAAGCACTATCTATAATTAGGATTTTGTTCTTTTTATATCCGCAGTATAAGAAAGGAGCTCTTACTTTCTGGGTGGCTGGAAAAACAGAAAATAAACCACCATATGAAATAAAAATGAAGTTGCTAGAATTATTTTCATTTTATTACCAGATCCCTGATTAATTGTGCCTGTCTGCCTTTCCTTATTCTTCAATAGACCCTCTTTCTAATCTAAGCCTTGTCATACCTGACCAAATATATCTTTTTCCACTGGAAATTTGGGCTGAAAACAAAGATAAGCTAGGTTAGTGTCTAGGAAGCATCCTGCAGTTGCTGGGGCTAATGACCTTCTCATTAACTCATAACTCATCATAAGGAGGAAGGTGGTGGCTTCTATTTATTAAGTGCATACTATGTGACCAGTGCCAATAATATGTTAAGTGAGCCACGTGTATTAACCATGTAGTATTTTACATATATTAAAAAAGAAAACGCCAAACCTGATACTGGTGAAGTCTGAATACTGCCTAATAGTTTGGCTGATAGTATTGTACCAATGTCAGTTTCTGGTATTGATAATGTACTAATTTATCTAATATATTACAGGTTAGGAAGCTGGCAAAAAGGTGCAAGAAAACTCTCTCTACTCTTCTTATAACTTTCTATGGGTCCAGAATTATTTCAAAATAAAGTGTTTTGTTTTTGTTTTTGTTTTTTAACAAAAGCAAATCCTGGGATGGACACAAGGAGGTTAAATAGCTTGCCCAGATCATAAAGCTCAAATGTGAAGGGGTGGGTCCATTCACCTGGTTGGAGCCCATGCGTTAACTACCATTACACTACTTACAGGCCATGCTCTCAATTTCTCACCATTATTCCTCTCAAATAACACAAGCTAAGGAGCTTGCTCCACGTTGTTCCTCACCTTGGCTACCAGGAAGCTCAGAGCTAAGTGATACTAAATTACATCATCTATTGACTATTATTGGAATATCAGCTTCATTCCTCTTGGGTCAGTTTCCTTCTAACATCCACCCACCCTGTACTTTCTCTTAAATTCATTTTTATCTTTTTTTTTTTTTTTTGCTTTTGATAAGTCGCAACTCCTTTGAAAAATGATTCCAGATTACAAATAAAGTTAAGGCTCTTTCTCCCCAAGCTGTAACAATACTCTTACCTTCAAGTTTGTTTTTGAACCTAAAGATCAATTCATACCACTCGGCCAGCATCCCACAGTACAGATACTAACACTAGAGAGGTAACCAAGCAAAAGTCTAATATAAACCGATGGCCTTATGATTGCAAAAGGTGACAGGCCTTTCTTTATTTTATTTTCTCAAAATTAAATACTTGGCAGGGTTTTCCTTGAGCTAATTAGCATCTCTTCTTAACATTTTAAGTAACTGCTCATTTAGAGCAGTGAATGATTGCTCTGAGATTAGAGTGTAGGGAAAATCTTTCTGTTGGGAATAATCTACTTATGCCGCTGTTTGTTTGAAGCAGAGATAAACAGAGTTTTTTTTTTTTCCTTCTCAACATGCCAGGCATAAGAGAACAGGGTGATTAATGAAACTCTGCTTTTCGCCAATAAATTTCTGACTTCAGATACGAGCTCAGAGTTGCCGAGTTTTTTGAGTTAATAAAAAAAAATTTTTAACCCATGGGAAAAAGAAAACGGCACCATGTAGATTCTAGAGCCCATTTAAATCTGTTATATTGTGAACTATTTTTGGTTCTTAAAATGGCTTAGGTAATTTTTCATTGACTCTACTGGGAATGCCACTTTGTGCTCTGTTATTTATAATCTGCAGAAATTAATTATGCTGCTAATTAACAGCTTGCAAACAAATTATTGCTCAAGGAGGTATTTATTCAGTTATGAAAGCACAGCTTCAGGCTTCTATGTAGATCCTTTCTGACAGCTCTTTTATTTCTTGCTTTTGTTTCTGAATTTTTCTGCTTCTAAGATTCCGTGAAGTTCTACTTGGAGGGGTGGGGATTAGTCAGGATCTCAGCAGCCAGGAAGTGTGTCAACTACTCTACTGGGAGGAGGAGAAAGGCAAAAGGGTTGCACAGCCTGCCTAGTGTGTGCCCTGGGGTTGATGAAGAAATTCCTTATGTGAGTGGTGGTTCCTCTAACAACCACTACAAGCCTTCACACCTCCACTTTTGCATTTTCCAGGCTCACAGGAGAGCTCTGGAGACAATACTGGCAGCAGATAAGGGGAAGGTAGAAATGTAAGCATGTGCCACATAGACGACTACACCCCACGCACACGCTTATGGCAGACAGTAACTGATCAGATTCAGCGCCAGACTCCGAATCCTTCTTGATACAGTGTTCCAGGTAGGCATTACCAACTGTTGCTCTCTCAAGTAGGAGGAAAGCACCAGTGAGAGTGGGTGGCTTGATATTTCTAACTCATGCGAACAACTCTCCATCCATCACTATGCTGTGGGATTGACCAGTGGGATGGAGAAAGCTGTAGATTAAAAAGCTCTTTCTCTCTTGGCATGATCTCAAAGGGACAATCAGGACACTGCCCGACTCTAACTGACCCCGCCCATCCTGCCCAATGAGACACAACATTATTGCGTCCTAGTAAGAACATAAAGAGCTGGTATTAGTCTGTTCTTGCACTGCTGTAAAAAACAATCTGAGGCTGGGTAATTTATAAAGAAAATAGGTTTAATTGGATCATGATTCTGCAGGCTGTACAGAAAGAATGATGCTGGCATCTGTTCAGCTTCTGGGGAGGCCTCAGGAAGCTTACAATCATGGCAGAAGACAAAGAGGGAGCCAGCACTTCACATGGCCGAAGCAGCAAGGAGAGGAAGAGGAGGTACCACACACTTTTAAACAACCAGATCTCACAAGAACTCACTATCGCCAATTAACTGCACCAAGAAGGATGGTGTTAAACCATGAGAAACCACCTGCCCCCATGATCCCATTACCTCCCATGAGGCCCCACCTCCGACATTGAGGATTACGATTCAACATGAGATTTGGATGGGACACAGATCTAAACCACATCTGAGTTAGTCCCAGGGGATGGGCAAGAGGAACAGGCCACGACCCTGCAAGGGGCAAGGAGGCCACAAGAAAAAGTAAAAAGAACTCCGGGCAGGGGTTAATCTATCTGATTCTGAGTCCTTGCATGCCATTCAATGGCTGTGAGATCCTGAGTAAGTTACTTCCCTATCTGGCCCTTAGTCTTTCTCCCTCTGCCAAATGAGGAAGATGGGATCAGGGCCCCTGGGGTCCCTCCAGCTCTGCTGTCTAATGTTCCAATGCTGCTGCTGGTGTTGGATGCACGTGGAGCCACCGAAGGCCGGGTCTCTTCCAATTAGTAAAATGAAGGTGCTAATGAAGATTGTTCTGGTACCTAGCTAAGGGAGCACAGAGCTGGGTTTGTGGATCAAACTGAAGAATGCTGGGGACAATAGGAGAAAAGCAAGTGCAAGTGTGAAGGTCTCCATGTTGTCTTTGATGGTTGGCACACACCTAGTAGCATTTACCCCCAAATTCAAAGTAACCCAATGCACCTTGTGGTGCTGGAGACACTTAGTCTCTTAAACTCCCTTCACTTCAGCATCCCTCCAAGCACATCTTGCTCCTTCCAACTAACCAGCCCACCTTTCTTCCAATCTAGAACTCAAGGCCTCACCTGTTCTAAGCAAATGGATTCATTGCCTTTCAGCATCTGTCTTAAAGCCAAGAAACAAGGACCCACATTCACTTTATCAGAAAAGCCCAGAACCTTGGTCACTTGTCGCTGCAGTTAAACGCTTCCATGCTGCCAGGACCAGAATTCTGCCACAAGCCACACCAGACGCCCCTGCAGGGTAAGCCATACTCTCGCATCTCACAGAACTCAGGGCTGCCAGTCCCTGAGACAGCGCCCTCTTTCTGCTTTTGGACCTTAACTCTCCATTTTCAAGGAAACCAGATTTACTCTTTCAGAGTAAATTTACTCTTTCAGACCTTAAATTTAACGTATTCTCTCCAGCTTACAGGTGACAAATTGTCAAGAGTCAAAAACTGAGTGACATTTTCTGAATTCCAACCAACAGATTTAACAATGTCCATGAATACAGCACATTTTTATTATAAAATTTTCCCCTATACATTATCTTCCTCGAAGTTTACAACCAGCCTATGAGCTGAGAATGTTATAATCCCCGTTTCAGAGATGACCTTCGGAAAGGTGAAGCAACAGGTCTTAAGTTCCAAAGCTGGGAGGTCGCAAAGCTGGGTCTTGACTCCATGACTTATGAGAGTCAATCCTGTTCTGGCCCGACACCATGGGCCCCTCTGATGTGTCATTGCTCAGTAACTTGCACCGGGAAACTGAGGAGCGAATTTCAGGCCAATGAAGTATCCACGAAACTTCCTTTTTCAGATCCCCCACCAAGCAGTACCCTCGCTGTCTGGAGGGCCGTCCAGCCTTCCAGGAAGCCAAATGCAGCAAAGCAATGAACATGGACTGGATTTGAACTCTGGTCCTAACCTGATTAACTGCCTGATGTTAGACAAGCTCCTTAAATGATTTGAGCCACAGTTTTCTTTTCTGGAAAATGGCAACGATAAACTCTTACCATGCATAGAGAAAAATGTACAAAGATGTTGGTCACAATCTTGTTTACTATAGTAAAAACAGGAAACAATGTAATTATACATCAGTAGGAGACTGAACAAATAGACTGATGTTTAGTCATAAGATGGAATACTCTGCCACATTTAAAATGAACAAACTAGATAGATAATAGACAGAGATAGATAGATAGATAGATAGATAGATAGATAGATAGATAGATAGACAGATAGATAGATAGACAGATAGATAGAGATGATAGATACAATTAGGTGGATATATCTAACAACCCAGGAGTGAATACAGCAAAATATAATATATGGCATGTAGCCCATATTTTAATGTTTCTGTGTCTATCTACTAAAAGAATAAAAGTATGGTTGTGAATGATATTCAACAACCTACTGATATTGTTTCCTCTGTGGAGGGAAAAAAGTAAAGGCACATGAGTAGAAACATTATGTTTCTGATATAAGCAGTACATGATTGCCTTTAGGTCCAGTTCATGTCTCTAGTAAAGTTTCGGTAATTTGGGGTTTTTCACGCTGAATCCTATTTTAGATGTACCATGAAAGATCAATATTTAAAGGAACCTGTGATAATTTCAGCCTTAGCAAAGAATCCTTCTGTTATGTAGTCAGCCCCTGATTCTGTCTATAGCTTAGACTAATAGTTCAAAACTGTTTTCCAAAAGATACTCAATTCCAAAAGATACTCATTCCAAAAGACACTCATTTCCAAAAGATACTCAATGTATATTTAGTGAAGGCAAACTGTGCCAGTCACTGGGCTAAGAGAGGCATACAGAGATAAATGAAATAAATATGGATCCTGCACTCTGAAAGCTTATAGTTGGGGAAAAAATTAACAAGTAAATTATGCTAAATTCTGTGAAAGAAATGAATACGGTATTATAATTTTATTTATTAAACACATATATATGATTTTAGGTGGATAAATCCCAAAAACTAAGAGTGAATAAGGCAAAATGCAAACAATAGGAGGTGTATTATATAACATATGGTAAAAATCTCATATTTTAATGTGGCAGAGCCTCAGTTGTCTATTGTGTATAATAAACTACCTGAAAATTTAATGTCTTAAAATAGCAACTTTACTATGTCTCACAGTTCTGTAGGTTGACTGGATGGTTCTGCTTTCTGAGGTGTTGATTGGGGTGTGGAGATGGTTGGAAGGTCCAAAGTGGCCTCAGCCATAAGCTGGGCAGTTAGTGCTGCCTGCCAGCTGGGACCTCACCTGGGTCTACCATCCAGGGGCCCCAGTTCTTGCCCACAAACGCCTACTTATGAGGCTGCCTGAACTTCACCAGCATGGTGGTTGGGTTCAAGAAGGAGTGTCCCAAGTAGAAAAGATGGAAGCTTTGTACCACCTAAGGTCCAGCCCCAAAATGACACTGGGTCACTTTTGCCACATTCTATTTATTAAAATAAGTCATGGGCCCATCCCAGATTCAAAGGTACGGAAATTCGGCTCTACCTGTTCATGGAAAGACATACAAAGAATTGATGGCCACCTTCAGTCCACCACCCAGAGGTAAGGATCGCTTGTACTTAAGAAACACTGGGTACCATGTCTTTTTCTTAGATACTAACCATGCTTATTATCAAAATGAAGTTTCTAAGAAGTCCTGAAGTAAAGACCGTTATTTTACTTACCTTTATACAAATATGTTTCACTTATTTCAACCTGTATATATTTTTTACTTTTATAACCCAGTGTTTTCCAAAGTTAGTTGACCAACGTACTCTTTTTATTCACAGAATGCCTAGAACTAGCATTTTTGCACTCAGTTTGAGAAATGTCTGTTTTAAATGAAATAGATTTTTGTAGTTTTGAGTTGCTTAAAGCAGGGTCCAAATGACAGGTATCTTGTGTTCCTTGGAGTAAAAGTTCTTCTGTATAAATCAGAAAAATTAATAAACACTGCGACACAGTCTGCATGACAAAGCCCAGACCTGAGACAGGGAGGGGCCTTCAGCAAAGAGGGAAGGAAGGGGATCTGGGTTTTGTCACCTGCTCAGGCCTCCCCGGACTTTCAGCATTTCTCTGTTAATGCTTCTGGCCTAGAAATGACAAACTCTAGAATTTAATTTGCATCTGGAATAAAAATCTACGAGTAAAATGCCCTCAACATGTAATGCTACAACCACCTGGACAATTATTGGAGATGAACTGCTGTGAGTCACAGGGAAGACCACTGTACCCCTCTTGAATGCAATCCAGCATCCAGCAGACAGGCTGTGATGTTCAGCAGCCTCGGCGGCCGTGTTACAATTGAATTACAAGGGGGGAAACAGCTCTGTGCTGATTTCATAATTATCATGATCTACTATTATGATCCATCACCAACGGAGCAGTCGGCAAAGCCGCAATAAATCATCGTTATTTATATTGCAACAAATCACATGGAAGTATCATCGAGAATCATAATTCACACTCCCTTCAGATGGTAATTACCTATATATGACTGTCTAGGTATGTCATGAAAGTAACACAAGAAAAAAAAATTACAACCCGTGCTGTCTTGAAGACTTGGTTTCTCTAAACAAGCTTTCAAGCTTTGCAAGGAAGAGAGCCAAGTTTTGCTATTTCTTTCCCCCAATATCTTTTCTGGGTTTTAAGGGATCACATCAGAAGTGAGCTCAGTTCTAGGATCCACCTTTAAAATGAACACTGGCCAACATTACAAACTCTTAGACTTGACAATATTCTTGTGAAAAACAGCTACAAAGATTGGGAATATTTATCCTGGTGGAAATATGACTTGCAGGAACGAAATATTTGGAGGACTGTCCCACAACTATGCTGCCTCTAGAGGAGTTAAGCTTTGTCTCCACCGGTGTGCAAGTAGGGACTAGACAGGATTATGGCTCCAGATGAAAGCTGGGTTAGATAAAACAGTTTCACATATTTTTTAGCCACCACATTCTCAGAATCAGTAACAGTGCTGTGCTGGCCATATTGGAGACTGAGGAAAAAGGAAACACCAACAATACTGATATCTTGTCTTCACTTAAAATATTACAACAAAATTGTGATATTTTGTTCATCTTTTTGCATTAATTTTAATTTTAAAAAATATTGGGATAAAGTATTACTTATCTAAATTACTGGTTTTGAGGTGTTCCTTTAGATTTTGCAACCTAGATGAGTGCCACAGGTATTCATGCTAGTCCCACCCTGTTGAATTTTCTCAACAGTTCCATAAAGTAGATATGATTATGATCCCTACTGTAGAGATGAGAAATCTGAGGCCCTGGCAGGTTAAGTGACTTACCTAAGCCATGCTCTGGACAGCCCTGAAACTTGTTAGAGTAAGAACAACTCACAGACTTCTTTTGTCTCCTCCTTTACTCCTACACTACATTGCTGAATTAGAGTGATTTTCAGTCCGAAGGAAGAGACCTACAGTAACAACGGACCATAAATTAGAGGAAGAAATTGGCCTTATGTGCAGCCCACTTCATTATTCACCATAGAGCAGGAACGCTTAACAAAGGGTCTACCACCTTTACAGGGTCCAACAATGAGCAACTCTCCCAGTGTTATCTAAAAAGGTGTGTGTGCATGTGTGTGTGTGTGTGTGTGTGTGTGTGTGTGTGTGTTGGCCAGAGGGGGTCTACAGATGTCATCAAATTCTCAAAGTGATCCTTGACTTCCAAAAGTTTAGAATCACAGCTATAAGAATTTGGATAACTTTCACTATGAAGTCTTACATTAAATGATCTGGTTGAATTGTATCTATCACAACCAAGGTGTCTCCAAGAGAGCAACATGCAGTTATTGGAACCAAATATTGTTCCTCTCTACAAGCTTGGTTGGGCATAAGTTATTAACAGTCCCCCAATAAAATAACTTTAGAGATCACCTAGTTTTAAAACCCAATCTTAAATTCATTTTATTTATATGTCAATAAAATGAGGCTCAGATAAATGGTGTGACCTGTCCCAGCTGGGTCATCACAGGGCTGAGTTAAAGCTAAAACTAGACCCCTGAGCCCCCTTCTCCATTCAAGCATCTGGTTTTCTCTGGATGAGCACACCTAGGACCCAGTTAACTCAGGTGTGACTGACCAACAATACTGGCATGCTCTAAGGTCTGAGCCACTGGTGCACATAAGCTAATGGTTTATGTACCTTAGCCTCAACTCACCTGGGACTCAAACCCTAAGCCTCCACTTCTTTACATCTTCTTTCAAATATAGACAATTGTGAAGTTTTTGTGAAGACCTTCTGCACTAAACCAGAGACTCCCTTTAGTCTGGGATTTGGAACCAACTACCCTGTAACTGGCACCACTCCCCAGAATCTTATGACTGCTCTCTCAGGGCCCAATTTCTAAAGAATTTCTCTCTGAAGCCAATATGTATAGTGGTGATTATTCTTTAAAAATAAAGAGAATCTGGCTTCAGAGAGTGCACGTGAAGTCTGGTCTTAGAAATGGCAAATGATCTCATTTAGAAATAAAATGGCTTGATAGCATGGTTTTCCAATAATTAAATTAAGGAATGCAAAAGAAACAGAGCTGAAGATGGCAGGACTGGACAGATAAGCTTTAATGGGGTCTCAGGCCCCAAGAAAGAAAAACGATTTAACAAGGTAGAAAAAAGGTATCAGACAAAAATCACTAATAAACATTATCAACAATTTGAAAGTGGTGAAGTTCCCATATACAATAGCCTGTCATGTGTTCAAACTCATTGTGAGCCAAAAACTTCTGGGCACACTGTGGAACACACAGAGAGAGAAGAAATAGCCACTGTTGGCCAGGTGCAGTGACTCATGCCTATAATCCAAGCACTTTGGGAGGCCAAGGTGGGTGGATCACCTGAGGTCAGGAGTTCAAGACTAGACTGGCCAACATGGTGAAACCCCGTCTTTACTAAAAATGCACTGTTGGCTGGGCATGGTGGTTGGCACCTGTAATCCTAGCTACTAGGAAGGCTGAGGCAGGAGAATCGCTTGAACCCAGGAGGCAGAGGTTGCAGTGATCTGAGATCATGCCATTGCACTCCAACCTGGGCAACAGGAATAAAACTCAGTCTCAAAAAAAGAAATAGTCACTGTTCTAGGAGAGTTTACAATCTAGTTGCTTTGTTAAGCATAAAGCATAGCAATCAATCAGTGAATAATGTGACATACTACATAAAAATGGTGCCATTATCTTGGAGAAGAGAGCTACCAGTATGAGTTGAAATAGCAATGGGAGGTAAAGCCTCCAATTAAGTAAGCCCTAACTATAATCTGCTAGGAAGGTATTTACCACCTCCCGTCCTGTGCGTGCACCTCTGTACTCTATTACAGTCCGAAGTTGTCTTCCAATATCAGGTTAATTCAAAATGAACTTGTTGTACCAGTTGGTGCAAAAGCAATTGCAAAACTGCAGTTTTTATATATCCAAAGGCCAGAAAACGGACAAATATGTTACAAGGCTATGGGTATTCTACTAGGTAGGACTGCATGTAGATTAAAATACAACATTAGGCCTTTTTTTGAGAATTGTCTATTCGTGACCTTTGCTCATTTATTAATGGGATTTTTTTTTTATTTTGTAGAGATGGGAGACCCCTATGTTACTCAGGCTGGTCTGTAACTCCTGGGCTCAAGTGATCCTCCCACCTTGGCCTCCCAAAGTGCTGGGATTACAGGCATGAGCCACTGTGCCCAGCCAGTTTGATTTTTTTAATTATTGAGTTATTTGAGTTTCTTGTATAGTCTGGAAATTAGTCTCTGGTCAGATAAACAATTTGTAAATATTTTCTCCCATTCAATAGGCTGAAATGATAAATACTTAAAGTGCTAGATACCTCAAATACCCTGACTTGATCATTACATGTTATGCATGTAACAAAGTATCACATGTACCCTAGAAATGCATGAAATATCATGTATCAATTTTTAATGCAGACAAAAATATTAGGCAGTCAGAGGTATTTTGAATTTATTTCTCAGATCTTTGAGATGATAAAGGAAAATAAAAAGTCAGCTGTATACCTGGAATAGAACATTGCACCAACATATTTCTTTTTTCCTTGTCTTATTTTTTTTCTTTTTTTTCTTTTTTTTGAGAAAGGGTCTTTTTCCCATTGCCCAAGCTGGAGGGCACTGGCATGATCATGGTTCACTGATGCCTTGACTTCCTGGACTCAGGTGATCCTCCCATCTCAGCCTCCCAAATAGCTGGAACTACAGGCGTTCACCACCACATCCAGTTATTTTTTGTTTTTATATTTTTAGTAGAAATGGAGTCTCACCATGTTGTTCAGACTGGTCTTGAACTCCTGCGCTTAAGTGATCCTCCCTTCTCAGCTTCCCAAAGTGCAAGGATTACAGGCAAGAGCCGCCACACCCAGCATATTTCTTGAATGTGCCCTCTTACATTCACACCTAGAAGTAGAAATGTATAAACAGGAGGCTGGGAGAGCCATAGACACCAGAGGAGAGCTGGAGCTACCACAGCTGGAGGAAAACTAGTAAACCGGGAGGAGGATACATTGGAAAAAAATGAAGAATTCTAGAGGAGAGAAAGAGTTAAAAAGACAGAGAAACTGAAAAGGGAAGAGAGGTACAGAGGGGAACTCAACAGGGCATGTGCTGGGCTCAGGTCTTGGTAGTGAGGTCACTGTGACTTCACAGAGCACAAACCAGAGCAGGGATTGATTGGATCACCACCACAGACAGTTTCATCACCCTCTGCTGTCCCCTCTACCATGCCATCTTGCCCCCATATAATGTAAATTTTTCTCACTAGAAATGTCAACAAGTAAGAGCTTTCTGAACTTCTGTTTTTGTGTCTATGAGGTATGTGCAGCAAAAATGATGAAAACACAATAGCTGAAGTTTTTTTTTTTATTGAGTTGAGTGAGTGCTTTCCATGAAATAACTCATTGAATCCTCCTAGGGATCAACTGAGAGAAGGGGCAAATCACTGCCTCTTTCTCCATCAATAATGAGAAATTGAGACCTCTTTAGTGGGAAATTTTGGGGAAAAGTGTTCACTCTTACAAGAGCCTCATCTAAAAATAAAGAAACAGTAAGATGATGGCCTTGTTTCCCTTCCTTCCTCATCTCTTTCCAAAGCATCCCCACCAATAAAGAAAAACTTTAGAATCCCTATGGCCAAATAAGGAGACTGGTACCAACTTAAAGTCACAATTCAAGCCCCCCGCTCCACCCTGAGCCAATGTAAACATTCCTCTAGTCTGTGAAAGAAACAAACCAACAAATACTCCCTTGATCGAGACATACATACATTGTAAAAATGTCCTTGACATAAAGTCAAGTTTTCCTGTACACACACACACACACACACACACACACAGAGAGAGAGACACACACTCTCCCCTTATTGAATAGGAGTATCCTCCAGTCCTTGAAAATTTACTCTACAGCTCATCTTTTCTAACACCTGATCCTTCCCAGAGTGGTCCTTATAGTTACCTCGCAGATAATGCCAAGACCTTACCAGCCCACTCCAAAGTAGTGTCCCAGTCACCCCATCTCTCTTCCACATCTCAGTATTCTCCACCAACACTGGGCACTGCACAGTCAAAAATGAGTACAGTTCATGTTCCTGACCATTGATCTGCCATCAATTTTTTCCAAGCCCGAGGCATGCGATTATCTGCAAAGCTGACTTACAAGATAAAATCCCCAGGCCTCTCCCCTCCCCCTCCTCCTCCAACAAGCAGACATTGATTTTACACAGAATGTGCATGGCTTTGATGGTGTTATTGCAATCAACATGAAAAATACCACCACAGTGCTTATCCGGACGTCTCAGTTGTTTTGCCTCATAGCACAAGTGATTGTTTAAAGAGGCTTGACACTGTTGGAGTCTTTTGTTTTATGGATTTTGCAAAGCATTGCTCTTTGTCTTTTGGGCTAGCAGAGGAGAGAGCTCTTTTTTCAAGGCAATGGGCAGTGCTTTTAAAAAATAGAATTCAATGTGTGAACTGCTTCGGGGATCTCTTTAGCTCTCACATTTATGTGCAATTTTTCTGAAGGAAAGGCTGCACCTACCTGGTCTGTATCTTTAACTTCATTCCTCTGGCCAGATTACCCTCTGATCCCTTACCCCCATCCGTTCACCATGATGTTCTGCTGTCCCTATTCCATCCTGATCTTAAGCAACTAAACGGACTGTGTTTGCTCTCTCTCAGTTTTACCTCTCTACCTCTCTCTTTCTCTACCTCACAGCTGACCAATTATCTGACTCATCTGATCCCTAGCAAAAGGGAACAAAGAAACTTGGCACAAGCACCATTCACGTGCTACCCCTCCTGTGCAGGCAAGAAGCCAGAGGCTGAAACTCCCCCATCTCTTCTCTGCCTGTAGCAACACAGGCACTTGTACCATTCAGCTCACCCACCTCTGCCATCAGAATGGGACCCCCAGAAGGCAGAAACTGTTCAACATGTTTTCTGCACTTTTCTTGGCTTGTTGCCCAGTTAGTGCTGACTTTGAATTACAGGGAGAAATAGGGTGAAGGTAAGAATTTAATTGGAAAATTGTGACGCCATATATCTAACGATTGCTAAATTCTCAAGAAGATTATTTCAATGTAGGCACTATTGACACATAGGACCAGATACCTTTTTGTTGTGGGAGGATGTTATGTGCATTATAGGACATTTTATCAACATCCAAAAATGTCTTCAGATATTACCAAGTATCCCATGGGGGGCAAAATCACCCTGGTAAGAACCACTGCCCGAGTGTATCATGGGCTTATGAAACTGACAATGCTAACACCATGTTCATGAAAAGACGTTAGCGTTAGGAGAAAACGAGCTGTAGGGTTTCCAACAGAGGATCATTTCACATCATGCCTTTCCCTACCTCTAGTTACCACGTGACTCCCTACCAAACCACATAATGATTTTGACCCACCCACTCTTCTGAGAATCAACATGAAACCATGCATTCCTATTGACCCGTGGAACATCAAAACTTCTGGCTTTAAATTTCATCCCTGAATTTATTAGTCAATGATTGGGTCCAACTTAGGGTTTTCAGTTTCTTAGAGTAGATATAGAGAGCAAAGCTGGAAATTCCTGGGTAATAGCCTTAGAGAAACAGATCTAGGCTTAGAATCAAGGCAAGTGGCTTTGGGGCCCAGATCTGCCCCTGGGTGCCACAGGGCAGCTCCTCTTCCCTCCATGGGCTAGGCTTCTTTAGCTTTCATTCCATGGAAAAGGGCAGAAAAAGAAAAGGGTGGATCACATCAAGAGTTTGCTGAAGGTTATCTCAGGAGCCACATTAGGAGATGAGAGAAAACATGAGATGAAAGATTGCAGGCTGCCCCTTGAATCAAAGCCAATCAGAGTAATTTTCCATTTAACTATTCTACATACTGGGCTTCTGGGTTAAATTTCCTTCCCACCCAAAAGAGTGTTTCAAGATTAAACATGCCCGTGTATGTGTGTGTATATATACATATGTTATTGTTATTAAAATCTTAAAACCACTAGACTTGATAACCTCAATGAACCCTTCTAGTTCCAATATTCTAGAAAAACTCTCAACATATAAATAATTTTATGTACAAAAATACTTCAATGGCCACTAGAAGTCAGACTTGGGGAGTGCAGGAATTTGACCCATTCCTCCTTCACTTTACCCATGGCCACAAAATCCCAAGGTGGCCCCGTGGAAAAGGACCAAAAATAAGGTGCATTTTGGAAAGCCTGAATTTAAAGAATAAGGGGGAGGGCAGTGAGGGGACAGACAGAGGGTTGAGGGTTTACCATATTTTTCTCCTCCACCATACCCTCCTCTCCCCCAACCCCTTTGCCTATTTGCTCAGAGCTTGCAGCCTCCATTTAGCAGTGCAGGCAACATTTCAGCTTCCCCTAGCCCCTCCAAGCTTCTGAAGAGGACTGGAGCCCTCAGACTTATTTCTGAAGCCTGAGTCCTTGATAGCAGGCCAACCAGGCAGCCCCAACTCCACAGACTTCTCCCTGAACCCTGCAGTCCTCCTGTTTTATTAATACTGCACATAACGAGCAGATGCAGCCCGAGTGGCAGCTACAAAGACACTCGTCTCCTAAAATGTGATATTTGATCACAGGAGGATTTTGCGGTGGGATAGCTTATAATCCTAAATTTAAATCCTTCCCGAATTTCAGAGGTTCCAGTATTAAAATCCTTTTAGGATTTTTCAAAGTGTGTAATCTGTTTAGAATTTTTTAAGAACTCCCTGGCCCATTCTTTCTCCAAAAATAGGCCTGCTACATTTTTAACTTCCTTAAAAAAAAAAAAGAAAAAAAGAAATGTCTTTTTAAAAAATTATTTTTGTTGTTTATTTGACTTAAGGGGCAACCGTTTCTAAGACATCCAATGAGATATTCTTACTAAAATAAAGTGAAACTTCTTTCAGTGACTGCAAATAAAACTAGAAGAAACATTTATTTTAAAAGGGATTAAGGAGAGACAGAAACAAGAAGTTATGCTAAGGGAAAACAAAAAATGCAAGGACACCAGAAAGAAATACAGAACTCTCTTCTTTCTTCCTGTAAAACTCCCCGTAACACCACGGAAAAGAACAGGCTGGTGGCTTATTATAATTTAGATTAAAGTGTGCAGAATAAGTGTTCCCTTGAGTCCAAGAGGTGCTGAATGAATGAAAGGGAGGAGGAAGAGGGGGGGAGCAGAGAATGAAGATGAAGGGAGAGATAACCAAGGAGACTAGGCAGGTATTGCCCATGCTCAGCTATCTGAGCAAACCTCAACCCAGGGTAGATCTGGGACTTTCCTGGCTACTGAACAAGTTAGAAAAGTGTCCCCAAAGACAGTCTACAGGTAGAGATTTCCTCAGGATGGCTGAACCTCATGGACAAAGTTTTCCATGTGATTTTCATTCCATTTTCATCATCTGTTATAACATAAAATTTCATCAACTGTAAATGTCAGTTCTTCGCTTTATTATTTGCTAATGTCATAAAAATCTGAATTGTTTGCTTTGTTAAAGGGCTTGCTGGGCATTGACTTTTCCTTATTTGTACTTTACTACCCCAAATGTGTGGGGTTTATTTATTAAAAAAAAAATAACATCCCTTTTGAAATGGGATTTAAATAACAGAGCAAGGTTTGCCATTATCATAAATGTATAAAGTGCTTTGTGAGTAATAAAATGGATCATGGATTCAGGATAATTCAAACTGAAATGTTATGTTCAGTATCAAGATTAGATTACGTTAATGCAGTTCATTTTAAATGGTTTAAAGGCCATCAGATGCATGTGAAAAGAATCTGTATCATAACTTAGAATAAATAGACTGAGACATTTGTTTATAATGTCAGTGCTAAACAAATCTATTACTACATTTCTGCATGTAGCGTTATATTACCACTGCTATTAAACAAACAGAGCATGAAGATAAATTATAGCTTTAATTATAAACATTACCTTTGCGTATTTATTAATTTAAAATGGAACAATGTTCAATAACCTTAGGTTATTTATATCAGCTAACATTTTAATTAACTTTGTTGTATTTATGCGACTTGGTAATTGTTGCTACCAGGCACATGTAACTCCTTGAATAATGGAGGCAATCTAACCTATCCCTGTGAATATTACCCATTAAATGAGATGGTAACATTGTAACTCCTGCCAGAGAGTCAGACTCTGCTGCTCAAGCTCCCTGGGTGAGGAGCCCTAAGGCTACAAAACTTGCCTTTCTCCTTGGAAACCACTGACGGGGAGCACCTTGAATTCCTGGACAGACTGTGAAGAAAGGTGGCAGAGGGGACAGATTGTAATTATCCTCTGAATTAAGAAGAGTAAACATCTTTCAAGGAGGTTGAGCTGGAGAATCATCCTCGCTGAGCAAGTGTCCAGAGACCATGGTCCTTCTGCAACTGTGTTCCAATTAAATATACCCATCACAGGCATGACTCTCAGTCTTAAACCTCAGACAGGCAATGACTATCGCAATTCTGTATTTTTCATTAATCATCTTAATTTTTTCCCCTAAGCCCTCATTGCATGATTGATGGGCAATCCTTTCTCAGTCCTGGCTGGAATTATACCACAATTCTGAAAGTAGAACAAAAAGCGGGGAAGCTCTTCGACCACAGCCCACCATGTTTTCTACTGATAATCTCTTTGCTTGCTTTTCCACTGGTGGTTTTGGAGCCTGGTTGCTACCCACTTTCATGCCATGAAAGGTCTGTGAAAGCCGTACAGTGACTGAGAACCACCTTCTCCCTAATGAGATCCTGTACAGTCACACACGGCACAATGGTGTTTCGGTTAATGCTGTACCACATATAAGTCAGTGATTCTGTAAGATTATAATATTGTATTTTTACTGTACCTTTTCTGGAGTTAGATATACAAATACTACAACTGTGTTCCAACTGCCTACAGGATTCAGTACAGTCACATGCTGTATGGGTTTATAGCCGAGGAGCAATAGGCTATCCCACACAGCCTAGGTGTGTAGTAGGCTACACCATCCACGTTCATTAAGTGCACTTTATGATGTTCACACAATGACAAAATCTAAAGATGCATTTCTCAGAGTGCATCCCCCTCGTTAAATGACACTTGATAGAAGTCACACCCTCTAAGGCTTGCCCACCCCTTGAGGACCAAATCGGAGCAGCCCTTGGGTCAACCCTCCCTGGCCACATCCACAGCTCTCTCCTCCATCCAAACCCAGGGGAATCTCCATTCTCTCCTGTATTCCCATAGCTTTCTACCTCTTTCCTAAAGAGGCAGAAAAATGCATTTTTTTTGTCATTTTCATGATAGATGCATCAGCCCATTAAGTGTGAAGACCAAAATATTCAAAACACAAAAATGTGTTCCGTATTCTCAAGGGCAGTGAGGGCTTAATCTTTTTATTTTTTAATTTTTAACTTTTTAAACTTTTATTTCAGGTTCACGGGTATATATAGAGGTTTCTTATATACGTAAACTCATGGCACTGAGGTTTGTTGTACAAAGTATTTTGCCACCCAGGTACTAAGCCTAGTACCCAATAGTTATTTTTCCTGATCCTCCCACCCTGTACCCTCAGGTTGGCCCCAGTGTCAGCTGTTCCCCTCTTTGCATCCATGTGTTCTTGTTATTTAACTCTTACTTATAAGTGAGAACATGTGGTATTTGGTTTTCTGTTCCTGCATTCGTTTGCTAATCATAATGACCTCCAGCTCCATCTGTGTTCCTGCAAAGGACAGGATCTCTTTCTTTTTTATGGAGGGCTTTATCTTCATATACCATGTCAAACTCCAAGTAACCAAGGGGAGAAAAGAATGTATGATGCTGCAGGAATAAGAAAAAGAACCTTCTCTCTAAACCTTTGTCTGTCATATTTGTGTCCCACCACATCCTTTACTCTCTCAACCCCAGTAGCTGCAACTCTATCCAAAGGGCCTCTGAATAGGGAGCACACTGAAGGGAGCAACTCTTCCTTTTCTAAAAGTATATCTCTAGATCTCAACACACAGCTAGGCACATGGAGAATGCACAATATACATTAGTTAAAAATTCCAGATAAAAGGTAACGCTCTTCAACAATAAAAAAATCAAACAACCCAATTCAAAAATGCGCAAAAACCTTGACTAGAAATTTCTCCAGAGAAGATATGCAAGTGGACAATAAGCATATGAAAAGATGTTTAACATCATTAATCATTAGGGCAATGAAAATCAAAACCACAGTGAGATACTGCCTCACACCCATTAGTATGGTTACTATTTAAACACACACACACACACAAAATCAACAAGTGTTGGTGAGGTTGTGGAGAAATTGGAGTCCTTGTATACTGTTAATGGGAATGGGAAAAGGTACAGCTGCTGTGGAAAACAGTATGATGGGTCCTCCAAAAATTAAAAATAGTATCACCATATAATTCAGCAGTTCCCTGTCTAGGTATCTATCCAAAAGAATTGAGAGTCTCAAAGAGATACTTAAATACACATGTTCATGGTAACATTATTCGCAGTAGCTAAAACATGAAAGCAACCCAATGTCTATCAAGAGATGAATGAATAAGCAAACTGTAGTTTATACATACAAAGAAATATTATTCTGCCTTAACAAGGAAGGGAATTCAGATATATGCTACAATATGGATGAACCTTAAGAACATAATGCTAAGTGATATAAGGCAGTCACAAAAAGACAAATAATGTATGATTGCACTTGTATGGGGTAGTTAGAGTGGTTAAATTCATAGAGACAGAAAATAGAGTGGTGGTTGTCAGGGATGGAGGGAGGGAGAAATGTGGAGTAGTTAGTGTTTAATGGGTACACAGTTTCAGTTTTACAAGATGAAAAGAGTTCTGGAAATGAATGGTGGTGATGATTGTACAATATTATGAATGTATTTAATACCACTGAACTAGACATTTAAAAATAGTTAAGATATTAAATTTTATGTTACTGTATTTTACCACAATAAAAAATGAATTGAGCTCCCAACTCTCACCATATATGAAAATGAACTCTAAATAAATCAAAGACTTAAAACTATGAAACGACTAGAAGAAAACAGGTGAAACACTTCATGACATTGGACTAGGCAAGGATTATTTGGAAGACCTCAAAAGCACAGGCAACAAATGCAAAAATAGACAAAGGGATTATATCAAACTAAAAAGCTTCTCCACAGCAAAAGAAAGAATCAACAAAATGAGAGACAACCTAAAAATTGGGAGAAAATATTTGCGAACTATGCATCTGATAAAAGGTTAATATGCAGAATATATAAGGAACCCAAACAACTCAATAGCAATAAAGCAAATAATCCAATTTAATCCAATTCAAATGGGCAAAGGACTTGAATCAACATTCCTCAAAGAAGACATACAAATAACCAAGAGGCACATGAAAAAAAATGCTCAACATCACGAATAATCAGGGAAATGCAAATCAAGACAACAATGAGCTATCATCTCACCACAATTAGAATGGCTGTTTTCAAAACAAAAATCACAAATGCTAATGTGGATATAGAGAAAAGGGAAACCTTACACACTGTTGGTGGGAATGGAAATTGGTACAGCCATTATGGAAGACATTATAGAGGTTCCTCAAAAAATTAAAAATAAAACTACCATATGGTCCAGCAATCCCACAACTGGGTATATATACAAAGAACATGATATCAGTATATTGGAGATCTGTCTGCACTCCCATGTTTACTGAACGCTATTCACAAGAGCCAAGAGATGGAATCAGTGTAAATGTCTATCAACAGACGAATGGATAAAGAAAATGTAGTATATATAGCAATGGATTGCTATTAGCTATAAAAAGAGAATAAAATCTTGTCACTTGTGGTGGCATGGATGAATCTGGAAGACACTGTGATAAGTGAAATAAGCTAGGTTCAGAAAGACAAATACCACATGATCTTACTTTCATGTGGAATACAAAAAATTGATCTCATAGAAGTAGAGAGAAGAATGGTGGTTACTGGAGGATGGGGAGAGGAGGGCGGAGGGAAGTTGGGGAGAGGTTGGCCAGTTAGATAGGAATAATAAGTTCTGGTGTTTTATTACATAATAGTGTGACTGTAGCTAATAACAATGGATTGTATATTTCAAGTTTGCGTAGAAAAGATGATTGGAAATGTTAGCACTACAAAGAAAGAATAAATGTTGAAGGTGACTGTTGAAGGTGATGGATATGTCAAATACCTTGATTCGGTCATTATACAACATAGACCTGTATTGAAACATCACACTGTGTCCCATAAACATGTACAGTTATTATGGGTCAATTTTAAACAAAATTTAAAAAAATAAAATTTTTTTAAAAATTAATGAATCCTACTACAGGTATCAGTCAATCCTGATAGTGTAATATAATCTGCAACAATCACTGTCTCCACCTTCAGAAGACAAGTGAGTCAGCCCTAAAGTTCAGCATATCCCAGTGACCTGTAATGGTCCTCACTCTAGTCCTGATATTACAATAATGTCCAGGGCTAAAATGTCCAAAATGCCATAACAAGATTATGAGGAGATCAAAATGGGATCTCTTTTAAAACACACACACAAAGTATTTAAATAAGTGGCCTTCTTTACCTACATATTTTTCATCCCTTTTTCTCCCATCCTTATAAAAAATTCAGCCAAATGATGGAAATGCATACACATTCACACACACTCCAGTTCTCTCCTCCACCCTCCCACCCTCCCTGTTGACTTTATTATCATTACCTCCATCTAGAAGGTCTGAATTTCATTTTTTCTGCCACTGGCCAATTAGGCAACCTCTGAACATCTTCACTCTAAGATTCTGTTTGTTCATCTGTGGAATAAGATCAATAATTTAATTCTTACCCACCTTCCCAGAAGGATCACTGTATCCAATGAAATGTGGATATGAAGATGTTTGGGCAGAAATAATAACCCATCTAAATAAAAGCAGTTCTTTTACTAAAAACAAAAAATCATTAGGAGAGCTCCTGAACAGAGTTAGGAAGTTGAGGCTTTACGCTGAATTGAAAATTCTTACTAGAATTGAGAAGTTCTGGAAAGACTCAGTGTAGATTATCCACTGCTTGTTGAGTTATTTATTAAAGAACCATTAATTTTCCAGAAATAATTACAAAATCAGTATTTTCAAATGCTCCCCACCCCGTAAAATTTTGTTTTTTCAGAACACAAGCATTGGCTCTTGCCAATTGGTGCCTCTTGGGTCCATTTGCCTGCTAGTTATGGACTGACTCCTCACTTCTGCCTGGCTTCACCCAGTGGGAGACCCTGGAGGATACAGGAGGGCAGGGCAGAAAGAAGTCAGGGTATTCCCTGCCTCTAACTGTACTTTCAGTGACGTCTCCAACAGGGGTTGCATCTCTCTCTGTGGCCCTAGTTCCCAGCTGGGCAGCCTCTGCCATGGCTTCAGTCTCCATGGACAATCCTGGCACTGGGGCTTTGGTACTGCCACCTGCTCCCATTATTCTTCTAGCCCTAGGAGTGGTGGCCGTTTTCTGTTGTTGCTATTGTCTGGATTGCCTCAACTTTCCCTGTTTGTCTTTGATACTCTTCCAACCCCCTTATAACCAGTTGCCATTATTAATGTCTTCTGTTAGACTCCGTGGCATTGGTTGTAATTTATGAATGGATCTTGAGTGTCAGTTTCTCACTTCTGAGCAAGAAGGGAAGAATTACAAATGCAAATTGGGGATCCTCAACATTACACAGAAAGAAAAGTGGTCCTGAAAGGATATGGAAAGGGAGCTATCAACAAGCCAGAAGAGAAGCAGAAAACTCCATTCAGTGCTCCTGTGATTCGTCCTCTTTCTCCCATAGTAAACTTATATTTTAATCAATGCTTTTAAAAAATATAATGTTTAGAAGCCAAATGAATACAAAGCAGAATGGTAGGGAGAAATTTGGAGGATGCCTCTCAAACGTCATCACCTGAACATGGCCATCTGCCAGCACCCAGGACACTAGCTGTCTCTTGAACACAGGGGACCCTCAGCCAGGCATATTTCACTCAGTGGCTGAGCCAGGCTGTGTTTATAATCTTAATAATACAGCAGCTTAATCAAGTCAGCCTTACTACCTTAGCTATCATTTAATTGCCTGTGGTTTATATCTTGCATATTCAGTGGTTATGTGATTGAAAACTTAACGATTGAGCCATTTAAGAAAGGAAAAAAAGAAGACAAATATTAACACACATTGCATGAGAAATTCAGATTAAATAGAGTAATTTTACATTTCATCAGATTTTTTTCCAAACTACTGAATAAAGCTTGTGCACACATGCTGGGGGAATATTCTTTCCAACCTGAGGTTAACAGTGTACTTTTCTCCCATCAATAAATCTGCATAGCAGTGCTTATAAAATCATCTAACTAAATGCACCTCATTAACCTATATTTATCTGTGTTGAGTATCTGGTGATCACTGATGTTTCTAGAATTGATTATCTCCTTCCAGGTGAGTCTGAAAGAACCCTGGGCTGCGAAAACTTTAATAGATCTGTTGACATTTCCAAAGAATTTTGAATTCCAGTTTCCCTTCCTTGACCACCAGTTCCCAGTCATTTTACTTGTTTCCCTGGGAGTTCCAAATCGCTTTATCTTTGCCCCCAAGCAGAATCTGTGACCTGACAGACACATTTGACCTCCCTAGAACTGTCCCAGAATTTCTACAGTCCATCAAAACGTGTGATGGTCTCAATGACAGATGACACTTACCGTAGTCAGGAAGTGAGTAAAAATTAATTGTGCTTTCAGGAACTGTGAGGTGAGAGCAGGCTAAACAAAAGGCAGAGTCCATGAAACAAACACCCACTGGCTCAGTTCATGGCCACTCAATCTTCCTGGGCAGTGTTCATGGCTGACTTAGCAGACGGACGCTCCGTGAGAGCAGGGGCCCTTTCTGTTCCCCACAGTGCTCAAACATCACTCATTGAATGAAATAATGAAACTTAAATAGTATGAATGTAAGATAAATATATTATGTAACATAAATATCTGAATGGGAATACTAAACACAGACTACAAACTTTCCAATCCAAAGAGACTTAGAAATCATCTACGTCCCTACCTTCCCTATGGAGGTAATTACGGCGTCAAAATTAGCTTCTAGAATCAGACAACTTGCTGCACATATAAAAGCTATGTCTCTGGGTGAGCGAGTTAACATCTCTAAGACTCAGTTTCCTCATCTTTGAAGTGGCGATAATAATGGTAGATAACTTACGGGGTTGTTGTAAGAGTTAAATGATATAGCATATATTAAACAAAAAGAAGAGTGACCAGCCCTCAATATCTGTTAATTACTGTTACCTACGTCAGCAGATAATCAGGTCAGGGAATTTGGTTTCATTTAGTTTAGATTTTTTTTAAAACATAGAAACTTATTTTTCCCAGACAAAGTCTTGATAGAGAAAGACCTCATAATATAAAGCAGATTGAAGCAGAATTACCCTGGTAGATACCAATGGGAGTGAGGAAGCTTAGAACACCAGTCAGTTTCCTTCCTGTACACTGAGGTGACCCCGGGTTCATCTCCAGTAAGACCTGGAGGAAAATCAAATACTGTATTTGCCTGGATCACTCCTCTCATTCCACAGACAGGGACACTGATGTTCAGAGAGAGGAAGCTATCTGCTTAACACCACACAGCAAGTTTCTGACCCAAGTTTCCTGAATCTTTCTATCCACCTTCCAACACCTCCAGAATCTCATAGCTGGCAGGGCATTCAAGAGTGAAACAACGTGGTCCTCTCCCTCTGTAATATGCCTTGTTCATGTTGGATGTCTCCCTTATCAGGGATTCTAATGCTAGAGAATTCTGGCTGAAATCTGCCTGACTGCAACTTTTGCTCATATGCAGTTATTTCCGTATATTATGCCAAATAACATCCTGAGATGTGTAAAGATAAGTTAATACCACACATTTAGCAGTGAGGAGACATCCAGGTCCAATGTGAGGACCTGCCCTTTTTAGTCTTTATAGTTATGCAAATAAAGCAAAATGAAAAGTCACACCCAAGTATCCATTGACAGATGAATGGATAAATAAAATATGGTAAATACATACAATAAAATATTATTCAACCTTAAAAAGCAAGCACGTTCTGACATAATCTACAGTGTGAATGAATCTTGAGGACATTATGCCAAATGATATGAGAGCCAGTCCCAAAAAGATAAATGTGTACAATTCCACTTACATGAGGTACCTGGAGTAATCAAATTCATAGAAAGAAAAAATAGAATGGTGGCTACCAACAGCCTGGGGGAGGATGGGATGGAGAGTTTTTTTTTAATGAGTACAGAGTTTCAGTTTGGGAAGATGAAAACGTTCTGGAGATGGACAGAGGTGATGGTTTTAGAGCAATGTAAATGGATTTAATGCACTTAATTGTACATTTAACAATGGTTAAAATAGTAAATTACATATTATGTATATTTTACTGCAATAAAAAATACTAAGTTTCTTTTTCAATCCATATCACTGGAATACACAATGGGAGAAAAGTACAAGTGCCTCTCCAACAATAAATCAACTGTACTTCTACCCATGACTGCAGTAGGGGTTAAATGAAGTGTACTAGTTGCCCCACAAAGACTGACCAATGCACCTTCCACCAGCTCAAGTCCCCATGAGGAAGGAAAAGCAGAAAGAGCCTGGTCCACTACTAAACCACCAGAAGGCATGTGCCAGGGTCACAAGTTCTCCAAGCAAGAATTGGGGCTACTTGTTTCTCCCTTAAGTGTATGATGATTTTTACCATCCCTGGACACATGACTATGCAGGAGCTGGATCAGCCTTAACTGGTAATCATTTTTCGGTGTTCATTATTGTAAGACTGTTTCTCCAGAAACAACAGCCCCCCAGCCCCTGTTGAACTTCTCTAGAGAAGCATAATATAATTGTACACCCTTCCTTCTCTAAGTCCAAGTGATCTATCAAAGAACTCTTAGAATTTAACCTCTTCCAGGAAATCTTCCTGGCTACTCAGAGAAGAAAAAAACGAGGCAACCCAGTGGATATTCAATTTGCTTTTCCTCCCAAGTTGCAATAAGGCTTCAATTAATTAGATTCTAAAATGTGCCATATTTGGGTGGCCACTGGGGCTAAAACATGAACAATACAAAATTTCTGCCCCTCAGGAGGCAGGTTAGAAAGGGAGATAAATAAGTCATTTCTAAACAAGAGATTTTAAAACTGAGCTAGGGAGCTAAGGGGAAGAAGCATCTCACAGCCTTGCCCCTAAAAAGGGATTCATAATAGGGCATCACAAGCATATCATACCGGCTCCGTGCTGATCACAGAGTAGAAGCGTGGTCAGTACTCGCTGTTTATCTCTTCTGCTACCTTTAAGTAAGTTTAGAATACGTCCTCCCCTTGGTGGGTCTCCTTCTCGAAAATTTAAATGGCTGTTTTCCTATGTTTACCTTTCTCAATAATGTTTAGTATCATCTTAAGTCTTCCTCCAAAACAATACACCGCCAAAAAGGTCTTATCGGAATTTTCATTGAAATTGTATGCAATATGTGGATTAATGTGGAAGAAACTGAATACTATCAGTTCTTCTCATTAAAGAGTCAAGTATAATATCCCATTTATTCAAATCTTTTCTAAACTACAAAGTTTCCATGCTAAGACATTGTATGGTTTCTTAGGAGAGATGTTGCATATTTGTTATTATCTTTATTTCTTGGTGTTTATTATTTGTGTAAATGTGGTTTAATTATTGCTATTTTTAACTGATTATTTCTCAAATTTAGGAAAGCACATACTTATTGTTATTCTAGTCTGATATTTTTATTGAACTCTATTATTGATGTTGATAGATTTTTATTTGCTTTATATCTGAGATGTTTTATGTATGTAATCAAATTATATTATGCATATGTATATATAGATATATTATACAAAGGATTATTATATTCCTTCCAATATTTATACTTCATTTCTTTTTCATATCTTGTTTCATTGGCTAAGATTCCTAAATATTGAATAATATTGGTGATTGCCAACATCTGTAACTTATTGTTGATTTTAATGGGACTATCCAGTGTTTTACTGTGAAATCTATTACCCATTGTTTGTTTTAAAGCTTTCTATATATTTGAATGAATGTTACTCAACTGTAGGAAGAGAAAATTATGCATAGAATGTAGAGCAATAACACTATAATACCCTCAGTTTTCTGACAAGTACATAAGTTATGGTATTTCCCTGGACTTGCTAAGATGAGAAAACAACACACACTCCTTAGAAAACATTTCAAAAATAAAAAGTTCAAAAGCAATAAAATTTCCCAAATAATCCTTATTTAATTCAGAAATTTAAAATATGTAGAATTAGCCAACTGTTGATGCCGCCAAACAGGAAAAACTTGTCTCCTTGAGAAAATTATTGATTCTCTGAACCATAACTCAAGAGCCACATGCGTCATAGGTCAGACTGTATCAATATGTTGCTCATAACCACCTTAGAGCACCTTCTTTCACTCAGGGTAAAGGCCAAAGCACTTCAATGCTCTCCACGTGATTTGCTCCACTGGGAACTCTTTGACCTCACATCTACTGCTCTCGTTCCCTTGTTAACATTATTCTAGCCACACAGGCCTCCTTGCTGTTTTTTGAGCATGTCAGGCAAGCATCTACCTCAGGATCTTTACACTCCCTGTTTCCGATATCTGGAAATCCCTTCTCCAAGATACTCATTTGGCTCCCTCTTTTAGTGTCCTTGAGGTCTCTACTCAAACATTATATTCTTAAAGAAGTCCTCCCTATTAGTTTGTTTAGAGGCCGATGTGCCTTGGTCTGGTCTTCGTCATGTGTCTAAATTTTCTAACACACTATTGGTTCATATTAAACCTATGGACAGCCAAAACTCTAGGGCCTTTTTTCATATAAAGGACTTAGCCATCCTCCAGTCAGCCATCCTCTACTCTGATTTTGGGGGCTGGAAATAAAGTTAATGCATATGTCAGTCATCTTAATTTGGGCCTGCCTATACATCTTCATTCTCCCATCCAGTGCACAATGCCTTTCTCCAAGCAGAATGTTGATCATAAATATGATGAAAACAAATTCGTTTCCCTCTGCCAAATGATTAAATGTGTAGAACAGCGTAGCCCACTAGCAGAGTCCTGGGGTGTCATGGTCAAGAGTTAATCCACAGTCTTCAAAGACAGATTTTTCAATAGATGATAAAATCACCAACTTTAAGTATCATGTTTATGCCAGAGTCCAAACTATATATTTCAAATATTGGCCTCTCCTGGAAAGTTTAGATTTGTTTATCAAGATGTTCATGTGTTATTTCTACTTGGATATTTGAGAGACATCTCAAACTCAACATGTCTACAAACCTGCTCCTTTCTCAGTGCTCTCAACCTCAATAAAAGGTATTTTTGCCACTTTCTCAAGCCATAAAGCTAAACATCACCCTTGATTCCTCTCTTTTCCTAATTCAATTCAATCCATCTACAAGTCCTGAGGGGTTCTGCCCCCAAATCATTACAAATCTACTCACTTCTATTCACCTCCTCTGCCACCACTCTGGTCCAAGCTGGCATCTTTCTCCACCTGGAAGAGCATCCCCACCCATTAGTTCTCTTTTGTCCATCTCTAATCCACTTTCAACACAGCTACCAGTATAACTAAAACAAAGCAATACAGACCGAAGAAAACCCCATGTGATTACACTGCTTCCTTGCTTAAAACTCTTTCATGGCTCCCCATTTGCAATTAGATTGAAGTGCAAATCTTTACATTGGCTTTACAGACCAACCTAACCCGAGGCCTGCATCCTTCCCTGCTCTTGTGTCTTTCCATTCCCTCCTCTTCCCTCTACCCTGAAGCCTCCTTAATTTTCAGGCTGTTTCTCAAGCCCTCCCAGCTCATTCCCTCCTTATGGGCCCTCTATGTAGGTTTTCTCCCTGTTCTTGACCAGGCTACCTCTTCTTGGCTTTTAGATCTCAGCTTTTCTTTTTTTTTTTTTTTCAGAGAGACCTTCCCTGAGCCAATTCTCTGGTCTCTATCACCCACTTTAATTATTTTCAGAGGAGATGCCATATTCAGATGGGATTGTCCATTTGTATATAAACTACCCATCTCCCCCAACTAGAATGAAATATCTTTGGGGACAGGGTCTTTGTCTGCTATACCCCCAGATCCTGGAGGAATGCCTGCCATGTAGCAGGTTCTCAACAAATATTGATGGCAGCAGAACACTCATCAGCCTGCACCTCCCCACCTTGTTAAGAAACTAAGTCAAGGGACGTTAAGATATGCTAGTCGATTGCATTCTCTTGAATTACCAGTCTAATAATTATATTGTTAAAGGAGAGAGAAAGAAATGAAATTAGTTCTGCATAACTTATTAGCTCCTGATCATTGCATTCTTTACTTAATGCTAATAAACTAGCTATTTAGTAATATATTTTTCCTTTATTGTTTCTTAAATTACAAAAGCAATGCATGCTCATTGAAAGAAATTCTAATAACACAGAAGCGTATAAAGAAAATAATGATGTCTATCTTCTCTCTTTCTCACTTCCCAGATGTAACCTCTGTTAGCAACTTGAGGAATAATACCCTTCTTTTTTCTATAGATATACATATACATATACATATACATATACATAGATGTATACTCCTATACATATGTAGTCTTAAGACAAAAATAGGATATATGTGTGTGTGAGTGTATGTGTGTATATCCACTTGCCATATGGTAGGGGTCTTTCTATGTCCATACAGATTGGTCTACTTTATATTTAATGACTACATAGAATTCAGTTGTATTAAGTAATTTATTTATTCAAAATATACTTAATTATTCTGTGAACAAAGACATAAAAATGTGGAGGTATTGATAAACAAGAATAGCAAAATATTGGGAATTGTTACAGCCTAGTGTTAGACACATGGAGCTTATGATACTATTCTCTCTACTTTTATGTATATTTGAAAGTTTCCATAAAAGTTAAATTTAAAAAGAAATACTTAATAAACTTCATATTTAATGGTGAGTTACTGAACACTTTCCTCTGAGATCAAAAGCAAATAAAGATGCCTGATATCACCATTTCAACACTGTAAGGAAGTTTCTAAGCACTATAGTAAGGCAAGAAAATAAAGACATACGAATTAAAAAGAAATAAAACAGCCATCATTCACGGATGACACAGTTTCATATAAGGAAAATCCAAATGTATCTACAAAATATTAGAATTAATTAGTGAACTGAATAAGGTCTCAGGACACAAGGTTAATACATAAAACTTAATTGTATTACTATATGCCAGCAACCAAGAAAAAGAAAATAACTTTTTAAAGACATTAAAAATACCAGGAATAAATGTAATGAAAGATAAATAAGACTTCTATGGTGAAAATGACATAGCACTGAGAGAGATTAAAGATAATCTAAACACAATTACTTACTAAACATTTTTATGTTATATGCCAGACACTGCTAGATTGAGGATATAATGATAAGTGAAAATAGACACAGTCTTTGCCCCTCGTTAGATAATCATGCAAATTAATGTAATATTGTAAATGTAGGGAGGATTACAGGGGATGTACACAGGGCTGTAAGAGCTTTGGAAATGCAATTTGACCAGTCAAAGAACCAGGGAAGACTTCTTGAGCTGAGCCCCAAAGGAAGAAAATGAGTTAAACAGATGAAAAAAGCATTCTAAACACAGAAAAGAGCACGTGGAAAGCCTATAGGTAAAGACCAAATGTCAAACATAATTGAATCAACAATTCTTGGTATTGATGGTTATTTAGGTTTTGTGGTAGATTGTCTGCCAAAGAGTTTTCACCAACCTGATGTTTTTGTAAGAAAAGAAAGAAGAAAAAGAAAGAGAGAGAGAGAGAGAGAAAGAGAAAGTGAAGATAATAGAAAAGAAAAGAAAGAAAGGCAAGGAAGGAAGGAAGGAAAGAAAGTTAAAAAAAAAAAAAAAGAGAGAGAGAGAGAGAGAGAAAAAAGAAGACTGTCTGCCAAAGAAGCTGCAAAGATTTCCTTCCCTTGACCAGTACCCTCTTGCATGGACTCTGGGTTAGGCCATATGATTTCTTTTGGCCAATGAGATAATAACAAATGTTGGTGCAAGCAGAAACAGAAAATGCTGTGCACATTGACGGTTTCTCTCTCTTGCTGTACTTACAACCCCGGGATCACCATATGAGCAAGTTCAAGGCTAGCCCCCTGGAAGATGAGAGACCACATGAAGTAGAGAGAAGCTGTCCTAGCTAAGGCCCCCTAGACTATCCAGTTTGCCAAACACCAGACACATGAGGAAGCCCATCCTAGACCATCCAGCTGCAAGCCAAAATGTGAGCTGACCTCTGACACCAGAGATCCAAAGAGAGGTCAGCCAAGTCAGTTCAGAACCACCCAGCCAGTTCATAGAATCATGAACTAAATAAAATGGTTATTGTTTTGGGCTACATTGTGGGGGTAGTTTTTACCAGAAAAAGCTAACTAATGCAGGTCGACTCAAGTTTTCTGGTTTTAGAAGCAGTGCTTTAAGGAATGTCTTTGCATATATATCCTGGTGCACCTGATAGACAGCAAGCCCTCATAATTATGACTAAGGTAACTTAGGAAGTTGTGCAGATGAAGAAACTGACACACAGCTAAAGTAAATAGAAATACCAAACTCACACATGGGGAGGAAGATATTTGGAATTAGTAGCCAGGTTTTCAAATCCCAATTTAACATTCATTCAAACCTAACATCCTCATATTGATGGAGAAAAAGCAACATGTTTTTCAAAGTCAAATATTAAAGCCAGGCATGGTGGACTCATGCCTTTAATCCCAGCACTTTGGAAGGCCAAACCAGGAGGATTGCTTGAGCCCAGGAATTTGAGACTATCCTGGGCAACAAAGCAAGATCCCATCTTTACAAAACTAAAATAAAATAATTAGCCATGTTTAGTGGTTCACAAGTGTAGTCCCAGCTACTCGGGAGGCCAAGGCAGGAAGATCACTTGAGCCCAGGAGATCTAGTGAGCCATGATCATGCCACTGTACTCCAGCCTGGGCAACAGAATAAGACTTTGTCTCAAAAAAAAAGAAAATTAAAGAAGTTCAAATTCGGTTTGCTGGGTTGTAACAAGCCTACATTTTTTAACCTGTGTCCTTTAATCTTGACAACAAACTTGAACTTGTCAGGCTTTTAGGAAAAGAGTTCCAACAAGAAAGACCACTGGGAAGGCTGAATTCAATTTCAATACAGAAATATTTCTGTCCCCTAGGAACAAAATGTAATTGACATAATTTCCCTGACCTAATTGCTCTAATACTGGCCACACATTGTAAAGGGTTAAACAAAGATTACAAGATCTCTTTGGTAGGGGATGGTAAATTTTATTTTTTTTGCCCAGTCTGAGGAAGTACAAAAATATTATTTTCCTGGAACTTGGAAGGAGAGTTTGGCAGACAGTATGAATTTCAGGAAAATATTTTTGCCATTAATTATGTCATAAGCAAAAGAGTAAAATAAACTGTTTATTATCACATATAAAATGCTTTTGATCAGTCAACTGAAAAACTAATTTCATTTTCTCATTACACTGCCTCAGGCATCCTTTAACGTCAATTTTTATTATAGCAAAAGCAAGGAAATTAAAATGATCAGTATTGTGCAGAGAGAAACATTTGCTTCAAAATTTTTAAAAGTAAGAATAACAAAGCACTGAACCTCTTTATCATTCATAATAATCACAACTCATCTGCAGAGGGGGGAATTCTACTCCAAGGGTCTAGAGGGCCGTCTAATCATAACCCTCTTTGAAGCCCATGGGACCCTCAGGGTTGGTCAGTACCAAGACAGATGCTAGGGTTCGTGTTATGTGTCTAGAAAAAATGGAGTTAAATTTTCAGCCCAACTGGGCCTCCATAGATGGATCAAGGTAGAAGGGGACTATATTAACACCCAGAGAAGCTAAAGAAGAATGCTATGCAAAGGGTTGAGGAAGGATGGGCTTGATTTCCGTCCATTATCCCAGCAGTTGATGTTATGGAAAGAAATAATTTTAAAAAGAAAAACTGTTAGGTGACAGGTTTTCCAAACTTGGCCCGGTCCCTTAAAAACTCTGTGGGGAGGGCGGGCGTGGCAGGGCGCATTCTCAGACTGAGTGTCCTGGCTCAACACAGTGATCTGAAGCACCAGCAAGACTATGTATGTGAAAGCACTTTGTAAAGTGATAATCAAAGGCTGTTTAACAATGACCATTAGCATCCTAGAATGGCTTGGCTGGGGTGGACCTGGGACTTGGGTGCTTCTTGTGGAGAACTATTGACATTGAATGGCTTTCTTGCTTTTTAGCTATAGAAAGAGGAAGGTGTTCTGGTGAGGGGGATGATGGAAAGAGGAGAAAGAAATCTTTGGTAATGGTGTGACGACAGAGTCTCTGGCCCCTCATCAGCCTGAATGATCTGATTGACAGCCCTATGGAAGAAGGAACAGGAAAAACTGAAAGAGCCATGGCTCCATGAGACGTGGAGTGAAAGTCCTAATCCAGGGCATGGATAGTAAGGTTGCTGAGGGTCCCTAGTCCTTTCTGAGCTACTGCTCCATGCATAGTGTGGAACAGACAGCCTGACATGGTTACATTTCATGAAACAGAGGTGGTGATGGAAATCTTGAGAAGATGGCAAAGGCAGGAAGAAATGAGTTCACTTGCTCTTGATTAAACAAATTTTCCGCCCCAAACCTGGGCATGCCCTAAAAAGCTCAGTTAGAGTTCCCTTAGAATGATTGTTACAACTGTAAGACTAATGACCTAAGGCCAAGCAACTTGTACACTCCAGCTACCCGCAGACACTGTGGAGAAGGCACTGTCTTCTGTAGAGAGCATTGAACAGGCCTCCCCACTTTCCCAAGACTCCCAACAGAGAAAAGGGATTTCAAGCCTATGTGATCTAAGCAGCTCTGCCTGCCAGGTGAGAGAAAATAAGGGTCAAATAGACTTTGCTTTCAAGGATAAGTCAATCTACCAGGGAGTCCAAATGTAGCAAGCAAAGAGAAAATACTATGTAACTGTGTGGCTCCAGGTAAGAAGGAGGGACAATGTTGGGGAGGGTCTTCTGAGAGGAAATTTGGCTTAAAGAAGGATAAAGCACATTCTAATATACAACAGCTTATTCTTTCTGTTTCTGAGTTGTTTCACTTAAAATAATGACCTCCAATTTGATCCATGTTGCTGCAAAAGACATGATTTCATTCTTTTTCGTGGCTGAATAATATTCCATTGTGTATATACACCACGTTTTCTTTATCCAGTCATCCATTGGTGGACATTCAGGTTGATTCCAATCTTTGCTCCTGTGAATAGTGCTGCAATGAACATATGAGTGCATGTACTTGCACAGCATAAATTTATACAAATAAAATTTAAAAATCTGTATGTGCAAACTTTCATAATAAATCTAAGGCAGAGAAAAGACCTTATTCTATTCTTGATAACAATTTATTTTATTTTCCTTTTGTCCCACTTGCCCCTGAGAAGTCTGTGTTGACTGTACTCTTACCATGAACTCTAAGGAAGTAATTGCCGATGAGTCACTATATCCAGCCACTCAAGTGATAAGGCCAGTTAGATGTCCTTATCTGTCAGCTTTGCCTTCCTCAACACTGGCTCCATTCTCGGGCACATTCTCCCATGTGTAAGTAAGGTGGCACCAGGAGTTCCAATTTGGCATGCTTCCAGCATCAAGAGAAAGAGGTCTTCTCTTTTCTAACAGTTCAAACACAAGTTCTAGAATCCAGTCCCTTTGGGCCCGGATGACCTCGCTCGCATGGGTCAGGTGCTCATAAGAACTAATTGCTAGTCCAGGACAACACAATATCCTGATTGGCCAGGGGCGGGTCACCTGACGTTTCTGAGCTGGGGTAGAATTAGTTCCTCCACAAAATAAATCAAAAGATGACCCTATACAATTGACAATAAGATTCCATGCAAATTGTACAGAGGAAAAATCAAGAAAAGATTCAACGGAAAGATGGCATCTGAAGAAGTCACCCATCAAAGGCCCTTCTTGCTAAATCAAGCCTGTTTGATGACAGCTAGTTGCCTGGAGTTCAGGATTTTCTCTAAGACCAGGTCAAGACTCAGATCCTCCTAATAGCATCATAAACTCTACTCCTTAGGCCATTCATGAACAATTAGACATTATTATTTAGCAGTAAACTAATGATGCACTGGAACTGTTTTCAAATTTGGAAGTGCTTGGGTTTGTCTTGCCTTCTTAAGTTAATCATGATATGTATGGATACATATGGACTAAAACTGAGAAAAGGGTGGTTCCTCAAGAAAAATAAGAGTGCCCTTACTGGGAAGGGATGGCATAGAAGCAAAAGTCAGCAGATGGTTCTGTAAGCACCGACAGCTACGTTTAACCTTTTCCAAGGTTTCCTTAGGGCTTGGTTTGGAGCAGGCAGGAGGTCTCAGGGCAGATCCTGGATCTCCTCATGCTTGTGGCATTTGACAGGCACAGGCAGGTACCAGGTAAGTACAGGACAGCCCTGTTTTCCTTTAGCCAAGATAACCTAGCCAGATGAAAGGACAAGGCATGCAGCTGCCTCTCAGTAATCCCTCAGCCCATTTGGTAACCATCTGTCCTTCTCATTTCCAAATTTGGCCCAAATTGGAGGGGCCTGTATTTGCTTTTTTGGAAAATGTTATGATTTTTTTCAAGTAAACAGTAGAAAGTGTATAAAGCCATGAGATTTATCGAAACTGCCAAACTGTCTGGACTTGATCAAACTGGTTCATGCTGGTTTAAATGTGTGTTCTATTCTCTCCATTTTATTATCATAAACAACAATTCCTATTTATTTATACAGGACCAGAACTTCTCTTTATGTTTTTCTCATATTATTTCATTTGATCCCACATGTGGAACAAAGGTCAGTACTACTGTCAGGCAGGCCTGGTTTATGGATGGCAGCATTGGCAACCTAAATGATTAAGCGTTTCTAGAACTCAATTTGGTGGCAGGCATGCGGGGTTTTGAGCCCAGCTCTTCCGGTAGAAGACTGTGTTCCTTTTGGTGTATCCTGTCATAACTGGACTCAGCCCACAACCATAACATCACTCACACACCCTCTGGCCTTATTCTTTACCAATTCAATGTTAAAAAGAAGAAAAGAAAGAATAAATTTAAAAATCATTCACTCATTGTCCACACCTGGAATTTGTGCTACTTACAACCTGGATAGCCAAAGTCATTATAATCAATTGACAGTTTTATTGTTTCTATGGAAAAACCAAAAACCACTGTCCTGGATACTCTGTAAAGATACACAGATGAATAAGAAATGTTACTTATCTTCAAAATCTTAATGTCTAGCTGTGCACACAAGGCAATTTGAGAAAAATATTAAAAATCTAAGTAAAATTTAAAATTTTATTTAAAAAAAAATGTAGATAGATAGATTGATCCATAGATGCACACAGAGAGGTAAAAGAGCTTGAGACAAAATAAATGAAATGGTGACCCTCTACCATTTGTGATAAAATCCCACACAAATTGTACAGAGGAAAAATGGAGAAAGGTTTCAATGGCAAGATGGCATCTGACAAAGCCACACTTAAAAGGCCCTTCTTGCCAAATCAAACCTGTTCGATGACAGCTAATTGCTTGAATTCAGGGTTTCTCAAAGATTAGGTCAAAACTTGGACCCTCCTAAATGCATTATAAACCCTAGTCCTTAGGTCATTTGTGAACAATTGGACATGTTATTTAGCAGTTAGTTAATGATGTCCTGGACTGTTCTCAAATTTGGAAGTGTTTGGGCTTGTCTTAGTAGTTAATCATAAGCCTCAGCAGTTCATAATCCTTGTTCTTTATCTTTCCTGCCCCTTTCTCACTATGCCTAGCAAGAGTTTATATTCATAGCCAAAGCTAAATACTATAAACTGGTACTAGTATTTATTGGAAATAAAGTTAATTTAGCTATTGGCAGAATAGAGACTTACCTCAGACCCTTAGGGTTGGGGATATCCTTAATAGCTCTCTGTGACCTCTATTCTACCCTAGTGACCTTTGCTTCATGGTCATTTGAACCAAGAAAGGAACCCATTTCCCATGGACAGGCAATTGGAAACAGTATTGAGCACCATGGACTCTAAGAGGATGCACCTGGATGGGAACCAGCACACAGAATCAATAAAATAATTGGAAGTTTTAAAATTCCATGCTTCAAAGACTTCAGTTTTTTCCCCTCTTCTGCCCTGTTAGAAGATTCCACTTGTGCTTGTAAGATTTGTGACTGAAATTGCCTTAATAAGTTATTTCTCTTGCGAGCAATGAGTTGATCCAGCCTTGTTGGTACATCTGTTATAACACATCGCAGACTCTCGTAATTATTCTCTTATTTAATTCTACACATTCTGATTAGCTGTGTCTGTTCCAGACAAGCAGTAGGAGTGTGCTAAGGGCACTTCATTCAAAAAGAGTTCTTCAAAACAGTATGAAGTGAAATTAAAGTAATTATTAAGTCAGAAACTAAACACAATTCCACAATAGGCAGAGGGCTGGCAAATAGCTAGCACACTGCAGTCACAGGAATGTGTTCAGGGCTGCTCTCTGAAATAATTCCTGGTATCGGGTTCTTGGTAATGACACAGATTGAATGAAGAGGAAGGAAAACAGATTTGAGGGCCACTTTAAGATTTAAAAGGAGTCTTCTTCTCAACACTGATAGGGAACTCAAGAAGAAGCAGTGTTCGAGAAGAAGACATGTGTGCAATACTATGTCTAGAGAAGCCTGTCTTCTTGAGCTCATCTCTTTAGCTCTCATGCATATTCTGTGGACCAAGAAGTTTTTAGTATAGAAGAGAATTAAATTCCAACTTTTCACCATTGTATCTCTGGCACCAGAGTAAGCTATAGGGCATAGTGCAATAGACTTAAATTAGATTGCAGCAGAACATGTGTACTGACCTTTTCTCAGAGCAGATCTATTTACTTTATAATGCAGTTCAACTTGTAGGAACTGATGTACTCCTACTTGGAGTAAAGGTTAAGAAATATGTGCATCTTAATTCATCTGGATTTCAACTCTGCTCTAGTCTTCTGCTTACTATATAGACCAACATGTATTGGCCCCAACAAAATGGAGAAGGCAATATGGTTTGGAATTTAGTAATGCATGGGCCCCTCTATCGCTTAGTGCACTGGTTTTCAAAGTGTGGTTTTAGGCAGAAGTATCAATGTTACCTGGGGTCTTGTTAGGAATGTAAATGTTGAGGTCCTGTGCCAAACCTACTGAGTCAGAAACCCTTTGTTTCAACAAGCCCTTCTGATGCATGCTAATATTTGAGAACTACGTGTGTGTGTGTGTGTGTGTGTGTGTGTGTGTGTCCCCTCCAGGTGCTTTTGATGTGTAGCCAGAGTCAATAGTCATTGATCTAGTTTCCAGTTTCCTAAAAAAAAATGGAATGCAGCACCACTGGTGACACACAAATGTTAAGTGGTAGACAAGTAACTTTGCATGATCTGAAAGGTGTGATGTAAAATGGCAGTGGAATGTAATTTTAAATAATACTGAATCTCTTGGTGAAAAAGTGAATATTTTTCTACCTTTGTCACTGTTCAAACAAACTTTGTTTGAAACTCTACCGTCTCTCTAACCCTTGTTAATCACCCTTTTAAAATAAAGACAGAGCAGGACCCAGGCTCAGAACCTCTAGTATTCAACAGCATCAAGACATGATATAATTAATATTATTAAATGTTATTTGTGTTATGTTTATGGGTTGCTTTTTATTTATGTCAAATTACACTGTTTTTCATTATATGATAGTGATGTGTATTTTTCCTTTTAATTAACTTTTTCTCAAAGAAATATGAAACAATTTAAAAATAAATATTTAGCAAGTCATTCAAATAATATATGGCTATCAGGAACTCACTTACAAGACAAAGAGGGAAAGCAATTTCCTTGGCAGTGCTCAGTCATTACACATTGTGCCTAATTTCCAGCACTGGCTCCATCTCTATCTCCAGGCCTTGACCCTCAGAAAGATGACCTGAAGCCTGAGATATTTGCCATCAGTGAAGAAAAATTTCATTATGGTTACTACATAATTTACTAAGATAGAAAAGTGACTCATACATTTCAGAACAATGTGTCATCACAAAATTTGAAATCAAAAGGTTTCTGAATTACCCAGATAATTAAAATGTCAAAAATAGCCCATTCCTCAAAATTCAGGGTAATTGAATTTGGGTTGATCTTGAAAAAAAAAAACTTAGATTTTTTTCATTTTCATAAAAGCAACGAGATTTTTCAACACAATATTTGGAAAAAATAGAAAGAAGAAAAATATCACATCATTCATTTTTAAACTCTTTAAAGAGACAGTTGTACTATTAAGATTTTGGCCAATTTTCTTCCAATCCTTTCTTCTTCGTTTAATTGTGACACGCACACACACACACACACACATATACACATACAATTCTGTGCCTTACTTTTAGCATGAGAGTATAACATTTTATTTTATATTTTAATTAGGATTTTATTGTATAGATAATAGAAGAATAAATAAATCACTTTTTAAAAAAGTCTCTATGTCCACAATTTCAGTACAAAAAGTCCATCTCTTAAGTTGCTTTTGGCTGCAATAACAGAAAACCCAACTCAAATTGGCTGAAACAATAAAGGTATGTATTATCTCACATAGCAGAAAACCCAAAGTAGAGTAGATTATTCTACAATGACCAGTTTGACGATGACAATAAGACCTGGGTTTCTCTTCCTAGCGTGAGCTCCATCCTCAGACTGGTAGTAAAAGGGTTCAATAGTTCTAGGTATCAAGGCCAGCTTCCTATGGGAAAAGAAAAATAATATTTTTACTTAGACCTGTCTTAGAAAAGAGAAAATTCTCTGCAGAAATTCCCAACAGACTTCACTTCTGACCCAGTCATGGATCAGGGAAAAGAACTGCACCTGATTGCCTTAACTCAAATTCCTTAGGAGGTGAATCAAGTACCTTTCCCTCCAAAAAAAAGGAAAACAGATAGGGAGGTCTTTTTAGCATATTGACATAGCAAATAGTGTGGTGCAATGTTTAAAGAAGATATTTAACATTTCTCAATGGCTAATTGATTTTACATAGTGCATAAAATCTAATGAGCTTCTAGTTTAGCTCCTAGTCCCTCTGTGTTTTAGTCCATTCTGCTTCTCTATCTTTATTTACTCACTATTTCCAAGATAATTTTACATTCTAATCAGTCACTACTTTCCCTTGTTTCATAAGTACACATTTTCTTCCCCAATGATGTCCTAATCAGGTTTTACTTCAACTCCCATTCCATACCCAACTCTTGATACTTTCTTATATTTGTAGAGCATCTCTTAGGTAAGCAGAATTTCCCCTCTACATTTATGGGTTTACGTCCTACAGTAAACATATCTTGCATTTGTCTGTGCAACATTTACTCCCCTAGTGTCTTGCTGATGGCACCCCAAATTTCCATGGAGAAATACACTTTCCCTACTTTCAATCCACATGACTCGAATCTCCAGTCAACAGAGAATCATGATCAGACAGCAACAATGAATACTTCAAGGACGGACAATTGGGTTGATTGAAGTCTATTAGCCTGAATTCCAGGACTTTTAGAACTGTTGGGAAAGCACATTTGCTTTGTGTTTGGGTTGCTGATGGAATTTAAATCTGGAAATCCTGGCAGCTATCTTGCCACCAAAGAGACAGCCTGCCTGGGAATGAAGCCAACATAAGGTAAAGAAGATATAAACCAATAGGTGGAGAAGATGAGACCAAACTCTCAGAACAACACTGGATTCCATGGAGCCAGCCATGCTCGAAACACATTCACCTCTGGACTTTTCAGATGTGAACCAAGGTGTTCCCTTTTTCAGTTAAGCTAGTTTGAATATAATTCTATCTCTTGCAAACAAGAGAGCTATGGTTAATACGGCTCCTTCTCTCTTATTCTAATTCTATTCATCCTTCATCATTCTAATTCTATTTATCTTTAAAGGATCAATTCAAATGGCATCTTCTCTAAGAAGTCTTCCCCAGCCACTCATCTTTACTTCTCTCTCTTTTTCTGAACAATTTCATCTGTTTATTGCCTATTTGATTTTTTTAAAAATGAGATTCAACCTTAAGTACAATATTCCAATTAGGGGCCAAGTTTTATATTTCTTTTTTATTCACCTCAAAACCTGAAACAGAGCTTAAAACATAGTAGGTACTTCCTAATTTATTATGTGACATTTCTCAAAAAAATGAACTAGAGATGCTTATTATGCATAGAGTTCTTGGGAAGCAGTCAAGATGCTATTGAACTTTGAAAATATCATGTTGTGAGTTTCCGTCATTTGTCTGCTATGACCCAAGAGGACATATCTATTATTTGGGTCTCTGAGGGAGGTGTCTCAAACCAGAATCCCTCAAACCCAACTGACTTCTACATACTTTCAAAAAACAAAGAAAAAAAATGACGGCCAAAATATCATTCATAGATTAATAGAGACCAGCAAGGAAGATGACCCATCAGGAATGATCGTCATGTGAGCTTACTAATACTGAATCCCCCAATCAGGAAGACTTAATTTCCTAGTGTTGGCAGCTCTGAACAAGGGACACTTCACCTCCCCACTTCTTCTAGGGTAGAAGGAGAAGCAGAGAAAATATGCTCCCTGTGGACAGCTCACTTCCAAGATAAATAAAGTCAGAATGGAGCCAACTATACCCAATTATTCCATTAACATTTACAATCAAATGTCATTCCACCTCCCCAGGCAAAGGATAGAGAGGGGAAGACCATAAGTGCCATACCTAAGGAGTTCCCTCTGCCTTGAGGGAAACATCAAGAGTAGAGAAGAAGCATTACCAGCCACTCGTTCTAGTCATACTTTAGAGGCATGTGACTGATGGTTGCTAATGGTCTCCTCTTATGTTCCCAGTGATTAAAAAAAAAAAAAAAAAAAAAAAAGAAGCTACAAAGAGATTGTGAGGAAATGATCTAAGAGACTGGGTAATATTATCAAGGAGAAGTAGACATGGTGTTACTTTATTTAAAAAAAAAAAAATCTCTTTTTTCGTTATTTCAGTCCTGACTTTTTCTTATCCAAAGTTTCTTTCTAAATCTTTTTTTCTCATGTTTTTGGGACTATGCTGAAGTGGAATTTTATGCTTCAAGAAGAGAGTTGATGATCCATGGAAAGTGTAATTGACAAAGAATTGGCATGTTTTTCACTCTTCTTTTTTCTGCATCAACTGAATAAGATTAGTGTCTTACATGGATTATTTTTTCAATAATAGGGAAGGCTATGTTGGCAACAAAAATTGCAAAACAGCAACATCATAAGCTTGCCTAACCATCCAGTGGAAGAGAATTTTCAACTTGAAAAACACTCTTGGTTTAGCAATCCAAGGACCTGAGTAACAATTACAACTGAAATCATTAAGCATCCACGTTTTCTCCTATGGAGAAATTGGATCCTCTAGGGTTCTTAGAGGGAAAAGCAGAAACATTAGGGGAAGACCTTACATAATAACCTTTCTGTAAAGCTTGGATGGCACAAATGATTTTGTAAGACATTCAAGTCACATGTCATTAATCAGAAATGACAGTCTTTATTCACATATATTTGACTAAGCTGCATAATTTTAGACTCCAATAGGTCTAGATAAATGACCCTAAGTATTGTACTATTTCAAATTGACAGTGATTGATGATAGAGGAAAAAAACCAATGCTGAAAAGGGACCCTGAAGTAGACATTGAAAATCAGTCGCACTACTTTGGGGAAAAGAAGTTTGGAAATTTTCTTCTTCAAGACTTTTCCTCTTACTTAACATCTCTATCGCCTTAACTCTCAGTTTAATCAGTTAGATATTGTCGGGATTTCAAACCACAATGAAAAACAGAATCATTTAGTTATTTTTGTGCAAATAGGCAGAAGGGAAGATACTGATTGATAAAAATGTGTCTACTCTGTAAATATTTCCTGAATCTTTTATATGTCAGGCACTGTTCTAGGCACTAGGGCTTCAGCAAATACAGTTTTTGCTCTCCAGGAACCCTCATCTTAGTGGAAAGAGATAGGCAATATCCAAGTGAACAAATAAATAAATGAGATTATTTCAGAGAGTTCTATGTTGTATAAAGAAAATAAAACAGGATGATTTAATAGAAAGTGATGGAGATGGAGATTTCATTTGGGAGGGCAAGAAAGAACTTGCTGGCCGGGTGCAGTGGCTCACACCTGTAATCCCAGCACTTTGGGAGGCCAAGGCAGGCAGATCACAGATCCCAGGAGTTCAAGACCACCCTGGGCAACGTGGCAAAACACTGTCTCTACAAAAATTAATCTACAAAAATTAACCAGGCATGGTGGCATGTGTTCATCATCCCAGCTACTTGGGAGGCTTAGGTGAGATGACCACCTGAGTCCAGGAGTCTGAGGCTGCAGTGAGCCGTGATCATGCCACTGCACTCCAGCTTGGGCAACAGAGTGAGATCCTGTCTCAAAAAAAATTTTTTAAACCCCCAAAAAGCAAGAGAGAAAGGCCTTGATAAATAGATGGCATTTTAGCTGAATAGAAGACAGTTTTTCAAAGCACATATTATGCAGTGGGAACAGCAAATGCAATGGCCCTGAGGCAGGGAGAGCTTGGTCCATGGAAAGAAGAGACAGGAGGCAAGCACGCCCCTTTTCCTGGTAAGAAGGGAGAGGTAGTAAGCCAGGACAGAGAGACCATCAGGGCCAGATTATATAAGGCCTTTCAGGTCATTTTAAGGAGTTCGAATGTTGGGCTATATGAGGTTTTAATAAAGCAGAAGGAAACCTCAGTCTCACCAAAACAAGATCTATAATTGCTTAAACCCTCCTGAGCAAGGCATTGTGTCTCGTATACTACAAGCAACCTCCTTGCAAAGAAAGTTATTGTGTTTTAAAGATAGGGAAACAACAAGCTCTTATCAAGTTTGCAGAGCTAGAAAGTAATAAAGCCCAGATTCAGACTTCAGGCCATCTATTTCCAAAGTACAATACTGCCCACTACCCCCTCATCATATTTTCTTATTTTCTCAAAATATTAAAGGAACAAATACACAATTACACCATATTCTTGACCTCAATGAAGACATGATAATGTTTTAGTAGTGCATAATAAAATAATTCATGAGGTCTACGTCAAATGTTTACATGCGTTTTGAACTTTTTAAATTTTTTCCTAATAATTGTGTGAGGCTATTTCTTACTAATTCTCTCTGGTGAAAATGTTTCCTTAAAAATAGCTTACTGAGTAGAAGCCTGTGATGGGCAGGTGTTATCCAATGGCTATTGATTCAATCGTTCAAAGATTCATGGAGTGGCCACTATGGTTCTAGATACAAGGGATACAATAGTGAATAGAACAGCAAAAAATATCTCTCCTCACGAAGCTACATTCTAACAGGTGAAACATCTATGTGTCATAATAAAACCAAAATTACTTTTCCACCAAAGACTCCCATAGTGCTGGTGTTCCGCCTTTCTTTTCTTTTCTTTTCTTTTTTTTTTTTTTTTTTGAAAATAAAACTCATTCTTATTTTTTTATTATTATACTTTAAGTTCTGGGATACATGTGCAGAACGTGCAGTTTCGTTACATAGGTATACACATGCCATGGTGGTTTGCTGCAACCATCAACCCATCATCTACATTAGATATTTCTCCTAATACTTTCCCTCTCCTAGCCCCCAGTCCTCCAACTGGCCCCAATGTGTGATGTTCCCCTCCCTGTGTCCATGTATTCTCATTGTTCAGCTCCCACTTAGGAGTGAGAACATGTGGTGTTTGGTTCTCTGTTTTTGTGTTAGTTTGCTGAGAATGATGGTTTCCAGCTTCATCCATCTACCTGCAAATGACATACACTAATCCTTTTTTATGGCTGCATGGTATTCCATGGTGTATATGTGCCATGTTTTCTTTATTCAGTCTATCATTGATAGGCAATTGGGTTGGTTCCAAGTCTTTGCTGTTGTGAATGGTGCTGCAATAAACTTAAGTGTGCATGTGTCTTTATAATAGAATGATTTCTAATCCTTTGGGTATATACCCAGTAATGGAGTTTCTGGGTCAAATGGTATTTCTGGTTCTAGATCCTTGAGGAATCACCACACTGTCTTCCACAGTGGTTGAACTAATTTATACTCCCACCAACAGTGTAAAAGCGTTTCTATTTCTCTACATCCTCTCCAGCATCTGTTGTTTCCTGACATTTTAATGATCGTCATTCTAACTGGTGTGAGATGGTATCTCATTGTGGTTTTGATTTGCATTTCTGTAATGACAAGTGATGATGAGCTTTATTCTATATGTTTGTTGGCTGCATAAATGTCTTCTTTTGAGAAGTGTCTGTTCATATCCTTTGCCCGTTTTTTGGTGGGGTTGTTTGTTTCTTTTCTTGTAACTATCATTTCTCTGGAAAAAAAAAAATTTTATCTGCTAAACATCCTGGGCTGAAAACAAAACAAAACAAAAACAAAAAACTACAACAATATCAAAAATCCTTACCTGATAGTGGCAGAATATTCATTAAAAAGTAACAAAATTTGATGTATCAGTTTTCTAATATTGTTACCAAGTAAAAGGGACTCACTGCCTGATGCTCTAGAAGCCAGTATAATGACACTGGGTTTTTGAGAAAAGAAAAGCTTTTTATTGAAGGTCAGCCAAAAAGGAGACAGGAGTCCAGCTCATATCTGTCTCCTGGTGCCGGCTTCAAGGCAGTGTTTTTATTAGAAAAAGTTCAAGGGCAGATTCTGGGTTGAGTACACGATTGGGAGAGGGAAAGAGGAGGTCTGGAAAGTCCTCAAGCATGCACTGTTATCTCTTCATGCCTCCTCATAAGTCACACATGCAATTTCAGAAGAAGATAGTATGAACCACGTGGTGAAAATTTGGGCTGTGATGTCAGCAAGTTCATTCTGCATAGACTCTAGTCAGTCATATTGGTTCCAATCAATTTCAGTTGGTTTTGTTATCTTTCAAGCAGAGAGAGTTCTAGCATTTCAGCAAGTTGTTGTTGTTCTAATCTGTCATCCTACAAACTCAAGAATCTGTTAGGCGGGGGGGCAGAGCAAGATGGCCGAATAGGAACAGCTCCACACTCCAACTCCCAGCGCAAGTGACACAGAAGACCGGTGATTTCTGCATTTTCAACTGAGGTACTGGGTTCATCTCACTAGGGAGTGCCGGACAATCGGTGCTGGTCAGCTGCTGCAGCCCGACCAGCGAGAGCTGAAGCAGGGCAAGGCATCGCCTCACCTGGGAAGCGCAAGGGGAAAGGGAATCCCTTTTCCTAGCCAGGGGAACTGAGACACACAACACCTGGAAAATCAGGTAACTCCCACACCAATACTGCGCTTTAAGCAAACAGGCACACCAGGAGATTATATCCCACACCTGGCCGGGAGGGTCCCACGCCCACGGAGCCTCCCTGATTGCTAGCACAGCAGTCTGCGATCTCGCTGCAAGGCAGCAGCGAGGCTAGGGGAGGGGCGCCTGCCATTGCTGAGGCTTAAGTAGGTAAACAAAGCCACTGGGAAGCTCGAACTGGGTGGAGCTCACAGCAGCTCAAGGAAACCTGCCTGTCTCTGTAGACTCCACCGCTGGGGACAGGGCAAAGTAAACAACAACAGAAGCAGCAGAAACCTCTGCAGACGCAAACGACTCTGTCTGACAGCTTTGAAGAGAGCAGTGGATCTCCCAACACGGAGGTTGAGATCTGAGAAGGGATGGACTGCCTGCTCAAGTGGGTCCCTGACCCCTGAGTAGCCGAACTGGGAGACATCCCCCACTAGGGGCAGTCTGACACCCCACACCTCACAGGGTGGAGTACACCCCTGAGAGGAAGCCTCCAAAGCAAGAATCAGACAGGTACACTCGCTGTTCAGCAATATTCTATCTTCTGCAGCCTCCACTGCTGACACCCAGGCAAACAGGGTCTGGAGTGGACCTCAAGCAATCTCCAACAGACCTACAGCTGAGGGTCCTGACTGTTAGAAGGAAAACTATCAAACAGGAAGGACACCTACACCAAAACCCCATCAGAACGTCACCATCATCATCAAAGACCAGAGGCAGATAAAACCACAAAGATGGGGAAAAAGCAGGGCAGAAAAGCTGGAAATTCAAAAAATAAGAGCGCATCTCCCCCAGCAAAGGAGTGCAGCTCATCGCCAGCAACGGATCAAAGCTTGACAGAGAATGACTTTGACGAGATGAGAGAAGAAGGCTTCAGTCCATCAAACTTCTCAGAGCTAAAGGAGGAATTACGTACCCAGCACAAAGAAACTAAAAATCTTGAAAAAAAAAGTGGAAAAATTGATGGCTAGAGTAATTAATGCAGAGAAGGCCATAAACAAAATGAAAGAGATGAAAACCATGACACGAGAAATACATGACAAATGCACAAGCTTCAGTAACCGACTCGATCAACTGGAAGAAAGAGTATCAGCGATTGAGGATCAAATGAATGAAATGAAGCGAGAAGAGAAACCAAAGAAAAAAGAAGAAAAAGAAATGAACAAAGCCTGCAAGAAGTATGGGATTATGTAAAAAGACCAAATCTACGTCTGATTGGGGTGCCTGAAAGTGAGGGGGAAAATGGAACCAAGTTGGAAAACACTCTTCAGGATATCATCCAGGAGAACTTCCCCAACCTAGTAGGGCAGGCCAACATTCAAATCCAGGAAATACACAGAACACCACAAAGATACTCCTCGAGAAGAGCAACTCCAAGACACATAATTGCCAGATTCAGCAAAGTTGAAATGAAGGAAAAAATCTTAAGGGCAGCCAGAGAGAAAGGTTGGGTTACCACCAAAAGGAAGCCCATCAGACGAACAGCAGATCTCTTGGCAGAAACTCTACAAGCCAGAAGAGAGTGGGGGCCAATATTCAACATTCTTAAAGAAAAGAATTTTAAACCCAGAATTTCATATCCAGCCAAACAAAGTTTCGTAAGTGAAGGAGAAATAAAATCCTTTACAGATAAGCAAATGCTTAGAGATTGTGTCACCACTAGGCCTACCTTACAAGAGATCCTGAAGGAAGCACTAAACATGGAAAGGAACAACCGATACCAGCCATTGCAAAAACATGCCAAAATGTAAAGACCATTTAGGCTAGGAAGAAACTGCATCAACTAACGAGCAAAATAACCAGTTAATATCATAATGGCAGGATCAAGTTCACACATAACAATATTAACCTTAAATGTAAATGGACTAAATGCTCCAATTAAAAGACACAGACTGGCAAACTGGATAAAGAGTCAAGACCCATCAGTTTGCTGTATTCAGGAGACCCATCTCACATGCAGAGACATACATAGGCTCAAAATAAAGGGATGGAGGAAGATTTACCAAGCAAATGGAGAACAAAAAAAAAGCCGGTGTTGCAATACTAGTTTCTGATAAAACAGACTTTAAACCATCAAAGATCAAAAGAGACAAAGAAGGCCATTACATAATGGTAAAAGGATCAATTCAACAGGATGAGCTAACTATCCTAAATATATATGCACCCAATACAGGAGCACCCAGATTCATAAAGCAAGTCCTTAGAGACTTACAAAGAGACTTAGACTCCCATACAATAATAATGGGAGACTTCAACACTCCACTGTCAACATTAGACAGATCAACGAGACAGAAAGTTAACAAGGATATCCAGGAATTGAACTCATCTCTGCAGCAAGCAGACCTAATAGACATCTATAGAACTCTCCACCCCAAATCAACAGAATATACATTCTTCTCAGCACCACATCGCACTTATTCCAAAATTGACCACATAATGGAAGTAAAGCACTCCTCAGCAAATGTACAAGAACAGAAATTGTAACAAACTGTCTCTCAGACCACAGTGCAATCAAACTAGAATTCAGGACTAAGAAACTCAATCAAAACCGCTCAACTACATGGAAACTGAACAACCTGCTCCTGAATGACTACTGGGTACATAACGAAATGAAGGCAGAAATAAAGATGTTCTTTGAAACCAATGAGAACAAAGATACAACATACCAGAATCTCTGGGACACATTTAAAGCAGTGTGTAGAGGGAAATTTATAGCACTAAATGCCCACAAGAGAAAGCTGGAAAGATCTAAAATTGACACTCTAACATCACAATTAAAAGAACTAGAGAAGCAAGAGCAAACGTATTCAAAACCTAGCAGAAGGCAAGAAATAACTAAGATCAGAGCAGAACTGAAGGAGATAGAGACACACAAAACCCTCCAAAAAATCAATGAATCCAGGAGTTGGTTTTTTGAAAAGATCAACAAAATTGACAGACCACTAGCAAGACTAATAAAGAAGAAAAGAGAGAAGAATCAAATAGACGCAATAAAAAATGATAAAGGGGATATCACCACCGACCCCACAGAAATACAAACTACCATCAGAGAATACTATAAACACCTCTACGCAAATAAACTAGAAAATCTAGAAGAAATGGATAATTTCCTGGACACGTACACTCTTCCAAGACTAAACCAGGAAGAAGTTGAATCCCTGAATAGACCAATAGCAGGCTCTGAAATTGAGGCAATAATTAATAGCCTACCAACCCAAAAAAGTTCAGGACCAGATGGATTCACAGCTGAATTCTACCAGAGGTACAAGGAGGACTTGGTACCATTCCTTCTGAAAGTATTCCAATCAATAGAAAAAGAGGGAATCCTCCCTAACTCATTTTATGAGGCCAACGTCATCCTGATACCAAAGCCTGGCAGAGACACAACAAAAAAAGAGAACTTTAGACCAATATCCCTGATGAACATCGATGCAAAAATCCTTAATAAAATACTGGCAAACCGGATCCAGCAGCACATCAAAAAGCTTATCCACCATGATCAAGTGGGCTTCATCCCTGGGATGCAAGGCTGGTTCAACATTTGCAAATCAATAAACATAATCCAGCATATAAACAGAACCAAAGACAAGAACCACATGATTATCTCAATAGATGCAGAAAAGGCTTTTGACGAAATTCAACAGCCCTTCATGCTAAAAACGCTCAATAAATTTGGTATTGATGGAACGTACCTCAAAATAATAAGAGCTATTTATGACAAACCCACAGCCAATATCATACTGAATGGGCAAAAAACTGGAAAAATTCCCTTTGAAAACTGGCACAAGACAGGGATGCCCTCTCTCACCACTCCTATTCAACATAGTGTTGGAAGTTCTGTCTAGGGCAATCAGGCAAGAGAAAGAAATCAAGGGTATTCAGTTAGGAAAAGAAGAGGTCAAATTGTCCCTCTTTGCAGATGACATGATTGTATATTTAGAAAATCCCCTTGTCTCAGCCCAAAATCTCCTTAAGCTGATAAGCAACTTCAGCAAAGTCTCAGGATACAAAATTAATGTGCAAAAATCACAAGCATTCTTATACACCAGTAACAGACAAACAGAGAGCCAAATCATGAATGAACTTCCATTCACAATTGCTTCAAAGAGAATAAAATACCTAGGAATCCAACTTACAAGGGATGTAAAGGACCTCTTCAAGGAGAACTACAAACCTCTGCTCAGTGAAATAAAAGAGGACACAAACAAATGGAAGAACATACCATGCTCATGGATAGGAAGAATCAATATCGTGAAAATGGCCATACTGCCCAAGGTAATTTATAGATTCAATGCCATCCCCATCAAGCTACCAATGAGTTTCTTCACAGAATTGGAAAAAAACTGCTTTAAAATTCATATGGAACCAAAAAAGAGCCCGCATCTCCAAGACAATCCTAAGTCAAAAGAACAAAGCTGGAGGCATCACGCTACCTGACTTCAAACTATACTACAAGGCTACAGTAACCAAAACACATGGTACTGGTACCAAAACAGAGATATAGACCAATGAAACAGAACGGAGTCCTCAGAAATAATACCACACATCTACAGCCATCTGATCTTTGACAAACCTGAGAGAAACAAGAAATGGGGAAAGGATTCCCTGTTTAATAAATGGTGCTGGGAAAATTGGCTAGCCATAAGTAGAAAGCTGAAACTGGATCTTTTCCTTACTCCTTATACGAAAATTAATTCAAGATGGATTAGAGACTTAAATGTTAGACCTAATACCATAAAAATCCTAGAGGAAAACCTAGGTAGTACCATTCAGGACATAGGCATGGTCAAAGACTTCATGTCTAAAACACCAAAAGCAACGGCAGCAAAAGCCAAAATTGACAAATGGGATCTCATTAAACTAAAGAGCTTCTGCACAGCAAAAGAAACTACCATCAGAGTGAACAGGCAACCTACAGAATGGGAGAAAATTTTTGCAATCTACTCATCTGACAAAGGGCTAATATCCAGAACCTACAAAAACTCAAACAAATTTACAAGAAAAAAACAAACAACCCCATCAAAAAGTGGGCAAAGGATATGAACAGACATTTCTCAAAAGAAGACATTCATACAGCCAACAGACACATGAAAAAATGCTCATCATCACTGGCCATCAGAGAAATGCAAATCAAAACCACAATGAGATACCATCTCACACCAGTTAGAATGGCGATCATTAAAAAGTCAGGAAACAACAGGTGCTGGAGAGGATGTGGAGAAATAGGAACACTTTTACACTGTTGGTGGGATTGTAAACTAGTTCAACCATTATGGAAAACAATATGGCGATTCCTCAAGGATCTAGAACTAGAAGTACCATATGACCCAGCCATCCCATTACTGGGTATATACCCAAAGGATTATAAATCATGCTGCTATAAAGACACATGCACACGTATGTTTATTGCAGCACTATTCACAATAGCAAAGACTTGGAATCAACCCAAATGTCCATCAGTGACAGACTGGATTAAGAAAATGTGGCACATATACACCATGGAATACTATGCAGCCATCAAAAAGGATGAGTATGTGTCCTTTGTAGGGACATGGATGCAGCTGGAAACCATCATTCTTAGCAAACTATCAAAGAACAGAAAACCAAACACCGCATGTTCTCACTCATAGGTGGGAACTGAACAATGAGATCACTTGGACTCAGGAAGGGGAACATCACACACCGGGGCCTATCATGGGGAGGGGGGAGGGGGGAGGGATTGCATTGGGAGTTATACCTGATGTAAATGACGAGTTGATGGGTGCTGACGAGTTGATGGGTGCAGCACAGCAACATGGCACAAGTATACATATGTAACAAACCTGCACGTTATTCACATGTACCCTAGAACTTAAAGTATAATAATAATAATATTAAAAAAAAAAAAAGAATCTGTTAGGCATTTATTTCTTTAACTCTTTGGAGTACGATTTCAATATCAATCATAAATTAACATTTTTAAAGCACATATGGCTAAAAGCGCTACAAAAAAAAAAAAAACTACAGAAAAATGAATAATACATAGTCCTTGCCTTTTATGAGCTTACAAATCCACCAAGAATTGGAAAGAAAAAATAAAAAACGGAGAATATCAAGGATAAGGTGAACACTGGAGTTTCCAGTGCCAAGATTCCAAATCAGAACACTGGAATTATTTCATAGAGGAGCTATGCTTAAATCTCACTGGGTGGCATAATCAAACACAGAGAGTATTACCTGGATCTCATGGCATTAAAAGAGTAAGCTCAATACGGGAAACAGAAGTCAGGTAAGAGAGAGATGTGGTCTTAAATTATCTACTATGAGCACCATTGATAGGGATTTTCTTAGCTTTTATTGGGCCTACAAATCTTTGTTTTTCTTCCTTTTTGAAGGGTATTTTCTCTTGATAGAGAACCCTAGGTTAATGGGGAAGTTTTTGTTCGTTTGTTTGTTTGTTGGCATTTTAAAGATGTCATTCTATTGTCTTCTGGCCAGCATTGGCCTCTGGGCTTTCTACTGAGTGTAAATTTTTGAGCCTGTATATAAGAGCTGTTTTAAAGTCTTGTATGTTATTTCCATCTTCTCTGTCACTTCTGAGTCTATTTCTATTGATTGATTTCTTGTAGTTATGGTTCACATTCCCCTTTTTCTTATCATTTCTATTATTTTGTAATTGGATTCCAGAAATTATCAATGTTATAATATTGAGTTTCTAGATTTTGATTGTCTTCAAAGTGTGTTGAATTTTGTTTTACTAGGAAGTTTCATGTAGATTTGCTTGTTCTTTTTGAGATTCGTTTGTAAATTTTCGTTATAGAGGGTTATAGAGTAGGCTTTACTCGAGGGCTACATCCCACTTCTAATGAATTATTTCCATGTGGAATGTGAGAAGTTGAATGTCTCCCAGTCCAGTGTGAGATCTAGGAATTGTTCAGCTTCAGTAGTTTTTCTGGGCTAATCTCATGAAGTTTCTTACTGTGTACATGCATTTTAGTACTTAACCAAAAGGCTCAAGAACTCCTATGAAAATTTTGAGAGCTCTTTCTAAGCATACCTCCTCTTCTTCTGTACTCTGGCCCACAAATTCCAGTTGCCTAGGCCTCCCCAGTCTCCTTCTCCTGAACTCAGGGGGTCTGATTTGCTTTCATTGGGCTTTCCCAATTTATTATAATCCATAAAACGTCTCAAGCAGAAAGTTTTAGTGATCACTGGTCTCCCCTCATTGGTCTCCCTTCTGTCAGAACTCACAATCCTGTGCTATTTATTGACCAGTGTCTGAAACCACAGTTAGATAGCAATTACTTTCTCAGGGTCAGAAGAGGAAGTCCAGCACATTAATATGAGAAAACAGTTTGAAACACAGGATAAATAATATTTGACAGAGAAAAAGGTAGATAAGAGGATCTCTACAGGAAGCAGTACAGAATTCTGGTAAAGGAAATAATTTTTAATGTCTGATAGATCTTCGTTCAAATGCTAGATTTGCATTGTGAATAGGTAAAGGAAAGATTAAATGAGATAATGCATGCCAAATCCATAGTATAACACTATAATAGAGAAAAACCCAAACAATATTGTGAGAAACAACAATGGAAAGAATAACTGGATAATATCTGAAGGATTCAGAGTCTTGTGGAATGCCTCAGATAGTGAGGAAATAAAGAATTTCACATGCACACTAAAGAAGAAATTGGTGTAACATATAAATGAGAGATGACTTTAAAATTTTTTAACTAGATCATTTTTCCCACATATTTCTTCTGATCTTGTTACTCACACTAGTGAAATATTAGTAACATGATGTTTCAATGATGAGGAAAATAAGAAAACAAGCAAAGAAAACAGCTTCCTAAAGAATAAGCAAGTGGAGATCAACAGTCATCTCTCGTTCATGTGGCACGATTTCTAATTTAAATCTGAGACCCCATAAATAGCATTTAATATAAAAAGTACACACTAAAATCTATCATTTATTCATGTATTCACTCAGTGAGTGTTTAATAAGCATCTACTCTAGCTTACAACTACAGACTGCATATGAATAGGCATTCTAATCCCCCTTCACTCTTGTCCAGTCCCATGACAGAAGCTATTATACAAATGCCTGATCCCTGCTGTCCCAGGTTCCCTGGCAACTGGGTGTGGTCATGTGATAAAGATCTGATATGAGAGAAAATTAATATTTCCCTTCCTCCTTTCGGTATTCTCATGTGAGAACTTGATACTTAGAGTACAGACTCCATCTTGCAAATCTGAGGTGACAACTTTGAGTATGCAAAACCAAGAAACTATAGATAGCAGGATAGATGAACAGAAAGAGCTAGAGGTCTATGTATACCATTAAACAACCAAGTCATCCGTGAATCACTGACCTCCAGAGCTCTTGTTATGTGAGAAAAGTAAAGGTCTTCAGCTTTTAATCCAGGGTTAACTAGGGTTTTCCTTCATTTCAGCTAAAATCATCCGCATACCATCGAGACTACCAAGATGTCAAGTCAGTCAGATACTTTTATGGGGACCTTGAAACCGGAAGCTAAGGAATGCAGGCAAATAGCAATGAAGTTTAAATACAGATTTTTGGTAAAATACAGGGTTTTAGGTAAAAAACAAAATGTCCTTCTGGATCAGTCTTGGAAATCTTAGTGGAATAAATAGGATTTAAGCTAGAATTCTTGTTGAACATCTAATATAATTCATGCAAAGTAGCAATAAGAAGTACCACAAAGAAGTACAAATAATTATGTGTAAAATTGGAAAGGGAAAACTGTATTCTTGGCACTTTTCAAGGCACTATGGAGCACAGAAAAAGAAAAATGTTCACTAACCTCAGGCAACTTTAAGTCCATACTGGCAGTTTATCAATGCCAGTACATTTGAAGAAAGAAAGATTAAAACATGTCAATTTTCTGAGTAAGACTATAAAGGGCTTATTCCCTTGAAGGTGAGATCTGAGAAGTCAGTTCGACAGTTCAAACTGGGCAGTTTCTGGGAAAGTTTTATTGAGCTCTCAACCAGTGGTCTCCTGCTTGCAGCCTTGGTCTATGGCACCTCAGTGAACTTCCCTACCATCCAGTGGGGTAGAGCCACCTACTCTGCAATCAGGTGTGAATCTCTTCCTACATTTTTTCTAGTTCTCTTTATTCCTCATTAACCAGTCCCCTGACACTCATTAATAACCATTTTGTATTAAACCTTTCCGGTTCAAATGACTTTATAGCTTCTGTCTCTTCAGTGGACCCTGGCTGATACTCATGCCATTCTATGTCCACATCCCCCGACATCTTACCCACTGTATAACATTGTTTCTTAGTTTAATAAATGCTCTAAGAGGCACTAGGTTAATTTTGTTTAACTAAGAGTTTCCTAGGTTTGTTGGACCACAAGACATTTTTATAGCTAAGCACCGGTTATTCAAGTACCTTAAAGTACACTGGTATTTAATGGATCAGTTTTGGAAATGTGGCTTAAGGGACTTATGGCTAATCTAATGGTTTCCTAAGAAGGTGAAAAGTGCTTGCAGCCTCCAAAGGCACTAATTTCGATTTACTACATTATTGAATATCTACAGTGTTCAGGACACAGCATCACCAGAAAGCTTATAATAAATGGAAATGTGAATGTCAAAAAATATCAAGGGGAATTTTAGGATGCTGTGGAAAAAGAGAAGAGTGAGAAATTCAATTTATGAGAGGAAGTATTGGGAAAAACTTTCTGGAATCAAGGATATGTGAATTCAATCTTCCGGAATAAGCAGATTTTTATGGAGATGCGTATACTGGAGTGGGCCAGGGTAAGAAAAATAGGCAGGTGGCATAGGAGGCAAAGACCTGTGGTTATTAGGACTCCCATGCTACCACTGACAAAAATCCAACTCAATGGCTTAAGTAGAAAAAGGAATTTATTGGCATGAGTAATTAAGAAGTCCAATTCATGCTGTAGGCACAGCTGGATCCAGAGACTTAAATCATGTCACCAGATTCAGGTTTTTACTCTTCCATTTCCTGGTTTCACTTTTCTCATTTGGACACCATTTCCACTCATGGAGTGTCTCTCCTAGAGTTAGTTGTTGTGTTCAATTCTGAGCAACCTTAGAAAAATTAGGGATTATCTTTTTCCTAAGAGATCTGGAAAAAAAAAAAAACTCACATAATTCAGTTCCATAAACTGTGACTGAGTCACATGTCCATCTGTAAGCCTATTCTTATGAGCAATAAGACGTGATGCTCTCAGTGGCCAGGCCTGGTTCACATATCTATCCTGGGGCCAAAAACGGAGACAGCAACATCCATGCCACATAAATGAAGTAACACCAGGAGGCAGTTACCAAAAGAAGAATGACTACCAGACAAGCAAAAAGAAAAAGGAGAGCTTATTCTTCCATTGGGAAAGAATAGAAGATGGAATTTTATGATGCTAAACTTGATGCTGAAACCAATGACCCAAAAAATTCAGACTGATCTGCTTTGTAAGTGAAATCATATAATACATGAAAAATAGAAAAGTCTTGCCTAACTCTAAGGCACACACATTAACCTTCTCAGATTAGCAAAACTGAGTAAAGATCTAAAGTCAGTTTCCCTACATCAGAGGAGACATCAGGAAGGTTTGGAATTTCCAGAATGCCTGGAGAAAACATCACTGGTATTTTGTGAGCAACTTTAATGTTCACAAGGAGAGAAGGCACTAAAAATAGAACAAGAGATGGCATTGCTTCCGGACAGTGGGTTCATACAGCTGATATTAGATACCAATGTACAATGCAAAAATAAGGACACCAAATATTACCCAATTTTAATGGTTTTTTTTCTCAATTTCTCATTGCCTAGGAGTCTTAATATCACATTAACCAACTAAACCTGCCACAATGCTGATGGGCCCTGGTGAGGAACTGCAAACAAGATCTGAACATGCTTAATAAAATGACCAACTCTCACTGATTTATAGCCAACTAATTACCTGGCAAATATCCAGTCTGTGTTCTCCCTGCTGGAACTGATAGCAGGCTGTCAATGTGAGAAGGGACAAAAAGGCAGTTCGAAGTTGAAAAATAAGAAGAAATGTTTGATGTATTATAGTGGACACTGTTACTCTCTATCAAGTTGTCTTGGGATGTCTAGAATTACACTGTCAGCCAAGTGCATACTGGTATTTTTAGGGAAATCTAGAGTTACTTAGAATCCCATACACATACAAAATATTGGAAAGGGGTGATAAAGGCTATTTGTAAAGTTTAGCTGTCAGGAGAAAAGAAAACACAAAGCATACTAGGGCTATAGAAATCAGTTGCCTTACTGCAGAGATCCCTTATTTCTTACAAAGAATGTGCATTTTTGAAACCTGTGTCTATGGTTATTATTCATCTGGAGAGCATTGTGTCACAAATTTTCTAATGCTCAAGACTGAAATTTAAATGAGAGATTTCTGGTTAAATAAAAGACTACCCAAGCAACTGACCACTAAAGTTTGGTACTTTTGCAAGTACATCCACATACAGTTAGTATACACACCTCACTTAAGTAGGCAGAAGCTAGCTACCAGTGACTTGGAATTAAGAGACTGAACAAAAACAGAACCTCTCACTGACTGTGTGCTCAAAAGCAAAACAAAACAAAACAAAACCGAAAAACCATTTGACCTGGCCTTTCTTGACCCAGCTGTCAAGGGGATCATGACAGGGGATCATGGTGCTTTTCCAATTTAGCCTCATTTATCTCACATATCAATGTTACATCTAAAGATGAACATAGGGCATCCGTGCACAGGGATATTGACCAAGAATGCTTGGGGCATTGGCTAGTTTCTGAAAATTAAATGATAGGAAAAAAATAAGGCGTCAGGCATATAATAGGTCACATAGATCTGCAAAAACAATAGCTACAGCTTGTTAATTTTCTTAAAAGGTCAGAGTCCCTCATTTATTATGTTTTTCTCCTTTCCAGGGAAAATGAATGTAGAATATATTCTAGTGTGGAATCTTCCCTCACTCGGCTATGAGCTTTGTTCAATCAGCTCATCTACTTCTCTACCACTCTACTTCATCAACGTGTAATACCCTTTGTCTAGTCCCTCAAGAAATGATGTATTTTCAAATTCATAGTCCTTTATTGTAAGCAATACAAATGAACACTAGTAAAGTAAATAAATAAATACAAAAGAGGAGGTAGTAGGCTTATTTATGGAATGAAGAGTGGAACACTTGCAAGGACTTGGGAAGGAAGGACCAAGCCTGCTAAGGAAATCCCACAGTGAAAATTCCTAAACCTTCTCTAACAAGTGTTTTCCAAGTCAACTTGATGATAGGACTCACTTAGAAGTGTTTGTTAAGACACTGATTTCTGGGTCTAACCCACACCTGCTGAATCAGAACTTTGGGCTGGGGGGTATGCTGGAATCTGTACATTTAATAGAAAAGACCAAGAAACACTGAAGACAGTGCTAATTTAACTCCACTCCATTGAACTTTAGGCTCTGCTCCAATTGGCAAATTCCAGGAAGGGATAAGCTGATTGGCTCACCCAGGGACAGGTGTCTGCCCCGAGTCCATCAGCTATGGCCAGAAAGACTGTGTATTGGAAAACACTGTCCAGTGTATCAGGGGCCAGTGCCAGAGAAATCACCAAGAACAGGGAATCACTGCTAAGTAGTGTCTATTACCAATACAATAAGCCAAAGCTATGTACATTTCACTATCTAGTCTTTAAGTCTCATTTAGGGTTCTGAAATATTATATCAACTATTTTTTGAAATTATAAAATGAGGCTGTGCTGGAAAATTGGAGGAAGTATCCCGGTGGCAAATCCAACCTCTGTCAAGAGTTTGCATGGAGCAAAAGGAAAACAGCCAAGACATAGAGGCTTATAGTGACGAATGCTACATCTAGGACATCTAGGACACCACTTATACTATGGAGGGCTACCCCTCTTCCCAACCTCCAAGCCCACACCCTGAAATATCCCCAAACTGGAGTGCAATCAAGTCATTAAGTCAGTGTACAAGCTTGGGAAAGCCCCAGCACCCCACTCCTGGATAACTTTTGGGGGATACCATCCATGTCTTCTGCTCTTCCCCCGGAGGCCCCATGGCCACTGATTTTGCCAAATGATGGCAGCTTAACAGACAGTCTTCTTTGTCCACAAGGTCTTAGTCACTGTGAAAATTCAATAGATGATTTTGCTGCAGGCATATTTTCAAATGCCAGGAAAGCATCTGACAGTGTTGGATGTTTGGAGGGCTATTGTTAGGAAGATTAAGTACTGCCCTATGTTCAATCATTTATTCAACAGCCACACGGGGAAGCTAACAAGAGGAGGCAAGTGTGATATGGATGTTTGGTGGGTTTTGCAATGGAGAGTTTTTCTCCTTATTTTATGCATAAAGCCAAGGACAGGGAATCTGAACAAGAGGCAGGTCATATGACCTCACTTTGAAGAATAAACTATTGGAGTTGACTCTAGGCAATGTCCTCACATAAAAGGCAGGCTGAGAGTAACAGAGAACACCTTCCCAAAGCCATAAAACTAATTATTTTGGCCTATACCAAAAGTGAGTTTTTCCTTTTCCCAGACTCCTGATAAATGCTTTGTTATCAGCCAACTCTCTGAAAGGAATTTTCCTTACAAAAAGTATGTCACATGCACCGTTAATGTCACCCAGCATCCACTCACTTTTCTTCTGACATCATGAGTCTCGTTTTTCACAGGAGAAGCACTTCTCTCTGTTCTTAGCCCATGTACTTCTAGTGGAGTTGAACCCATCCTCAGTTCCAGGGATGAGCAGATGACTTGAGCCTAAACAGTTAGATCAGTACCCTACACCAGCTCATCAGCATTGCTTTATACTTGAGCACAAGACCCAATTAGACTCAGCTAAACACAGAGATTTTATTGAGATGGTGAGAGAAGAGACCATTCTCTTTTCTGCTGAAAATGCTAGCAGTACGGATATTGTGAGCTGGACTTCCAGAAGTCATTGAGTGAAAACAGAGAATGAAGAAACCCCAGTAGAAGTCAGAACAAAGACATAGAGATGAAATGAGTGCTGATGACATGTCTGCACTGTTGGCACCAGTTGTGTCTGAAGCTAGTTATATCCCTGGACTTCACAGTCATACAAGCAAGTAAATGCACTTACTTTCCCTCAGCCAATTTGATTTGGGTTTTTATCACTTGTAATTAAGAGTCCTAATTAAAACAGGAATAACAGAATAATGCATTGTGTTAATTCTGTTTCTTTTAAAACATTGAGCATGTGCTTTGGGCTTCTGAAGAAGTAGAAGGCATTGTCCTTCTGAGGTGCTAAAGGAAAATACAGTGTTTATACATGCACAAAGTATAGAGTAACATCTACTTACAGCAATAGAAAGGGCTTTGTGTAGCAAATGAAATACAGAAGGGCTGAGGCGGTCCAAAGAGAAAAGTCAACATGGAAGGCAGAGGTACACTTTTCTTGGAGGAGAGATAAGCTGGGTCAATGTCAAATTTGGTTATTTCTTCCCTCCTCAGTCAGATGGGCTTGGATCAAAGGGTTTAGGCTTGAGACAGCAGTAAGAGTCGGCCAACACCACAATCCTCTTAGATGCCACTGGGAAATCTAACAATTCAGCTTCCCCTCCCACGTGTTTTTTGGTGTGTTAGATTTGGAGGGCTCTCCAGATGCTCCAGGGTTAACTCAGATAAGCTATAGTCATCTCAATATCCCTCTACAATAACTTTGAAAATGCACTACTCTTGAACTCTGTATCCTATTATTGACTTCACATAAAAATTATCTAGAAGTCAGTCAACCAACATCTTTAAGCATCTATTGTGGACCCACCTTGTGATGAGGGGAATGTAAACATTCATGTGTAAAACATGGACCCTGTATTCCATGAGCTTTACAATCAGTAGTGACCTACATAACAAATTAGATTACCAGCAAATGCTTGTATATGTACTCATTAAAGTGCAATGGTTAGTATGAAAAGAGAGAGGATCAGAATGTAACCTCCCTACATGATTCAGCCATAAGAAAGAATGAAATCACGTCTTTTGCAGCAACATGGATGGAACTGGAGGTCATTATCTTCAGTTAAATAAACCAAGCATAGGAAGTCAACTATCACATGTTCTCACTTGTAAGTGGGTGCTAAAAAATGTGTACACATGTGCATAGAGAGTGGAGTGATAGACAGTGGAGACTGGGATGGATGAGGGGATGGGAGAGAGGTAGATGATGAGAAGCTATTAATGGGTACAACGTATGTTAATTGGGTGATGAATACCCTAAAAGCCTTGACTTGACTGCTATGCAAACCACGCATTTAACAAAATTGTACATATACCCCATCAACTTGTACAAATAAAGTCTTAATAATAGCAATTATCATACATTTTAAAAAGCTACCTGAAGGCAAAACTTGCATTTTAGGCAATTTGTTCCCTGCTAGATCAAATACAGAACCTTACAACGGCTCACACCATATATTGCTGGGGATTATACAAGATTGACTGAAGAAGATGTCTGAGAGTAATATTTGGAAGATACAGCCCAGAGTTATGGGCAATGCTCTGCTTCTAAAATGTGGAAGATTTCATCGTATGGTGAAAATGCCATAACTGTCATTGCAGACTGCGGTTTGATTGGTTTGGCTGGACTTCTAAAGCCTTCTGTATATTCACGAGTGAGTGAAAGATGAGAGGCTAAGTTTCCGGTATATTGGACTCTGAAAACATTTCTTCTTTCTACCCCTTCTAGTCTTGTCCCATTCATTAAAAATCAGAAATAAGAGTGAAGATTGGACAAATAACTGCAATGCATTAATTGCTTTGGGTAAAGGAAATCAAAGGTCTTTAAGAACAAGTGACTTTCCCCTGTAATGGGAGGTTTCCTAGGTCCTTTCACTCTCTCGGATACTATATTCTACCCAAGGCCTGAAATATCATTACTCCTTCACAGTACATCATCCCAGCATATTTTGGAATGTCCCTTTTGCTCAGCAGTGGTTGGATGGATTGACAATATGTGTGTTCAGCCTACCTTTCTATATGCCCTATGTTCTCTCCTATCACAGCCCTCACCAAACTGTTTTGTAATTTCTTGTATCTATAATTTGCTGGATCTGCCGGCCTCTGCCCTTGTTCCTCTACGGTTTATTCTCAACCCAGCAGCCAGAATGATCTGTCTCAAACAAATGGCAAATTGTGTCAGTCTACTGTTCAAAATTCTCCATTGACTTCATTTCTCACTCACAATAAAATCCCAAGCCCTAAGAATGACCTAGAAGACCCTATACCAGTGGTTCTCCTATTAATAGGAAATTAACAAAACCTAGAGAGGCTTAAGAGAAACAAACAAGCAAGTAATGTCATTCCTGCACCCAAAACTAATTACATCAATTCCTGGAGCTGTTATTTTTCTAAAAGGATCCCAGGTAATTCTTTTAAATGTTATTATTATGGAGAATTTTGAACATACACAAAAGTAGACAAGCTAGCGCTTTGACCTCTATGTATCCATCATCCAGCCATCTCTCAACCCATGACCAATCCTGCCCCCTCCACATTCCCATCCAGTTCCCCTGTCTTGTATTACTATGGAGCAAATTGAGACATCATCACATTATCCAGATAGTCATTATCTAGATTATCAATATCTATAAATATTTCAGAGTGCAACTCAATAAATTAAGAATTCATTTTTCTTCCAGCATAACCACAATATCATTAACACATCTAAGGAAGAATGTATAGCTATTATGATCCACTGCAAGGATAGAGAACCATTACCCTACACAGTCTGCCTTGGGACTTCCCACTTAGACCTCATCCACTGCTTTTTCCCTCTTTCATTCCCCTCAAACCACAGGGGCTGCCTTGCAGCATCTCAAACACTGCATTCCTGGGATCCTGTAGCCACCTTTTCACTGGCTAGGATGATCTTCTCCCAGATAGACACACAGCTTCATCCCTCATCCATTGTCACTTTTTCAATAAGCCCTTCCTTGCCTACCCTATTTAAACTTGTAGCTCATCCCCTATCCACCCCATGCCTTCCTTCTCCCCCTTCCACGCTTATTTTTATTCATGGCATTTATTGGGTGCCCAAATACTTGCTGAATAAAACTGCATTTCCCCATCAGAATATAACTCCATGAGAGAAGGCTCCATGTAAATATTTGCTAAACGAATGCGTAAGTGAATGACTCAATTGGATAATATTATGCTGGCCTGTAAGCCAATGAGATGATGGGATAAAGGGTAAAGAGTCAAATAAATAGATACTCTATTTTATAAAGCTTAGAGAAAAACAACAAAGTTTGTAAACATGACAAGGTGAGAATAATTAATAGGTAACGCATTCACAGCAAGCTATTAATGGAAGCTAGAGTGTTTGAAATAAAATCCTAAGCACTGAGGTTAACATCAGAAAGCACAACAGTTCTCTTCTATTAACAGTCCCTTGGGCTGCTTGCACCATAGAATTAAGCCAGGTTGGTAAAAAGTGGTACGATACAATCATAAAGAAACAGCTGTAAAGCATAGATCAGACTTAGCAGTACATAAATATGTATGCAAAAAAAAAAAAAAAAAAAAAAATTAGGGTGAACCAGTCCAGACTCAGGTAGGCAAAACCCCAAGCATCCTTGCTCACTAAGCATTCACATTCTCTTTCTCAGGAACTCTGATCCTGGAGTTCACTGTATGTGTTGTTGCTCTCATTGAGTCAGTAGCCTTCTTGGCCATCTTCCTGGTGTAGGAAACAGCAAGATAGCTGAGAATCTCTGAAAGGCTAAAGCTACATGCTCAGGTGTAAAGGTACTAAAGCCATACTTCACTGCCTCCCTCCTCCAGGGCCAAGGAGGACATTTGGAAGCATTCTCTTTGGAAACCATACCTAAGACAGGTTGTTTCAGTTCAGGCTTGGAACATTAAGTCTTGGCTTCCAATATAACAAGAGAGCTTACTCTCACTCTCCCAGGCTGCTAAGGCACAAGATGTCCTGTTTGTCATCTGGCAGATAAATATTCAAAGGCTCCATCATTGTGACAACAGAAGATGGGCTTGCACGAGTAATGGTCTCCAGCCTGGCACGTGCTCCTTTCATTAGGAATCATGGAAATTGAAGAGGGGTTCAGACAATAAAGATGCTTCTCACTCTCAATGCTAACATAGCACATATTGGAAATCTCTTGAAACTACTGTGTCATCAAAGCTTAGCAATTAGCCTCCAGAGTAACAGGCAAAAGTTTAGCAATGGATGCCACCTATGAGTAGGAGCAAAGGAGGGCATGATTTCCATGCCCGTTACAGGTGTGTTAGAAAACAAAACTATCACAAAGTCATTTGTTCTGAAGTTCACTTCCTGTGCTCTATTGTTCCCTGCTTGAAGAGTTGCCATGCTTATGAACACAGACCTGTTTTGCATATGCAATTAAAAGGAAATGAAGTTTCACTTAAAACTCGAATGAATTTTATTTTTGGTTGTTTTATAGCTTGGGGGTGATAGGGACATAGGCTTATCTTTCTATTAGAAAACGTAAGAGATTATACATATAACAGACACTATAGATTCACTAATTTCATCCAGAAATATTAAAATAAGCATTATGCTCATGTGCCAATTGCCACAATTTGGCCCAATAGGACTCTGCTTTGCTGGCTTGGAGAAAGCTAGAGAACTGTGTATTTTCCACAGAACATGCCCATTCTTCTCTTCTCTTTCGTATCTGCCAAAATATTCATTCATTCATTCATTTGAGTGGTCCAATGCAGTTGACTTCTCAAGTCCACAGGTGATTAGAAGGGGTGCTTGCTACTGAAGGTGAGTAAGGGCAGCTGATTCCCCTAAGGATACAAGAAAGAGAACCCGGCCTTTTATATTTGCAACTTCGCCAAACCTTGTGTAAGTTTGTAAACACCATAAAATATGTTACGATGTTTACAGCATATGTCTCTTATTGTTAAGAACTATTGTGGAAGTATGAGCAAGTCTACTTCTTAAAATATTTTTTATATAATAGTTACGGCATTCAATTATACAATAGTAATTGTGAATAATTATACCAAACCCCAGTCTGTTTTATGACTACTTCTCACGCTGAGCTCACATACTCTGTATAAACACCATCTGTATCAAACATAAAACTCTTAGTTGTTGTAAGAATACAGGCTTACAAAATGTAGCTTATTAGTTCTGGGGCCAAGCAGTTTCATGGCTATTGCCTAGGCTTCCACAATCCACATGAATCCGATGATCTTCTCCAGCTGTGTTCTGTTTCTTTGACTTGAAGCCTTGTTAGTTACCTTGATAGCATAGGATCATGGCAGAAATCATGGCCCACGTGCCCGGAATGTTGATACACCTCCGCAGTTCTGTTCAGCATTAAGTGCACTTACTTTGTGCTACAGATTTCTGCTCATTTCCTATACGTGTGGTACAGATTTAGGTCCTTAAATTTGGCCAACAGGGATGCTTCCTAAATTTCCCTTCACAAAGTGCTATCAGGGTCTTTCAGTGTCCCTTCCAAGCTGTTCCTCCAGAAATCTCCAAATGAAGTTTTCCCCCTGAAGAGGCCCCCTCACTATGTAAAAAGTTTTAACAATGAAAGAGAACAGCAACTTTTAAAAGATGACTGATCTCTGAACAATCTTTGGTCCAAGAATTTAAACCTCTATTGTCAGCTATCTAACCTACTCAAGACAGCCTGACTTTGAGAGGACTGAACAAAGTACACATTTTGTCTCCAATAGATAAATGATTCTTCAGCAGGAAACAAACTTCAGATACAACCTACAAATAAACAAAAATAACTTCGCAGAAATTTAACCCAATCTAAGAAAGATAAGTTGTGCCCATCCTCAAAAGTCATTCTGCTCAGATTTGTTGTTTGTCTTTAGCCATTGACTGAGCCTAATCAGCATATTTCTGGGTGTTTGATGATCTAGAAGTCAATATCATTGTCACCTTTTTAGCATCTTTTTTTTTTTTTTTTTTTTTTTTTTTTTTTTTTTGAGACGGAGTCTCGCACTGTAGCTCAGGCTGGAGTGCAGTGGCATGACCTCAGCTCACTGCAAGCTCCGTCTTCCAGGTTCATGCCATTCTCCTGCCTCAGCCTCCCGAGTACCTGGGACTACAGGCGCCCGCCACCATGCCCGGCTAATTTTTTTGTATTTTTAGTAGAGACGGGTTTTCACTATGTTAGCTAGGATGGTCTCGATCTCCTGACCTCGTGATCCACCTGCCTTAGCCTCCCAAAGTGCTGGGATTACAGGCGTGAGCCATCATGTGCCTGGCCTTTAGCATATTTTAATCTTGAAAATGTTCCTTATTAGAAGGCCTGATCTCCTTGCTAACTAAGACTTTAGGATTTAAGCTAGGAAAAAACATACTTTTTCTTCTCTGTTTTTTCTGTTACAAAATTTCTACCTCCAAGCAGTATAAGTAATGGTTTTGTTGCATGCAAAAGGATATTATTGCATTTCCCCCATGGAATTAGTTTCTGATTTGGAAGGAACTACAACTATATTCACATTCTTTGGCCAAAATATTCTGAGCATCATTTAAAAGTTACAAGCTAGGTATGCCAGCATTTGGACACAATTTATAAAAGTGTTATTATGAACAAAATGGTGCCATTCCTTCCAGGTAACTGTCCAAATATCCAAAGATAGATGTCTTAATTTGGCATCCAAAAAAACACACACGGGGTCAGACTGTATGTAGGTAATTTCTGCAGATGCTATTATTTGTCCCCTGGGATCCCGCATACGCAATACCAATTACAGAGGAGAGAAGTAAGAATAGGCAAAAAGGGTGAGGGCTGCAACAGCAGGCCTGAATGATTTGGACTAAAATCTTATATCAAATTTGCAAATTACCAATTAAGGCAGGTTTAGAACATGGCATCATTTTCGCTCACTATGACAAACTGGAAATTAAGGTTCTCTCTGCATGTCAGAAGCATGACAGTAATGACACAACAAGAAATGCTATCAGAAACACCTTTCCTGGTAACAACATATCCTTACACACAAGGCAAACTGCCTGGTAAGAAAAAATAGGCCAAAAATCTGAAAATAAACATAAGACCTGGATCTCAAAAAAATCGCTACTCAGTTGCCTCTGGATAAGTCACTCAAATACTTGCAAATGAAAGCCTCAAATACCAGAATGCTCATACCTGGTTCTGGATGAATATGTTCAAAAATGTCATTCACTTCTACTCAATCTTAGCAAGTGACCATTTGCAAGGTAGCTTTAGTGCTCTGTTCATTTAAAACAAGGCAATAATAAAATCTTGTGGACTCAGGACGTATCTCCTTTGACAAATGAGTGGTAGCATGCACTGCACTTAGTAAGAGGCATGTGGTCTCAGAAATTGAGTGGTAACTCATGAAGCAGTATACAGTGTTGTTGCTGCATAATTCCTGGGAAGATACATCCCCTATACTGTCTTAGATTTTTCATGCTCAACATTGGAGCGGTTCATTGGATTCCATAAATAATATACAACAATGAACACCTACCTGATGCTCACCCATCTCAAGCTTCCTTAAATCTTGTTTCTCTTTTTAAACATATAGAAGGATACTATGCCTTGGCACTTTTGTAGTACCTCCAGTCATAACACTTGAACCCCACAAATCAAAGCTGTTTGCTTGAATATAAAAGAATGACAGAGAGGTAGAGAAAATAGACTGGAAAGCATTCACACCAAAAAAAGTGCCATGTGGCATTAAGCCCCTTTGAGAATGTTGGCTACTACTTGTGGCACTCACTCTACCTTACTGCCTGCCTCGCCATGAGGAAAGCAGAGTAATGTTTCTGTTCAGTGTTGTGATGGATGTGTCATCTAGCTAGCTACACATACAAACATATATTTACACATCTTATATACAAATATATGATAGGCATAAATCTGTATCAAATACATATGTCATACACACACGAATATTTGACCTAGAGCGAGGACATATCCATTCCATTTCTGGCTATCCCTCTTAAAAACAAAGAGATATTGAAACAAGCCGCCACCACCCCCTTTGTGCCTCAGTTTCCTAATTTGTTACATGAGGTTAACTCTGCCCTATCTAGAAAGGGAACCAAATGAAGTAATACACAGAAAACTGCTTTGAAAAGTCCAGAGTGCTATACAAATGCCAGGGATAATGATATGTTTCACAAAAGAGCATTATTCCTTTGCTAAGAAGGGTACATCCACATTCACATTTTCTATCTGTGAAGGTTCTTCTTTGAAATTAAATTGAGACCGTAACCAACATCTCTCCCAGTGCTGCCTGAGGTTTTACTCAGCAACAAAGCAAGGGCTTCTTTCATCCTTCATCACATTTGAGTTCAAGCACCAAGAGGTACTTTTTACCAGTGGTGAAAATAGCTTTCTTTTCACAGCAGAAACACAGAAATGAGCTCTCTCGATGCTAATGGAAGGATAAGGCTTGTTCTACAGTTGCCACCACACACACACACACACACACACACACACACACACACACACAAAAAAAACACCTTGATTTGATTTGGCTTTGTTGATGGTGTGTTCCTGCACCAGGAAGATGGGAGTGGCATGAGAAAGAGGAGAAAGTACATGAAGCGATGGCTTCATTTATGCATATGAATAATGAAATATTGACATACATTTTCAAGTGGTCATCTTGTTCCATTTTTTCTTTCAGCTTTCAGTGCCCCCTGGACGCTCCCCTCTAAAAAAAGTAGATTAAACCCTTCAGCCTTCATGCATTCAATTAATTCTCATCATACCTGCCTTATTTGGATGCCTTCAGTGGTTTTTGAGTTCATCATAATTCCCCAGCAGATCTTCTACAAATCTGACCCCTCACTTCCTCTCCAGTGCTTTTCCTGCTCACCTCCACAAAAGCTGTGTGTCCAATTTTGTTTGATTTTCTTCTGCTGTTTTGAGGTGCCCATGCTTTCAACCTGAATGGATTTTCTCTGCTCTCCCCTTGGCTGGAGCTGTCTTCTACTTCTACCAGGATAACTTTTCTCTTGGCCTGTTGAGATCCTACACAACCTCCAAGGCACATCTTAAATGCCCATAATTTCATGTAGCTTTCCAATAACAGTCTCTCCCCTTTCTAAATACATTTTAATTTTCTCAGATTAGAAACCACACCTTTAAAATGGCTCTTAGAGGCACACAAATCATTGTGTCTGGTGGGTATCTTTTCCACCCCAATAAAAAAATGAAAGCTCCTAAAGTTCAGAATGGCTTTGTTATTTTATTATTTTATTTTTTAAACATTTATTATGAAAAATTTCAAGCATATACAAAATAAACAGAAGGCACTGTTTGTTTTTGCATCTCTCTGGGACCTATCACAGTGTTTTGCATGTAGCAGAGGTAAATTTAAGTAATTCAGGCCTCAGGCAAATGGAGCTGTCTGTCTGCATATCTGACGTCATTGTCTCCTGGATGGTTAAGCTTTTCCTCAGTAACACGCACTGACACACAACCCACACACCTGTAGGATCACAAACTACAAGGATTAAACCCGCTCATTGGCTTTAAAATTCAGGGAAAGTCTTTATTTTGAGGTCAGTTCAGATAATCAGTAAAGCTAACTATATTCGAGGGGATGGGGAGAAAACATTTATATATTTAAGAATATTTTCTAAGAGAATTCAAGTCTGGTTGTATATCTGTTTGATTTTCTTAGTAAGGCACATTTTTTTATAAATGTATAATACCTGAAGAATAACATACAAATATGAGGGTTTTCTATTAATACCAGGTTTTCTTCACTTTGCATTAACATTTTTCAATGTCTTCCCTTCTCAAAACCTCAGCCTCCTAAAAGTCTATTTTAGATATTTTTTTTAACTTGCGTCTACTTAGCCCATTTTTTGCTACTACTGAGTGTGTGTGTGTGTGTGTGTGTGTGTGTGTGTGTGTGTATTTGGGAGAGCAGTCAGATCCTTAAAGCAAACCAGAATTCTGGAGTGATAGATTACATGTCCATGCTGTGTCATATCCAATTATCTCAAATTGACTGTACACTGCATTATTCTGTTAGTGCATGGAAGATCAATAAATATGGGGAAAATCCAGCCCAGCTCTCCACTTTCCCATCCGATTCTAGTAGGTCTGAGACGGATCATGCTACTGTGATGTGTACGCCACAGCTAAGGCAGGCAGGTGGTGCATAGACACCATTCAAACTTGGCCTATTCAATCCCAACTCCTCTAACTCTCCATTCATGCATAGCAAAACACCATCTGGTCCTATTTTGCCTCCAGCAATCACAGCTGACCAAAAACGATAATAACAGCTGTTGCAAAACAAAAGCCAAACAAAGGGGGTGGGGGGGGGGAAGGAAAGGTTATATTGAAGTCCAGTGCTGAAAAATGCTCCATGAAGTGAGAAATGGGAAAGAAACCATTCAAATGTCTAAAGCTCACTGAATGGACACAGTGGAGGACTTCTACTTAAACTTGAGATATTAATCCATCTGTCTAGAAAGCCTTCAAACCTCCGTCAGGTGGTAATATATTGCAGAAATTATGCTCCATGAAGGCATTTAAGCTTTTGTTCTTTGAGTCGGGAACTCATGACCCCATGTCAGCTAAAAATGAAAATGCCTTATGTTCTTTCATCATACAGCAATACAGGTTAATGCAAAAAGGGAACATGTTTAGCCAGAGTAATAAAATAATGTCTACATGGCATTGGGAGAGACAAGGGGGGTGTGTGTGTGCCTGTGGTTGTGTGTGTGTGTGTGTGTGTGATGGAGGTGGTGGGGGTGAGGGGGGTGTCTGTAGACCACTTAAGAGGGAAGGCATTTAGGCCACTTAGGTGTGACACTAATCAGATACCACATTTCTCATGTCTATTTTTCATTATCCTGATTTATTTCTGACCTCTAACAAAAGAAAAAGTGCACCAAGTACTTACTTAAGTCTTAGGAATAGAAACCAGTCATACGTATAAACTGAAAAGTAAATGGATACATAACATGCTTTGTGAATCCTGAAAACAATAATATGGTAACAAGGTTGAGGAATTCTTTTCATGATTCTAGCCTTTTGACATTTTAAATATATAGTTTTGTCTGGTAATTAATTTTATAAACTGCAGTCATTAAGCTTTTTTTTTCCTCTGGAATTGACCGTCACTGGCTTAGCAGCATTTAATCAAATGTGATAAAACCTAAGATTTATAAAAATCATTTAATAGATGTTACAACACCTGCTTCTAACTGCAAACAGTTGAAAACAGACTTCACTTGCAATTAAGTCTTATCACTAGTGACATTTTTTTCCAAGCAATACTTCATGGGTTTTCAAAATGACAATTACAGAACTAATACACAATTACTGTCACATGTAGTTTAGCAATTAATTTTGAAGACATTTGTCTAAAGGTTTCACAACAGAATATAAAATGGTTATTGTTATGTAATGTTAGTTTCAATTCACAGAAAATCTTTTACCATTCGAGCTCTACTTCTGCTGGGTCTGATGCTAGCAGATCATTTCTTTGTGGAATACAATCACTCCCTTGTAGCTGTAATTAGGCATCATTCTAAGGCTGTTTGAACACTGATACCTGTCAACTAATACATCTTATGAAAAGCTTCAATTTAGACATAAATTTTTCTACAGCAAGAAATCCATAAATTTATAATTAGAATCTCTTGCTGTTCAATATTTGTACATAATACAGAGTAGGAGAGGATTATGAAATATTGAAAGCTGAATTCATTATTCATAACCCACAACATACAGTAAATATTCTCTGAAATACAACAACTTTGAGGGATCCATATTCCATTATTTTTGAATGTCTCACACACAGCAGCTATGAAGCGCACCACGCACACCCTCATTCTTTCCAGATTAGGATTCTGGTCAGGGTTGACACTTGCTGTTTTTAATTTTCATTTTATCATAAGCAGTTTAAGACTGTTGCCAGTGGTAATTTGCAATTTTTATCAAGACCTCTTCATTATAGCTTCTGACAGGACAGATGCTGTAATTAATCATGCAAGACAACTGGGGATAGTGGTCACACTGCTCTCAAAGAGGAACCGCTACAGAGCAAGAAAAGGGGGGAATAAATGGGCACCGAAATAATTATTTTGGCTTAAGAATTAGCATTCACCATCCATTTTAATAGTAATAACACCACAATACCCAGGTAGTTCTAGCCCCCCCGCCAAAAAAACGATTACTTTTTTCTCGCTATACTTACCTTGTACTTGCATCTTTTAAAAAAGACAATTACACAAATATTCCCAATGGGTTGTTTTGCTTTTTTTCAAGGATCTTCATTTCAGGCTATGCATTTTGTATTCTTAGCCATAAATATCACATTTCCAATTGAAAAATGGAAGATGATGCTTGGGCTGAAATGAAACTTGGTATGTGGCATATTTCCCCATCTTACATGTATTCAAGGAACCAAAAATGAAATCTGACATATCATTTTATTTGAAAAGTGAACAGTTTCCTTGTTGTTGCATCAAAATACAGTCCACAGTTTTTACTGAAATGTGTTTATTCTATAGCAAGATAAAAGCATTTTTGTTTTAGTTAAGCAAAATACAAACAACTTAATTGCTGCTATCATAACTCATAAAAAAGTATAAAACAGCATAAAAACACAATAAGCAACGTAGCAATGAATGGTTTATGTCACCAGTGTTTACGTTAAAGCCTCATTTAGGAAAACTTTACAGCACATGATATGAAAACTTACAACTTTGAAAGAAAATATTTACATTGATTATTCAGATGTGGTGTGCCTTTTAAATAGTCTACTGGTATTACATCATAATAAAAACTCTTGCTTTTTCTTTTTAAATCTTAACTTTTGTAATAACTGTTCTCATTTAAGTGCATTTCCCTTTTAAAAATACAGTGTTTTTATTTTTCGAAACTTGTCACTCAAAACACGGAATATAATATTCACATTTCTTTTCTTCTAATTGGAATGAATATAATGGGCTAACAGTGGCCATAGATATTGTTACAACATATACTGTGGTTTGATTTGGAGAAGTCATGGATAAAAAGTGTGAATAAGTCAATAATTGAATTTAATCACTTGCATTTTTTTTCTGGAGAGATTTAGGAAAAAAATAAGAGCTTTGGCAAAAGTCTGTGATTTACATTATTTTTTTTCATGACAAAAAAATGCCATCAACTATTCACATCATACAAATGTTTGTATGAAACTGGATCTTCATATTTCAGGTAGTTACAACTGTGCTTTTTATTTTTAGGGCTTCAGAAGTTCAGATAGCCTGGAAGTGTGGTTTACTCACTTCTAGAGAAATAAGGCCATTTTCTATGACTCAGAGAGGCCAGTTTATAGTCATTAATATGTCCCAGGATTCATTAAACAGTTTGATTCACATATTGTAGGTATAGCCTGAATAAATAAAAAAGGCATCACATAAAAGAGCACAGCTTTTCTCGTTTAAAAACAAAGTGATTTATAGTCAGCTAGAAGATGTTACTCAGCTACACTGTAGTTCTTATTGCCTATCTAATAGACACTTGAGAGGACCGTTTGATCTGTTACACATTTCTGCATAACCAACACCAACTTACAGATTTCAGCCACATATGCTTTACCCTCCTATGCCACTCTCCTCCGTATCCGCAAATCCGTCTGCCACATGCGTCTTCAGAAAATACTGACCTGCGATAATACTTGAGTCTGTGTCTGAGACTGTATTTGCGACTGGTGCTGCTGAGAGGCTGGCTGGGGGCTCCCGATGGCAGGGATGGGGGATGTTATCTGAGAGGCGACGGGAGAGTGCTGCCGAGGAGAAGGCTGAGACTGGTGCTGCATGTGTTGCAGCTGCTGCAGCTGGAGGCGCTGCTGCAGCTGCTGCTGCAGCTGCTGTTGATTAATTTGCTGCTGGAGATGCTGCTGCTGCTGCAGGTGCTGCTGCATGTGGTGCTGGAAATGCTGCTGCTGCATCTGCTGCTGGATTTGCTGATGCATTTGGTGCTGCTGGAGTTGCTGCTGCTGCATCTGTTGCATCTGTTGTTGTTGCTGCTGCTGCTGCTGCTGCTGCTGCTGCTGCTGCTGTAACTGCATCTGATGCTGCTGGGTTTGCACCGAAGGGCTCACTTGGGTGGAGGGTGCTGAGCCAACCATGGTCGTTCCCATGGAGCTTATCAGTGGAGCCCCAATGTTCGAGGGCATGTTGGCTGCAATGGTGACTGATGTGACAATCTGGTTCATGGGGAGTCTCATGGTTAAGGGTTTGGGAGCGATTGACCTAGGGAGGGATTGCTGGAGAGTCTGAGGTGATGCTGACACTGTTCCATGTTGAGACAGTGGAGTGTTGAGAAGGAGGGAGGATGTCAGATTGGTCGACGCCAGGGTCTGCTGAACAGAACGGATGGTCTGGGCTTCTGCTGACTCAGCAGCAGCCTGCATTTTGGGGGAAAAAATTCCAGACTGTTACAATACATAAGTATTTAAAATATTTAAGCATTTTTAGATATTATAAATTGATTTTTTTAATGGCCACCATTATTCATGCCCTCCTGTATCTGTACTCTTTGTCTTGTGACTTTTTCACTCCTCCCAGATGTGGAGTCAAATCCCCTACCTCCTTGAGTCTGGGCTGCTCTAGTGCCTTTGCTTTGGCTGACAGAATGCCCTGGCAGTGATACTGTCCCAGTTCCACGATGAGGCCTCAAGCCTACCCCTGCCATGTGCATGATGACAGATATGTGGCCCAGTTACCCACCCCAAGAGTCAGTTCACTGCCATCCAGCCAACTGTGATCAATGTGAATGAGTCCAGCCCCTCCAACATGCAAGCTGACCCCAGACAGAAAAGCAAGACTAGCTGATTCTACTATGCCTGGCCTAGATCTGAAGAACCAGCCAGCTAACTGGCACTCTCTGAAGATAAATGCTCATCTTGTACCACATCACTGAGCTTTGGGGATGGTTGTTACACGCACTATTGTGGCAAAAAGATAACTCATACACATATTTAACAGCAATAATTCTTCTGCATTTAACTCTGTACTAAGGACCTACCACTGAGTACCATATGTTTAAAGACAACAGAGTACAGGCTGCCTGAGTTCAAACGCAGTTCTCTGACTTAACAACTTTGTGACATTGGACAAATTAATTTACTCATCTGTTCCTGTTTTCTTATCTGTAACATTGGGTTATACAGTTTCTTTCTTTCTCTCTCTCTCTCTCTTTCTCTCTCTCTTTCTTTCTTGTTTCTTTTATTTTTTGTGAGATGGAGTCTTACTCTGTCACCCAGGCTGGAGTGCAGTGGCACGATCTCGGCTTACTGCAACCTCTGCCTCCCAGGTTTGCGCCATTCTCCTGCCTCAGCCTCCGGAGTAGCTGGGACTACAGGCGCCCACCACCACACCCGGCTAATTTTTTGTATTTTTTAGGAGAGACGGGGTTTCACCATGTTAGCCAGGATGGTCTCGATCTCCTGACCTCGTGATCCGCCCGTCTCGGCCTCCCAAAGTGCTGGGATTACGGGCGTGAGCCACCGCGCCCGGCCAGGTTATATGATATTTTTCTTGTGCAGAGGTCGTGAGAATTAAATGAACTCATATGTTAAGCATTTAAGAAAGTGCCTGGTCCATGGGAAGCAACAAATATTAGCTATTTTTATTAGTTAACAATTACTATTACCAGAAAATGGCCACTGGAATACTTGAAAGCCCTGTATTGTGTGGTTATTTATAACAAGGTTCACTCAAATATAAGAAAACCATTATTGGTTTCCTCAGAGATACCAAACTGAAGTTTTCACAATTTTAGAAATGTTTTAGTTCATCAACTATTTTTGAAGATTTCCAGAATTTATTAAAGGAGTCATACATAAGGGGGAAATGTTCAACTTCATGGGACCAAATCGCCTGTTAAAAGATAAACAGCAGATATAGGGCTGAACATAGAAAGTACTACTTTTTGTGCTAAAAACACTTCACTGCCTCCACAAAAGGAAATTCTTCCACTAATGCAACAGTGGAATGATTCATTCCAAAGACAATTTTTTCCTTGTATTCTTCATTTGATTAGGATGTTTTGGGGGGAGTGTTGCAGGGGCACCTAGGAGACATCAAGCAGCCATCTACTATCTTTAATAATTGTATATTTCTAAATTTTTATGACTCTGATTTATAAAATCCTGCTGTTGGAAAGAAACCGAGATGTAACCTCATATAGAGTCATCCAGTGTGTAGGAATAGCCACCTCTGATGTTTTCTGTTTGAACACATGTCATTATCGTAAGGCACTCCCCTTCAGTGGACAGCTCTCCGCATTACAAAACTCAGTGCGGCTGCATGTTCCTGAACGGTCATGTTCTAAGGTCTTAGGGTAAGAAGCAACCTATAAATATTCAAATTTGTCTTCAAAAAACCATTAAATCACCCATAAAGTAGAATACACCCAGTAAGCATGTACATAATTCTTATATACTCTAGTAGTTAAAAATTAACAAGCTAGTCTTAAAGAAAAAAACTCAAAGAAAGTCTGTATTTCAACACCTGGGCAGCTCAGTTGCACAGTTGTGCCTTTAAGATGCTGCCTTAATGGTAAATGGAGATGGGTGGATGATTGCAGAGTTCTTCCTTGCCTGTCTTCTTGCTCCTTTATGGTTTAATAGTAAGCTTCCATGAATTTCTTTGGTTGTTGTAAAGATTAAAAGGGATAGCAGAGTCATATCTTAAGGGGGGAGGTCTGAGGCTCCGCGTGTAGAGGCATAAGTTAAATGTGCATATGATGCAACCCTATTGATGTTTCTGATGCTGGGGCTGAACTCTCGCTCCCTGTAAGCTCACCCCTTGGATGAGTTCTCCTCTCTTGGGCACAAAGATCGACTTAATTTCTCTTATATGACAGCCCTTATATTTGAGGACTAAGATCATATGCCTCCAAGTCCTTGCTTCCCTGATTCTTTCAGTTATTCTAACCTGATGTGATTTTCAGTCCTCACCATCGTGGAGGCAACGCTCTAGAGAGACATCAGTTGATTGTCATCTCTCTTTACATTGTGGGATCCAAAACAGAACCAATTCTTTAGAAGTGGTCTAACAATCACTGTACAATTCGATGCTGCTTCCTGTGCGATCACTATATTAGCAGCTACTTCACACTTTGGGTTCAGGTTGAAATTATTCTAAACTTATACCTAAAGGACCATATTCATTGCCTCACAGTTATTTGAACAGAGATTTAGGATCCTCTCAAAGTGCATTTACTGAATTAAAAAACAAACAAACAAAATCCTAGTATTTTAAATTTATTCCTTCTAAATTCTATCCTATTGATTTTTTTTTTTCCTTTTTGGTGTCATTGAATTTCTTCTGAAAATATTTCTGAATCCTGATCCTAGCATGCAATGTATAAGTTTTAAGTTATCCCTTCTAAGTCACTCACAGACTTCATGAGCCCAATCATGGTTAATACTCCCTGAATGCCTTTTGAGATACTGGATCTTGGTTTAAATAAATCCATATACAGTCAATTATTCATGCTCTAATGCACAAAATCACCTATACCTGCCCTGGATAAATGAATGAATAAATGATCCACTTAAGAAGTACATGCACACTGTTGCTCTATTCACTTCACTCCATCTAATTAACCACCAACTATACTTTAATTCTTAACATCTGCAGCCCATACAGTCAGCTGTTCTTTGCCGATGTACAAGTCTGAGTACAACATCAGTATATCTTCCAGTACGTGTCTTCCAGAGTCTGAGAAAGAGGTTTCGCTATTGACCTGATAAATGTTTTCTCTATCTAATGAAGTGGGAAGTGTCCTAATAGCCATCAACAAAGAGAGGAGGACCTCTGTTGATCTGATTCTGAGCAGCTGCAAATGCTAGATCTTGATACAAGCACTTAATACAGATAATATAAAGAAGAAACAACTCAGGTGAAAAGAGAAAAAAGGGAATGAACCCTTTTAAAACGTCTTTGAGACCCTAGGTTGTACTTGAGACAGCAACAGTGACAATGAAATTGTATCTCTACTTGTCAGAAAAAATTTATCTAGAGCAAAAATATATTATATCAAATTATCCTTTCCAAAACCTCTAAAATCTATAAAGGCAAGAGAAAAAGCTAATTAAATGTTAATATAATGTAACAACTCATATTCCTTTGGATTAAGGTAATTACAATCTACAGTGATATTTGCTTGGGATATTGGTGCATTTTATAACACACCAAGGTCCACTGTATACTCTCTGTATAATACATATAGTTTTTGTTTAGTACTTGGAATATAATGTCATTTTAAATGATCATGAGGTTTATTTATTTATAGGATATGGAACAGTTTGGTCAAAAATGCAACGCCCCCCTATCGTAGTCATATAACCACAGGAGAATTTATAATATGATGTCCAAAAATGCCTGACAAACATACCTCCCAGTTTAAGCAGAGGACATTAACACAGGTCCCAATCCCTGACCAGAAGAAAGCATAAGAGCCTATTTAAGATTTATATATATAGGTACATACACATATATAAAGATCAGGGAAATCTTTCAGAAACAACTTAGACTCGGCTGCTTAAGTTAACTCATATTTTCAGATCATCATTTGGGTAATCTCTAATGGAAACACCTAAGTTTACAAGCTGTTCAAGATGCCTTTCCATCGGCTTTTAGGGGAGCTGCAGTTATGTTTTCAATGCTTGAGGGCTGTTTTCCATGCTGTAACTATTTCGGACCCTGGCCGCCCCTGCCCAGGTTTACCTTAGAAACGAGGCTGGCCCTGTATGCTGCCAGGGCCTTCAGGTATTCTTTTTTGGCAGCTTCTGTTTTCCTTTTATATACCTATTAAAAGACCACAATTAGCACCACCTTTAGCGTATAAATTCTCAGCTATAAAATAACTGCTGCACAAATTAGGTCACATAAACACAACTCACATAAAAAGGTTGGTCTCCTTGGCTTTGATTTTTAAATGTTAGCGTGTGCACACGTGCGCACACACACGCACACACGCACACACACACACACACACACACACGGATATTAAAACAGAACCCTGCCACCCTCACTGGAGCACAATTTTTATATTTACTATTGCAAATAAGAAAAAGAGTTCCGGTTGCAATACGGATTCCTTGAGAATCACTTTTTTCCTGAGAACAGTTGAAAACCTCATGCTAAGGCAATAAATAAGGTAGCAAGAAGAATAAGCTTTGCTGCAAATGGCTTACTTTAGAGAAAGTAATGAGTTTCTCCATCAATGTCTTCTTTCCCTCAGATACCTTTCTAAACTATACCAAAACCAGAGGATAAAAACAACAGGTAGAATGATGAAGACAGAAGAGAAAAGAGCAAAGCATTTCAACCTTGGTTTTCTTTTGGAGCAAAATTAAAAGTCAGAAATCATCCAAGCTAGGAGATTTCCATTAGTGACCCCACTGAGTTACATAAATAAAATTCCAGCATATTAAACATGATTTGGGCTTCTCCTTTTCTTAAGTGGTCTGATAGTTGGGTGTTCGATCAACATGCATCTTTCTCTCCAGAGTTTAAAAGTTAGGTGTGGCACTTTTCGAGTCCCTCAGAATTATATTTCTGGGACAGAAAATCACTCTGCTGTCTACAGTAATAAACTCAGTGCAAACTAACAAGAAATTTCTAATGTTGCACCATCCCAACAAAACAAGCTCCTAGGAATGAGTTCCTGAAATCAGTTCATGATTTGTAAATAAAAATCAAGGACTTTCCACTCTTCGTTCCTGAAAAATATTATTCTATTTTATCACTCATAAGGGTTGATCTATTCTTCTGTGCATATGTAAAAGTTAACTTCTATTAATGGTAATTGGAGTTTCATGCAAGGAGCAAGTGGGGGGACCGACCCCCAAGGAACCCATTCTTCTCTTCATTTGTGTGGAGGAGTTGCAAGGGGAAGGAGAGGAGACGAAGCCCCTAAGGAAGTATCTCCCACCAGCATGGCTAATTTCTGAATACCTCTCATACTGCCTTGCTTTCAAATGAACTTGGAATAAAATTTCAAATGCCCAGTGACAATAATGAGACATGCAGAGGCAGCTTCAAAGTTTGGAAACCCACCAGGACAGCACAAGGGTTCAGAAAGATGATCAATGGAAAGGCAAGCGGGATGGACCTAATCCCTTTGTAGTGCCCTTTTTGAACAAAAGGGGAAACATTCCACATTATTTAAAATGAAAAGATTATCATCAAAAGTTTATGCTTGCAGGATACTGCCTGGATTTCTTCCAGCCTTCCTCTGAATGAGTTCTGAACATGCACCCATAAGCTGACAGAGAAATCAATATAACTGGAGAGTTGTTTAGATTTATACGTCTAGGTTTTTAAATTCCATCGCTTAGAAAAGGCTTTCAAAAGAAGCAATCATATTAAGTGAACACATGCACTCAGAAAAGGTGTGAGGAATATTTTAAATGATCATGAGGCTTATTTATGGAACCTTGATGGGTCTTTGTCTCACCTGCTTTTGTTCTTCTCCAAGGCTGTCCCACATAGATGCTACAATTTTTGAGACCTCTCCAAAGGTTGCATTGGGGTTTTGACCTTTAATTGCAGCCTGTGTGTCTCTGAAAAACAGGGCATATGCTGACACTGGCTTCTGTGGCTCATTGGGATCTTTCTTTTTCTTTTTCTTTGGAGTCTTGGGCTTCTTGCCAGAGTCTGGAGCAGCTCTTTTCTCTCCAATGGCCTGCAAAGCAGGAAGAAAATTCACTGCCTAGAATGTACTTGCAGAGAATGCAACAAGACTTAACTCAGATCCATAATTGTTCTTTGAAGGTTTTGTTAGGCATCATCAACAGATGAATCACCACCAAAACCGGGGGAGGGGTAAACTTGCTTGGAGTTAACCAGACAGCAGAGATTAGCATTTAGAACATCGATTAATGAGACCCAGAAGTATCTTCAATACATTCACAACATATGCTCTAAATAGCAATTATAATAATGAAAAACAGTACACTCTGTACCAGGCAATGCTATATAGATGCTATACTACACATGTATACATCAGCAAAATATTTTGTATTTTCAGAGGTTTTAGAAGTAAAACCTAAATAATATTCAGGATGTTGATCATATTCAAATATTTTAAATGAGGTCCCTAGCCATAGTCACATGCCATATATGTGATCTGTCTGAATTGATTTGTTTTTTGAGGCTGATTTTATTATTTTACCAGAATGTTACTTTGCTAATGGCTCTCCAGAAACTCAAATGGAAATTAGCTCCAATTTCTATACTTGCTCCATAAGGACAAGGTCATCTTTATTTTCTAAAATAACAATAATTTTCTAAATATTAACAGCAAATGTAAAAATGTCAAAACAACTTTAGTGGAGATAAAAGTGAAATTGATACTCTCCATAAAATTAAAAACCTGTAAAAAAAAAAAAAAAAAAAAAAGGAGCAATAGTTGATACTTAAAAATCACAAAGAAGACTAAAGAGAAGATGTTTGTTATTTGTGGCAAGTAACCCTGCTCACAAGAATGCTACCACAGAGACTCACACATATTCACCAGATGAACTCTGAGAGATCAGAACCATAAACTGATACTGGTATAGTTTCCTAGTTTAAAGATAACGCAGCTCCATATTCACCCGCTACCATCATCTAAGTTCACTGATCATTTAATATACTTATCAGAGAAGCAGGGAAAAGATTTGTAAATGTTTTATTCCCCTGGATCACAATATCAAAGATAATTTTGCAGTTAACTTCACCAAGAATCCTGCAATGTTTGACAAAATCTGTTCTCAAAGCCAGCCTTGGGCAAGATCAATCAAGATAGATTCAAGTTACTAACAGATTGGCTTTTTAATGGCTTGAATTCTAATTCAAATTTTTCCTAGAGTATTATTTACTTTCTAAATGAGGGTCATTTGGAATTTTTCCCATTTACTAAAATTCTTAGTAAGGAAATTTTCTTAGAGAGCTCTGAACCCTCAGGGAAGAGTTAAGAAACTGCTGGCCTACCTCTAGGGGAGCCTATTGTTTGCACTATTTAAGTGATAACAGCATCCACACTTTATCTGAGCAGTTTATAAGCTTCAGATGGTTTTAAGTCATATCTCTCTTCTCCTCCAAAATGTCATCTTTCATAACTCTCACAATTAATTCAATAATTCTCTAGAGCCCATAGTCTTTTTTCTAAGTTTTCAAAATAAGTGAGACTTGTTTAATTCTACTTAATGAACGTGGATTTCCAAGACAGTCAGATACCTTTCAGTTAGAGCTTCACTTGGAGCCAAGTTTAACTTCAATGAAAAACATTATTTAAACAAGAAAAACTATATACAGACACACACATTTTTCTAGTTGAGTCCAACAACTATATTCTTCTCCTGGAAGAAAATCCGGCACTGTTAGTGCCACAATACCCTGACCAATGGCAAGATGCTATTACTTTCCAGAGGAGCTTTTTTCCCAAGTGAGAGGAGTTCAATTTCATTCTCTGTAACACAATATTCAAACGTCAAACACCTTTGATGCCTTTCTTGGATAACCATGATGTGCTCTAATCATTATTACTTTTTAAGAATAAACCAGAAACGTGGAGTCTCACAATTTAAATAAAAATTCAGAATTAATTCTCCTAAGGAAATTTTTGTGTCATTGACTTAAAAGGGTTCGGACAGAACGCTGGAGAAAAAGATTTACCCCAAAGAGACATAATCAATGATAGTTTTAATCTTCCTTTCTCAGCTAAGGTTCAATGAAGATAAATTGGCTTTATTGTCGTTACACAAAACCTAGACCCTTGCTTAAAATGGAGCAAGCTAGGAGTCCCATAGGAGGTCCTCTTTAAGATGACAATTTCTGTTTGGTACAGCGGCAAGTATGAAGATCCACGGACGTGTGAGTGGAGGGAAAGGAATCCCTTCGAATTGTAATGGCTAAGCGGTTACCTAACCCCATCTGTTCATATCCCTCAAGAGTCTTTAACCATTACTTCTCAATCCTCTAGACTGAAGTTCTGTGAATGTGAGAAGACTGTCAGTGCATTTACCATTCCTGGGCCCAATGGGGGTGCTAACATTATAGACTAAACCGTTCATCTCGAAACCCCTTCGATTTCCGCAGCGTCACTCGAAACTCCCTCCCTGTTCCTCATCACTCTTAATCTTCTCTAGCTCCTCTTCTTCCTTTTGCTACTTAGAAATAAATGATGCTCAGGGTTCTGTCCTTGACAGAAGTCCTGATTGATTACTTTCACATCTTCTCATCCATGTGCTGATGGTCCCAAAATCTATAATTCCAGTTCCCATGAACTGAGTTCTAGACTCCAGTGTAAGCACCTCAAATTCAACTCTAACATCCCAAACTCTCATGTTCCCCATGGGGGAGAACACTCCTCTCTTTGTGGGTTGCTCCTCTCATTTGCTGATAGCCATTCTGGCTCTCAAACTAAAATCCAATTTGTCTCTTCCCCAAATTCCAGTGGATCACCAAATCCTTAAAATGTTTATGATTCTCACTCCTAAAATGCCTGTTAACCTGGTACCTCCTGTCCATTCCCTCCCTTGATGAAACGAAACATAACAAAAGAGTCTTCTAATTCATTGCCTTTTCTTCGGTCCTTTATAAGGCATTCTACATATATAGCCAAAGTTATCTCTTTAAAGCATAAATTACTTATGCCATTCCTTGATGCAAATAATAAATTGTCTCTCAGCTACCAACAGAAGAAAGACCACCACATTTAAGCCATTTTATTCTTCAACTTCTATTTCTCTCTTCCCCCATATCAAACTTCATTATACCTATAAATAGCATGTACTTCCACTGTTCCTCACGAGCCCCCACCAAAATGCTGGCCTCTGTCTTCTGCCTCACAAACTTTTATTCATCCTCTTAGACCTAATTCAAATATCACTTTCTCAGTAAAGTCTTCCTCAAATCACTCTCCCAAGCAGAATCGATTAGAATCTCAGCACACCAGATACATCAATTATATCACTAATCACATCTGGAGCTAGTTTTAAACATTGCTATTCATCTCCAGTGGGGAGTCTCATGAGCAGTAGTTCTCTTATACATCTCTATATCACAAGAACCAAACAAAATGCCAAGCACAGAGTAGGTATACAGCACGTAATTAATGAGTGACTAATGAGTAATTTTGTACTATTACAGTACTCTTTTTCATTATTCTAAGCATTTGGAAAAGTCATACCTGGAACGCAGCTTTTATTTCAAACTATGTATCATTTAAAATTATACATTTCCCATGACGAAGGTAAAAATGTAAGACGATGAGAATGAACTCAGAGATAAACATCACTGAAGGTTCAAGGCTGTCAAATGTGGCAGCAGCTTGACTGACACACTGGATGAAACTTGCTCACATGGACATTAATTTAGAACCAGAGCAGTTTAGAATTTCTGGAATGTCTAGAATTTCTAGAAATTTGTAGCAGGGAGTCCAAGCCCTCCTTTTGCAGATTAGAAAAATTGGGCCTACAAGAGTTAAATAACATGTCCAGTGCCTTACAGCTATACTAGGAGAAGCTAGATCTCTCAATTTCCAGTCCAATATACTTTCTACAGAAAATAAATGAAACAGTGAAGAAAAACAACAAGCCATCATACATTTAAATGCTACTCCAAATCTATGAAGAAAAACAAGGTAACACCATGAATGAAATTCAAACAGCATGGGGTGATCCCATATTCTCTGGCAGGTTATACACTAAGGCAGTTCTAACTTACTCTGTTGGCTTCATCAGCATCCTCTTCATTGATGGAGCTGGAAGGGGAGGGAGTGGCCGATTTGCTTGCTGGAGGTGAAGGAGATGTGTGAGGCATACTGGCACCTCCCAAATTCAACCCCAACTGGGCGCTGAGCTGAGACTGGTTGATGGTGGTGAGCTGGGCAGGAGGCATGACCCCAGAACGCACAGCATCGGTCATGTGGACGATGGACCGCATGATCAGGGAGGGATCCTGCCGGTACTGGGACACTTGTGTGTGGCTCTGATCCTAGAAAGGCAGCAGCAAAGGGGGAAAAGATATCAGCTTTTCCAGATATCAGGGAACTGATTAGATTAGCATCTCCTTAGATAGGTTTGAACTATTGCAATGTTGATAGGTCTGACCTATTGCAGGATGATGGTCTCCGTTCATTTATTAAATGTAAGGACCCATGCCAAGAAGTTGAAAGGTGAGAAGCAGAAAATCCAAGTATCTAGTCCAGAATATTTCATTATAGAACTGTCAGTGGATAAGGAAGGCAGGAAGGAAGGAAGGAGGGAGGGAGGGAGGGAAAAAAGAAGGAAGAAAGGAAATTAGCAAAACTAAATATAATCTTTAGCTCTTGTTTCTGATTGAGGAAACTGGTGGCAGAGACAGGAATGAAGCAGAGACTCCACCCATTCAGGCTCATCCATTAGTTTACCATCCTTCCCACACACATAGCTGTTATGAGAGAAGGCAAAGCCATTCTTTATTTTATTCTCCCAGAAATGCACAAGACATGCAGAGGATGGGCCAGCAAAGCACAGAGCTTTAGTTTCACAGAGCAAACATCTGTTTGCTTTAGGGCACCCTTTCTGTGAAATCCTCTGTGGTTAACCAGACGGTCATTCCGATTCTGAATTACATTGTCAGCGGCATCTGGAAGTCATTCAATGTCTTTTGGTTTGGATATCACTTTTTTCATTTAAACCTACTTTGTTTTCTTTTGTTCAATCCACCAAGATTTAATGTACGAATGAGTTTTTTCGTAAATACGCATAAGAAAAAAATCATTAAAAAAAGATGGTAGAGATCATCAGAAATAGCTTTTTCTGAAACTTATTGCAGTTACTTTACATGAAACTTTCTCTGTTCTTGGTAGTCATACAGAAAGGCCTTAGAGTTGTTGCTGCTTGTTCTCTATTTTTTTTTTTAATTCCAAAGAATCAAAAAATGAAGACACGCTTTTCAAATGACTTACTTTAAGACATGTCATTTGGAGTGAGTCTGTGATTTTGTTGAAACCAAATTCTCTTGACTCACAGTGACCCAGAATCTAATTTTATACACAAGCCTATGAATTCTTAACTGTTCCTTTTTTGAGTCCTTCTGATAAGGCTTATTTTTGCTCTTTAAAGAAGCAGAATGAATTGTAAATAACTAAATTGGAGCATTTGGTTTCTTCGTATTAAATATATAAATGCCACTCAGTAAGAAGATCTATCAAAGAAAACTAGTTAAATAAATCATGGTCTACCCATACGTCAAAGTGTTATGAAGCTTTTAAAAATAATGAATTAGATTTATGTGCATTGACCTAGGGCAGAGTTTCTCAATTTCAGCTCTCTTGACATTTTGGACCAGATAATTTTTATTGTAGGGGCTTGTCCTGCATATTGAGGGGGCTTGTCCTGCGTATTGTAGGTACTCAGATGCATCCCCAGCCTCTACCCACTAGATGCTAACGATGTCCCTCCCCGTACCAGTCATGACAACGAAAAATGTCTCCAGACTTTGCCCCTGGCAGGGCAAAACCACTCCCAGTAGAGAACCACTAGTCTACCCAAGATACAGTACATAAAAGGCAAGTTAAAAAATTACTATACGACAGCCTCATTTCCTTTGAGGAAAAAAAAAAATGTGTATCCTAACATTAACAATGGTTACATTATAAGGGGTAGAATGGGAGGGGCAAGCGGGGGAGAGTTGCAACTTTTTCTATGTACATGTGTATGCCATTTTGATAAGCTGTGACCACAATACAAAAGTAAACAAAAACTAAAACACTTTAATCAGAAAAAAAAAGAAGATAATGCAAGTGGTTAAAAGAGTCCGTCAACAAGTGTTAGAATATTAAATACATACATTTTCCATTTCTTAATAATTTCTGAATAATTACTGTGAAATCCTGGAGGAAAGTGTCACGAGTATCAGAACACCACACTCCCTTGTATCACTGGCAATGTTCTCCTTCATTATTCCTACAATATTACGTTCTACTTGCAGGTGTCTTTCTGCAGATTGTGTGGATTTTATGTTATCCGTTTATCCTAATTATTTTTTTTGATTGGAATTCTACCACATTTACTCATTTCTCCTAGAAAATCTGAGCTATCTGTTCAGTCTTCCATGTTCTCTTAAAGTTTAACCACTGCTCCCTGACATAACTTCCACCCCCAAACTACTGGTAATTATGCCATCTAGCTTATTCTAAATTTTCTTCTTCCTATATGTCTTTCAGAATGCTTTTATTTTTTGTTTGTCTGTTTTTAGATGCAGTCTCACTCTGTTGTCCAGGCTGGAGTGCAATGGCACAATCTCGGCTCACTGCAACCTCTGCCTCCCAGGTTCAAGTGATTCTCCTGCCTCAGCCTCCTGAGTAGCTGAAACTACAGGCGTGCACCACCACGCCTGCCTAATTTTTGTATTTTTAGTAGAGATGGGGTTTCACCATGTTGGTCAGGCTTGTCTCGAACTCCTGACCTCAAGTGATCTGCCCACCTCGGCCTCCCAAAGTGCTGGGATTACAGGCATGAGGCACTGCACCTGACCCAGAATGCTTTTTAAAAATCTTTCCATCTTATTTAAATCTAGATGTTTTAAAGTATCCATAGGCAAATTCCAGGGCACATTTAATGAAGTATTTTAATTCTGACTGTATAATACTAAATTAGTTAACTGGTATGGCCATGGAATGTAATCATCTGATTTCTGCAGTGTTCTCACCAGCAGAGAATTACTTTGCTCTCTTTGCTCCAATGCCTGTGAAAATCTGCACATATAGGTGCTCGACTGACTCACCCCACACCCAGAGCATTTTTTAGATGGCTCTCACGGCCAAACACAAGGCCAAGAAGCGTGTCTCCTCGGCTTCAGCAGCCCTTCCTGAATTCCATCTGCAATTTACGCCTTTATTATGGATCTTGTTGCTGGGGAGCTCCTGCTGATGGACAGCCCAGGTTCACTGTACTAAAAAGGAAGTTTTACTGCGCGTTTATTACTATGTGCCAGCATTTGTGCTAAGCCTAATATGCACTTTCTAATTTAATCCCCTAGATTGCTTTCTGCATTAGATACTAGTACTATACTCATTCTTAGACACATAAGAATGATTCCCCAGGCCCCCAGGCTAGCTAGTGAATGCTTGACAGAAAACCTGGGCCCTAGAGAGCCATGGTATCTTCATGGTAGAGGTGTGTCCTGGCAGAGAGAGATGAATGAGACTCTGGGATCTCCACTGCCATCATCCTCTTTTAACAAAATCAACTCCATTTCCATTTGTTTTATAAATTGAGGTTCCTCATAATATTTCATTACAAAAACAAAACAAAACCAAGGTTCTTTTGCAGGGTGACAGTATGGAAACCATTCCTGAAGAGTACTGGTGGTGGGGCCAAGGTTTTGCCAAAACTTAGAATCGTCACATAGTCTTCAGATCCAAAAAGATGCCATCTCCCACTGGACAAGATACCAAGGACCTCTAGACTATTTTTAAAGTAACCTCTGACCGACATAATTGATGCATCAAAATGTGCTACCACTCACCATGGTTCACAGTTAGTCGATAATAACTTCCTATGAGTGAAGATTATAGTATAAGAAGATCAATGGCTAAAGTGTCTCTTTGGAAATTCAAGCTCCTTTAGGGCCACCAATTATTAACAACTGCCTTGGGGAACTTGAGGATCCTCAACAGCTCCAATCACTTTCCATAAAAGTAACCTTTAAAAGATGTTACCCTTGATCTTAGGACTACCACATAAGAAGAGAAAGATGTCAGCTCAGTATAAAAGTATTGAGCACCTACTATGTATCAGGCCAGAGAAGGCAATATATCAAACCTTATATCTTCAAGAACTAGGAAATTACCATGTGATTATTTTACACATTAAACAAAATCCTGAATGGATGAACAAATTAACTACAACAAAGTGTAGGCCAGAATAATTTTTATATACTCCCACCAAAATTGCTCACAATTTTTCCCAGTAGTAGTGACACAATAAGGAAATGTATAACCATGAATATAGCCCAGAAAAATTTAATGTGCTTTTGTTAATATTACTTCTCACTTAGAAAAACTAAGTCCTGAAAGATTTACCAGTGATCATTTAAAGGCAAAGCAGCTACTGGGTTATAAGAGATTGCCCACTATCATAACCAACAGTAAGAGTTGAATGCTGGTAGCTTTTTCAACTCCTTTCACAATTACATTTTATATGTAATCTTCCTTTATATCATTTCCTAAATTTCTCAGTATTTGGGAAAAACTCATTCTCTCTTCCTTGTCTTGTTTTGTCTTCTAATTGGCGATATTAGATAAGAGTTTCTCAACCTGAGTGGTACTGACATTTTGGTCTGGATGATCCTTTGTTGGGGGAGGGATATTCTGTACATCATAGAATATTTAGCAGCATCTCTGGCCTCTACCCACTAGATACCAGCAGCCACCCCTGCCCTACCAGGTTGTGACAACCAAAATGTATCCAAACATTGGCAAATGTCAAAATCCCCTTCATTTGCAAACTACTGTATGAGACCTAAAATATCATAAAAATCATCTTCTTAGGGGAGGCAGGTAGTGAATGTTCAAAGCTTATGTTCTGTTCCTAAAAATAGAAATCATCCACATAAACAAGATTCCAATTTTGATAAATATTGGGAAGAAAATAAATAGGTTATACAAAAAAGAGTTATTGGGGAAGGATGGCTACATTTAATTGGGTCAATAGGAAAGGCCTCTCAAAAAAGATGGCATTTGAGCTGATGCTGAAGGATGAGGAGAAGCCAACTGTGAAGTGAAGGAAAAAGTATGTTCCATGCAGAGGGAACAGCATGTGCAAGGTCTGAAGTGGGAGAGAACTTGACATCCTTGAGAAATGAAAAGGTGGACAGGAAACCTGGGTGCAGGGTAGGCAAGGTAAAGGGTGAAACACAATAGGCTTGGAGAGATTGGCCTAATTGTGTAAGGTGGGGAAATCATGGGATGCTTCCCCAAGGAGATGACCTACTATGCTGAGTTATAAAGGGAAGTAGAAGCTAACCAAGCCAAGGCATCCCAGACAGAGATGAACATGTACCCAAACCTGGGGCAAGGGCAAACATACCACCAATAAGGAAATGACAGTCCAGTGTGACTGGGCCAGGAAGAGCATGGCCGGCTATGAGGTTGGAACGGCAAATCATGGCTATAAAGCGACAAGGTTTATTGTCTGGGTTAGGAAGTCTAGATTATTATTCACAGTGTAGAAGGCTGCCATTGGAAGTTTAAAGCATAGTATATACCTAGTGGGACTATTCATTGCAATAAATATTAACTGACCATACCTCATAGGCAACCAACCCACCTAAATCAATTGCGGACATTTCTATTTAGTTTAAATATAAATGTACAGCCTATCACCTCAATCTGTGTCTCGAAGAATACCCAAAGACTAATTTTTGCAGTCACAGAAGTTCACTCAGAATGGGTGGGCCATGGATCTCATAAAATGCTCTCACTAATAGGAGGGGCACTGCCTTCTATCTATTGGCCTGTATGATTCATGCCTGTGGTGTTCAACAAAGCCTTCTGGTTTCTGTATGTCTTGGTGTGGGTAGGGGAGTGCTTGGCTGAGGCTTGCCTCTCTCTCCACCTGATGAAAGAGGCTCTTTGTCTTTTTTAAACAGGAAAAATCCAATGAATGGATATTTTGGGTAGCAATCCCTCATTTTCTTAAATTGCCTGAAACCCAGTCTATTATTGAACATTAATCATTTGAGTGAACGGTTAAAATTTGAATAATGTTATATTAATAAGGAAACTTTAGATCACTAACATAAATGAAAAATTAAAATCACTCGTGGCCAGTGGAATGTCAAATAAACACCAGGAAAAGAAAATAATACTGTTATAGTCAGTGTGGATACTAGGGCCTGCCTAAGGCTCTGGGCCTGAGCTCTGCTTTCTTTAACTTAAGAAGGCTAAAAGAAAGGTGTGAAAGACTTAATTAGCCCCAAACGGAGTCTTTCTCCTGGACTTAATCAAGATTAAAAGAGAATTGAAAGGTGAAAAACTTCCTTACTGTGTAAATCACTATGTTATAATATCGTGTTTGTACTTCATATGAAGGTATGTCTTAGGGTAGGAGGATATGAGAAGAGAATGGATAAAACTTGCTCTAATTTCCTTAAAAGAGAAAACTCTATATATTTAAATCTTTTTCACTCATTTTTTCAGGCCGGGAGCAGTGCCACATTTATCTTTGTGCTGCACACTTAGTAGTACATAGTTAACATACTATGGTCTTGCTTTGTTTTGTTTCTTTTTGCAAATCTAAGATACAAGCTTTCACATTGACATTTTATTTTAAACATTATACATTATTATTCTATATTACCTGTTTATACTTATTACAATGGTACTTACTTCCACTTGGGTTGATTTCATCATTAAAAATTTTTTAAATTCTAATATGCAAATATGTTCAATGCATCTTCTATCTATACTTGCACATAAATATTCTCCATAACGATCCAATATTAGGTTTTCAAAATAGAGCATAACATCCAATTAAGAAGCAACTAACCCAAATATATTAGAGTGTGACTAAATATATTTTCACTGTGCCAGTTTTTTAATCAATATGTCTGGAGAAATGAAGTAATTAAATAATTATCAGCAATAAAAATTACTTTGTATTCATAAATATCAGAGTTAACTGCAAATAGGAAATGCAGGCCAGTAATTTTATGTTCAATTATTTAGTTATGTCCTATAGCAATGTTAAAATTTTATTTCCAAATTAACAACGATCAAATAGTTACGCATAACTACTACGTTTGTAACTCCAATGAACCCTGACACAGTCATGCCAAATGCATACCAATGATAATTACAGACCTGCGTGCCACAACCTTTATATTCATCAAAATATCTGCACTGAAATAGATCATTTTTACTTAACAACTACTCTCAGGGTTGTAATCAGACATACCTACCCATGAAAGTTTTGTAAAAAACAGTGTTCCCTAAAGTTAATTAATAGTTTATTGACAAAATAAAATTTTCAAGAGTTTATTATGAACACTTAATGGTAATTTACTCATGTACCTGTAACTGCTTTTGTTTTACCAAAGGGACAGCTCCACGCTTATTTTATTCAGTTCTAAATTGACATGTTAAAGAGCAATTCCACTTTCATAGCTGTTGATACTTTAAGCCTCCTCCCCTCCATTTTAACTTAGCAGTGTAAGTATGCTCTTAATAACAAGTAAATATCCTTTCATTCTCCTTTTATTCATTTATATATTAAACAAATGAAGTATTTATTGAGAGCCAAGTATATTCCAGGCCCAGGGATGACACCAAACAGACCCAAGGAGCATTTGCCTTCCTAGAGCTTCTATTCTGGTAAGGAGGAGACAAGTGGGAAGCAAGCAAAGGAAACCATTGCAAAGGACGACAAGGGCTGTGAATAAAAGGAACAGGGGTAATGGTATACAGAGTAATTCTCACTTCTCCAGAAAATATTTGAGCCATCATGTCAGTTTTACGTGGGAATCTGAGTGCTGTAAAAGGGTGTCTTTGCTGTCTCTGAACCATCACTAAGTACTACAGTACTTAACTATAGATGATCTATGTTAAAAAGAAGATACAGGGAAGTAAACCACGACCAGCTTTCTCATACCACTTTCCTTTAAATGTTATAAACCAAACAAGTAATCATGTATCACACTGCACAAGGGTTAATTAGGTTTAGTGTAAGTTTGGAACACAGTCCTACTTTGACAGATGATCCTCAGGTTAACTCAGCCCTAAAGACAATTCCTATCTGTTTAGAGTCAGTAGTATGCACAGGACAAGAATAAAGAATATTTATTTTAAGCCCAGTATGGTACAAGGCTCTACAAAAAAGGCAGCTTGTAAAAGTGTCTGTGGCCTGGGTATTTTTGGCAGACAATTGTCAAGGTATAGTAATAGCTAAATTAAAGTTGGCTTTTGACAATAAGCTTCTTTCAGGCAGCAGTCAGACTGAATCTCTGTAATTCGTTGAGGGGACACTGGTAGTCAAAAAAAGAAAAAAGAAACACAAAACAATTTCACAAACAGTATAATCAAGCTCTAATGATTAAAAACAGGCCAGGTACAGTGGCTCATGCCTCTAATCACAGCACTTTGGGAGGCCAAGACAGGAAAACAGCTGGAAGCCAGGAGTTCAAGACCAGTTTGGCCAACTGACAGCAAGGCCCTGTCTCTAGAAAAAATTTTAAAAACTAGCTGGACATGGTGGCACACACTGTAGTCCCAGCTACTCAGGAAACTGAGGATCACTTGAACACAGGAGATCAAGACTGCAATGAGCTATGATCACACCACTGTACCTCAGCCTGAGTGACAGAGTGAGACCCTCTCTCTAAAAAATATGTAAAATTAAAAAAAGAAAAAGATATACAGCACTTAGTAGGTGCTCAGTAAATATTCGCTGAAGGTTAATATATGGTTTCAGTTTTTAATTTAGACTTCACGCAGATAGGTCTTATTCCATTCAATGTGTATTTTTGCCTATATAAGTTGTGACTTTTATATCGTTAATTTATAGAAAAATAGCTTTTGATCATAACTTGACCAGTTATTCAATCTGTAAGATAAATTCGTAAGCATTCAATTTGTATGAGAAATTGCTTGTCCCCCCATGGCTAAATAGTCATCATCCTGTGGACTTTAGCTCCGCAGCCTCTATTGACAATGGCAATGAATGCGTTCATAACAATAATAAGGGCTTGTTTTAATAGAACGTTCCATGCATTAAACACATTAATGACCCATGAAATAACTGCTTTATCTGTAACACATTAAAGCAACATTGCTAAAAACAATGCATTAATTGAAAGTCTACTATTTCTCTTAACGTAAGATTTTTTGAAGTATAAAAATGGCATGAAAGTCATTTTCTTAAAAACAAATATAATAATTCAGCTTCAAAATTAGAGCCATGCCAAATGATGGTATAAAAACTTCTAAAATAAGCTTGGTAATTTTAGATGTAATATTCTGATAAATTGCCATTTTTCTATCAGAAATGATATCTGTCTGGATTATGACTTAAGAGTCTTATGAATATTTTAAAAGCTCATAATTTTCTTCTCTGCATAAGTGTCTCCTATAGGACCTTTTCCTCTCTTTTTCTCTCCCCTTTAACAGGTAGGAATACTACCATACTCAAACACTTTCCTTACTTCCATCTTTTTCAATTTTCTAATACTCCATTTGATATTGCTAGAGCACCACTATAGCATTTTCTGTAAATATGTGTGATCACAATTAAATCCAAGGTAGTATCAAACAGAAAATGTCAGTCCTCTAAATATGGAAATATAATATATGAAGAAAAGTATGTGAATTATCAGTGTGTTTTATAAATTCTCTTTTGGGGGGCATACAAAATATCAGACCAGAGACAATTATTTTACTGTCTGTTTCTTAGATATCAAAGAGAATTTTGAAATTCATCAAAGCTAACCTTCTGTTATGTACAACAGGCTAAGCTGAAAAGAATGTTAACAAGTTCAATTTTCATTCAATCAGCACTACTGCTCTCTGAAATGTTTCATTGCGGGAAAGAAATAAAAATAATCTATATGGTAATTATGAGGATGAATCCCCCAGTAACTTTCAGCTACATGAAAGGTCAGTTCTATTCAAGATATTTTATCAGTCCCCTGCACATACTCCTGTCCTGTCATTTTAAATCTGAACAGCATTTTATTTTCCCATTTACAGCTACCTGCAGAATTAAGTACTTAAGCCAAATAAGAAAAAAAAAAAGAAATGTTGAATGCTGGCAAAGGCTATAATAGCATAGAGATAAATCGTTCATCTGCTCTCTCTCAAGCCTCTAGGGCTGCAGATTTTTCTTCTCCTGGTGCACTGTGGGTATTCAAAACTTGTTCAACATGATTTCATTTCATTTCAGGCACTGCCTGAGAAAACTAAATTACAGAATCAATCATACAGAAGGTCAGAGTGAGACTTCATTACAAGTATTGCATGCTTGCATGAATATCTTTCATTTATGACTGACCCAATATGTCACAATAGCTGTCTAGTAAAAATAATCCACTTTCTGAAATTGATGTACTACTGATGTCAATGCTACTCAGCAGGCCGGGCAGATTATAGAGAGGTGTTAAAAAACACACACACACACAACCCTTTGGAACGCACATTGTAGATTTTTAGAATTGCAATCTTTTGTGGATTAAAACAATTTCCAGATGATCATCTGAACTGACAATAACGCTTAGAGGTGACAAATTTTTAACCAAAATATACTGTTGATTTTGACTTGCCAACCGCATCCTGTTTTAAGATACACGTATTCACGACAAGCAAATCGAGGTTGTTCTTTGAAGTCACAAATGCATCGACATTCAATTTTTCAGCAATTCGCTTTTGAATACTGGGGCATTATTTGCATATTTTGAAATGTGAATGCTAATCACTGGACTCTTTTTAATCCCCCTTTTTTGTTCCTGCCTTCTGTTTTTAAATATAATGGCATAAATTTAAGGAAGATAAACATGTTGTGCTTGTTGCCAACAATAATGCAGCTAATCAGTAATGTGACAAACTGTCACTCTTTCTAAAGGAAAACCGATGAAGCTCTGAAGAAAAGCTGGTTCAATACAACATCAACAAGCTGGCTTTTCTTCTTATATGATAGTCTTAATTCACCATGGCAATACTTAACAGACAGCCATATTCATTTGGATAATAAAACTTCTTACTTGCATAAGGTATGAAATATCCAACACACACTCAGAAGCTGAATGCGTGATGTATAAAGTATTATTTATTATTTTTCTGGTGACCTTCCTAAGGGAAATCTCTGAGGACGCTTTTGTGGAGTGTTATGATGTAGCCAGCCAACTCAGTACCGGGAGGGAGATATAGAAGAACCTTGACATAACCAATTTTTAACCATGCCTCTGGCGATTCTGAATTCAAGTTTATAGGTGAACATGTCAGGTAGTACATAGAACAAAACCAACGACACATTGTATTCATCATAATTCTGTCCCAGTACTTTTATTTTTTCCAACATTTGTGATTTAAAACCCCATGACATTTCTTCAAGGTGAAATTCTACTAGAATTTTCAACAAGATTAGTTTGTTTCAAGCCAAAATAAATATCACTCAGGTTCAGCAAAACTTCAAAAAGGCACCAATAAATGTGATGAGGTCCATGTAAATACCATGACAATAGCCTGCACTTAGCTAAAGTACCTATACTTTTAAAAATCAATGAAATAATTCAACTGCTTTAGTGATTAGCCATACATTACAAAAGAAGCATTAAACATTGAGTCCTCTTTCCCAACACCAGTCCGTGAAAGCATTGTTCTTTAAGTGTATGTGAACATCATAATTATTTTATGATTCCATCTTTAGTTCTTTCCAATATAGTAAATTCAATTGACCATGAAATGAAATTTCATAGTCAAAATGCCTCCTTTACACTTTTTTATGGCAGCAATAACAGTTTTATAGCTTTAAGGCAAGGTAATTCATCAGATGTTTAATTTAAAGGCAGATTCTTATATTATTAATAAATATTTACCAATTTAATAAAGTACACATTTTAACATACATTTAACTATTTCTGCAACTTAAACAAGCCTCACAGAGCATCTATGAATGACGGTGAACCCTGGCAAACTTCCTTGGTGACTAAACACACCCATTTTATTTTTATTATTTTCTTAGCAAAACACTGCAAGCCTGGCTGTGGAGAAACAGAGAATAGAACCCTCCATTCCACTGTCAAAGGTAAAAAATATAAGAAAGTCCCCAGGAAACAATTATTTGTGATGTCGAGTAACGTTTATGAATACTTAATGACTATTTCCTGACTGTTCACTGAATTCTTTTCTGACAACAGCAAAAAAAGTACAAAATAAAAACCCCGATGTTGAGCTCAAACACAAAAGATCACAGGCAAAGAAAATTATGTTACTGCAATCCTATTTGGGAAAGTAATCTTATATTTCAGAGAGCACATTGAATCTTTGCACCACTAATCCACTACATATTTTGCAATCATATGTTGTTATCTAGAGAATTAACAATGAAACCAATAAACATCACTGGCACGGTCCTAATGTGCAGAGAAATATGTAAACAAGCAAGAGGATTTGCTTTTTGTTTTACCAACACATCTGTTTCTTTTTATCAGGGTTTTTTAAAAAAGCCCTATAAACTATTAATCTTGTTTTAAAAATGTCGACTTAGTACCTCACCTAGATAGACACAAATGCATTATATGCTATGATGGAAAAAAAAAGAAAAATCCCAGCAGAAGAGTTTAAAATACTTAAGCAGATTTACTCTAGTGATTGCTGACTATAATTGCACACTAAGAAAAATAGAACCAAAATTATTGCATTAGTTATCTTGGCTCTCTGGAGTGCCTTATTCGATGTTTATGACAATAAACAACACAATTAGGTGTATTTCACACAATCGCTTGTTCTATATTTTTCTCTGCTGGGTATAAGCAATTATACTTTTTCCCTTTTTTGGTATCTCAGTTTGGTATTTCATTTGCAGTAAGAGTAAATCATGTATCGTAAGCATTATAATTCTAAAAATTCAAAAGACCTAGGCACCTGATAAGGACTTCCATTTCTAAAATCTTGCCTGGGCAAACTTTCAATGCAAACACACCTTTGTGTTAAACCAACAGCAAGGCAAGATTGGCTACTTCCAGACCAATGAATTGGACTTTAAAAAAAAAAAATCATTTTAAATCACCAGAATCTTTTTGGATCATCTTCTTTTTGGTTACTGGCAACCAACCCAATACCCTTTTGTTCAATACCAGGCAGCGATCCAGTACCTGCATGTAAATAGCACTAGGATCAATCCACTAGGAACAGGCAAGAGCACGTTTCAGAACATGGACTCTCAGATCTTTACCATGATTTGTGCAAATGATAAAAAATAATTTAAGTAATAAATGTGGGGCCTACCATATGTAACCCACTGCTATGAAGTACGCCATCTTGTTCCACGAGATTTCTTGAGATTGTAATGGAAGGGAGATCCAGGCTTTGAGGGGGAAACTGGGGTGTGAATTCACTTCCCTGGGAAGGCAATGGATCGCTGAGGGCTTGAAAGGGTAGCAGTACATCCGGCATGCCTAGGGCAGGGTCTGACTCCGGAGGAGGCGTGATTGGTGGAATTTCGAATTCCTCGTCCCCAAGGCTTGGTGTATGGAATGTCTGCTAAAAGGAAACAAAATATAGATATCTTCATATTCTGTTCCTATATCTTATTCCTCCTGGGAGGGAAAGAGAAAGACATTGCATGAAAACACTACATACATATCTAAGCCAAATATTTATTTCTCAAATGAAAACATCTTAAACACAGATTTCCGTATATAAAGTTTTGCTGATCATTCTGATTAAAGATTTAAGTCTCATTATCATATGGTTTTAATGGAGTATCACTATTAACAGTTTTTTAATGCCTACTTAATTAGCAACATCTGTCTTTGTTGTTAGTTGGAGCATATAACAAATTGCTACTTTATTGATATGTTAGTGAAACAGCTCAAACCGCTGACACTATGCACATGCTTTATAAAATGCTGATGATTTTGTGGCATGCCCGCGCACACACACACACACACACACATTAATCCAGAAGTGAACATTACATATATTTACTTTCTGCCACAACATATAAAACAAGTAATATTAAATTTGTGGTCTGCTTTTTTAATTTCCTCATTGGTATATTCCCAAGTGCAGTGACTACTTCTATGGAAATTGTTACTATGTGTAATACAATGTTTTATATAGGGATTATCACAGCTCATATTAAAAGATGCCAGCGCTTTTATTTAAACTATAAGGAGGGTTATTTTCTTTTACATGAACATTTTAATATGCATTTATCTGAACATTTTCTACCAGTCTTCTACATTTTAAAGATGATCTAGAAAGCATAGAGCTATATTGATATAGAAATACTAATTAGATTTGATGCTGTTCACCTACTTAGACAAGTATATCTCAAGACCTAAATAAGTCTTAATGCATTGTTTTTCTTCACTGGTACTGAGATTCTTAAAGGCAGTGTTTTAAAATAGGGCCTTGTGATATAAATCAGGGTTGCTCTACCCAACCACACTAACCATTTTGGGGGCATTTTTTTTGGCGAGAGGTTCTGAGGGAGTGGCAAGGTCTAGGTTTTTGGGTTTTTTTGTTTCTTTTTCTTTTTCTCTATTTTTTTCTTTTTTTTTTTTTTTTTCTTTGGTCAGGTGAAGGGTTTGGGGGACTACTCGTATTTTTTATTCCTAGCTCAGAGGGTCAAATTTATAGTTCATTTATTATTAATAGTATTTGAAAGAATGAACTGGTGCAAGATAATTTGAGTCTGCTATTAACAGTTAAGAGGACTAATTAAGTGCTGAAAATCATCATTCTTCAAGCTATCAATCATGATATAACGTAATGACCACTTGAGAGAAAAGAAAAACTCAAGAAAAAAAAAAGCAACAAAACACATTTCTTACATATAGAACCTGTCAAATGTTATTTGTATCTCACCAGAAAAAAAGAGGTCACGAGCTATGGCAGTCTATGGTGGGACAACTGAACATCTTGAGGTTCTTAGCAGGCTCAATATATGCAAAACATCATAGCAGAATAATACATTGGAATGCTAGACTAAAATATTGGATTTTCTGACACATGCATTCTAATAATGACCCCAAAAGCTGTCAGTTTCTAACTGTGGAACCCCTAGTTCCCAAACACAAAGGGATGAATTGGCCACAAACGTGGTTGGCTAATGAACATAACCCTATGGTTGCATTTGCCGTTATTTTGGCACTAATGTGGTCTAGTAACAGATGCAACTGTAATTTGTGACTCATTTGCTACCCCATTACTGCTTAATGAAATCTAACATATCACATTAACAATACGGATAAACACTCATTCTTGATATGTGGCATTTGGCTGTTTTCATTACCACTGTAATTAACACTTGAAATATTATTTCAATAAATATTTAAAGTACTTTAAAAATGGTCAGGGTAATCATGACACAGACAGAAAACATAAAGCAAATGTGTGAATTTCAAACTCAAGAGTATCCTAGTCCCTGTAGTGTTATCTACAGGACAATATCCATGAGAAGGGAATTGGTTTCAGGCACAATTTAGACTTTACAGCATGCAAACCTAAAGTCTTCCTGAATTAGTTTACACTCATTAAAATGTTAAAAAAAAAAAAAAAACAAGTAAATTTACTTTTAATGCAGTGACTGGGAAATTAGGCACATGCTATAATGTAGCATTAACATTTACTTGGGCTTTTTTGTTCAAGAAAAGATGTAAAGAAAAATCATTACATAAGATTACTTCCAAAACTAACATAAAACATGTCTATGCTAAGCAGTCACAATTAGGCAATTAGGAAGGTTTTTATTTTTGTTAAGGAACAGAGAGAGATGTCATATGCAATATGTCCCTATGGTGTAATTTTTTTAACGACAAATTAATTTCAATTTAGGATATTACAATATCCTAACCTAATATAATAATCCAATGAAATAACCAAGAAAACATTAAAATGTTAAACTACCTTTAATGACAGATAATATATTAAAGTTAAGCTTTCCTTAGAGAAAAAAGGAATCCAAAATGCTGGATATCTAAGATTATAAAAAAATAACCATACATGGCATCAACAACAACAACAAAAAGACACACTGACTTTGGTAACTGTGCCATCTGACCAATATTAGATTAATCATTTAGAGTTTATGCGATTTTTTTTACAGATATTGACTTTTCAATATTTACCTTGAACATGTTAAAGTAGTATGTACATGGTTAAATACCATCTGTACTGAAATGTTCAAAACATTTGTTCCTTTTGATAAAAATGCAAATCTGGAGAACTGTTGTATCAACATATAACAGCCAATGTCTGACACGGTGAATTATCACAGCTGGAATTAAATTGTCTCTGAACAGCTGCTGGCAGTAGAGCTTTCATCAATGTTTGATTCAAATGTAGGGAAAAAAAATCCTACAGAATGAAACATCATGTTGTCCTTACAGATGGGGTTTGTGTTCATTATCACAAACAACACAGCAGCCAGTGCCAAACAATATTCCCTTATCTAAGCTGTCTTCTTGGTTAGAGAGATGATGGTCACTTTAAAAATGATTAATCTAGGAATACCCTTAATTCTTGATTCCCCATTTATTCTAATAATTTCTCAAAGTTAATTTCTTTCATAACACTTGCCTCCCTTTACCAAGATCATTTATGAAGCCATTATTATTTTCATTCTCTGGGGTCAAGCTAGTTCAGTTTCCTGTATTTGAATGTATCTGGAAAATGAGGACTTTTTATTACATGAACCGCAAGAGGAAATGTTCCATTTGGGTCAATTTCACTTCTGTTTGTTCTTGTTCTAAAATCTTAAATCTCACACAGTCTACCATTTTTAGGAAACCATTTTTTATCTAATCAAGATTGAGGTTTTTCTGGAGGGCAGGCCAATGAGACCAAACAGCAGTCCAAAATCAATAATAGGAAATGCAGTAAAAACAGCAGCAAGAAGACGATGCTTGTTTCATCTGCACCCGTAAACTGAAGACAGACCCAGAGACAATGAGGTGCTGCATTTAGATTCCATCACCCAGTTTCCAAAGCTGCAACCAAGTCTTGGAGCATGCCAGCCACTCATTCATTCATTCAATAAATATTTATTGAGCACCTACTACTGCCACGCACTGTAACAGGCTGTGGGGATCTAGCAGCAAATTACAACTCTCATTTCACATCACCCCAAGCCCCAAGAAACTATAATACTCTTCTGTCACATGGTTTCCCAAACCATGGCAACTTAATGACAGTTAATTATCCCTAGATATATGTGAAGGTAAAACAGTTTCCATTAAAAGTCACTTCTAGCCTGGTTTCTAAAAAGGTAACCACTTATCTGCTTAGATACCAACACTGTATGTGTGTGTGTGTTTTAACATACATTCTTATATATTTATTTTTTGTTTGCATTTTTTTAAAATTCAAAAGATTTGTATGAAGTTACTATCATTAGTAACAGTCTACAGAAAAGTGATAAAAGACTTATCAGGTTTTCTTTTCCAATAAGCTTCTCTCGTTTCTCCTCCAAAGTCGTTACCTTGTGCCACATAAGAGAGAGAGAAATTTGATACTTTGTTTTTCCCTCCAAGCCTATTAAATTATCTCAATAACACAAAAAACAGGAACAAACACATTAAGATAGTCACCTACCTCACTGGCAGTGAAGAACGCATTGTTCGCCTCAGCCATATTCATATAGTTATTATTATTTCCAAACTGAAAGAAAACAGATTGTTTGATGTTAATATGGGGCATAATAAAGCATTCTGGCTGTGATTTGGAAAGAATGCTGGTGTTGCTAAATAAAAGAGGGTTTTATCAGCCCAAATGCGAAACATGACAAAGGTTTCAAGGCACTATGCTGTACTGTCAGCTGGTTCCCTCAAAAAATAAAGCACAGAGTTAAGCTAACTCAATAACTCTATAAAATAGTTTTGTTTCTCATCAAGACTAACTGTGAAGGGAGAGGATTACAAACATTAAGCCAACTGGTCACCAGCGTGTGTTGTTTATTGACCTGGCATTTGTGAGAGGTGAGAGGGAAAAGAGTTTCCAAGAAAATCACCTTGACACATTTTAAAAGCACGTAAGGATTTTATAGCTTACTTTTCAAGAACAGATGTCACAAGTGTGGGTAGGTTAAAATGTGAATTAAAGGGAATAAAATTCAATTCCCAGGACTCAAATTCTATTTTCTAGTGAATGGGGTGTGGCATGAATATAAATAAATTATAAGTCTAAAGAATATTTTTAAAATCTCCAAACAGAGCTTAGAGCGATATCTATATCCATCAGAGTTGCTGAAAACAGTGATATTTAATCTCTCAATGTAACATTAAGTGCAAAGAGGTTTAAAAATAAGCAGGATCTTATGAACACAGCAATTTTTACTTCATTCCCTAACACAATGGGCCATTCATATCATCACAAATAAGACCGTATCAGCATTTCAGACTTAAGCTCTTTACTTCTAGGGACCTGTTATCAAAATGTAAAACTTGGATTTTGGCAGAAATGTATTTTCAGGTTCGAATGGTCTAAATCGGCACATTTTGTTGCTTTAAACATTCTGTTATCAGTCTGGCAATATGGAAAGGCTCTGTGATCATAATAATCTAGAGCTATATTATTTTCATGATTTTTAACTGGTGAAAGAATGTCCTTTTTATAAAGTTTATTATTTCCTTCCTTTAATACATCAAATAAAACATAGGTTTGGTCTCCAAAGGTTGAAATATATATATATATCTATTCTCTAATATAAATAAAGCTAGTAATTATTTAAAGATACAATTTTCCCAAGGAGAGTGAGAGATGGGTGGATGGAGATAAACGGGTAGGTACATAGATAGATACACAGATAAATATAGAGAATACATAGAATATGGAGAGAGACACATAGATATGGAAGACTCATATAATCCTCTTCCTCAATAAACTAACACTTACTTCTTGGGGGCTCTCAATCCCTGACTCCTAAGGACTTGCACCCAGAAGCAGGATTGGCATGCTACACTTCATCATGTCAGGGATCCGAGAACTAAGCAGGATTTATATGAAAGACTCTAATGGTTCCAGAGTATCCCACAACAGCCAACACACCGAAATACACATACAATGAGCCATCCAAAAAGCTCTCACCGAGCACTCAGCTTCATTTAGGTAAACATCTTTATAAAAATTTCTGAAAGATGAATTGGCGCTTAAGAAAGACTTTTATCTGGTTTCTCTGAAGGCATGTGATATCAAAAACATGTGCATGGCTGCACATGGGCACACGCACACTCACACACATATTTTCCCTTGTTTTCCTACAATGTTAAATACATGCAAGAAAAAGTATTATATTTTAAGTATTTTATTTTCTATCATGAAATTTTTGATGAATGAATGATGCTAGAGTTAAAATCTCAGGTCTCCATGTAAATGTTCCTTTTGGATATTTATGAGAACCTGGGCTCGAGATGAATATTCTGTGCACCAGTCCTGGCCCCTCCAAACCACCTAACAGCCTATATCACAACTTCAACGTTATTTAAATGTAGGTTTTGTTGGGGAATTAGAAATCCATTTAAAGCAAACAGCTCATTATCAGAGAGTATTTTTTTTTAAGATTAAACTTACTTATTATCTAGTAGCACCTAAAACAACAAAGAAAAATAAAATGGCTATTAAACTAAAGGCCTAAACAATTGAAAAAACAAATTAAGCTTAGAGTGAAATAAGAACTGGGTTAGAAATCCTCTTCTGAACAGTTAGTATGCGAATGTAATTACTGAAGAAACTACAGCTAATCAGCTGTGAATTGTATCCATTAATTAGTATTTGCCCTGGAGAAATGAGAAAAATCAGTAACAACGCTGGCACCGCGGCGCACACTGATGAGCGGTGCAGGCCACACGACGTTTAGTCAAGCAGGTGGCTCCAGTGGTCCAGGTAATTTGAAAAGCTCTCACCTGAAGTACTGAGCTAGAATTACAAAGCACTCCTTGCATATCTTTTGTATCTATAGAAGGCCTTAATTAATGGCTTTTAATTTGGAGACACTTGCGGATCAGGCGGGAACAGTTACAAATCATTTCAAATAGAAGTAAAGGTTTCTATTCTGTATTGGGTAAAACAGCCACTCTACAAAGGGGTTTTAAATATTGACTTGTTGCAGGCAATTGGCTTTCTCCTGTGCAGGTACCCGGGATCCTAGTTCAGTGTAGCAAGGTAGTTGGATAATATACAGGACACCCAGTTAAATTTATCAAATAAACAGCAAATTTGCTTTAGTATAAGTATATCCCACACACTATTTGGGGTATACTTATATTAAAAGAACTATTTTTTATCTAAGATTCAAATTTAATTGGGTGCTGTGTATTTTTATTTGGTAAATCTGGCCACCCTACCGTGGTGGTTAAACTAATCAGAATGAAAGGGTGGCATTTTCATTTGATTACCTTACCTAGTAATGCTAGCTTGATCTTATTTGTTTTATTTTAAAATGTGACCTATGAATCCTGCTTTAGTCATTTGGTGTAAGAACAGATCTGATTCTGAGAGAAAAAGTGCTCCTTTGGGGCAGGTCTCTAATATAATGACCTCAGAACAATTAACTTTAAGTGAATTGTGTACAATTAAATTTACTTTATGTTCTAAGAGACAGTGACATCAGTAAACACATTATAGTACAAAAACTCTGTAGGTCCATGGGGAAGGGGCCTTAACTGTGTTCACTGACATCTCCCCCAGAACTAACAATGCCTGGAATATTACAAGCACTCTAGTATTTGTTCAAGGGAGAGAGGGAGAAAGGTGGATCACACATAAACTTCAATGCCTCCTAATTGCCCATCCTAACTGAAGTCATTTTCACTTACTTTTTAAAGATAATAGTAATAAGTATTCAGCCCAGTGACACCCTCTACATACTTTATTTCATTTAGTTTTCCCAACTGGGACTAACTGTAATCTATTTTCCCAATACCCAGTAAGATAATTATCATCCCTATTTTATAGATCAGAAGACTGAAGCTTCTAGGGCTCAAGTAACTTGCTCAAGGTTATAGATTCAGCCACAGAAGTCTGGCCTCCTCCCTACCTCATGATCTCTATCACTTCCATTCCAGTATCCGTGAAAGCTTGAATATTTCACTCAGTGATCAATTCAGTTTTACTTTTTTATCTATTTTACTCAAAGCTAGAATTTCCCAGAGGTACCCAAGTCTAGTAAAATGCTCCTCAAGAAATCGTTCCATGGTCCAGTAAGTTTGGGAAAGGCTGACTTCTCTTCGATGAGTCACAATGCTTGCTATAAAGTTAAAGGCTCTGAGAAGTCCTGCAGTTCCTTCATCCAACAAATATTTATGTGCCTATTATGTACAAGGGGCTGTGCTAGGCACTGGAGGCAATATGATGGAAAAGATGACAAGGTTTCTACTTGGATGAAGCTTACATTTTTCTTTAAGGGGGAGACAGGAAACAAACAACAAGCTGTGGATCACTTCCTTTTGTTTCCCCTGTAATATCCTGCGAAACCACAGTTTGGGAAGGCTTGTTCTAAGCCCTTTATTGACAATATTATTTTATTTTCCCTGAATCTTTCTTAGGAAAGCTAATATCCTAATTTTATACCATGGTAAAATGTATTTGTTTTATTAATAGGAATCAACTAAATACGAATTTTTAATTATTCATTCTAAGTCACCTTAACTTGGTCTATTTCTAAACTTTCTAGCTCATAACCCTCCACTGATGTTCCCTCAAAGATCCCCTACTCAACCATACATGGGGCCATCTATGCAATTTCAAGAGTCAAAACAAAATATTCTAAATAAACTAAATGAATATCAGGTGAAGTAGTTAATTGTTCTAAAGGTCATATACAAACATTATTAAAGAAATCAGCCAATTCCAACTGTTTTAAAGACACATAAATGGTCACTGGGAATCAGGGGCATTTGGCATTTATGAGGCACACTCGTGGTGATAGGTCCTCTTCCTTGCTGATAGGCTATAATAGATGTGATCCCCAAAGATAGAGTCCCCAAAGATATCATTATAAAGCAGAACTAAATTACTCTGTGTTGAACTTCTGTATCTTAATAATTTCATAAAATAACATCTTCATTATACTTGGAGGTAGACTTGCTTTTGCTGCTTGATGAGTAATTATAGCTTGGGCAAATACAATTTATGAAGGATGTCAATTAAAAAGGAGCACCATAGGATTTTTTAGAAACTTATTAAGGACCATCGTGTTCATGGCCTGTTTGACCGTGTGAAGTGCCAAAGTAAATTAATGCAGATTGTTAAGTCTAGCTAGTCCAGCAAAGGAGCCGGAAGAAAGTGGAACAGCCCAGACAAAAACCCATCTGTAATCACAAGACGAATACTTCAGCTTGATGCGTCCATACAACATCATTTTCACTGAAATTATTTTGACACCCATGTGAAGAATTGTATAGGCTTCTAATAAAGCAGCATTAACTACAGGGTCTCAAATAGCTAAATGGCACAAACTTAATCCTAAACAAAAAAAGATAATCCTTCGAATTCTCTTTTCTTTTTCTCCCATTAGATTTGTTAGCAGACACCATCCAATTTGATGCCTCACTATGGACATCTGTCAAGTCACTTACACAAATGAACTGTGCCATGATGGATCAAGTGTGCCAAGCATGGTCACATGCTGGCAGAGGCAGGACTGCAAAGTCCACACACACGTGAAGGCTCGGTTAACTACCCCCTGGAAGAGAACTTAGGAGAGATGATCAAGGTTCAACCATTTTCAGCATTAGTAATCTGTTTCAAGACATAAAGCCCAAAGGAATGAAAACAAGCCAATACAGCAGATGACAATGAATACTGATGATTATCGCGGATGGGTCTGGAGTACCACATTAGGAAGCAAAGTGTGACTTTGTGACTAAAGACCATCGACACCAAAGGTTGGGGGTTCAACTATACTCTAGAAACAAAACATTGCAAACAATAGGCCGTGGGGTATAATATAGGAATCTATATATAATTATATATAGATATGTATACACACAAGCATATATGCACACAATTCTGCTAATTATGTATATACAATTATATAGATTTACACACACACACACCTATAATTACACACACACACGTCCACATGATAAAACTCCTAGATGAGGATCCCCTGAGCCCCACACTCATACATCCAACTGTCTACAGCACTTCCAATTGGAAGTCAGTAGGCATCTTAGACCTATGTCCAAAACTGAACTCCTCATCTCCTCAAAGCCTGCTCCACCCAGTCTTTGATGGGGAAATGACACACTTCTGGTGACTCAGGCCAAATATCATTCTTGAATCCTCTCTCCCTATCTCCCTTCCTTCATCCAATCATCAGGAGATTCTGTTGGCTTATCTTTCCAACTGTACCCAAAATGGGCCATGTGTGCCTGCCTCTCAGGGTCCACTCAGGCCTAAGCTATCCATTCCCTCCTGGACCTCTGCAACTACCTTCCCAGCAAGTCCCTCTGGTTCTACCATACTCCCCAACAGACTACCCTCAACACAGAGACAAAGAGGCCCTTCGAAAATCTAAGTTTAGCCTGGGTAAAATAGTGAGACCCTATCTCTACTAAAAAAAAATTAGCTGGGCATGATGGCATACATCTGTAGTTCCAGCTACACAAGAGGCTGAAATGGGAGAATCGCTTGGACCCAGGACTTTGAGGCTGCAATAAGCTATGACTATGCTACTGCACTCTAGCCAGGGTGACAACGTGAGATGCTGTTTCAAAAAAAAAAGAAGGAGGAAAAGAAAGAGGAAAGGAAGAAAATGAAGTAAATGAAGAAAGAAGGGAAGGAGACAGGGACAGAGGAAAAGAAAGAGAAAGTAAGGACAGAGGGAAGGAAGAAAAGAACGAAGGAAGGAGGTAAGGAAGGAGGGGAGGGAGGGAGGGAAATCTAACTCAGACCATGTCACTCTTCTGCTCAAAACTCACCGGTGGCTTCTGATTCATTCAGGGGAGATGCCCAATCCTTACAATTGCCCCTTTCTTCTTACCTTTTGGCCATCATCCTTCCCCTTGCTCACACTCCTCTAGCCTACTGGCTTCCTATTGTTCCTTCACCACCCCAGACATGTTCTCACCCCAGGGCCTTTGCACTGGCTGTTTCTTCTGTCCAGACTATTGTCCCCTTAAATGTTCCCAAGGCTCGTTCTACTCCCTGCCTTTGGAGTCCTTTCTGAGATGTCACCTTCTCTCTGACTACTCTCCTCCACCCCCAACACTCTCTATCCCTCTTCCCCAAGTCTACTTTTTCCATGAATAGTTTTCAACATCAAATAATATCATTACTGCCTTTCTCCTCTCCCACTAGAATATAAATTCAATAAAGATAAAAATGTTTTGTCTGTCTTTTACACTGATGTCCCAGTAAGAAGAAGAGTGTTTGGTAAATAGCAGGTGTCCAATAGGCACAAATGAATTTCTGGGTGCGAAATAATGATACTGAGAACTGCCGTCCAAGCCCATCCAGACACAGTACTTGAAATCCAAGTGAAGACAAGATGTCCAGCAGCCACCACCACTAGTCACTCCCCAAACTACATCTATGGGGAAAACATGGTAACATTAAGTCTTGTGTGTTATAATAAAAGTCCTATTTTGAACCCTAGAACCATCTGCCTAGAAAAAGGCTTTATTCTAGAGAATGCACTAACCTTTTTATAGAGCCCTAGGTGGATGGGGGTTGGGTGATAGGGATAGGTGCCTTCGGTGGCTGAGCACAAACTGCAATGAACAACACAGATTCTGGCCTGCAGGCAAAATGCTGAGAGAAGAGAGAACCAACAGCGTAATGTCAATGGGGGAAAGGATTCAAGTGTTAGATTTGACAGCTAATTTTTTTTCTAATTTAAAATTTCCTCTTCTAAAAACAATTGCTTTCTATTATAGGTCAGGGTTTCTCCAAGTGTTGTGCTAAGGACCACAGAACAACCAGATGGCCGTTAAAAATGCACATTACCCGCTCCCCACTCTGGATTTACCGTAGCAGAAGCTCTAGGCGGTGGGACCCTAATATATGTATTTTTAACCAGCTTCAAAGGAACTCCGAAGCACTCTAATATTTGAGAACGACTAGCCTTGTTCATTTTAGACTAATGTGGAAATTCCTTTTTTTAAAATAAACGTTTCTACACATCTCACAGAAATGCTGATAGAGCACAAGCTGTTTTGTTTATAGCAATGAAGGCTTGGCACGCATATTTACAATCTCCTCTCACTTTCCTGGATGACAGGGACATGCAACCATTTGTGAGGTGACCATCCAGCCCTTCTACCCATATCACCAGGAGGAAGGATGGGAACATCCAAACTTGGATCAAGTAGGAACACAAGTTCCACTGTTGGATTCTTCAACAAGTTCTGTGGACCCACACAAGTAACAACAATGCCTAAACATATGGACTCTGCTCAAACACGGAGGCCTTGGGATTTTCATGATCTGGACACATTTTAGTCTGTGAATCGCATAACCATCTGGACTAGTTAAAAGTGGCAAGAAAGAAAAAACACCCTCTCAAACCCAACTGCACTTGTTTAATATCAGGAAAACAAATACAAGTAGTAGTGGATACTAAGGTTCCAGAATTAAGGGGGCTTTTTTGTTTTGTTTTTGGGGAGTTTTTTGTTGCTTTTTTTTTTTTTTAAGCAAAAATGGGGCCATCTTTGAGATTGGCCAAGCAACCAATCATCACCAATATTCGGAGAACAGGAAGAGAAGGCCTCTGATCTCTGGTTTTCTTCAAATACACACCCACAAAAAAAGCCAGTGGTAACACACATGCTGCCAAGTGACTACACCTTTTGTGTTAATTCCAGTTTGTCTTCCTCCCTTCTCCCCGAAAGCCTTACCAACACTTAACTGAGTCCCTATTAAATGCTACTTAATAGGATATATTTAGTGGAATATATTATCTACTTCTCTGTAGATGCAGAGAAGGGGAAGATATGATTATTGATTTTAAGGGATGAAAACTCAATTGGGGTGATGAGACAAAAAAAAATGTATCAAGCTAAGGGCCAACTCAGTGACAAGAGGCTTGCAAATCTAGGAGGAGGAGTCAAAAAGGAACGGCCTTTCAGAGGAACAAGACGTTTTTCAATATATAATTTCAACTTTCCTTTTAGATTCAGGGAGTAGATGTACATGTTTGTTACATGGGTATATTGCATGATGCTGAGGTTTGGGATATGAATGATCCCGTCATCTAGGTACCGAGCGTAGTATCCAATAGTTAGGAACAAGTCTTTAACCAAGAAAGAAGGCAGACAGAGGGGCAATCCCAGGCAAAAAGGAGGGAGTGAGTGAAGCCTCAGACCTACTTGTACACAGCCTGTGTTCAAAGAACAAAGCAGAGAGCAATTTGGCTACAGGAGAAAGGGAAGAAAGCTGGAGGAGATGGTAGGAAGCCAGGCTCTGGTGGGCCTTGAAGGCTCACCTAAATATTTTTAAATATATTAAATAGGAAAGTTCACAAAGGATTTTGTTAGAGGAAGGAGGCAGAGAGAGAGAGAGAGAGAGAGATGTAAAGCCCACACCTGAGCTTATCAACAGTGTGAGATGCACAAGAGTAGTATTAAGAAAGGCTGGTGCCAAGGAGACCAGTGAAGAAAACTTCAAGGCTGGCAGAAGGTTGAAAGTGTCTAGACTGGGCAGAGGCGACAGTAGGAAGAACAAAATTCAGAGAGCACTTTACCAGGAGTCAGACTAACTTTGAATTCCAATCCTAGTACCAAACTAGTTGTGGGATGGCAGGCAAGCTGTCTCACTTGTTTTAAGAACAAGTTCAGCTTCCAGCTGAGCTACTTGCTTGCTGTCAGTGTGTACAAGCTGTTTACTCTCCATGTGTTTCAATTTTCCCATCAATAAAACAGGGAAAAGAACAGTATTTGCCACATCACAGGGGTTTTGAGGATTAAATGGGTAAGTGCAAATAACGTCACCTTTCCTTTTTCAAAATGTTTTAAATTTTTTAAGAGACAGAGTCTTGCTCTGTTGCCCAGGATAGAGTGCAATGGTGCTATCATAGTTCACTGTAGCCTCAAACTCCTAGGCTCAAATGATCCTCCCACTTAAGCCTCCCAAGTCACTTGGATTACAGGCATGTGCCACCATGCCAGGCTTAAAGTCACCTTTTGTATCTATACTAATGGCCGGGTGACATTTCAACGAGTTTTGAAGAAACCAACAGAAACCAAGCATATCTGTTTTACAAACTGCTGTAGCTTATACAATAGTGCAAGAGAATTTTACTATTTAGAGAACTCCAACGGCTTCCCAAAGGCACTTAGAGTAAAATTCAAACTTCTTGCCATGGGCTACAAGTCCCCATATCATCTGGGTGCTGGCTGCTTCTCCAAACTCCCTCCTAAGACAGCAGCTCCCACCCACTAAGCTCCAGAAACACTGTACTGCCTGGTCCTCAGTTCTTTCTCTGGGCCACTCATTGCACCTGCTGTTCTTGCCTGGGCTGCTCTCCCTTATATCCCTACTTTATGTAGGTCTCTGCTCAGTGTTCACTCCTCAGGGAGTCCTCCCAGGTCAGCTTAGCTAAAATGACCTGTACATGCCCTCCTCGCCCCTTGCCCATTCTCTTCCTTTATATCTCATCAGAGATACAGAGTCACTCATCACTGACTAATGTACGAGATTTATTTGTCCATTTACTATTTCTCTCCATTCTGGAATAGACAGTCCATTTGTCTAGTTCAATGCTGTTTCCTTGGAAGAGTATCTGGGCCACAGGAGCTGCTCAGTATGTTTCTGTTGAATGCGTAAATGAGTGGGCCAGAAACATCCAAATTCAAAGCCCAGCTCTACCACTTACAAGCTGAGTATCATCAGGTAAGTTGCTTTATGTTACATTTCTGAACTTCTGTTTCCTCATTTCTAAGGAGGAAAGGATAGAACTACATGGGACTGGGCTTTGCAAGAAGAAGGGAGACAACATAAACTCCCAGCAAAGGATCTCATACAGAGAGGCACTTGATAAATGTCAGAGTTGGAAATGAGAATCCTGGGAAGACAGGAGTTCAATGATCTGGGGAAAATGAATGGGTCATTGAAACATTTTGTATAGCATTTATTAAGTGCCTACAGTATAAAAGATACAATGGTAAATATTGGGCTAAAAATAAGACCCAGTTTCTACCCAAGAACAGCTCTAATAGAAAAAACAGATATGACTCCCCATGACATGGAGGAGATATTTGAAGTACTGCCCCTGGAAAGTCAGCAGAAGTTTTCAATAAGAGGAGCCATTGGAGTGGGGTCTTGAAGGATGTGTAGGATCTCACCTGTAAGACAAAAGCACTCTGGTAGATAAAACTACTTGGGCAAAGGGCTACTTAATGTCATCAAAATGAGACTTGCATACCAAGAAATGAAGATGTATGCACTCTAGGCAGGAAGGACAGAGAGAAGGCTGATATAGGAGCCTGCAAGTATACACTGTGCTTAGGAGAGGGTTAGTTTGAACATGCTTATTAATAAAAGGAGACTTGCAAATGTTTGCAGGTAGGGAAGAGACTAAACACAAAGGAGAAGGAAGATCAGACCATGACAGCAGAAGATAGAATTTGAGGCATAATTTTCAGAAGGTAAGAAAAATGTCTATTCTGCATGTCTTCTCTTGTATTTGGCAAACCAGTGGGCATCTCCTATAAAATGACAGCAACTTACAAAAGAGATGTGCTTGGTCTGTTTTGGTTTTTGTGAGAATCACTGAAATGACAGCTAAGAGAAGCCATTAGTCCAGATGGAAAAGGTGGTTACTTTCTCTGATGTTGCTGGACTTGAGAAGACCCCTTCTCCATGGACAGATATGACATGCAAGCTTCTATTACTAGCAGTATCCTCTCTTGGGTTTAGAAAGGCTTGTGACCTGTTATAAATCCTAATATCGCTGGGAGGTATAACAGCTTAGGTCTCATCTGCCATGGGCACTTTAGTGTGAATTCATTCATAATAAGTAGTTCTACCGATGCACACACTAGGTATTCATCTTCAAGGATGCTCAGAAAACAACTCTTCGGAAAAGCCTTCCTTGGCACCACCTTCCTTTCCCCTAGCTGGACTGGATTCTCCTCCTTTAAGCTCCAAGGCAACCTGTGCATTGCTCTAAACTATGTTAAAATGATCTATTTCAGTGTCTGTCTCCCTGCTAGAGTCCTTGGGAGCAGAGGCAATGCCTCATTGGCCATTGCAACTCCAGGGCCAGGCACACAATAGGTACTCAACTGATAATGCAACAGCCTCAGGATCAACCCCAGGGAGGCTTGTACTTGGCAGCTTCAATGTGGTTAAAGACACTTGTTACTAAGCCATTTATTTTTCCGTGCACATGATGCGGTCCACATCAAATTCAGGTGAACCATTGCAATTATGGTTGCCAAAGTACTATCAAGCCTTAAAATAAAATAGAAATAAAAAGTCACGTAAGATAAAATTTGAGTTATTTTCCTTGTACTGCCAGACTTTGTAGTTCTTGCTGCAATCCAGTGACTAAGGACCTTAGAGACTTTCTGCTGAAAACAAACTTTCAGGCCTCTAATGACATGACATATTTATATTAGACACCCTGAGTAAGTCTCCTGGGCATCACTTCTTGCACAACCATGTGAAACTTCAAATGTACAAAAGGAACAACAAATTAAATAAAATCTTCCTCAGTATTTTTAAATGAAAACCTTTTAAATAATTACAAAATTTCTTTAGTTCAGTAACTGAACTCTTTCACTAACCAATAGTAAAAACACATGCTCTCTAATTTCAGTAAATCCCTCTAAGTATGAGTTAGTGTGAATTCCACCAAAACATCAATGACTTCCTACATTGTCTTCCATTCTTTGATTTCTAAAGTATAAAATGTAATGCTCTTAAACCATAATCATGTTCAGGTGCAAAAAACGAATGTCCTAATACACAGATGCAGATAAAGCTATAAACAGTTATAAACAGATAGGTATAAACATCAGTGATTCTCTACCGGGGCAATTTTATTCCTCAGGGGACCTTTGATAATGTCTGGAGAGAGTTTCTTTATCGTTAGGACTTCTGGCATCCAGGGGATAAAGGCCAGGGTGTCACTAAACATCCTACAGTGCACGGGGCAGCCTCCCGCAACAAAGAACTGCCTTATCCAAAACGTCAACAGAGACTGAGAAACTCTGATATAGATCAATCCATACATTACACATAAATTCAAGACTTGAGGCATTTTACAATAAATATTACAGAATCATTGCTTCTACACTATCCAAATACAATGTGTTCTTTCTTCAAGAGGGTATTGTGTTGCCTTTGGATATATCTATTTACAAGATTACTGACTGCAATTAAAGATTCTCTTAAATGTGTTTCAAATATATATCAACTAGTAGGTTCTCAGCAATGAAGTCTTCCATTTATATAAACACCTAGTTGCTTTTTTTGTTCCTGCTGAGAATAAGCCAGGAAACAAATAGTTTAACATGTTCTTTTAAGGCTAACATTTTTAAAAGATCAATAAACCAATAAATTTTTAAGTATTATAAGGGACTGAATATGTTTATTTTCCAGTCTTAATCATATTTGATAAACCAAATACCTAAAGCCTACTTAACTCACAAATCATCAATGATAAGAAGTTCATAAGCATATATAACATATAATCATTTAAGCCAAACAGGATTATATCTGAGGTCTATTAATGTCTCTTAATTCACATCTATCATTGTTTAAGAGCAAGTCTAAGATAGCTGATAAGAAATTATAGGAATCTATGAAACCACTGGTACCAGTCTGGCTTTAGAAACATGTCAAGGCTAATGTTTTACTGCATAGTGGCAGACAGCTTTTGCTCACACTGCAAGAATATCTTGATTACTTACATTTTTCTGTGATTTTATGATTGCCAGAATTCTGTAGGGACAACTGTTTACCAGATGGGTGATCATATAGCTTTCATTAGTTCTCTGTATTTTACCAGTTGTGTTTATCTAAAATCTTTTACTAGGAAAGAGCTCACATGAGGCTCTAAATCCCACTTCTGATGAGGTCTTAGGGCAGGAAGGACAGAAATCACATTCCTCCCAACTGACTATTCCAAAATCTGTAACTTAAGATTTTATATCTTATATTTATTTTCAAAGAAGGGTCTTTGCTAAACCTATGTTTTAATTAGTTTGAGTATGTGGCTAATGGCTTCTTAAACATAACCATAAAATAAAATCCCTTCAAAGTAGGGGCTGTTGGCTTTCATCTTGAAGACAAATAATAGAATTCAGTCAAGATGTAAATTTTAATCTGGTGTTCAGCTACAACTTATTTTAGCATTTTATATAAAACAACCATGAAATAAAGTATTCCTAAATTAGGGAGGCATTTTCTTCTTGGGATCCCAAAGAGTCACTGTATACTAATACATTTAAGATTACCTTAACATTTCCTTACAAACATTTAAAAAGATGTGATTACTCAGCAATCTGTAAGTAGCTCTTCATAAATCATATATTAAATTTTACTCACCAGCAAAAATCAAATTCTAAAAGAGTGACTCAATTGTATTTAGGCGAATTATATCAAGTTGTAAATGCAAAAGTGACCAAAAGGCAGGTAAAACAGATGTAAAAATTCTTAAAACAACCACAAAAGGATATCAGTTAGGGTGCATTTTAAGCTAAAGACACTATATATACTTTCTAAATATTTATTAACCCTCTGGATATGCCACAGTTAAAAATGCAGCATATTTGGAGAGAAAATTCTTGCTGAGAAGCTAAAAAAAGGGAGGGGGCACACTACTTACCTTTAAGGTAAAATGTTAGCACCTTATTTACAGCAACTCTTACACAAAGTGTACATATTACCATACACACTGGCTCCATTTATTCCTAACAAAAAAGAATTATTTTTCTCATAGCTACTAGTGGAAAAATATATATGGCACACAGGAAAAATTACGACACATTCCACAGTGCTGGTTAATAACTGAGGGGAATAGTAGAATCCATCTATAAAGCCAATCTATAAATTTCTTTGGCCATAATAAAAATAAGTTAGAGGTATGATTTTTTTAGGAACTGCAGCTGCCTTCATATCAAGATTAATATTGAAAATAAACCCCGTATAATAGGGCCCCTGGGATAAGTAACAGATTCCTTGAGGGATGTCCATCTGGCACTAGCCATAAGCTGCTCCCTTTTCCACTGTGCTAAATACTCCAGACCAAAAATATGCCCTCCCAAGAAAACCTCCCAGGAAAACCACGCCTTCAACAACGACGCACATCGCCCACACTGTTTCACTTCCATGTTTTAATGACTTTAATAAGATTATAAGGAGGTGACACCGAATATCTTAATGCATAACTGAAAATAAAAGGGTGCATATCAAAGGAAAGCCCTCGACACAAGGGATCAGAATTCCCCACGGAAAAATAAACCCTCCAGAGAAAACAGAAAATATGTTACGTTAAGTTGAAGTTCTTGACTCTTGCATTGCCTAGAAGAGGAGAGCTGGGGAAACGCCACGGGCGTACCTCATTCCAGCACTGTACAATTATAACCTCCCTTCATGTGCCTTGGGGAAATGAGCCGAGATGAAACCTACGTGTTGCCTACCCATTCACTGTTGGGTAAAATGGTAAAGTTGCTTCCTCTACTAGACAGGGCAGTTTTTTTGTTTTGTTTTGTTTTGTTTTGTTTTGTTTTGTGTTTTTGTTTTTGTTTTTGAGACAGAGTCTCGCTCTGTTGCCCAAGTTGGAGTGCAGCGGCGCGATCTCGGCTCACTTCAACCTCCGCCTCCTGGGTTCAAGTGATTCTCCTGCCTCAGCCTCCTGAGTAGCTGGGATTACAGGTACCTGCCACCACAGCCGGCAAATTTTTATATTTTTAGTAGGACAGGGTTTCACCATGTTGGCCAGGCTGGTCTCAAACTCCTGACCTCAAGTGATCCTCCTACCTCGGCCTCCCAAAGTGCTGGGATTACAGGCATGAGATGACCCACAGGGCAGTTTTTTTAATACAAGAAAAGTAACCTTGACAAGGAAATATTTAATTCCTAGTGGTAGAACCTGAAGTTAGCACTTAATGTGGTCAACTGGAATTATATACAATGTTGCTTTGTAACAAATACTAACCAAGGAATCCTCACACTATCCTTGAGAAATTGGAATGATGGAAGATCCAGATAATAACATGGGGTTATATAAAGTGGCAGTAGTTACTGAAGCAGAAAACATATTTTTGAACCTAAACAAAATGTAATATATTTTAAAAGGAGCCTAAAGTTCATCATACCTTATGGACTACAATACTTTGGGGAAATTTCTTTAAACAAAGTCTTTCCAAGAGTTTTCATTTATCAAAGATAAACATTCTAGAAAGGTTTTGTGTCTCAAATTTGTCAATTTAATTTTAAAACAATTCTGAAGCAGTTTGAATGACAAAGGAAAATAGTCATGGTATAACAGAAAAACATGATTCAAAACCATATCCAGTTTGATAGAATTCTTTTATTCTTTTGCTTTTCTATGCTTTAAGTGTGTTTTAACATTAGGACCTACTAGTTCTGCAATCAAAAAAATATATATTTATTTATAATGAAACTGCCCAAGAAGGATTTAATTAATCTCCATTGGCATAAAGCATGTAAATAAACATAAATTCTGAAAATATAATCAAGTTTTACTGTTGATTCATTTACTCATTCTTACAACAAATATATTCTGATTAACTCCTATGTGCCAGAAAGTTTGTTAAGGTAGTGAAAAGACATTAGAAAAAAAAAAAAAAAATCTATGCCTTCATGGAGCATCTAGCCCAGTGAAGAGAAATAAGATAACAGTCAAATAACTATAGATATAAGTGAATAAATGAATGAATGTGAGACTTCTCCTGTGAATTATGCCATGAAGGATACAACTGTTTATGGGAATGGAAATTAGTTGAACCTCTATGAAAAACAGTATGGAGATTTCTCAAAGAACTGAAAATAGAGCTACCATTCAACCCAGCAATCCTAGTACTGGATATCTACCCAAAGAAAAAGAAATCATGATATAAAAATGACACCTGTACTTGTTATGTTCACTGCAGCACTATTCACAATAGCAAAGTCATGGAACAAACCTAAGTACACATAAGTGGCTGACTGGATAAAGAAAATGTGAGATATATATATATGTCTCCCATGGAATACTATGGAGTCATAAAAAAGAATGAAATCATGTTCTTTGCAGCAACATAGATAGAGCTGGAGGCCATTCTAAGTAAACTCAACTCAGAAACAGAAAACCAAATACCACATATTGTCACTTAAAAGTGAGAGCTAAACAGTGGGTACACAAGGACATAAAAAATGGAAATGACAGACACTGGGGACTCCTAAAGTAAGTCAGGGGGTGGTGAAGGTTGCAGAATTACCTATCAGGTACAATGTTCACTATTTGGGTAACAGGTACACTAGAAGACCAACCCAACCAGTTGGGTTGCAACACATCCATGCAACATAACCATGTAACAAACATGCACCTGTACCCCCTGAATCTAAAATAAAATTAACTTAACAAAAAAGGAAGCATCTAGGGTGGAGAATAAATAAGAGTGGCCACTGGCAGATCAGTTAGGAAAATCATGCATCAGACCAGATGAGAGATGGTGATAGCATGACCCCAGATGGTAATGGAGAGAAGAGAGCAAAGATGGGAGAAGCTGAGTCATGGATGGATCCCACGAACTTCCTTAGGAGTGTTTTCCCTGGACTTGATGATGAATTGAGAGGGGTGAAGGAGAAGAACCATCAAGGAAGCTTCTAGGTTTGGGGCTGGCATAACTGGATATGTGGTCATTCATCAACACAGGGGAAGCTGAACAGAATCAGTCTTCCAGCAGTGGGCCAAAGCACGGGTGCATTGTAAACATTGTTGGGGTTAGGGTGCCAAGATATGTCTGTTATTTACCAGAAAAGTCTGGAATACAGTGACCTTTACATGTGAGACTCTGTGAGACACATGGGTGCTGGTGTTCAACGAATGAGGCTCCCCGTACTGAGATTGGGAAGGAAGAACCTCCTAAGTGAGATGAGAAGAGGCCTACAAGAGAACCCTGAAGAACACCAATGTCTGATGACCAAGACATGGATCCCAAAAAGGAGCCTGAGAAAGGGCAGCAAGGGATGTGGAAGGGAAGCCTAGCGAGGGTAGGATCCCTGACATCAAGAGAAGACCTCACTAAGGAGAAAGTGATGCCACAAAAGCTTGAAGTACAATGAGGCTGAAATAGATCTGTTGGGTTCAATGACATCAAAGACACTTTGGTATTTATCAAAAGCACAGAGCAGAAGCATAAAGGTGGGATGGCACCAGTTGCCCTCCAGGAGTTGTGAAAACAGGACAAACATGCATGTACCTACACAGAACAATATCAAAAATAAATTCAAATACTCAACTCCAGTTTTGGTGGGAGAATGGGAAAGTGGCTGAGAGTAAGAGGACCCGCTATAGCCAAGGAAGAATTATAGATATAAAGAAATTGTGGGCCGGGTGCAATGCCTCATGCCTGTAATCCCAGCACTTTGGGAGACCTAGGCAGGAGGATCGGTTGAGCCCTGGAGCTCAAGACCAGCCTGGGCAACATACTGAGACCCCTGTCTTTCCAAACACATATTTTAAATTAGCAGAGTGTGGTAGTGCACGCCTATAGTCCCAGCTACTCTAGAGGCTGAGACAGGGGGATCACTTGAGCCCAGGAAGTTGAGAGTGTATTAAGATATGATTGTACCACTGCACTCCATCCAGCCTGAGTGACAAAGCGAGACTTTATGTCTTTAATTAATTAATTAATTAATTAATTTTTAAAAGAAAAGAAAGTGGCGACCATCCACCATATGATCTTGCTTTGTTCTAAGGGGAAAAATAACAAGCATTATGCCCCTAGCATATAAATTATTCCTTTGTAGATAAAGAGTCCAAAATAGTATATAAGTGAAAATCCTTGGAACAAATGGACAAAACTATTTTCTTATAATAAAGCAGAAGATGCATCTTTTGGGATTAGTGAGGCCTTGTGCACCATGGGATGACAACAGTTGTACAACTTGGAAACTGTTGGCTTCTGGTAGTGACATTCATGGTGCCAAGCTCATCCCCCAATCCCACATTCCTCTCTATCAGGGCCACCAGAGCAGCTGAGTCAGATGGAAAATAAAAAAGAAAGAGAAAGAAAAAGACATCCCTTCATCATGAATGGTGGCAAAATGAAGAAAAATAAGCTTCCTCAATACCTTTTCACTACTAGGAAATGTCATATATCAGAAGGTAAAGTAGATTGCTTTCACCTCAAGAACTAATAGCTCTAAAACAGGGACATTTCAAAACTAAACACACATGTATTGCACGAGAAACACCTCCATCCCCAATTTTATATACCCACATCCTTTAAGTATAAGAAAGTATCTGAATGTGTTCATAAGAAAATGACATCTACTAAAAGAAACAGGATTAAAGGATAGTTTTTGTCTCTAGGACAACAAAATGTATAAGCCCCAAACTACCATCGTCCTGTATCTTCTCAATAAGGTCTTAAAAACAAGAGAATCAGACGAGGGTTTGCAGTTAAAATTGACACATGAAAAATTAACTGGGAATTTAAGGAAATTTCTGACAAAACTTGAAACCATTGTTCAACATAATTTGGTTTTGATAAATGTTGACGTTAGGACCCTTTGAAACTGACACTTGTGTCTGTGGAGCAATATGAATTTAAGTCTGTGATTTTGGGAATCAAATATTTAATGACTAATAGGGAAAAGCAAATTCTTCCCCATGATTCTGATATGTCTAAAATAATGAAACTGACCCACATTGAATCCTTTCCCCTTTCATCTGAGGTCCTATCAGTTACCTTAAGTAAGCCAAAGGGAAACTTCCAAGGGCCAAAACTTGACAATGAGTAACTAACTCATTGTGCTTTCTGCATATAGATATATCTGCCTATGTATCCTGGTACGTATATTTTATTTCTCGACTACATTCCACATTTTCCCAACTTCAGGCTTTCTCTTCCATTGGAAACTCTTCTCGCCACTTCCATTTTAAAACACCCTGCCCCTAGCCAGTGGTCCCCTGCTGAGATTCCATGCCTTCATCAGTGTCCCGTGTAAACCACCTCCCCTACTGCAGGAACTTTGCTCAGCTCAAGCTACCAGATTTACTGACCCCCTTCTCTGGAATCTCCAAAGCTCTTCCTTTCCATTTGTTTTGATGACACAGCCTGTGCTGATAATGGTTAATTCTTCCTCTGCTCCATCCCACCACCCCCATGCCCACTACAGTAGAAGCTTCTAAGGGCAATGATCATCTTATTGCCATAACTTTTCTGCAAGTCTAATGCTTTATCCATAGAAAAGACACAAGAAGTGTTTGGATTTAATTCTTCCTTCTTGCATAAGCTTTCTTTTTAGTGGAAGAGGCAATACCAAGTATAGAGAAGGAAAACAAAAGTCAGGAAAAAGATTCAAATCTTGGTATTATATTTACTTGGGTTCTAGGAAGCAAATAAAAAAAATTGTCCACAAATCTATGACTGACTCATTTATTCAACAAATGCGTACTAAGCTCTCATTATGGAATAGACAGACACACAGAGAGAGACAAACAGACACACATACAACTAACATACCTTGGAAACATAAGCATCAAAAATGTCTCTCTCCCAATAGGCATGAGCTTTTTTATTGTTAGGTTTCTGACTCAGCAGAGCCTCTCCAACCACTCAGCACCTGTAACTTTTCCTATCCCATTTCCCCACAGCAGCTCTGCTGAGCTTTCAGCACCAAATTTCACCCACTCCTCCACGAATGGACTTTGTCCCTCAATGCATAAACAGAGGCCATGAGGTATACAGTTCTTTTGCAACTATCACCCCAAACCAGAACCTCATATCATCCCCTTGTTTTCCTTTGCCCAGCAAAACATGTTCTTCCATTTGTGTCCTGAATCCCACTCAACAATGGCTGGGTTTGGCTCTGTCAATTTACCTCTCATTTGATTCTTCAATTTTTCTCACTCCACTGTTTCCTCCTAGCAAAATGTTCCAGTCCCATTCACCCTTAGAGTTAGGGGAGCAAACACTGCTGAACCCCTCTCAAATTAATCTCATATCTCCCTCCCCCAAGCCCACTAACTATGTGTCCATCTCCACATTGTGATCTGTCCCCCTACACCTTTAACCCTCCTAAATCTGTCTTCTTCTATTTAATAAGCTGTGATCATTAAGTCTACTGTGGACTTCTAATCTCCAAAGCCTATGGACATGTCCCCCATAATATCTAGGTCTCAAATGATCACTTTTCCCCATCTGACATTTTCAGCTATCACCCTCTGGAAAGAGTTATTTTCATTTGGGAACAGTCACTCTAAGCCAGTGATATCCCCTGGAAAGGTTCTCAGCTTCTTCTTAACACATCCTCTAAAAACTCATCATGTTGCAATGTGTCAACCACAAACGAATCTCCAGTTTGAATATCTTTCACTATACTGAGTTGCAAATTTCTAACTCCTTCTGAATATTGCCTTGGATGACTTATTAACAACTTATATTCAACAAATCAAACACAGAGCTTATCTTTACCAATGTCAGACATACTCCTATACAGAAATACATCACTCTATTAAATTTCCTTTCCAAAGCCACCAACTTCGATTCTCTCTTATCCTCCACATGTGGTCATTCAACTACACCAACCACACAAACATCTTTCACATCACTGCGTATCTTTCTAATGGTACCACCAATCCTAACCAATCTTCAGATGCCAATTTCCCCCCTTCAAACCCTTCCTCCACACTGCACCTAGCAGTACCTTTTGATATAGTTTAGATTTGTGTCCCTGCCCAAATCTCATGTTGAATTGATGACAGGCGTAAACTACCGCACCCAGCCTATGATGTGATTTTTTAACGCAGTATGCCAAGGTAGGAGGTGACTGGATCATGGGGGAGGATTTCCCCCTTGCTGTTCTTGTGATAGTGAGTGAGTTCTCAGAAGATCTGATGGTGTAAAAGTGTGTGGCACTTCCCCCTTCACTCTCTCCCTCTCTCCTGCCACCATGTGAAGAAGGTCCTTGCTTCCCCTCTGCCTTCTGCCGTGATTATAAGTTTCCTGAGGTCTCCCAGTCATGCTTCCTGTTAAGCCTGTGGAACTGGGAGTCAATTAAACCTCTTTTCTTCATAAATTATCCAGTCTCATGTAGTTCTTTATGGCAGTGTGAGAAAGAACTAATACACCTTTATTTCCATTTGTCATTTATATTGTATTGGTTAAAATAGTAGAAAATACTGGAAAGCCTGAGGACTAACATAAAAGGCATTTCTCACTCCACCCTCAAGACGAACACTTCACAAGGGGGAACCAAAAATTATATTTAGTATATTTTTTTTAATTGAAAAGTATTCTGTAATCATTTTCTTCACTGATACCTTCTCAGATGTAATTTTTGTTTGTTTGTTTTGTTTTGTTTTGTTTTGTTTTGTTTTGAGACAGGGTCTTGCTCTGTCACCCAGGCTGGAGTGCAGTGGCATGAACATGGCTTACTGCAGCCTTAGCTTCCTGGACTCAATCAATCCTCCCACCTCAGCCTCCTGAGTAGCTGGGACTACAGGTACACGCCACCACATCCAGCTAATTTTTTTATCTTTTGTAGAGACAAGGTCTATGTTGCCCAGGCTGGTCTCAAACTTCTGGGCTCAAGCGATCCACCCACCTCAGCCTCCCAAAGTGCCAGGATTACAGTTGTAAGCTACCATGCCTGGCCTAAGATGTGATTTTTAACACAGTATGCCAAGGCATGACTACAGCATAATTTACTTAATCAGTTTTCATTAGGGTTAGTCTTCCAATATGGAAGTCTGATCATACATGTCACTGTCAGGGTTAAAATCCTTCCACAGTTACCTACAGCCTAATTAAAACTCCTTTCCTTATTGAAAGAAAAAGCCATTTACAAATCTACATCACTTTCTTTACACAGCCTTATTCCCTTCTGTTCCTTCTGCTCCTCTACTCCATTGCCAACCTCATCACCTCCACTCTCATAATCCTTCTCTTCTTGGTTCTTCCAGTCCCTTTCATAGAAGGATCCTTTTCTGTTAACATCCAATAGGGTGAGCTCTCCTTCCTCCTGCCCCTACACTGAGGCCCTTTCACACTGCACTATGATTGGTTTCTTTGTCTTTTTTCCTAATTAAGCTGTGAGCGCCCCCAGTAGACATGTAATCTTACCACACAGCTAAAGACTCACAACAGTTCCCCAAATCTGTGTTAAATAAATGGGAGTAATATTTTTTTCATTTAGATTTATCAGCAGAAAAGGACTTATTGTGTAATATTTCTAACAAGAGCTCACACGTATTGAGTGCTAAGTATGTGCTGGTATGTATAACCTTGTTTGATCATCAGGATTGCAATTTTACATATCTTTGGGTAATTAATGGACTGATCTGCTTGTCCCACCCACTGACTGGAAATGTCACAAAGGAATTATATCTCTTTTTGCTCCCTCTTTTGTTCTCAGTATTGGATACACTATGTGGAACACTGTTGACGCTAAATATGTATTTTCTGCATAGATGAAGAAATGACCCTGTGAGGTCACTCGCAGTGTTATCTCCATCCTTAGAGAGGGGAACTGAAGCAGAAGTACTTTGGTTGGGGTTTCACATCAAAGATGAGAAGATGACATGCCAGTATGTTTCAATATTCTGTTCTAATTTTTCTAATGGCTTCTTGCCTCTCATGAGAGAAAGTACCACGGCCACAGATGAAATTGTGCTTGGGGCTACACACCACATTGCCAGGAGCAGTAGGAAGCATTGAGCTTTTGCAGGACTCCAAGCTGAACAGCTTTACTAGGCCCCTTGACACAACAAAGGCTGACTCTGAAGCAGTCCTCTTCAGTTGTTCCTGTCTTTGTAAATGAAATCTATTTCTCAAAATGGGTCTGTACAATGAATTCTAACATTAAAATTACTTTGTCAATATTTGGGAAACTTTTTAATAGTGCTGTGTTGTTGGTCATTTTTCAAACTTATATATATATATGTTGTATAAAAATGTGTGTGTGTATGTATATTCCTTAATTTTTTCTTTTCAGGTAGAGTGTTCATGAGAACCTAAATTTTCATATACTGAATCTGAGACATAAGACAGATGGCCAATCAAAATTAAGTTACTCTTCATTTTTCCCAGCTGAGTTAGGGCTCCACATGTTACCAGGTGTTATCAGATATGACAAGAAAAAAAAAAAGCCCTATCTTTGCTTCTGATTTGCAGAATGATGAAAAGCCCCTTCCTTTTTTTCCCTCAACAGTAGATTCTTTCAACTCCCAATTGTGTTTTCATGAGAGGCACAAGGTAGATCAGAAAACCCAACTGCAAAAAAAAAAAAAAAAGTTCACTCCAGCTTTCGTTCTGAGAACAGTCAGATCAAAAGAATTTTTCTGAAGGCAAAACAGGTGGGTTTTTCCCCTTTATACTTACAAGTGAAACAAACACGTACTTTGTACTTTCACTGAACACAGAACAAGTGGACAGAACCAAGCTTTCCTGTGCTTAGTCAATATTCATACCCACAAAGGACTCCAGTCCTACAAAAGAAATAGGAGCCTAGAATCAGTGACTTATAACTGGGGCAATGGGAACAGGATCTCAATAGCAGTATTTCAAGGAACTTGTGCAGAATAAAGTGCATGTGAGAAAGACATGTAAGGTAACACTGAGAACTCTTTCACCTTGGACATGCATATACATATATGGACAGTCACACCTACATACACATCATATATCCACATACACATCAGCCCTCTTCCTCTCAGAATCCAGCTCTTTGGGAAAGTGAGAGTGCAATCTTTATTCAAGTTCAGCATATCCATAAATTGGACCATAAAATGAAAGTGGTAATGGTGAGTTCCCAGGGGAGGTTAAAAAATAAATGTGTATATAAACTACAGGGTGATGCAAAGCAATAAAGTACATTTTATGCCAAATATCACCTGAAGAGAATTACTTACTGGCAAGAATAAAGAGAGAAAATTGGTTATAAATATTTGACAAGCCTAAATGTTCTCATTTGTTCTCCCTAGCCCCTTTTTTCTCACAAGAAAATGTCCTCCATATCTTCTTCCTTTTATCCTACTGCATCACAGAATCATCTTAAAAACACTGCCTAAAGAACATGGCTTCTCATCTAAACAGCCTTTGCTTCCACCTCTTGAAATCCCACCTTTCCTACAAAGTCTCCCTTTTCATTTGGAGTAAAGGTGGTAATTATTTCCCAAACTCCTACCCATTTAAGCACATAATTACCCAGACAGTTCTTCAGTCACTGCCACACTCCTTATATTCAATGTCAATACTTCAGATGCTTTTCCACTGTTGATAATTCTCCCTGTGGGCACATGCTCTTTAAACATTTATCTTCACCAATATTGAAAGACTTGAATTTCATATCTTAGGAGAACAGATATTTTCTGACTGATAATCCAAAACTCCCCTATAATCCTTTCACCCACAACTGCAATAATAATTTTATTATCTCTTCTTCCAACTCCCCAAAGAATCTTCTAATACTGACAAACAAATCTGCTTGTCATATGTGGCAGCTAGGCTAATTATTTTCTAAGAGTCATGCTCCTTTTACCATGGTATATAATTATGGGCTGTTTCCAACCCCCTTGCATTTTGATGGGGATTGGGGGGCAGGCAATTTAGCTCTTACTAACTAGTACAATGTGAGCAGAAGGACGTGTCTCACTTTGGGGCCAAAGCAGCTGAGCAGGTGTGGCTTCTCCACCTTCTCTATGTCCCGGTCCATCCCAACTGGGTGTTCGAACCTAAGACAAGATGGCAGGGCCTCCACCAGCCTGGGTCCCTCCTCCACTGTCTACCAGAACAACCTTGATGTTAATACTTGAACAGGAAATACACCTCTATTACATTTACCTCATTATACATGGTGGGTCTATCTGTTAACAGCTGTTATGATATTCTAACCGAGCCAGCATCTCCTATTTATTTATTTCTGCTTTCCATATCCTTTAAGGCCATCTCAGTAGTTCTACATTTGTTAGATTATTCTGTGCCCCTCTTGTCCTTCAAGTCTCTGATTAAATCCATCTCTCTAACAAAAACTTGCACTCAAGATCATCCTCTCAACACTTTGAGGATGTTTCTATTATATTCGCGTACATTTGGTTCCATCACCCATTCAGCCTCTCCATCAATAAATATTGACTCAGCATTCTTACATCAGATGCAAAATCATTTCACCAATCTGATTATATGATTCTAGAGAAGAGAGGTTTTTTTTCCAGTTTGTTTGCTCTTTGGTGACAAGCCATCTACCTGTGGCATAGGCCAGTAAGTATGAGTTTATGTCAACTGGCTAGTAATTGGCTTGGTTACACCACAATTCTCAGCACCATACAGGTAGGGGAGATCTTCCATGGAGAAGTGACTCTCCTAAAATAGGCGTACTGCCTGCTGTGGGTGAAAGGGCCATCGGTTTGCAGTCTTGGGCACATGGGTTCAATTCCCATCCACTTGCTGGAGTTAGGTAAGTTCTTTATAAGGTCCTTCTCTACATTCTCATTTCCTTATCTATAAAACAAGATAATACTGATGCTAACCTTGCAGAATTGTTGTCCATCAATTGATAAAGCAATGTGAGAAAACCCCTTTTACCTTTAAGACATCATAATACAACTTTGAAGGGAGTTGGGAGCCCAGAACGTGCTTATGGAAACAGAAGAGCTTCCTAATTCCCCAAAATGCCCTGATGCCTTATGTTCTCTTCAAAACTCATTTCATCACAGGATATAGAGAACAGCCATGTGACTTTCCACTAATGATTATCAAATAATTTGCTAGTGAAAGAAAGGTAAGTACTAAAGCTACCACTCTGGACCAACTTTTTCAAATCTCACCAGGCCTAAAGTGTGGGGAAAGCAGACCTTAATAACAGTAGCATTTACTGGCATTTCAGTACATTTCACCTTGATCATAACCCTATTGGGGAAGTATTATTTTCTCCTCTGGTTACAGGTGCAGACTCTCAGAGAGGTTTAGTATCTTGTTTTAAAATCACACAGCACATGCACATGTGGTGTATGCAGAATTTGAAGCCAGTCTGTATAATACCAGATGGTATGCTCTTAACTACCACCACGATGTTAACACATAACTCATGCCTTTCCAGAGTACAGTTAACACATATATAATCTCCAAATTCTTCCACTAGGCACTTGATCCTAAAATTTCACCCAAAATTCATCTAGAAATTCTCCAAATTAAGTCATGGTTGAGAGGGAGGAAAAGATTGTCTATAAATCTCTATTTCAGTGTAATGAAATTTGGATATTACATTTTCTTCCATTTATTCTCACTAGAATTTACTCTCGCCTCCACCCCATCATCAACAATTATCAAATATTACCATCATGAACCATGGAGCAAAAAAAAAAGAGGTGCTATATCAGTTTTACTAAATGCTGTTCACAGAAAGAGTATCAAATTCTACCTATCAGTTTCTTTTATTCTTTCCTAACTAAAGACTTAAAAACCAAATAAAATAGTAACTGGGAGCTTAAAAAAACATGTAAAATACCATATAATCAAGATTGCTTAAATGTATAAAACTGTCAAGCAGATTATCCTTTATGCAATTCAAATGAGCCTTTGGGAGACAGAATTAACTGAGGGCAAACAAGAGCTTAACTTTAAAAGACAAAGAGTTGGCTTATATCAAGTTGACACTTCCAGATAAGATACTGCATTATACCAGGTTATACTTGCAGTAATAATTTTTGATTGGCATATCATTTGCCACTAACTGCTGCCTGGCTTCCACAGAGCACACGCAACATACTATAAACTGTTATGAAAGATGTCTTTGTATTGTTCAATATTTACAGGGTACGTTATTTTATAAATGCTCCAGTTGGCAGAAGTTTAAAAAGAAAAAGCATTAAAACATTTCAGATCAAAATGATCCCCTTTGCCTTACAAAAGAAGTACTTTCTAAAGACAGGTGACAATTCTGTTCAGAAATTTTCACACCAAGGCTAAGTAAATGTTCAGCGGTAAAAACAGAATTGCTTTGTTCAGCTGCACAAACAGATTTCTACATTGCCTCTATTTGCGTATTCCTGAATATCCTCTTTCAGATCCCACTTTTATGGGAAGCAAAATCAATTTTCTTTTGGACAAAAAAGTGAGATCTGGTCTAATGATTTTAATCTTTTAAATAAACATGAACTGAACTTGGAGCACAAGCTTTTCCCTTAAGAAAAGATCTTTGTTGCTCAGAAAGATCTCTTTCAACCCATGAACAGTTAATGCCCACGACAGTCTAACCTGGGAAAAAAATGGAAAATACGTATTTATACCTATGTTATTTCTTTGTTAAAAAAGAAAAAAAAAGCAAATGTTTAAAAACAAAAACAAAACGCCTGCAATCATATTATCTTGCCCCAATGTAGACTGATGTTAAGTTTAATTTTTGAAGCAAATTAGGTTCCCCAGTTCAATTTTAAACAAATAGAAAATGAGAAACAGAAAACTATAACATAAAACTTTTATTGCTACTTTGCTAAAAAAGCACACTCATGTTTATGAAATAGAGTCTCCCTCAGCCTCAAAAGGGGAATTATTCTGAAAATCGGCAATACTTCAGGATCCTCACAAACACCAGCCCAGTGCAGCCTTTCTAGGCCTGTTTCAGCCCTGCTAATAGTTATTGTTTGTACAACTGTAACTAAGTACATTACCAACCAGTTGTTCAATCTATATAAATTTAAGAAACACACATTGCCAAGGAGTGACTCATATATCAGTCTATTATATGCTACAGGGCTGACTGTATTAAACAAATCACTCTGCCTACAGCTGAAGAATAGAAGCTATATACAGAGCAGAGGTTATTGTCTAATTTAAATCTTGGCTTGCTTCCCAGTGCTGTACAAGATTCCAATTTGTGGAAATGTTGCTCTCTGCTACTGCCAGAAAGGCTGCAGAAAATGGTATTGGGAGCCTTCCAGAAATATGTCTGCAAAATGCCAATCAACAAGTCACTAAAGATTAACAGTATGACTGTACCAAATTAATTTAAATTATAGAAACATATGGCTAGGATGTTTGCTTTGCACTTAAGACAACACCTACCTCACGAAGAGCTAGGTTTATTCCACAGTACAAAATAATAGCCCAATGTTCATATTGCTGCAAAATGTGATCATCAACTAATATCTCAGGAGTTAGATGTTCTTACAGAGTCAGTTTTTCTTTTAATGTGTAGGGCCTTATCTTTAATATATTCAAAACATAGGGGAAAATACTTTTCATAACAAGATATTTTTCGCCCGCAAAGATATAAAGAAAAAATCAACATTATTCAGCAACTGAAAACAAGTTGCTCTATAATGGCAGGAAAATTCTAGCTTTATTGAGATTCACCATAGAACCCAGAGGATGATGCGATCTACCGCACATTATTCCCCATTCTAAAATACGATATTGGGCTAAGAATTTAATATACGGCCAAGAGAAATTCACCAATTATGTGACCAAATCACAAAAATCAAAAGACAACACAATTTCTACCCCGCCAGCTGCTCTCAATATATATGATATTCATGCTGCCTCTCCATTATTTTCATGGGAATCTTTAATATATACAATCATGTCATCAACCAAAAGGGGGGAAATCAATGGTACTTCAAGCCGTAGTTATACATTAGTGTACACTGTATTTCAACTGAATAGGAAGGGAACTGTTTTATGTTTCTCTCCACCGCTTTTCTATTATTGCCTAGCTAATGGAAATACATCAAACAAATGTTCTACAAGAGCAATAAATATTAAAGTTGACCTATCCATCTGGGAAAAATGAGAACAATACTGCTCACTTTTAGCCCAAATATGACACTGATAAATGAAGCGATGAGATTCCATCACACTTGCAACAACCTGGGCTGGGAGCCCCCGCGTGATCCTGGTACCAGCAATTTTCTTCATTCATCTTCATTAGGCAGTCACTTGACCTGCCTCCCAACATCCCTGTCAAATCAGAACCTTTATGGGGGGTGTGGGGGAGGTTGTATTTTCTAACAATGTAGCAAAAAATGTGCTCTTTGAGTTTTTAAAAAGGCCAGAAGAAGGCCTCCATGAGCAAGAAAGGGTGCAAACAAGTCCTCTGGAAACAAAGAGACATCCAATGTAACTCATGATTAAAAGGGAAACCACAGGATAAAACTGGTCCATGCACATCCCGCTTCCCCGTGCATCACCACGGTGGCAGGGAGGGCCTCCGAGTGTGCGAACGAGCACACCCTGCGCCATCAAAAGACAATTACGTATTCAAATCAAGGATGTACGCGGGGCCTTATCACAGATGTAGAAATGCTTTCCATTTCCTTCCTCAATCACAGTTTCAAGTGAGCTGGAACAAGAAAGGAGAACATTCTTACCCTAACACAATGAGCGAGTTTCATCACATTAGCAGTTTTACATTACAGTCCCATTATTTTCTATTTCAACGGCATAATAAGAGAGGTGCTGATTTGATTATTCCGTAATAGTGAAAATGAATACCAATGCAATATAAAATTGCTATTATAACACAAAGCTACTAATATGATTCACAAGACCCCCTGGAAATTAGGTTTTATAACTATGATCACAGGGGAAAAATTAGAAAGCCAGTAAGCAACAGAAGGGAATTAGGTGCTCCACACCAGAGCCTTAGCAATGCAGACAGCTGCTCAAATGAAGCCAGGCAGCATTTACTTCGAAACGACATGCAAAATCCAGTCCTTGCAAATTATTTGAGAGGTTTTCCTTTGTTTTTCTTCATGGCAAGTGTTCCAGTTACTCAAAACATTAACTAAAGCTGTGTTCAAGTACAGTATTAAGGCAAGGTTCTCTGGTTCATAAAATAAATACAAGACAAAAAAAAATCATAAATGAGATGATGCTAGGGAAAGTATGAAGAATCTATCACTTCAGGAATCAGATTCTTAGAACCACATTGATTCTAAAAATCCACAAGGAACAAAATTGCCTGAGGATTTTGGTCAAAGGACTTTTTTTAGACCTGGCCCTCACCCTAAATAACAAGGATGCTAAAACTGGTTGTGATTATTTCTAAACCAATGTCCTCCACAGTAGTCTGGAAAGATCTAAGACCCACCCCAGCATACTCTCACCTGGACGCCATGGTTCTACTGAGCTGAAAATACGTTTTCCCTATGGCTTCAAATACATACCTGCCTAGACAGGCAGAGGGTGAACACAGATGCTGCTGAGCAACTTTCCAGCCACCTTGGTACAAGGAAAGGATGCAAAGCTCTTTATAAAAGCTCTTTCCAAGTCACTTCTCCATCAAGTTCTGAGAGTGCACAATCTGAGATGAGCAGAAAACCAGGACAAGCATCAGTCTTTGACCTGAACACAAGGGTCGCTGGCTACAAAGTGACAACTACGAATTTCTGCTTCTGATCCAATGTAACATAACGTTTCTGTTGGCCAGAAGTTGTCCATCTCTGCAGAGACAGGGAGCTCTGATACTGGAAATGAAAATGCTTTTCATGGTTTTCTCCTCCAAATAGAGGAGATTCTGCTATATTTAAGAGATTCTTAAAAACGTATTAATGTTTAATCTGTAAAGGAAGTCACATTGCATCAAATGTTACTCTGTATCTCTATGCTTCCTTCTCCTGTGTTTTAAACATTTAGGTTATTAGAGGAGGCAGCACTATGACTGGAGCAAAAACCAAAGAGTATATAAATAAAACAGGTACATCCCATGCACATCATCTTAGCCTAGGCCTTAACTCCTGGCACAGACTTCTTATCCAAAAATACCCTGTTAATTGAGGAGTATGGGTACCAGCTAATCGGCATTCGATCATATGGAGCAATAATATCACATGGCAGTGTTTCACAGGGTTTCTGGAGAATATTAAAATGTGGCCATATTTCCCAAGCTGGGTACCACAGGAGTATTCCAAGAGTTATAAAGGTGAAAATCTGTAATCCTACTAGATATCAAAGGCTGATCAAGACCTTCCTACTATTATCACTGGATTTTGCTTTCTCATTTCCCTCTTAGAATAATGCATATGCCCATATATCTTAATAATAACAACTAATGTTTATTAAACACCATCTATATTATTATGCTAACCACTTCCCATTCATCGTCTTATTTCTTCCTCACAACAACCTTAGAAAATAGAAACTATCATATTCTAAGACACCATTGATTATAAGACATAATCTAACGACAGACATGTTAAAATGTGAAAAATATGTGTGCCTAAGTCAGTAACATGCTACTATTATTACCATGCCCATTTATAGCTAACTTGTCCAAAGTTACACACAAGAAAGTCTGGACTCAAACGAACAACTGTTTGAGTCTGAAGTCTTAAGTGCTAAATAAGTAATCTCCAATTATTTTTTACTACACACTTCTGCCAAAGATTTTCATATAAATAATAACAGTTAACACTTACATATAACTTGCCATGTGCCAGATACAGTTTAAAGCACTTTCCATATGTTAACTCATTAATTCCTCACAACAGCTTATGAGACAGGTACAATCACTGTACCCATTCTACCGAGGAACAAACTGAGCACTTTGGCCAAGCCTACATGGCGATGCAGAAAAACAGGTCTCCAAGTCTACACTCTGAGCCACTGTACTGTCTCTTTAATAACATGGGCACCCACTTCCAACATATGCAGGTTTATTTATTTATAAACTATAAACACAGTTACCACCATCCCGATGTATTATGTGTATTTCAGAACATACCAAAAATTATAATTAAAAATGATAAATAAAAACATAGAGAGTGCTGGGCATGGTGGCTCGTGCCTGTAATCCCAGCACTTTGGGAGGCTGAGGCAGGCGGATAGCCTGAGGCCAGGAGTTTGAGTCCAGCCCGGACAACATGGTGAAACCCTGTCTCTACTAAAAATACAAAAATTAGCCAGGCATGGTGGCAGGCGCCTGTAATCCCAGCTACTTGGGAGGCTGAAGCAGGAGAATCACTTGAACCCAGGAGGTGGAGGTTGCAATGAGTCGAGATCGCGCCACTGTACTCCAGCCTGGGCAACAAAGCAAGACTTGTCTCGGAAAAAAAAAAGAAAAAGAAAAAAAGAGAGAGAGTTATTAATATTTTCTTCTCCAATCTTAATGCTCACTCCTTAAGCTATGTGGATTATACTAGTGAAAGTACGGCATTAAGCCACTAATGTAAACAGATTCCTTTTAAGAAGCCTCCCTATTGAGAATGGTCTATAAGAAACAACCATGTCAATAACTAAAGTTCCTTCTGCCTTCCCTCCTGGGGTGGGCTAAGATGGACTCTTCTCACCATCCCCAATTACCAGCAGGAAGGCAGCAACAGAATAGGGAAGTAGGGTAACACAGTTTCCTGTACTTTAAATACCCCCACCAAGTAAAACTTGAGCCATGCCAATGACGGAGAAAGTGGCCGCATTTTCCCAGGTGACTTAGTAATACACAGTTTTCTGACACACTGCAACTCCATTCTTTCCTAAAAGTTCCTTCCAAGCCTACAGTAAAACAAATAGCTAAGCGCTCCTGAGTGCCTACTATTTGCCAGGCTGTATGCAGCACCAGGAACACAAAAATAAAAGCTATGGCCATTCAGGAACAAGATTTCAAAACAAAAAAATAGGAGGAAAATCTAATGTGGATGGAAAAAGCCACACTTTTGCATGCTTCAAGTTTAGCTTCCATTTCTAAAATATCTGTCCTCATATGTTAGCCAGAAAGCCAGTTTCCAGCAAGACAAGCAGCAATAAACATTATGCAAGTCAAACCTACAAGAACAGGTCTTCAAGAAAGGGAAATAATTTTCAGTCAAAATCTAAAACTCTTTTCTCAACCAAAAAAAGCACAGATTGAGAAACTAATTCAATAGCAAAAAAGGAAAATTACCATTGATCCAGGTTGCCATGTTTAATAAAAAGCAGTAAGGTCTTAAAGAAAACATTAGCATTGAAGTTCAACCAAATAAATTACTTTGTCATCAAAATGAAGAATCCCAGAAAGTTTTCTGAAATATAATTTTTAATAAAACTAAGAGAGCAGAGGAAGCATTTTTTAATATTACAAAATTTTTGACATCAACATAAGAATTCCATGATATCCTAAAGAGCAACGAACCCAGGTAATGCAGTTTCTAGAAATTTTAAAACACTGTCAAATAATATTGCTTCTTGCATTAAGTATAACATTGGTTTGCTAGAATAATCCTAACAATGACAATACAAGTTACTTTAAATCAGGGTCAAAAAACTTTTTTCTTAAAGTACCAGATAGTCAATCTTTTAAGCTCTATGGGTCATCCATAGACACACTGTAACTACAGAAACTATATCACCTCTGTTGCAACTATACAAAAAGCAGGAAAGCAACCACAGAAGACAAACAATACATAAACAAATGAGTGTGACTCTGTTCCAATAAAATTTTATTAATAAAAACAGGCAACTGGCCCATGGGTACTAATTTGCTGAACCTTGGTTTAAATTCTTATTTGTATCTTTTTTTTAAAGATGATGTTTTTTAGGGTCTTTCCATCATGAAAATTATGTTTTAATTAAAGTGATTTGGGAAGTATTAAAATACAGAATAAAGAGCAAGCCTTGGGCTATGAAGTCAAATAGGACTGGGTTCCAGGACTGCTGTGTGACTTTGGAAAAGTGACCTGCCATCTCCAGGTGTCAGTTTCCTCACTTGTAAAATTAAGATGCTGACAGCCCTCACCTCACAGGGTCACTCACTGCAAGGACCACACTGGTGAATATGCATACAGCACTTAGCATAGTTATGGATAACCCTGCACCTACCCTATTATAGTAATTGCTATCAACTTTCTTCTAGCTTATCATTAATGATACTATAAAAACACCCAGCATAACGCCAGCATAAGGACATGCTTATGTTGAATGAATGAGCAAATGAAAGGAGGGAGTGTGATGGCAAAATTTTACCTTAGTTTCCAAGCTAAAGTACAACCTGAATTTTTTTAATGCTTTACAAAAAGGAAAGGCAATCAAAACCAATAATTAATATTTAAGCTGTATTGACAGGTTTTCTAGGGAAAATTCCATAGAATTTGTTCTCCAACTTCCTAAAATAAGCAATAAAAATTTTTTTAAAGAGTTGTTATTTTAAGACATTATTGAACCAAAGAATGTGTTTATGCTAAAAACATACATGTTGTAAATTAATCAGTTTCAATGTTATAAAATAATACCTCCAAGAATAAATGTATCATATAATCTATGTACATCATGTCAGATAGTTTAAATAAATACATTAAATAAATACATCATTCCGAAGTCCATTTTATCATTATAAACTCTAATTGTCATATTCTGGTATTTGTTCTCCAAAAGAATCATCATTTTCATATTCACTACAGCATGAGATGAGATATTTAATAAATAATAGGTCTTCATAATCCAGGGATTAAGTTGTTTCTTTTAGCAAAATTGAATATGAGGGTAGCATATGCCAACCGTTCCTAGTTGTACAACAATTTTTGTGTTGGGAGAGGATGACAAAGTCAAGTATTTTCCCATAAGAAGTTCACACTCTAAAATGAAGAGAATGAGAAATGCCTGTGTGCACACAACGTCCCACATACACACATTAGTTAAGAGACCATAGCCATGCCCACCCTCCAGATCACATGACATTTCAAAGCAGAGATGAGACTTAAAGGATGGAAGAAATGGGATTTGTTTCATGGATGGGGTGAAGGAGGCTCTTAGGGGCCTATGGGATGGACAAGTAAAGGATCAATGAGACAGAAAGGCAAGGCAAGGGACTCGATCTCGGGAAGTGGAGAGTGGAGATGAAAGAAGTCCAATAGAATGGCAGTCACTGGAGATACATTTAAAGAAGAGGGTCTTTTTGTTTGTTTGTTTGCTTGCTTGTTTGTTTATTTGTTTGAGACGGAGTCTTGCTCTGTTGCCCAGGCTGGAGAGCAGTAGCATGATCTTGGCTCACTGCAACTTCCGTTTCCCAGGTTCAAGCGATTCTCCTGCCTCAGCCACCCTAGTAACTGGGATTTCAGGCCTGCACCACCATGCCCGGCTAATTTTTGTATTTTTAGTAGAGACAGGGTTTCACCACGTTGGCCAGACTGGCCTTGAACTCCTGATCTCAAATGATCCTCTCACCTTGGCCCCACAAAGTGCTGGGATTACAGGTGTGAACCACCACGCCCAGCCAAGAAGAAGGTCTTTTAAAGAAGTAAGATAGGAAGATCCGTTAAAGAGAGAACTGCATGGGAAGGAAAAGGCCTTGCTAGGATTCCCTGAATCTTCTCATTTCACTACTCTCTTGTTAGTCATCAATGCAGTTAAGAATCAAGGCAATCAAATCAAATCACGTAGTGATTAATTTGTGCCATCAATAGCTCTAATTTTGTTAACCTCTCATTCCAATAAAAATAATCATCTGGTTAATCCATTTCTTCAGAGGGATTACTTGTTTGCTTGTTTCTTCAGCTATAATAAACTCTGAATGCCAGAGTCACCAAACTAAGCATTAAACAAACTGATTGAGAATTTGGAAGCATAGGAACAATTACAGATGATGCTAGACAATATCACTAGATTGGGTTTTCATGAAGCTCGTGACTGGATTTTGCCACAAAAAGCACTAACTGCTGTGGCTTCCAGAGAATGGCCTCATGGATAAGCCCCAAGTTCCAAAAACTACAAAATAGTCAAAATCACATTCAACTAATTAATAATTTTATATCACAATAAGAATTAGGAATCTCTAGAAGGCTGGGTACAGTGGCTCATGTCTGTAATCCCAGCACTTTGGGAGATCAAGGCAGGCAGATCACTTGAGCCCGGCAGTTCAAGACCAGTCTGGGCAACATAGGGAGACATCGTCTCTACAAAAAAATATAAAAATTAGTTGGGCATGGTGGCACATTCCTGTAGTCCCAGCTACCCAGGAGGCTGAGGTGGGAGGATTGATTGAGCCCAGGAGATTGCAGCTGCAGTGAGCCATGATCACACCACTTTACTCCAGCCTAGGTGACAGAGTGAGACCCTGTCTCAAAAAAAGAAAAGAATTTCTAGGAAAGTCTCAATTTTTATCTAAACCTATCTGAAAATTCAATGATGAATTTTATTAACTTAGTCCTGAACTGACAGTCCTGGTCAAAACTGCAATCATTGTAGGACAAGAGCCATCATGCTAAATGCTAAGGCTATTTTATACACATCCAATATTTTGGGAGGACTGCAATTAAAAGTCTTCTCACACTAAAGCCAATGCACAAAGCACTTCTCAGTTTTAAGCTCACTAGGCTGATGCCTGAAACACAGCAAAATGCTCGTGCTCCTTTACACACATGTCCAAAGGTCTAGCTACCAAAAGACAGATTAAAAGAGCATTTTCCCCCAACTAATGGAAGCAACTCCAAGGTGAAGAAAGAGGATAGAATGAGAAGGTAAACCATCTCTCAAAGGTGAGAAATCAACACAGAGTCAACCAATGTCTTCATCTCAACCCAACCCACCAAGCAATGTATCAGATTGGATTGGAGACAGATTGGAGACTCTATGAAAGGACTGGCATGCACAACCCAAGGACCTCCTGGATTCTTGGCCCTTCTTTTAAAGAAGTGGGGTTTCTAGACAGGAATAGAACCCACAGAGTCATGGAAGTCAGCCCCCTACCATAAATTGTTCATCACCACAGCTTTTTGGTCAGGTTCATAAAGTGATCCAGACTCTTTAGAGGCTACGGGAAGGGTAGAGATAAGAGGACACTTACGCTGGAGTGGGGAATTATTGGAGAGGCCTCCAGCAATGAGATATCACCTATAATTACATTAAAGATTTAAAGAGCTCTGACTCTCCTTAGAATGTCCAACATCCACTGCATCTAAGAAGCACTAGTATTTATAATGTAGTATTGTTTATGTTAAATTCTCAAAAAAAAGTTATCTTGGAGGTTAATGGATTTAAGTAGCTGGAAACCCTGATCAGAGCTGCCCATAGAAATCTGAAATCTGCTCAAACAGCCGAAAGCTGACAACACAACGGTGATGGACTCTCAAAGTGAAGAGACGCATAGAGTTCCCATGTAACGTTAAAATGTGTGGCAGTTCACTTCTCAACTGGGGCACATACACACCTAACACCTACATCTTAAACGTTTGCAGAGTTACAGAACGAACTGGATTGTGTCTCAGACTATCAATTGATTCAAAGAATGGGGATAGAAAGGGAGCCATAACAAAAAAAAAGTGTGTGTGTTGGGGGCGGGGGGGCTGTTTTGTATCACAGCAAACAAGGAGATACTGTGTAAAAGAAATTATCAAAATCATTAATGCCAGAGGGTGGTGGCTCATGCCTGTAATCCCATCATTTTGGTAAGCCAAGGCAGAAGAATCGCTTGAGGTCAGAAATCCAAGACAGGCCTGAGAAACACAGTGAGAGTGAGACTCCATCTCCACATACACAAAAAAAAATCTTTGCATTAAAAAATGAAACTAGAGGCTTTAAAGAATTGCTGCAGGCTACGTGACTTAAAGAATATAAGTTATCTGCCTTCTTTGTCATCAGGAGTGCTTCTGTGATTACATATAGGAAGGCAAACCTTAAAGGAGGCAACTGAAATCTTTATTTCAACATACTCAATTGTATTCACATGGCTTAGTAAGCAAAATAAGTCACAAATAAGCAATACTTCTTCAAAAACATTTTTTTAGAAAAGATATATAATAAATTATTTTCATATTAATAGAGCAAAGGAATACCATGAATAATCCAAGATACCAGGTAGTCCAGAAGTCAGATACTGAGAAATGAAATACATCAGATAATTTTTAGAGTGTGTCTATGATCTTAATTATATTTTACTAAGCCTAATATTAGTTTTTTTTTTCTTTTTTAGAATTTCTAGATTACATTATTTGAAAGTAAATACTGTCTACAAATCATGTTAGGGAACAGAATTCCCAGGAAGGAGTGAAGGTAAATCAGAAAGCTGAACTATATTACAATTAAGCTGTGATGTTTGCATAACTATAACAATATTATAAATGAGCCTGAGGTTTGTTACTGAACATGTTTAATATTTGATCCAAAATATCGAGCAGTTTTGACTAAGTGCTATAAGCAAAGAAATACACTATCATAGCAGGACTCCTGTAAGTTTCCATTGTATAAGAAAATGTTTCCTTTGTTTAATTGGAGAGTCAGTTAATCATACAAATATCTGGAGACATTATTATGAAGGCTGATTTGGAGGAAATGTATAATGCAGATACATTCTGGGTGTGAGTATTAAATTCATACAACCACTCTGGAAAACAATTCAACGTTGCCAAGTCAAGAGCATCCCCTAAAACCCATGAGTTCCACTCCCAAGTAAAGACATGAGAACAATTCTTGCACATGTGCAGCAGAGTGCATACACAAGGGTGTTTGCAGGACCCGCCCATGATAGCAAAGCACTGGTAACAAATCAAATGTTCAGAGGTAGGATACTCAGACCATGGAATACTATACAGTGGCAAACCAAAAGAAAGACACCTGCATCCACTTAGACGACTATTACAAAACTAATATTGAAGTGGGGAAAAACAAGTCAGAAAATAAAATATATAACATCATTCCACTTATAAAGAAATCAGGAATATGTACAACTAAGTAATATATCACTAAGGGATAAAGAGATGTATGGCAAAATTTTATATAAAGAAAAAACAAGGGAATAATAAAAGTAAAATTCAGGAAAGTGACTATCTCTGAGGGCAGGAAGGGAGGGAGTTGCAATTGAGAAGTGCACAGAGAGAACTTCAAAATTATTGATAACTTTGAACAAAGTTGGATGTTAGACCAATAGGTGATCGTTTTATTACTATTATTTAAACATACTCATAATTTAAAATCACATGTATAGCTTTGTATGTATATATCATAGATATAAAAAAATTCAGAGGTATAAAATGCAATGCAAGAGTGTAACAGCCCAAATCTCTAGCATACTGCCAATCAAAAGATGATTGTTATTCATAAAGTATCTCAAAAAGGAACATTAGACTATTTCCAGAAATCCTGGTTGCTTTATTATTCATTTATTATTTATTACCCCAGGAAAATAAATTTTAGGAAGGTTCTACTTTGAGTGTCTTTCTTCTAAGTTGCAAATGTAAATAAATGCTTATTTGGAATTATAACTATACTGGAAGCTGATGCTGCAAATAAAGCTATTTATATATAGCTTCATCATTGGTTTGAATGCTTGTCATTGCAGCCTCATTACAAAGAACATCTACAAGATTTTTTTCCAAGCTAAGAAAAAACAGTGCTATAATAAGGTATCTTACATTCATGGGTAAAAATATTCCTTTTAGAGAACATAATATAATTAGTTTCTATTCCAAGTCTGTCAGTGTGCACTGTTAACCTCTGACAATTATGCATGAACCTTTTAATTAGCATGTTATCTTTGGTGCAATTAATAACTTGCACTTCATGTTATAGGCAAATTAAAGTTTTCCCACTAAAACCAAATTCTTCAGCATAGTTCTAAAAGTGTTTTGCCATTTAAATGAAATTTTAACATTCAGACCTCTTGCTCCCAAAACACATAAACCATTTTTTTTCCAAAGCTAGACAGTTTTTCTCTATCCACGTTCTTTCAAATATTTTACCTAAGACAGAGAATCTCATATTAAATTCAATTTCACACTTGCCAATCACACACGCCCACTCACAATTCCTCCAGATGATGCAATGTGGCCTAATGTGTATGCGTATGCATGTACATGTGTACACACAAACATGCATAATGTTTAAATATATATAAACACATGCATTGCTAGGTATTGGTTAAAACAAAGAGTCTTGCAACATACCAACTTATTAAACATAATGACGGATATTAGTAGTTTCACTAATGTAATTAACCTTTAGGTTTGAATTATCAAGTTCAAAGTCTAAGACCCACAGCAGTGGTTCTCAGGCTGGTACAATAATGTCAAGTCATGGTATTCAAGAGATGAGTCTAAAAGGGTCCTCGGTCCTGCCCCTCCAAGAAACCAGAGATATTTGCTGCTGGTAATGATGAGGAGGGGGTTTTTAAGTACAAGATCAGCTCTATTCTTTCAATCCCTAGAAATCTGCCTCTGCCTCTTATACCTCAAAAAATATCTGTTGCATTTCCAAGGGAAAGAACAATATGTCTTGCTGTTAAAAAAAAAAAAATGCTGCTACTTACAAGATAAAAGGCAAGGTGTTTTATTTGTTTTTTCCCCTTTCTCTTAGAATAGGCATGAATAATCTCAAAATATTTGTTTGTCAATAAAGTGATTACAATAAAGTGATAGACAAGATATAAAGATTAGAGAAATGAATCAAAGTAATATTTGGGACCAGGGTCTTATAAATCTAGAGTAAGTATGTTGAGCAGAAATAGATACTAAAAAATTTACATTAGAACAAAATAAAAATGGATTTAGTAATGCTGGATTAAAATTGGAAATAGCTATTTAAACTCATGACCTTAAAGAAAATTCGTCTTGGCCAACTGCAGTGGCTCACGCCTGTAATCCCAGCACTGTGGGAGTCCAAGGCAGGTGGATCACTTGAGGTCAGAAGTTTGAGACCATCCTGGCCAACATGGTGAAATCCCATCTCTACTAAAAATACAAAAATTACCTGGGCATGGTGGTGCATGCCTATAATCCCAGGTGCTTGGGAAGCTGAGGCAGGAGAATTGCTTGAACCTGGGAGGTGGAGGTTGCAGTGAGTTGAGATCGCACTACTGCACTCCAGCCTGGGAAACAGAGAGAGACCTTGTCTCAAAAAAAAAAAAAAGAAGAAGAAGAAGAAGAAGAAGAAGAAGAAGAAGAAGAAGAGAAGGAGGAGGAGGGGGGGGAGGAGGATGAGGAGGAGGAGGAAAAGGAGAAGGAGAAGGAGGAGAAGAAAAGAAAATTTGTCTTCTAGCTCTCTCTAACTGGGGAGTCATTTCTACCTTCCAGAAGCATTTGAATGGAACACCTTGATATCATGCAGAGCACCTAAATTTTGGATGGCACTATGCTCTATCGGAGGAATCGGAGCTCCTCGGATAATAGCTGACTCCACGTATTGGGTCATGAAAAAATCAAGGTCCACTGGAACTTGTGATTCTCAGAAAACAACAATGCTTTCAGGAATTCCCGGGGGTAATACTAAGGGGACCAAAAAGGACATTTAAAGGGACTCTTGCAGGTCATGCTGTGACCATCTGAGCATCGACATGACAATATGAATTATAATTAATTAGAACAAGTGCATCCCATAAAAGCTGAGAGTCCAGGATACTCAAAGAGAAACAGTAAGGACGGCTGGGCACAGTTGCTCATGCCTGTAATCCCAGCACTTTGGGAGGCCGAGGTGGGTGGATCACGAGGTCAGGAGTTCGAGACCAGCCTGGCCAACATGGTGAAACCCTGTCTCTACTAAAAACACAAAAATTAGCCGAGTGTGGTGGCAAGCGCCTGCAATCCCAGCTACTCAGGAGGCTGAGGCAGGGAAGTTGCTTGAATCTGGGAGGTGGAGGTTGCAGTGAGTTGACATTGTGCCATTGCACTCCGCTCTGGGCGACAGAGCAAGACTCCGTCTCCGGGCTGGGGTGGGTGTGGGGGTGCGGGGGAAGAAACAGTAAAGCCTACAGAAAACACATTCGTATCATAATACCAAAGAACAGTGAATATAAGATGTCCTAAAAATAGATGGTGAAGTATTTACAGATTAGGATACTCTGTTTCTCCTATGAAGCATGTGCTTCTTTATGAGGTAAAAATCTGCATTTTTATGTGTATTTGTAGGAAAGAATGAATGCAGAGAATTGTAACCCAAATAGTTCCAGAAAAGTAGGAATATACCAAGAAAACATGAAGGACAGCAGCAGTAGTTTGAAGAGTGAGTCAGAAGGCCTCAAGTAGTTTGAGAACCATTAGCCTATATTCTAATGACTTGAAAGTTTACTGCATGGAGAAAAAATATTTAATGTAAAGTTATGTTTGCCTTTATAATTTCAAAGAATACTTAAAGCAGTATGGGAAATGCCTAAATGGACACATTCAGAGCTCCTGAGGGAACTAGCAGAACACAGAGGGGAAGAGAACACAGAGGGGAAGAGAATCAGATATTCCACGTTAAAGCACCACGTTGCCTATTCCCCAATTTTAGAAATGATCAATCCTGTCATATCTGCCTCCCAGGGTAAGTCTGAGGAACAGTCCCTGTGGTTTATGTTTGTTCGACTGTATTTGCAGGTCCTTGTTTAAGACAGTTTGCCCATGAAGATAGCAAGATACTTTTTATGACCCCATCTCAAAATCAGGACACATTCTGATAAAGACACATAAATATTGGCTCAAATGGATTTTGTTTTACCTGAATCAAAGGGATGAAAATTTGCCCCAGAAATAGTTGACCAAGTACCAGGAGGTTTCTAAAGGAAAAACTAGGAAGCTGACAGATTGAATGTTCAAAATGATTCCAACCAAAAATGCTCTATTACCCAGAACTTGACTCCAGAAGTAATCCAACCAACATGAACCTCTGTTTTCTATTTACCCAGAGCACAGTTGCTGCTCAATACATCCATTCATGCAACAAATGCCATATTCATGATCCCATGCCAGGCACATTCTATGTGCTTAAGATGCAGTTAGCGACAAGAGAGGCCAAAGTCCATGCCCTTGGTGATTGGGGATAAGCAAAAGTGGATGGCAATAAATAAGAATATTAGATGAAGGAAGTAAAATAAGACTATGTCACTTAAAATGACTTGGTGGGTAGCATACTTTTGAAAGGGAAAACAGGAGAGGCTTCTCAGAAGAGGTGACATTTTTGAGCTGAGACACAAATGAGAAGGAGTTGGTCTTACAAAGAGCTGGGGGAAAGAATTCCTTGTAGAAGAAAGAATCAATGGAAAAGCTCTGAGTTAGGAATGTGGCTGGTATGTTATTAAAAAAAAGAAGAAGAAAAGAAGGCTTAAATAAAGTGAATGCCAAGAAGTGTTAAGATGTGAGCTTGCAGGGGAAGGAAAGAGCTAGAGAACACGGTGTGAGCAACGTAAGCGAAAAGAATAAATAATACCATTCTTCACATCCAAAAGCCGATCAGATTTCTTTTTCCAATGCCAAAAATACACGTAAGTACACAATGTCATGTTGCATACCACTACGGTGGAGCACAAGGAAAGAAGAGCTATAATGCAAACAAACAGCAACTGACTCTTCAGGGAGCTTAAGAAAAAAGAAGTCCAGACACCAACACAAAAGGCTGAATAAATCACAACCTTACTCAAAGAACAATATTAAGGGCATAGGCTGTAGAAAAGGCAACTGGTTCAATGCTTCTCATGCCCTCTGAGAGCTATCACAATTAATGGCATCATCTTCCAAACAACAGGTAATACAATGTTACTTCTGTGTTATAGAAACATTTGGGTTATAACTGGAGATGTATGGTATATTCATCACAAAGATGATAATCATTTCTTCTCTGCATATTCAATGTACAGAAATCCCTAGGAATAGGCCTCTGCTTCCCAAATATTCATGCAACCGGAATTGTTACGAGGGTAAAGGCATGAATTAAAATTATAGAAATCCAGATGAAATGGAAATTGAAAATACACTAAAACCTAAAGTCACCTATAGTTAATACGGGATAATATATGCAAAGTTCCTAACAGAGTACCTACAGTCTTACAAGGGCTGAATAAATGTTAGTTTCCTTTCCAAGTAAAAGTGACCTGATTTTTCTATGTTGCTCCCACTTGAGATCTAAAGCTAAACCTCTACTGAATAAAAGCAAAGTGACTTAGAATTGAGATAGAAAAGCCAATCTAAAACTGAAGAATCTAAAATGTCAAACTTTTAAAATAAGGGGATGTTCACTGCTTATGTGACTCATTAAAAATAAAAATACCTAGTGATTGTGAATTTAAAACTGTAGACATGATTTGTGCATTTTTTATATATGTTATTCTTCAATTGGAAGTTTAAGAAATAATAATGGGAGGCCTATATTAAACCATTTATATAAAAGTTTCTCAACCATAATGGAATGATCAAGATGTCTAGGATAATTTGAAAGTATGTCTCTATTTCCCAGAAACCTTGACTTCAAACTCTAAATATCTGTACAGAAAGAAGTATTCTGGGTTTCGTTCATTGTAAGTCATTGACCGCTGCAGAAAAGGGAGAGCAAGAGATTTACATCTATTTTTCTAGACGTTTTATATGCATTAGACCTGGCAATGAACTTGAAGTAGGTATTACTATCTCCTTACTTCTAAGGGAATCAGAATAATGTAAACAAAGACATGGAGCTAAATAATGGAGTCAAATCCTGGCTTACTAGGCTCCAAATCCATGTTGTTCCACTTTATCAGACTGCCACTCAAATGTTCAAGTTTAACAAATTCCAAATTATTGGGGCCTAAATAGACACCTTTTTTATTTAATATTGCCCTTCCTCCCTTGTATTCTGAATATCATGTCAATCATGAATGAGAAGCCAATGCTTACAAATTTAACTTCACATGATGAGTTTTGAGCCCAACTGATGCCTAACCACTAAACCACTTATATAACACACGTCATCATTGGAGAAGCCGTTTAAGAAATGAGAAAAATAGGTATTGTTTTCTCTGTATGGCTGTAAAAGCTGAGATAAGAATAGTTTTGGCAAGTTCAATAGAGCCGAAAATAGAAGGCTTGTGAAGGCTATGGGAGGATGAGCACATTGGAAGAAGACCAGTAGGTCAAGAATCTAAGAAGAGGTATTTATATGGGAGATACAAATTACCTTGAAGGAAGAGCAGAGCCCCAGAAGAAGAGAAACAGAATACAACAGCTAACTATAAAAGGACCCAGGGCTGGGCACGGTGGCTCATGCCTGTAATCCCAGCACTTTGGGAGGCTAAGGAGGGCAGATCATGAGGTCAAGAGATCGAGACCATCCTGGTTAACATGGTGAAACCCCGTCTCTACTACAAATATAAAAAATTAGCCTGGCATGTTGGTGGGCACCTGTAGTCCCAGCTACTGAGGCTGAGGCAGGAGAATGGCGTGAACCTGGGAGGAGGAGGTTGCAGTGAGCCGAGATCACAGTCACTGCACTCCAGCCTGGGCAACAGAGTGAGACTCCAGAAAAAAGAGAAGAGAAGAGAAGAGAAGACAAGACAAGAGAAGAGAAGAGAAGAGAAGAGAAGAGAAGAGAAGAGAAGAGAAGAGAAGAGAAGAGAAGAGAAGAGGAGGAGGAGAAGAAAAAGGACCCAAGAGAATATAAGTTCCATGAAAACAGAGCTCGTCTGTCTTGTTTTGTCACATTACCTATTTGATACTCAATAGGTAATTTAATTTCTGAGTGAATAAATTAAGCAAATGAATAACTTAAAAGTACAGTTATGAATGTAAAAAAAAAAGAAGAAAAAAAAAAGAAAGAAAAGAAAAGAAAAAATTAAGTGGGGAGAGGCGTGCCTGTGGCCTTGTCCTTGGTCCTGAATAACTGTTTGGCCGGATAGTATGGTTTCCTAACCCTAGCTCATGGTGTTCAAATTCTACTAGTTTTTCTTTGTTTGAATTTTCCATCTTCATGAAATTAAAAACTATAATTTTTGAGCTGCAGAACAAATCATTCCATGTCTCATTTTCTGAGTTTACATAGCTGGCTGCATGTACTTTCAACAATTCTATCATGCTTTGACACTTAGAAATATTTTCCCTACCGGCTTTGGGAAGCTGGGCGGTTTGTGTTTACCATCCTCCCCTGATGTTATGCTTTAGTTTAAAAATAACAGTCATTATCACTCAATTATTCAGTGATCAAGTGTAACACCAGGTGCAAACAAAAGTTCTGACAACACTAGAACATGCTCTTGTTACTGCAAACGATTTAAGAGCTTTGCATTTATGAAGCTAGTGATTATGTTACTCTAAATTAGAAGCAAGTAAAACAGAAAAATGGTATAAGCTAAATTTATTCTTTTCGTTTTTTTACTTCCTTTTTTCTTTTTAAGGGTACCTATAGCAAACTATATTAGCTTTCTATTTTCTCCACTATTTGCACTAGCATTAATCAACATCCAAAAAGTGTACAAATTATTTTAATTTATCTTTATAATCAATCTTCTGAAATGCTAACTTGAAAATATAAACAGCATAATTACTTTTTTCTCTTTTCTTTGCCACTTGAAATGTGTGCTTGTGTGTGTGTGTGTATCTGAATCTGTATATGTAAATCAAATACACACACATATACTTGTTTTAAAAAAAATCCTCAAAGAATCAATCACATATTACAGAACTGAAGGAATATTTGAGCTCACCTGATTTAAAGTGTTGGTATTGTAAAATCACTTTGAAATTTCACAGTTATTCAAATGGTAATGAATATTAATACCTAAGAAAATCAATCAAAAATTAACATTAAGACATTTAGATTTTAAAAATCATCTCATTTAATATTTTTTATCCAGTTTCAAATTTCAGAAACTAGGTCTATATTGCCCTATAGATCTAACTAGCACTATAAAAGAAAAATTACAAAGATTTCCCAATAAACAGACACATAAAGACACTTTTAATTGCAAGAGAAAGAGAACTGGATTCATCAGTTATATGCATTTAGAAAAATCTGTCTCATTCATCAGCAGCAATGAAGGAGAAAAGCTGGCAACAGAGCCAAGTATACTTACTTTCTAAGTAGCAAATAATTGGAGGCATTTACAAATCTTTTTCACTAAAATATACATTTTTTGCTCAAACTCCAGATTTCTGACATTTCCTCATTCTACTGATAATGACTTCATGTGAGCAAAATGTAATGAAAGATTGAAAAAAATCAGGTATATGCTAACCATAAAGGTTTACCAGTATGATATATCTCAACATTTATATACTTATTGGTTGATATAAACAAATATGCATATCATACATATCATGTAAACAGATGAGCAGATCAGTGGCTGGGGGTAGGGGATTGACTGCAAAGGGGTACAAGGAAACTTTCGGTGATGGAAATGTTCTATATTTATCTTGTAGTGGTTGTTCACAACTGCACATGTTTGTCAAAACTTCCAACAGCACATTTAAAATTGGCAGATTTTATTGTATGTAACATATCTGACTTCCCGATCAAAAAAGCCAAAATGCTGTTATACCACAACACCTAAAAATAATTCCTATAGAGACTTACCTAGAACATCATGAACACTCAAATATTAACCATGACCCAAGAAAACACTATAAAGTTTGCATAAACAGTGATTCTCCTATAAAATCTACACACACACACAATATGTTAAGGAATGAGTACAAAAATTAGGGTAGCTACCATAATACATGGCAGAAACAGATTTCCTACCCCCTGCCATAACTATCACTTACCAATGTTCAATCAAATTTAAGAATTGGGGGAATTTCGGAGAGTATCCTAATTCACTTCCTCCAGATACCACCACTCAAAGATTCCCATGGTTCCCAGAGCCTTCACTTGACATTCATACAACTTTGACCAGGAAAGAAAGGTGCCCCACCTCCACCTGTGCCTCTGCCTCTATACTAGAAAGGATTAGGCAGAGAAAGAGATTCAAATATTGGAAGGAAAAGAAGGTATTGGGAAGCCACAATGGTTTGTTGGGGCAAAATATTCTCTTGTCAGATGGCTCTCTTCTTGGTGGTGCCCCAGCCCACCCTCAAGGGTGGCTATAAATAGGAGAAGAGAAGAGCACTAATAATGATGATTGTAACATAATTAAATAATTTATGAAGGATAAAACATCAGAGTCATGAGAGCTCTGAAAGACTACATGCATCTTACATACACGTTTAGTATTAAAAATCCTAGCTACCCTCTGCAGTGATGCCCCACCGAAAGACTAATCCATTGGAACTATTGCAATCTGATCAGATTAAACACACCAAAGTCACTCTGAAAGTATGGAGGAAAACTCTAAATTAAGAACAAAATAATACTTTAAAAATATAAACCAGTTTAAAAGTATCAAAAACACTTCTATTTAGTCCATCTCTGATCTCTCTCCCAAACCTCGGACCAAAAGAGACACAGATTTTTGCTTCTAAAAACAAAGTATATTTTACCAACAGGATAATATATGTGCTTTCAATTTTATTTAATAAAAAGTAGGGCAAAGTAAAAAACAGGTGCCTCCACAGATGGAGTATACTAAAAACATGTAACACTTCTGATAATGTTGAACTAGCCCCTCCCCTTTTGGAATATGAAACATCCCGGAAAAAACCTGCATTTTTCAAATATTGCTAAATATTTAGAGTCTAAAAAGATGAGATTCATTATTTTGCACAGTAACACATCTTCAAATAATATTTCAGGCTAGTTTTGAAGAACTGCAATTGATATCTTTTCCATATATACTTAACCTCCTACAGATTTATTTGATTCTCAATAATTACTATTCTCTGGTAAAAGGCATATGTTATTACAGTACACTGCACTCCCACAAGCTGCCCATTCAGTGTATTTTAATAAATCTCTGCCAGAGCTGTATAAATTTGATCCTGTTTAAATTTAATAAGGATCAGAATATATCAAAGCACAAATACCCATGGGAGAAATAGATATTTTGCATAGTTATTGAATGGCCTATTCAGGGATACAATATGTAAGACCCAGACCATCAACCTTGAATTAAAAAGAGAGATTAATGTGTTCAAAGCCGGCTACTTGTTAAATAACATATGAAATTAGTATTTAATAAAACATCTTCTCTATATTGTTGCTAATGGTATCCATCCTAATACAGCTTTAATATCAATATTCTCATACAGAATTCTAATATTTACAAGAATTGTCAGCAATGTATTTCTTAAATATCTACATTATCTTGATAAAATGCAACACTATATGGAACAGAGATGAAGAATACCTCATAGTAATCTGGAATTGCTGAGCTTAATGTTCATTTGAATAATATAAATAAAAAGAACAACCACTTTGCTGGATATAGTTTTCACAGATTACTAGCTTGATGATCAATAATGAACTGCTTTCCCAAACATTCTCTTCTACAGCTGGATATGTTTCTGATTTGAATCATATTTCAATAATCATTAACATCCTGTGGTTGAGCAAATCATTTCCATTTTTTCCAACTAAAATTTACACTTGAGTGTAAACACCAATGGCAATGATTAATGAGCCTGGATTTAGAGGCTGTTAGAAGATACAGGGAGCAAAATGTCAGGTATCAGGAAATCCTTCCTTATAATAAGGACGACTCACAAGACAACTATTGCCAGGAAGATCAAAGGGAAATGGTATCGTGAGAGGCATGTAGAGCCAACCTGTTCTAGCGCTAAATGCACCAGACAGATGGATGGGCTAATCCGTCTTCAGTTATCTACAAATACTGTGGAGGCCACAAATTGTTTAAAACCACTGAAACTGACATTCACTCATGCATGTTATATTTGAATCTACACCTCATTATTCCCAACCACTTTCATCTTATTTAAACTAGAAATGCAAGGGTTAGTTCATTCATCAAACTGATAAAATACCCTATCCAGTTAGCCTGTCCAGATCCATTAGAAACCTCACCAGAAGATTAGGTCTTACTTTCAGATAGGTAGTTATCAGTTAACAAAGGCTCTCCTCAGTGTGCCCAGCTCCCAAGCTAGGTTGGCCCTAATCATCCTCCACTACATCTTCTATGAGTATCGAAATCCTCTCTACCCTCTTCTGACTCTTCTGTCCTCTGCTGGATGGGGTTCAGTGAGAGAAACTCATCCTAGCTAAGCAGACAAGCAAAAAAAAAAAAAAAAAAAAAAAAAACATGGTTGGGCAATCAGCTATTTGTCACACTGAGAAGACATCACTTCTTACCAAGTAAGAAGTAGTAGAATGGGCTGGGCGCAGTGGCTCACGCCTGTAATCCCAGCACTTTGGGAGGCCAACATAGCAGGATCTCTTGGGCCTAGGAGTTCAAGACCAACCTGGGCAACATAGTGAGAACTTGTCTCCTCAAAAAAATAAAAAAATTAGATAAGCAGGGTGGCATGCATCCATAGTCCCAGCTACTCAAGAGGCTGAGGTGGGAGGATTGCTTAAGCCTGGGAGGTCAAGGCTGCAGTGAGCATGGTGGGCCCTGGTCACACCACTGCACTCCAGCCTGGGTGACAGAGCAAGACTCTGTCTCAAAAACAAAAAAAAAAAAAAAAAAAAGGAGAAGCAGTAGCAGTAGATGAGCTACAAATACAATGCCCCAATGGCTGAAGGAAACTGAAGTATGAATGCAGATATGACATGTCCCATGTATCTAATTTTATGAAATATCGATATATAAAGTCCAAACATAAAGAGCAGATCCACAAGACTAATGAGCATATTTAAAAGTTCCTGAAATCGTATTTCTAAATATATTTAAAAACCAGCATTGGTTGAATGTCTTCAGTTTTCCAATAAAATTGTGTAACTTATTATGCTATAATTTTTCTTAAAAACTTTTATTTTAAAAGCCCAGGCTTGGCAGCCTGGCCAAGACTAGCACCTTATGTTACACAAAATACAGTGCTCTGCCTCTTAACAAATATAGATGTAACCACTGCCAGCTGTTTACAGCAAGCAAAAGCTGAGAAACCCTATTAGTTGTTATGTTTGTTCTTCTCGTGTTAATAGACTCATGTTCAATGACAGCTCTTCTTCCTAGATCAGTGTCTGCCAAATTTCAGTTATTTGTATACCAATTTCATGAATTTTGCCATTTAAAGCAGGTCCACACTCTTCCTTATCCAAAACCTTGGGGCCAGATATATTTCACAGTTGAAAGTTTTTAAGATTTAGAAGAGTAATATGGTGCATATTCCATTTACATAATACCTCTACTGGTCTGAGGCAGCACCCCATAATCAAACATGTGGACATTTTTATAGCAAAATGTCTGAATATTCACATAAAGATAAATACAAAAAAAAAAAAGTTTCATGTGAATTCAGGTCAGGTTTTGCTGCAAATGTGTAACCCTAAACTTTTTTTTTTTAATTTGTTTTTCAGAGCATTTAGAATTTGGAATTATGGCTAAGGTATAGCATTGTGAGCCTTTATTTTTCTTTTTTCTTTTTTTTTTTTTTTTTTCTGAGATGGAGTCTCACTCTGTCGCCCAGGCTGGAGTGCAGCGGTGCAATCTCAGCTCACTGCAAGCTCCACCTCCCAGGTTCATGCCATTCTCCTGCCTTAGCCTCCCAAGTAACTGGGACTACAGGTGTCTGCCACCACACCCGGCTAATTTTTTTTTTGTATTTTTAGTAGAGACAGGGTTTCGCCGTGTTAGTCAGGATGGTCTCAATCTCCTGACCTCGTGATCCGCCCATCTTGGCCTCCCAAAGTGCTGGGATTACAGGCATGAGTCACTGCGCCTGGCCAAGCCTTTATTTTTCTTTAATTCATGCATTTGCATAAAAATTAATGTGCTTTTTTGTTAACAAAAGGAAACTTTATGTCATACCTGGAAAACCAGTATTCCTTTCCATAAATAGCACATAACCATCAAAAGAAATATAATAAATACAAAATAATCTATTTAATTCTAGCAAACCAAAGCTACAGAAGGGTTTGTAATTGGGTCCTGTATGATCTCCTCTGTTTCTCTCTCTCTCTATCTTCCCCTATAATGTGTCTCAATCTCTCTCCTAAAAAAGAGCTTAGCAAGTATTAGGTGTTAAAGACATATTCGCACCAAACTGAGAATTTCTCACTGATGTAATAAGGAAGTCTGAAAGGAAAATGGAAATGCTTTCTATGTAATTCAATATGGTTTAAAAACATATCCTTGTAGCTAAAAATCAAGCTAAATCCTACCAATGGTAGAAGCCCAGCACCACCTGCCTAGCTTCCCTCTATCCTATGCCAACCAGCACACCATGTTCGCTCATGTCCCTGGCCAGCCCTACCTTCTCTGCCAGATATTTGGAAATATACAGGGGTTGTAGTATTCAGCTGAAAAAAAAAAAAGAAAAAAAAAAGTTCAGTGGTATAAGACCACAGGGGTCCAGAAAGTGCTTCATTTTACATAAAACCCATTTTACTTTATGTTTTGCCTTTGTGCAAGGCCATCTGTGCTGACGACACTGTTACCACTAGAGTACCTAAATATGAGTGCAGTGACCAACTGTGCATACACAGCTTCAGTGGATGCAAGTATGTTCTATCCGATGATCCTGGGTCCCTTCAGAGGCCTTTGGATGGTTCTGAGCAGTAGAACTCAAACTGTGATCCCAGAAAGGCAGCATCAGCGTCACCTAGCAACTTGTTAGAAATGCAAATTCTTGGGCCCTACCCCGGACCTACGGAATCAAAAACTCTGGGTGTGGAGTGGCAATGTGGATTCTAACAAGGCCTTCAGGTAACTCTGATGCTCAGTGAAGTTTGAAAAGCCTGTAGGTAACAAGCCTCTGGAACCCACCTGTTGGTTTGAAGGAATCCCAGATCAATCACCTCCTCGCCTGCGACTTTGAACAAGTTATTTAATTGCAGCCATGCTTCCATTTCCTTTTCTGTTAACTGGGACATTAATAGTACTTACCTTATGGAGTTGTGGAGGATTAAATTTATTAATACAGATAGGGTACTTAGAATCGTTCACGGAAATACTGCACAAATATCAATAGTACTCCATGTAAGCTACATAAAACCTTTATTTACAGCTAAAAATAATATTTTCTCCAAATAATAAAGACAATTAATAACTACAAGCTTCATTTGACATTTAAAATGCGGTTCATGGGCTTTGTCTCCCAATAAATTGGAAGTGTGGAACTTCAGCAGAGATAGCCAAATGTCAGGCCACAGGCCAGATGCAGACTTTAGACAGTTTCCAAATAGTGGTAATATTTAAAAATTTTAAAATATCACAGAAATCAAAATTTCTGGTTCCCCTTGAAAAATCAGGACCTCGGACAACACTACCCTACGATTCCCTAGAGCTACTGGCAGGCAGAGTAGAGTAGCAACCACCTCCTTTGAAGAAGCCTGGTCTCCCACAGTCTCACACAAAGGGACAGGTCACCTTCAGTCATGCACCATCTTCCTCATACCTATGACACAGGGGTTTGTGAGCCCGTCCTTCTGCAAACTCTAAGGCCTCTAAGTGTGTCCTCTGTGTGCAGGGGAAAGCAAGGGAGTTCCCAGGACATGGTCTTTCATGCAACAACTGCAAGAGTCCCAGGAAACCTGAGACAAGATGGTCACCCTATCTATGCAGATGGGTCCCAGGTCTACAATCCAAGTGTCTCTCCTCTCTGGTCCCTGTTTCCAAGTACCATGAGAAGTATTTGTTGTTGTTGTTGCTGTTGTTGTTTGTTTTTTGCAAATCCCACTTTTGCCTCAAAACACACATTCCTTCATGTTTACAATGTGCTGTTCAAGCACTTCTTGGATGAAGGCCTCCTCTATAGCAGGCACAGTCCTGGACACTGGAGATGAAGCAACAAACAAAAGAGACAGAAATCTCTGCCTTCACCAGGTTATGTTCTAGCATGGAGGAGAGAGAGAATGAAATGAATAAGGCAGAGGGAATGTTGAATGGTGGTAAGTGCCTGGAGAAAACGGAAGCAAGGCAGGAGGATGGAGAGTATCAGGGAAAGCAATGAGGTGCCCATCAAAGTCCTCCCTGAGAAAAGGGACATCTGAGGAAAGACTTGAAAAGAATGAACAATTGAGCCATGAAAATATCTGAAGAAACAGTATTTGGGGCAGAGGGAAACAGGTCAGGGCCTTGAGGTGGGAGTGTGCCAGGGGTTTCCAAGTGATCAAGAAGAGCTGGGTATGCGGCGGGAGGGAAGCAAGACAGGCCTCGACGAGGTCAAGGAAATAATGTCCACCACTGAGTTAACACCAGGCTTTCCTCTGAATGAATCAGGGAGCCACTAAAGAGCTCCAAGCACAGGAGTTACAGGGACCTAGCTTACTTATTTTTCTCAAATATTCATCGACATCTAGTTGTCTTGACTTGTTATTCAAGGAGGGCCAATCCAAGGAAACTAGATTCCCCACCTTCTGTAATTTCAGCATCCCCTCCCATTGAAGACAGGAACCACGTTTAACATCAATGAATCCTATGGGAATAAAGACTGACAGGGAACCAAATGGCAAAAGGGAAGACTTACCTCAGTTTATCTATGAGGATTTATATACTGCAAGCTAATATTCTATTTCACTGGAATATTTGTGTTTATGAAGACATTCTGATGAACAAGACTTTTTTTCAGTTCATGAAATTTTCAACATAAAAGAACCCTGAATTCCTATTTTGAAATCCATTGTGCCATTTTTATTCTGCCTGTATTTTAATATAGCATCAATATTTAACTACTCATTAAATGAAGTGTGACTTTTATAGTGAAAATGTCAGTCTTTGCAGTTCATTAAATTCATTTAAAGTATAGCTGCTTGATTTTTTTTTTCCTGGAAGAATAAAAGAACTGTGAATTGAAGACATAAACTTTAAATTTAAGCATGTGTTTTCTTCAAAATTAACATTCAGGATCTGTAACATTATTCACGAGATTGAGGGGGCTGTTTGCATCTTTCTGCATTTACTTAGTGACTGTCGTCTTTTATAGAGTATAGAGCTATTTATCACAGTTGGATATGACCAGTGGAATGTCACTGTGGACATTAAGATGTCATAAGCTATTATGAATCTCTAGAATTCTGCATGTAGTATTAAAAAAACATTATCTTGAACTATGGCATCAGAAAAAATAAACCCTGGAAGATGTGAAATTTAATAACTCACTGAATCCAATAGGGCCTAAAAGTGGTCTATTTCAGTTTTAAAAAATAATTCTGATAATACTTTAGAATGCCTGAAAGAAAAGGATATATTAAAAATGGAATTTGAGAAATGAATTCAAATGAATTTTTTAGATGTTTGCAATTCTGTCTTCCTAAAATTACTATGATTTACATGTATGGAGCAGTAAATGCAAATGGTTTCCAATCACCACGGGTACGTGTACTCAATTACAAAGTCTCTTAATGAGCATTGAGAAGATTTCAGCATTCACTGAACAAGACATAAAGGAAATGAACTCTTCGGTGCCCTCCCCTTCCCACAGAGGGCTGAAAGGGACTCACTCTTGTTACAAGAACACGGCCACTCCTCCCTCTCTTCCTCTCCCCAGTCCATCCCTCACCCCAGTTTCAGCCACCATCCAAACAGAAATCGCAGCATGGCCCTTGAAGCACATTGAGCTTAAAAGTGCCTAAAAGATAAAGCCTAAACTGCAGCACGACAGGCAAGACCTTTCAAAATCTGGCCTCGACCCTCCTCTCTGGGTCTCCTTTCTGAGAACCCCTATTTTCTGCCTTTTCACAACTCCACAGTTATGCATGACGCTGTTTTCCCTCCCTGGCTCACCCACCCCAACGTTCTTCTTCTGTGATGGTAACCTCTCAGAAACTCTCTTGAGTTAGAGTGATCATTATTTAAAAATAAAATAAAATAAAATCCTACTTTGTTGTATTCTGGTTTCAAAAACCTGAAAGGCAAGATATTGGAGGGGAAAAAAGAACATTGTTTTGTTGCTTTATAAAAAATAAATTTGCAGAACCTGACAATCTCATGCTTTGTCTGTGCTGATTACATTGCAATCTAATCAGGTACAGTAAATAAAACGACTTGAGAATCTTTCTGATGAATGCAAAGGCTGATGATATTTTGTGGGTGGAGGGCTATCCATGTATCTTCTTTTAGCATACTAAAGATCCATTTAATTAAATTTGGGGAGGGGGGTTCTCTTTCTTTTCCTCTGTCCTTTTTTCCTGAAGCTCTCCTACTGGAAAGGAAATGGAAGAAAACCTTATGTGGAGTCCCGAGTGCCTATCTAAATTACTAAGACAATAAAGCACATACAAAAGAAGATCATGGAATGCTACTTTGGGTACCTGGACACTTGCTGAGAGCGTGCATCCTGCCATCAGTAACATTACCATCTATACTCAGAGTGCAAACACTAATTTCAAATCAAGAGCAATGTCAAGGATTTATCACTGAATCCCACAGCATCTTTGCTATCAAAGACAGTTGGGGCACGAACCTCAAAGGCAAGAACTAAAAAGAGGGGCTCATCTCACACCTCTACTCCTCTCCAACATTGGGAAGTCCATTTGAGTTCCATAGAGTGCACATGCCAAAATGCAAGTGCATGCATGTGTGCATGCACACACACACACCATTCCAACATTTTCCAATATTCTGTCACTCCCTCTCTTCTTTGTTATGGGTAGTAGCAGTGATGATGTACTTTAATGGAAACCTGCCTAATGAACCCCAAAGGAAAACGATTAGGGAAAAAATATGCAATATATCGCATTGAAAGATGCCCATAATTAAATTACTTGTTCCTGTTTTTAAATAGAGCAAATATTAGTCTGTCCACAAAGAACTAAAGGTTTGTTTGTTTTAATCTAGATCTTCCAGAATTGGCTGTTCAGGAACTGCCCATGTTGTCCAAAGTAGCTACTTACTATAAGAATTTCCCACTGCCTTTGAAATATTCTCTGACATGCCCATTGGCTTAAGTATTCTCATACTTTTCTGCCTAAATTTGTAGTTTCCCAAGTTTAATTACCCCGAACAATCTGGTCATCAATAACCAAATAAAAGAAGATGGTATTTTTTTCCTTCATAAATCTATTCATCAAGATTCGACCAAGCCTGCCTGGAATGTCCAGGGAAAGCTTCAATAATCAGGGAGAAATGAGTTGCAGAAACTCAAAGAGAACAGAATAGCCAAGGCAGGAGATTACGAAGCCAGGAGATGAGGGCACACTGAATTAAACATTCTTAAGCAGACTTACATACATAATGAATTGGTCAATTCTGTCCAATGTTTCTGAAAGAGATTACCCTTCCAACAAGCCAAATGAGTGTTCAAGGATGGTAGCTCGGATGGATTCCTGAACAAAATAAGTGTTAATCACTTTATCTCCCCCAATCTTTTTTGTGAAGAAGAGCAACTTTTCATTTCCATAAAGCCTTGAAATCGCTAGCTGGCAGGGGATGGGGGTGGTGGGGGAGGGCTGGTTAGAGGATACAGACAATGAAGTCCCTGAAAGGGGGGATTTCCTGACAATAAAACCCTGATCAGAGCCAGAGAGGGGACATTGTTGTCTTCAGCACTCCCCTTTCCTTTGGGAATTCCAGGCCTAGTAGAGAGAAGAGGGTCACAGTGACAACTGCTTTGGGAAGGCTCTAACCAGGTAGTCTTTGCAATTTACTGTTTGGGAAACGCTGGCCTACAACAATACATTTTCTTGGAATGTGTTCTTTTAAACAAATTGCTACAGACTTTCTTAAGACATCCTGTCAATTGTTCCAAAAATGTGTAATCAGCTTATGAAATCTTTAAGCAAAGAGCACTAAATGTTAGCATAAAATCTCATAACTAGTTATGTATCGAGATTCTCCTACACGCCAGGCACAGTGCTGGGTACTAAACACATAGCAGTGAACAAACCAAACACAGCGGTCACTACTCTCTGGAAATCACAGTTGAGAAGGACAAAATTGCTTCTTAAATCTCTGTGCACTCCATGCCAGACACAGTAGCCATCCCATAAATATTTAAGGAATGAATGAATAAAAAGACTTCAGAGCTTGAGGTTCATGTGACTCAAGATTAAAAAATATAAAAAAAAGTAAAAGTAAAGAAAAAACTAGCAGGTATACTAGGAACAACCAAACACACAAAATAATGAACCGGAAGTGTGCTCCCACAATATTAGGAGAAATGGAACAAGAAATCAAAATCCTTTACATATTGCTCCTATTTATTATTTTAATATCATCGTTGCACAGAACCAGTCATTGGTGCTATTTTAACAATTCCTCCCAAATAGTTTTGTGACTTAGTTCAAGCACCCAGAGACACAGCTGGTCCCCAGTTAAGTCAATTCCCCTGTTGAAGGACAACTATTTCCTCGAATGAACAAAGACCTTCTCTTCTCAATCCGCTAGATCACACAGCTTCATAAGTTTGAAACGTAGTTTTGCTAACCTAGAGCTATTCTCTAACAGAAAGAGGGAGACGGAAAAAGAAAACATTTGCAAGGTGCTGAAACAGGTGTAGATTATTTTACCTGATCCAGGTGCCTCCTTCCCTGGTGACTATCTACTCCTCAGAATGAGTGCTGGCCTTCTTAGCTATTCTGAGGAACACAATGATGGAGGCTCCTTTTAGCTCCATCGGGCCCTAGAGAAATAACTGCCCTATATTTAGATAAATGCCCTTTGTAACAAAGGAATAACTCATCCCAGTTAGCACTTGCTAAATGACAGAACCAGAAAGTTTTCCGCAATATTCTTCTAGCTCAGTGGTTCTGAACCAGGGGACATTTGGCAATATCTAAAGACATACTTTGTTGTCATAACTGGGGGTTCTACTGGCATCTAGTGGGTGGAGGCCAGGGATGCTGCTAAACATCCTACAATAAACAGGAAAGTCCCCCAAAACAAAGAACTATTTGGCCCAAAACATCAACAGTGCTGAGATTAAGAAATCCTGCTTTATACATTAAACAAAGAACAGTGGGGTCATCTATCAGTGACCCCAGATAGTTCTGTTAAAATATTCTGAAGTAGGATTATTCTCCTAGAGTCTATGTTCAGCAACTTATCCACATGTTAAAAACTGACCTGATCTTAGGATGTTAGTAATATTTTAGAATAATAATGATGATAATGGTAACATTAATGAAACGCTTGGTATACAGAGTTACAGTCCATATTTACAATGACCCTATGTTACAAATGTTATTGGTGTACTCTAGAAGGTAAGTGTATTAATCGCATGCAATAACTCTACGGAGTAGGTGGGTTTATAACCCCCTAGGAGGTGGGTGCTATGGGCAAGACTTGATCTGTTCTTTTTCACCACCATCTGTCCAGCATCCAGCAGAGTGAAATCTCCATTTCAGAAATGATGATGCTGAGAGGCTCAGGAACACACCAGAGATCACAGGGCCAATAAATGGTGGAACCTCGGTTCAAACCAGGCAGCCTGCCTGGTTCCCTAGCCTCTCTCTCTCGCACCCTGCCAGCCGGCCAACAGCTTCATATGTGGAGTCATTGAAACCCATCAGACCTCTTGACTCTAACCTTAGATAAGCAGAACCAACCCAAGGGGGAAGGAATTAGGCTGCTTTCCAAAGTTACCAAAAGTTTCCCAATATTCAAGACACTGATTAAACAAACCAGTGACCCCAAGACAATGGTGAAGTACATTTGTATTGCCACGAGCCACTTGAAAGCAATCTAAGAGGGTGGCTGGTTTTATAAAAGGTTAACTGCTTCTCTCAGTTTGAGCAGGACTCATGTAGCACCAGCTACCAGGCAGGCTTCCTGAAGCTATAACGGCCACTTTCTCAAAGGACAAACGCCCTGCATGAGTGCAGAAACTCTTTGCAACCACTCAGGAGCTAACTCAGGGATCACGGGATTTACATGTGGACCAGATGACAACTTGGCCACTAGTCCAATGGACCCCCAATGCCAAGTTAACCTTAGTACAGTCTTTGGGTAAAATCTAGATCAATGCTGATTATGTCAGGAGGTCAACTTTCAGGAATTTATACTTTCTGAATGATAAGAGAGCTCAAACATTAATTTAAAGTTTCAGAGAATATACTAATTTTCCTGTTTTCATCATTTCAGTAGATTTTATAATTCTAGGGGGAGATATCCTATCAGAAACAAATTCTAGCAAGTACTGTAAATAAAGAATTGTATCCACCTTTATAAAAAGACTAAAAGAAGAAGAGATAAGAGCTTGTTTTTAGTTTTACAATATTGACATAGTAGGCTTTTTTTTTTAATGTGGAAATTTCCCTTTTAGAACGATAAGAATAGTAGCCTGGACACTATACAAACATAGTTATTATACTTATAAGTACTTTAAGTATTTATTCATAGCCTGTCTTTCTGTACAAAGGAAGTGAGGTGACTTTTAAAAAGGTAAGTAATAGGTGAATCAAAACAAGGAAAAAGTAAATTTGAGAAAACAATAAAGCCTAGATGGCCAGCACACAGGAATGCATATCCTACTGCCCTAGACAGCTACTTAATGGGTTTCCTGTTTGACTTCAAGCTTCTTGGCCATCAATGCAAAGAAAGAACAAGAATGGTAAGATTAGTACCCAATAAGATACAGCAAAGTGGATTTTTTTCAGTTCTTCTTGATATAGTAACCTAAGAAGATTCTCTGTAAATCATCATCTAAAAAGACACCATGAGGTGTAATGGGCTATACATTGTAAACAGAATTTTTTTAAAAAAATGATGTTCATGAAACTATTACTCACGATCCTCTCAATACAAAGTGAAGCCTTAATCAGTGTGCAGTTCAATAAAGCAGAGAGGGCCTGTGAAGGCAACTGTGAAGTGGGGCGCCACATAACGTGCCATCGTGAGCATTCAGCTCTCTCACAAGTCTGGCAGAAATCTCTCATCAAATTAGGTTATCTGGATGAACGGAAGCATGGCATCTTCTTCAGGCCATTCTCTTCAGATATATTATTTCTTCCAACAGATTTTATTAACACAAACTGGGCAGCAGGGACTTCAAGAAGGACAAAAATCCTCTGTGAAAACCATTACATATATTGGCAACTTTTATCATCAGGAAAAGCATCCCAGAAGTCGAATTCTAATGTATGGGTAGTGTTACAATGGAAATTTTAGTGTGCAACTGAAATCAGGCCATGAGTTTTGTCTGTCATCAAAGGTATCTGTTAACTTAGGGTTGAACTGCCCTGCCCCATGCCCCACCTTTTTTTTTTTTTTTTAGACAGTGTCTCACTCTCTTGCCCAGGCTGAAGTGCAGTGGCATGATCTCAACCCACTGCAACCTCCGCCTCCCAGGTTCAAGCAATTCTCTGGCCTCAATCTCCCGAGTAGCTGGGATTACATGTGTCCACCACCGTGCCTGGCTACTTTTTATATTTGTAGTAGAGACAGGGTTTCACCATGTTGGCCATGGTTGGCCAGGATGGTCTGGAACTCCTGACCTCAGGTGATACGACCCGTCTCGGCCTCCCAAAGTGTCGGGATTACAGGCGTGAGTCACCATGCCTGGCCCCATTTTTTTTTTTTTAACTATACTTCTCTTTTCCCTCTCTACAACTGAATGGTCTTTCTCCCTTATATAAGAATCTTCTAGATCACTCCCATCTATTACACTCTTCTTGGTCTTCTGTTATCACTTCTTATTCATCTCACTAGCTTTTAACTTGGCTAGGTTTTCCTTTACTTGGTTTCTGCCTTGGACTTCCACAAGCTTCACCCTAAAAATCATGCAGCCTAGAAAAACATGGAGGAAGGAAAACACTGTCACCTGCCATCTTGTGCCTGCTTAAAGCTCCACTATTTTCAGTGTTTAAACTATGAAGAAAGGCTCAGATGATTAAAGCTGTATAGTCAAAACTACAGTGTCTTATAGGAATCTAGGATTGAGACAAGGTATAAAAAGAGGAACATGTAATATACTATTTTACCCCATTGGCAATTAGAAATCACTAGCCAAAGCCAGGATTAGGGAGGGTATTCGAAAAGTTATTAATGCAGACAGAGCAAGGCTTTTATGCCACCAAGAAAGTTATTTATTATAAACAATGGGTTTGGAGTCACATGGACAATAGCTATTTTAAAAACAACGAATATCTCCAGGAAAGGTGCAAAAATATAAAGGCAGGCAATCCTAGTTTGTGGTGCTGATCTATTACCACTGCAATGACGGTCAATAGTGACCCTGAGCCGAACTCAAACAGTTAAGAAAACTCACCAGCTGTTTTCCAAGGAATTTTATTTTTGCTTAAGGTGGTAAGTTTGATACTAAATACGGAGGGTGTTCAATGTCAAGTAGAGGACATAGCAATTTACCCTGCAGGCCAGTGTTCCCAGTGTCTACTATCCATATTGGATTAACTTAAGTGATATATAAAGAAAGTTTTTTAAAGTTTAATAGCTATGCAATTATTGTATGGGTAATCTTTACACATTGCAAGCAATACAGGGTCGCCATATGCAATGGTGATACAAATTAAAAAGCGGGTCAATGTAAAGAATTATAAATAATAGCAGTGATAGGTAGATATAGTGGAAATGAATATGGCAAATCTGAGAACGCATTGCCCTAAACAAAAGCAAGACATTGGAAGTGTTCAGAAGGAAAATGATAGCTGTCTAAGCTATCCTTTAGAATATTAAATCAGAAGTAAAGCATAGATTTCACTGAAGGTGAGAAAAGATGACAAGCAGGGAGCAAGGCCTGGGCTAGGATACTGACGGCCGAAAGAAAAGAAAAAGATTATCAGAAGGAAAATTAAGAAGACATGAAGACTCCCTGGACTAAGGGAATGAAAGAAACCAAGTAACCTAAATTAATTTTGAAGTTTTGCACCTGGAAATGATGTGGCACTGAAAAAAATAGATATTCAAAGGGGAGTTTGGGGGGCAGTGGGGATGCAGGTTGCCCTCTGGCTTATGCTGGATTTGAAAGTACAGCAGAGAGGGAGCAGTCATAGCCTGGAGAGAGCCACTATGAAGGAGATGAGAAATGTAGATCACAATAGAGATGAGGATTTGAGACCCTGGGGTAGGTTGCAAAAATGGCCACAATTCTCCACACCTCCGTCTATCCATGCCCTTCTGTAACATAACTTTGTGGTTCCTCCCATCAAGAAATGGATTCTGTGTCCTCTCCCTGAGAACCTGGGCTGGCCCGGTGACTTGCTTTAGCCAGTAGAATGTAGTACAAGGAACAGTGTGCCATTTCTGGGCCTGGAATCAAGGGTTCTTGTGTACTTTCCTGCTGTCTCAGAATACCGCCATCGTGAACAAGCCCAGGCTGGCGTGCTGGAGGTGAAAGACACATGCCAGAGAATTGAAGGACTCAGATGGACAGCCAGCCAACCTCCTGAAGCAAACCCTCCCTGCCAATCTGCAATTGACTGCAAACACATAAAAGAACCCAGAAGAGGAGAAGGACTGCCCTTCTGAGCCCAGCCTAAATTGCTGATTTGCAGAATCACAAACAAAATATGTGTTTTTGAAGTCACAAAGTTTAGAGGCGGTTTATCACTAGTGATTGATAACTGATACAAACAACACAGGTCTGCCTAAAAAGTGTAAAACATACAGAGGCAAAGGAGTAAGAGGTCAAGATTTAGGAGGATATTCCCAATCCCTGGGAAGAAGGGGGAAAGCTGTAGACAAGATGACAGGGCAATGGCGATCAGAAACATTCAAGGATATAATATCAGGGAACCAGGAACATGGGGGCAGAGGACACAGAGGATAAAAGTGGGGTTAGAAGTCAAGGATTCATCAAGGAAGTATAGTACTGGGCTTAGCAGAGCACCTGCCTAGAGAAGACACTGGTATTTTTGCAAGAATGATTGAAGTTTGATTTGTCAAGGCAGAGCTTGCTGGAGAAGAGTGAGAAGATGGTGTCAGTAACATAACAAGGAATAGAAGTGGTCTATGGAGTGTTGAGGAGGGCCTGGGTGGGAAAGATATGGAACCCCAGGTAAAGATTACTTGTTTGAAGAATCATTCAGAGGGATGTTGAAGACGAGGTCAACAGAGTTGGACAAAAGTGTAAATGTGAATGGTCCTTTCTCTAGGACCCTACAATCACAAGTGTTGCAGGGACCATCCATGCTAGCATCACTTGGGAACTTGTAAGCAACGCCCACTCTCAGGCCCACCCCAGACCTATTACCTGTCTTTTATCCAGATCCCCATGTGCCATTCAAGTATGAGAAGCTCTGCTCTAGGAATTACAAAGACAAGGAACTAAAGAGCATTTAATGACATCTTGAGAAAGTCATTCTGTTTTGAATTCCCTTTCAAGCCCCCAGAAAAAAAATAAGACAAAGTCTTGGCTTGGTGCTAAGCCATCTTCCACACCTCCCTAACACTTGCAAATCTCCCTTTTCAACAGAGTTCAACAGAGAGCAGAGCCTTAGGCAAGCAAGGTCTCCAGTGAGATTTGAAAAACACTGTTTACACCCCTTTTGTGTTTATTTTTAGGATTTTCTTTTATGTGTAGAAAGCAATAAGGTTTTCCATTTGCAGTAGTCTTAATTTCACATTGATTTATTTAAGAGGAAAAAAGAGGTAAATAAAGCTATGTAGCATATAATAATGTGGATGCAAATGAGAAGACAGCAAAAGTTGTTACAAGTGAGGCAGCACTTAAAGCGAAGACTGGAAAATCTATAGTGGAAGTCAGAAGACACCTGGGCACATTCGAAGGTAGAAAGGCAAGAGACAGGAAAGATGGGAGCTGTTTGCAGAACCAAGAATATTCAACAAGCAGGAAGGATTGTTGGAAGGATTTATCCCAGAGCAGAAATTGCCATCTCTGGGCCTGGAAGAAAGAAAGAACTGGTCCCTAAATGGGTGAGGATGACAAATGAGAGATCTAAGGCAGATAATATCAAATTCTTCATAAGTAAAAGATTGGAGAGCCCCTCTAAAATGAGGATAGGTTGGTTTGACTGGGACTGGAAAAGAGTATGAAAGACTTGGAATATCCATTGTGGACAATGCCCAAGAGAATAAACAGATGAAAAGGATTCGGCAGCAAAGACCCAGGGACAGTCAGGCAGCATTAATTTTTAGTAAGGAAAATGGACACAGTTTATCCCAGAGCTGAGAAATGAAACTCTAAGGCTGACACAAAAAATACACCAGCAAAGAAAAGGGGGCGGAGGAGATTAGGTAGTAGTGGCAAGCATAGCTGACAAGTCCTCATAGTCAAGGTTACATAAAGACTCAAAGGTTGGCGAGGTGCAGTGGCTCACGTCTGTAATTCCAACACTTCAGAGGGCCAAGGTGAGAGGATCACTTGAGGCCAGGAGTTCAAGACCAGTCCGGTCAACATAGCGAGACACCATCTCTACAAAAGAATTAAAACTTAGCTGGGCATGGGGTGTGCACTTGCAGTCCTAGCTACTCAGGAAGCTAAAGGAGGAGGATTGCCTGAGCCCAGGAATTTGAGTCTGCAGTGGCTACGATCACACCACTGCACTCCAGCTGGGGCAACACAGGAAGACCCTGACTCTTAAAAAAAAAAAAGAGTTAATGGAAAAGCCCAGTGGACTGGACTGTGGGAACAAGATTCTCAGTGGATATAGGGATATAAGGAGTGAGAAATAAACTAGGTTTGATCAAAAAGGAAAAACATCATTTTTTTAAAAACTGGTTTTTAAAATGTCAACTAAATATTAACTAATGCTCAAAATTTTGTTACCAAGAGCAGGAACTTGATAAATGGTGCTACAAAAACTCAGGAAAATTTTTGAAAAGAAGAGAAATTTGGGCCTAAAATGCAAGTAATCAATTAAAATTAGGACATAATGATATGGGGTTCTTGCAAAGAACATAAATCACTGGGTATTTTAAGCATGCGCAAAATAAAATCCCAAAACTGAAGAAAGGCCCGGAAAGATATAAATCTTATCACAGTGTATCTCTGTCACCAAAAGAGGATCCTCCAAGAAGCACATAAAAACTAAAACTTTGAAGTTTAGGAAAAACAAGAACACTACAGTATATATATAAAATTTCAAACTTTGAGATACCCTAAAAGGGTTTCTCAGACTTCACCCATCACTCACTCATGCACAGCACACCTACTGAACTACCTGGTGTCCCTTCCTCTCCACTCACTCCTTCCATAGTAATTGAGAGTTTCACTGGGCACATGGCCAGCCACAATATAAAATACATTTCCTGAGTAACCAGGTGTGGCCATGTGATGCAGGCTAGCCAGTGAGATATAGGCAAAGTGACATGTGGCAGCTTCTGGAAACCTTCGTTTACCCTTGATCCACTTCAATCCCCTTCCTCCTTCTTGCTGGTTGGACCATGGAGGTTGACTGGAGATCAACCTTGAGCCATAAGGATGAGGGTCACAGGATAGCTAGAAGCAGCTTGGCTCTTCAGTATTTAAGAGGCCCTCATACTAGCCTTGGACTACTTCCCTCTAGATTTGGTTAGGGAAACAAGAAATGAATATCTACTTCATTTAAGACATTGCTGTTCAAGATTTTTTTCTATTACATGTATATTGAACCCAAATGTACCCTCTTTGCAATTATGGGGGCCTCCTATTCCTTGACCAAAATTTCTTCAATGGCCTGAATACTTGGATTAAAAGCAGTCACTTCAATACCTCATTTCCCTCAACTCCTGTTCTTCTCTTATCCCTGCCTAGGCAAAATCTAACACCAAGTCATCTTCACATCCATTGTTCTCTTCCTGCCACCAACATATCAAATACTGATTTAAAAAAATTAAAAATAAAATGTAAACTTAAACATTTCTAATAGGGATCATCACAACTGCAATCCAGCTCCTTGAAAATGGACAAGTGGCTTCACTGTGGCATTCCTATTGCCTAGAAGTGTCTGACGCATAGTATGTCAACACATATTCACTCAAATACTAAACTACAACCAGATCTTCTGCTCAACAGTATTTTTATTCATCTCTAGTTCACTTCTTACCACATTTTATGTGCCAGGCACTTCTCTAAATGCTAGATGTACCATGTGCATCAAAGTAAACACATCCCCTACCCTCATGAAGTTTACATTTCAGTGGAAAGAGATCAACAAGGAGCAGATGAATAAATGAATAATCAAGAAATTCAAATGGGGTATGTGCTATGAACAAAATTATGAAGGTAGAGAGATATTAATTAGCAAGATGGGGAAAGGATATTTTAGAAATTGAGATATTTTTAAATGGTCAGGACATACTTGAAGGTGACATCTGGGCTCAGACATGAGTGCTGAGAAGAGGCCAGCCAAGTGCAGACATTTGGGGAGAGGGCTCCAGACAGAGAGAACAACAAGTTCAAAAAGATGGGATGAAGGCTGGTACCATTAAAACACATGAAGTGAGGGTAGAGGGGAGGAGTGGTAAGAAGAAGAAGTAGGAAAAGTACACAGGGATAGATCTCAGGCTTGTCAATCAATTCCCACGCCCATACATATTGTTATCTCTCTCTCTCTCCTCTCTTCCCCAACATTTTTTCTACTGAAATAGATATACACTATACATATATATATGTGTATGTGTGTGTGTGTGTGTGTAGTACAATACATATTTCTCACTCTATATCCATATAGCCACTGAGAATCTTGTTCCCACAGTCCAAGCCACTGGCCCTTTTCCTTAACTCTTGACTTTTTTAAGAGTCAAGGTCTTGCTGTGTTTCTCAGGCTGGAGTGCAGTGCTGTGTGTGTGTGTGTGTGTGTGTACACATATACATATATATACACATGTGTGCACATATTTTTTTATATATATATGAATCTTCAGCCATCTTCTGTTTCTTTCCTATTATTGCAAATAAATAGTTACCAAGCCTTCATTTAAGGATTTAAGGGCTAACTCTCCTTTATCTACAGTCTTCGTTCCAACAGCAACTGACCACCCAATCCATCATTCAATAGCTCTCTCACTCTCTCTCTAATCTCTTCTTCACACATGTTCAGACATTGTCTTGAAAATATCTTCTCATTAGCCCCACTTCAAAATGTCACCCTCTACCTATACACACACACATATGTATGTAAGCACATACATATGCAAATGTACCAAGACACACACATACACACATAGTTTACTAGTATCTACTCAATACAACCTAGGATCTTTCACCATTCTAGTGTCTCCACAATTTGTTATCAACCAACCACATCTCCCACCATGGAAAGAGAAAATCTCATATCCATAGAATATCCAGGTGACCTATAGGCTTCTTGAAGGCAGACCACATCCAATCTCAGCCCCAACAAGAAAGGCATTCCTAATATAAACAATATTTATGATATCTGCATTACATAAACACAGGCTCATTTTGGTTTCCACAAAGAATAATAATAAACATAGACAATGGAAATCTTCAGAAATCTTCAAAGTCATCAAGCTTCACTCCAGTTAGCAGTTTCAATGGACTTTGCTTTCCTATCCTACACCCACATTCTCTCATTGTGACATCAGCACTGTTTTTCCTCCGAAGAATGACAGCTCCATACTCTTAGCTCGTGTGGCTTCCAAGAAGATGCCAGTGTCCAGCTCCCCCACTGGCATGCCTACATGGCTATGAGCCTGGGCATGGGACCCAAGTCTATCCAATAAGACACGATCCAGAAAAGTTGCTGAAACAAGCAAGAAAGCATCTCTCCCTCTTGAGAAGGCTGAGCTGTGAGAATGTAACTTGGAGCTGCTGCTGGACAACTTCCCACTGCTTGAGTACAGCCTGGCTGATTTAAAAAAAAAAAAGAAAAAGAAAAGAAAACAATGAAAGAAGAGCTAATATAAGAAAGTCTTGATAGCATCCCTTGAGACTCTAGATCCAGCTATGCCTGAAACAAAACTTACAATCCCTTTTCTATTTAACTCAGTTTCACTGAAGTCTTTTTCTCACTTGAAACCAAAGCATTTTTACTAAAACAATCATTTTAACCACTTTTGCATTAAACTTTTTTATTAGAATTTTTTAAATAAGTCAAATAATAAAGGTTGAATCTCTCATTAAAGATAAGTTGACATCAAGGAGCAGCATGAAGGATCTACCGAGTATATTTTATTAACTGTTCGATATTTCTAGATTTAACTCATCCCCTTTTGCAAGAAGATCAACTTCCAACCAATCATATATATTTCATAAAATTTTCTAGTCAGGTCAGCATTTTGAACTTCTACTTCCTACACCTAGGAGATTTTTTAAAGAAACTGTAGAATTTTTATTATTCTACAGTAAATCCCTTGCTTATTACAAATTAGCTGTAGAAATTGCTGGAAAAAATCTCACAATATGGTAGTTACACTACATCCATTTAAAATAAATTCAATTTTAAAACTCACTCTTATCACCATATTTGACATAATTCTTCCGCATAAACAATTTAGTCAATGTAGATAAGGCTACATGAAATTTGCAATATTTGTAATAGAAGGATCCAGCTTAAAACCTCACTCCCCCAAAAGAATGAGTGTAGATCATTCAAATATGAATTTAGAGTAAAAACTCAAATGTGTCTTCATATTAGCCCATTTGTGTATCTTCAAATTCTTCCTTTATAAACAAAGCAAAATTGAATTAAGATTAAAGATAGAATGTTAATCATACAAGAAGGGCCATTTTCCAGGGCCTGGTGTGTTTTACACAAGCATGAAACATATTTAAGAGAACATGGCCTCCCTGAGGAAGAGATTAAGGATACAAACCTAGGAAACAAAGAAAATAAAACGATCTACCTCAAAGGGATAAGATTAAACCTGTGAGAAGCTCATGCAGACCTTAAATGAAAGCCTCTACTCCTTATATTTTTAAACAGGGTTTTTTTTTTTTTTTTTTTTAGAGCACTAAATCCACCTTCAAAATATATTTGAATTTGTAAGCATACTTAACAAAAATCCTATCCTTTCTTATTAACCATACTCAAAACAGATTCTCTAAGATAGTTATGACACCATTAACATTTCACAAAATCCAAAAAAATATGTTTCCCAGAAAAATAAATGTTTTCATTGACGAATGGCTAATATGGTTTTAAATTATGTTATTGCAAATTTCACATCATTCCCCCTTAATAACCATTTAAGAATGCTTCCTTCCAAATAACTATTAAGAGAGAAAGGATGTTTCATCATGCAAACACACACACAGACACACACTCCTTGTTTATGTCATTGTTTTTAATGGTGCAATAGGATTTCCAAATTCTCCGAGTTTCACATGTTACTTCCTAAATTACTGGAAGCTGAATTGGCAACACCAGCCAATCCTCAAGTCCAAGGATGTTGTCCTTGCTTTTCCTGTCGCCTTCCTCTTGAAGGACTCAAATTCATTTCCATTGCTTTAACACAAACAGAAAGACTCCAACTTTGGTTGTTCAGCCCCGAACTCTCTCTTGAGTTCCAGTGCATGACTCTGTAAGAATATACCACTGAAATATCCAAAATGAGCTTGATCTGGTTATCTTTCCTCAAAACCAGCTTCTCTTCTCTCTGTTCTGCTTCCACTCAAGGTCTTACCATTCATCCAGGCCCCAAATTCAAACACCCTCAATCATTTCTGCTTCCTCTTTCTGCCTTCCCAAGTCGGGAGGTTCTGTTTAGTGCTTTCTTTTCTTTTGCATCCGAATTCACATCTCCTTGATTCAAATCCTTCCCATACCTTACCTCAACTGGGTGATGACATCCTACCCAGTCTCTCCTACTCTCGCCGGGGCCTACACCAATCTACTCAAAAGGTCAGATCCATCTTTACAAAAGTAAAACTCTAACCAAGCCATCAGCCCACTTAAAATTTTTCAGGCGAGGCGCAGTGGCTCACGCCTGTAATCTCAGCACTTTGGGAGGTCAAAGGCAGAAGGATCACTGGAGGCCAGGAGTTCAAGACCAGCCCTGGCAACATAGCAAGACCCTATCTCTGCAAAAAAATAAAATGAAAAAGTTAGCCAAGCATGGTGAACACACACCTGGGGTCCCAGCTACTCAAGAGGCCTCCCAGGAGGCGTGAGTAGCTGAGACCACAGGTATGTGTGGATCTCTTGAGCCTGGGAAATCGAGGCTGCAATAAGCCATGGTCACTGCACTCAAGCCTGGGTAACACAGCAAGACTCCATTTCAAAAAATATGTATGTGTATATGTATATTCTTCGAATGCACTCAGGTGCAGACACTGTTGACTGTCTTTCCAACAGCCTTCTTCCTTGCTAACAGAGCATAACACTAATTAATTATGCTCATGTGGCAATGCCCAACCTCAGGGATGATGCTGGATTGGTCTAAACTGATCACAGTAATCTTCCTCTTTGCTAGTGAGTGGCCTAGGGTTGGTACACAACCCACTTCTGACCAGTAAGATAAAAGAGAGGGTCTAGTGGAAAAAGTTTTCCTTCTTGCCAACAGATGTACAGGAAGAGAAAGTACTCATTTGCTACCACTCCCACCACCATCACCTTGCTTCTCATTTTTTCATGTGAGGATGTGACATCCAGAGCTACAGCAGCCAACTTGTGGCCATGGGAAGACTGCTAAAACTGCAAGGACAGCAGAATAAAAAGAAAATCAAAGAAGGGCTCTTAAAGACATCAATGAACCATCCAAGACAGCCTAGCACTGCCAACCTAAAGACTTCTTTGAAGATAAACCGGTGTCTTTTATGGTTTATACCACCGTTTGTTGAGTTTCTGTTATCTGCAGCCCAAAGCACTCTAACTGATAAACTTAGAAAGAGCAAACTCTTGACCTTACCACAGAAGGCCCTCTGCATGATGTGCTACTCAAAGTGTAGTCTACAGACCCACAACCTTGGCTTTGCCTGGGAGCCCAGCCCTGGGCCCATGAATCAGAATCTCCAAGGGTAAAGTCCAAAAGTCTGTGTTATAACAAGCTCCCAGCTAGTTCTTGTGCATGGTAAAGTTTGAGAAACACTGCTCTACAAAGTTATCACAAATTACTTTTTACCATCTCAGCTACTACCCTACATAGGATGAGGTGCACTTGATCTGCAATTTGTCTGGTGACAGTAACCTTACTGGGTTTGAGCATCATTTGTTGCTCCTTTAGTTTCTTCTCCTCTTAATCAAAGTCTTCAAACTTGAAGCCTCCAGGACCTGAGAGGATTACAAAGGTCTGAATATAAGACAGGCTGTGAAGCAGGCCGTGATGAACTACGGGGTACAGGCACATCTGAAGGACACCGAGCAGACGTTGTCATACAAGGAAATTGGTTCAGTGTTTTCACATTTCTAAAGAAAAGCTGGAATCCAGATTTATATGCAAAGTTTTTTAAATATAGACAACCAAGGTTGTTTTAATACTCTGCAGATTAAACAAATTTTCAAGTGGATTCACATCCACCTGAGTTTGTGACATGAAGTAGAGATTCCTTGAAATATTGACACATACTTTGAAAACTGTGACCACATACATTCACTGACTTCATTTAAAATGACTAAAATTAATTTTCTTTGGCTAACTATATGCTAGTCTCTACTGAGCACAGGGTCTTCATCAATAGCCCAGCATCTGGAGTGGTCAAATAAAGAGTTTGTGGACCTCTAGTTAGGGGCAGCAGGACTGTTTTATCCATTAATCACTATAGACCACACACTTAGAACTGCAAGCTTCTCATGGGTCCACAACAATATGAGAAAAAAATAAACTGGCCACACAACACCAGAAAACTACAAAATTACAACTGATAGGTGTGAAGCTAAATGTTTACAAAATGTAAAAACGTAAGTCAATGGATCCATATCAATTCGGATATGGTATCATATTACATTAGATTAAATGCAGGAAAGTGGATGCATTTTAATGTTTGATGGGGCGTGGAGGGGAGCTCAGATCAATAGTGCTTAGAGCTGCCAAGGTTCTAAAAAGGCCCTGGGTACCAACCTGAAGCCAACCATTCTGTGGTAAGTCTAGTCTTCACAGGTGTCACAAATTTCTTTACGCAGCTCTACTCCATTCTATTCAACTGTCTGCATAGTTGGACATGGGAGTAGAACTGTCCACATAGTTGCACATAAACCATAAATGACTTATTAAAAAAGTATGTTTGGATCCTCATCTACACATGAATTTAAGACAAGAAGTGCAAGAATCAGCACACAAGCAAGTTTTGAGGGTCCCACATAATGATTTTAATTATTTTTTGTTAATTTATTACAACATTTAAAATTCATGATAATTCACATAAAAACCCTGATTATCATCCTCTTGAAAAAAGAATTGTAAAGTATAGAGATATTGGACCCAAATGTTGGCAGGGCAACAGTCTACTAATGCTGATCAAGGCTACCCCTTTAAATGGGGTATGTTCTCTACTTGGCCACAAACCCTATCTCCATGTAGGCTAACTTACTGCCCACCCCCCCCCCCAAGAGACAATTGAGTTTATGTTCCCTGGTCTAAGGCTCTTAGAAAAACCTTATTTCTTTTTCACAATGTGGCTTCAATATCTTACATGAAGACTTGTCATGGTAGGATATAGGAATCTCTCAATCTCTCAATCTAAGAAGAGTTTCAATCAAATTCCCCTCTCAATATGTTCTCAATTTGAACCATGATCCCCAAGAAGATGGACAAATGACAAATTACCCTTCAGTTTCTTTTGCCCTTCAAGCTAGCCAAGCCAGAAACCCAATCAGGTGGAGTCAAAGCACTAATATAAGAATGTCTTAATTAAGCCGAGTGATCAATAACTAATACACATAATAATTAGAAAGCAAAGTCTGGGACTGATAGAATAAAAACAACAGCACTGATCTACATAAGGATGAGAGGTCAATAGCCATAATTCAAAAGGAAAAGCCCTAAAAATATGCAGAAATAGCTAGTAAATAGAGTTTAGTCCAAGTTCGTTAATAACCCACTATATGATTTCACCTCACACCTACATTAAATACAGTATCTTATTTTGGGATGGCAGAATTCTGACAACTACAGGTTGAGTATCCCTTATCTGAAATGCTTAGAACTAGAAGTTTCAGATTTAGGGGTTCTTTGGATTTTGGAATATTTGCATAATACTTACCAGTTCAGCATCCCTAATCCAAAAATCTGAAATCTGAAATGTTCCAGTGAGCATTTCCTTTGACCGTCACATCAGTGCTCAAAAAAGTTTTGGATTTTGGAGTATGTTGGATTTCAGATTAGTGCTACTTAAATTATATTTGCTAATTGATATTCTGTGTATTATTTTCTTACTGGTGAAAAGACAAATTGAACTCAGGAAAGAAAAATTACAAATATATAGTCAAAGAGTCACTAATTCATTTGAGTAACATAATGAGTTTTTATTTCTTAATATACGGGGTTTAATTTGTTAACCACACCAGAAAAAGAAATGTTCAAACAGTCAACTTTCTACTTGAAATTAAAATGGAAATTAGCCCTTAGGAAACAGTGATGACTTTAAGTTTATACATCAGTGGCTGGTTCATGAATTATTAACTGATTTTAATGATCCTGGCTATATTTTATTTGAAGTTATTCTCCTACTTGCAACGACTTTTGAACCCACAAAACTCTTTCATCCATTCTCCATAGACACAGTACACTTTCATGAGCGCTGACATTTGAAAAGGATCCATATACTCACAGAATGTAAAGATAATACACATGCATATAATTTATACAAAGGACTCTGGTCATTTGTTAAAGAGAGAAATGAATGAAACCCTATTATTCACGGTTTGTAAATAAATTTAAAGATAAGCGCTAACTTTCACTTGTTAAGCTTAGAGCCAAGAGTTCTGTGTTTCTTCTAAAGTTTCCCAGATGGTCATTAAAACAAGAGAGGGCAGAAACATACTTTCTTTGAAATCCATCATTTCCTATCCAGAAAGATAATACATGTCATCAAAAGTTAAGTCTTTAGAGATTAATTAATAATTTGAGTATTTTCTAATAAAATAAATGCATGTCTTTATATGCTAGTTTTTACATTTTCAGTATAAACCTATATTGAACAGCACCACTTCAGACACACAAATTAGCTGTGAAACAAAATGCTATAAACCTTTAATTAGCACTTGCTGCTTTATACCCATAAAGTTAATACTTCCTCTTCTACTATATTCTCTGTAAAGAAAAATTATGGAAAATTAAATTGTGTTTTTCACTTCTGAAAATAAAAGTAGCAAAATATAGTATTGTGGCTCAGTTTAAAGATAGTTATATTTTTACCTGCAAGGAAGTCAATACAAACATCCCTTAAAATAAGTATAATTTGATTCCTACCAATATTAAGCGCTATGTCTAACTTTTGTAACTTGGGTACACAGAGCACTGATGACGATCAGATTGCTAAATAAGTAAGAAAGCAAGTTATTTCAGGCAAATAGCTGCATTAAGAAAATACGACAGTAAGCCAACTTGCATCCACACTCCTGAAGCTGAACAAGCATCTCAATAAATAATGTCTGTTTTCAAGCTTTATATACCCTCCCTGAAATAAATGTTCTGAGCTTAAATAGACTCAAAATAGCCTTTCTCAGAAAATAAAAAAGAGACACACACAAAACACCCCCAATTTCCTCTGGTCCCTTGAAGTACCCTTGGGATCCCAGTGAACAGAGATTTGCCACGCATTGCAGTCACTGCATTTGTACAATAGGTTTCTATTTTGGTGTCATTCGAGTGTTGCTGATCTTAAATCAGAGAAAGAAGGAGTTACATTAGGCAAGGTAATGGCTTCCAAAAATAAGAGCATGCCCAGTTTATACAAGGCTTGCATCCACATGCTAAGTTGTAAGGAGATAAATAATACCCCACTGGAACAATTAGGTGGATTCTCAGAAACACTACATACTTAATTAGGCTGCCTAAGTCCCTGACTGAGCATACATGGGGGACTTTTTAAAGCATTTAATAACCTGAGTAAATCCAAAATCAGAGGACACAAACTAATCCTTAACTCTGGCTCCAGCGATCGGCCTTTTCTTGCCTCTCTTTAAATGCTTAGCGTAGCCCTTAGAATGCGGAGAGCAGGAACGCTCCAACCACCAAAGGGTTAAAGCACAAGGAATAAAGTCCCCTCGATCTATATTTGTTGGGAGGCCCCTCTGTGCCAGACGCGGAGCTGGGCGATGATGACACTGGAAGGCGAGCAAGAGAGACCCTAATGGTTTTTTACAAACTTCAGCACTGGAGTTGGGAACGGAGTATAAACAAATAGAAAGGAACACGAGCCTCCATCAGCCACGGGGCACAGCAAACTGTTCCTCACTCTAGATGCAATTCCTCCTCTTCCTGTTATTTATTGATTAGTTTTGTTTAGCACCTTTCTTTTAGCAGACTCCTTATTTCCTCCTGTTATCCAAGCAATCATAAACAAACTACGATTTGAAAGAAAAAGGGAGGGAGGAGGGAGGAGCAGGAGGAAGGGTAAAGAAAACCACATTCAAAAGGTACAGGCCATCCAGAGCCCGACTGTTCCTCTGAATTTCGCCCTCAGGGTGATGTTTTCGGCAAATTCGGCGCTGGGGGCTTCAGGGAGGACAGAGGACACCGAGGGGTGGTGGTGGGAGGGCGGGGGGGAATTCCGCGCTGCCCGGGTACCAGGGCTGCGACTCTCGCCCGCCTCGCTGCTCCGAGCGGCGCCTGCTGCCCTTCTGAGGTCCACCTAGCCACCTGGAACGCTCGGTCCTCGAAGTTGGCGCAGGGGGAGGTGGAGAAGGTGAGGTGACCCCAGGGTATGGTGTGGAGGTCTCCAATCCCGATCTCCCCGAAATGCAAAACTTACCACCCCCGCCCCAGAAAAAAAAGAATGAGAGGAGAGAAGCCACTTACGCTAAGCGGGGAGGGGCGGGCACCCCGGTTCCGAGGTCCAAAGCGCCCTAGCGAAAGGGCAGCAAAGGCCACCTGCGGGGTCCCACCACTTACCCCACTCCCCTGTCCAAGGCATACTCAAAAGTTTGTTCCTTTCCGTCCGTAAGCGGCCCTGAGGCCGGCTCTCGAGTAGGTGGGGGAGGTAAGAAGGACTGGGAGTGGGGGAGGGCAAGATCATCGGACCAGGAGATCAGGGACCCCCTGCGTTGCCCCCCACTCACTCCAGGGGGGCTGCGATCGTGTTTACTAATAACAGCAACAAACAATCACACGGGAGCCCCTCTTTCAGTCCTCGGTCTCTCTTCGCTTCTTTGGTGCAGCAAAGGAGAGTCTGGCGGGGAGGTGGGAGGGAGCGGAGAGGCTGAGGGGAGCGCCGGCTAGGGGACAAAAAGCGGCGTGGGATGGGGCAGAAACAGAAGCGGGGAGAGCTGGACAGAGACGAAAGCTCAAAGGTAAAGGAGTAAACAGGGGAGGAAAGAGGCCAAAGAAAAGTGCAGCAGGCGGTGAGCCCGAGCGCGGGGCGCGCCTGGGATGGGGAGGTGGCCCCCGCCCACCCGCCCCCCGGCCCGGCCCGGCCCGGTCACCTTGCTGTAGCCGTAGTACCCCAGGCACTGCGCGAAGTCCAGGCTGGCAGGGTCCCCGGCCGCCGCGGGGTAGAACCTAACATCCATGCCGGAGCCGGGCCCGGGGCCGGGGGCCGGGACTGGGGTTCTCCGGGGCCGGGACCCGCCTCCTCGCCGCCGCTAGATCCACCGTCGGGGGCGCCCGGGGGTGGCGCGCGGGACTCGCGGTCGGAGGGGCGCCGCGACCGGAGCCCGAGGAGCCCGGGAGCCGCGGCCGCCGCACACAAAGGCGCGGCCACGCGAGCCGCGGGAGAGCGGGAGGCGGCCCGGGGGACGCGCCCCGCCGGGGCACCGAGACAGCGCTGCGCGCGGGCCGGGCGCCGGGGGCGCGGGGCGCGACGCGGGGGCCCGGGACGGCGCTGCGAGTTCAGGTGCGCTGGGCGAGGCTGGGACGGCGGCGGCGGCGGCGGCTGGCCCCGCTCCTCCTCCTCCTCCCCGGGCGGACTGAGGAGACGAGCGGCGGAGACAAGGGGCCCGGCCCCTCCCCTCCTTCTCCCCCTCCTGCCTCCACCGCCGGTCCCCTCCCCGCGCCGCCGCCGCTCCGCCCCTCCCACCGCGGGCAGCTGGCGCGCCGCCCGCCCCGCCGGTGCGCTCCTCGGCCCGGACCGCCTCTGGGCGCGCCCACCCCGCCCCGCCGGCCCCATCACCCCTGCCGCGGCCTCCCCCTCTCCGGGGCCCCTCTTCTCCCCACCTCGCCCCCCTTCCCGCTCCGGTCCTCTTTGTCCCCGCTGCCTCGGAGCGCTCCTCTCTCCCCTCCTTTCCTCGGCCGAAGCGGCCGCCAGCCCTGCGTCCCGTGTGTCCCACCCTCCTCCTGCGCGACCACCGCTTCCCCGGGCCCCAGCTTCCCCAGGCCGTCTGCTCCCTTCCTGTCGCTTTCCTCCCCACGCCCCGCTTCCTTCCTTACGGGTGCCTGTGCCCGGGCCCCTCTCCTCGACCCCGCCTTGCCTTTCGAATGTCCCCTGCGTGGACACACCTAACCCAGACGCCAACCTGCAAGAGTGTCTCCCGGTAGCCGGGAACCGGGACCCCAAGTTCACCTGTAGGATTTCCCAGAAGGGGTGTTGGGGCCTGACCTTTCACAGGTAGGCAGACTTGAAGCTTCCCAAGTGAAGCCTCGTGTCGGTTCTCTTCGTATTCTCTTTGCTCTTGTTTGTATTCGAAAGGCATTTGAGTAACTGGATCTAGGCAGATCATTCACTGCTCTTGGAGAGAAAATGTCCCTATTTTCCTAAAAGGTCCTAGCTGATTAACTTCCCCACTCTGCCCTCACCCACCCCCTCTTTATTTCTTTATCTTTCTTAAGCCCCATCTTTTTATTTATTTATTTTCTCATCGGCTTTATTGCTTTGAGTTAATCTGAGAGTTTGGCCTTCAGCCTTGGCGAAGGGAAGAAGCTTTATACTAGATGGGAACGTTGTGGAGAGGCCGTGAGATCTGCCCCCTCCCCAGCTTTGTTATCTGCGAGCCACTTTAACCAGAACGGAGACATTCTGAAATATTTCCTATGACACTCGCTAACAGTTTCGTCCCCTCGTCACACCTTGCTGGCCCAGGGCCTGAGCTTTTTCAGACAAGCATGACATGGGTTTTCTTTTCATTTCTTCTGTTCTCCAAAGTGGATCGGGCTTGCGACACCTGCGTGTGTACCTTCGCTCAATATTATCTTTCTGGAACGGAGCAGAAAAAAATAAACTTCAATTAGGTGAAAGTTTCTGTATTTGCTCTTCTCTTAGCAAAAACTTGGGTCAGGAGACTGCATGAGAGAGCAGTGTGTACTCAGAAAAGAAACAACTGCTCACATTGTCCCTGGGTTGACTCCTATCCCCACCCTCCCTAAAAAGCTTTGGTTTCCCCTCCCTAGTCTCCATTTAACGTTGACAACCCAGCGGCGCTCCCTAATGGCCCAGCAGGTTGCACAAATTGACAGTGAGCTGAGATATTATCAGGACAACACCCCATTGAGTAAGTTCTTGAAACGCAGAAGTGGAGGCCCTTTCTGTGGGCCACTGGGCGCCTGTGGCCTTTCCACCAATCAGAGCTGGAGGTTGCAGTGGCCACCTGTTGTCTCGCAAGAGAACATCTTTTAAGTTTCGCTATTAGTATTTAACAATAGCCTATAGAGCACGATCTGGTCACAGGAGAGGAGCAATGTGATGATCTGGGGTACCAAAAAAGAATTTAAATTTTTTTTTTTTTTTTTACAGATAGCTCTTACAAGGAGCCAAAAGTCTGGAAAGCTAAGTTTTTCTTTGCAGACTCACAATCCTCACCTTCTGCTCATTCTGTTTTGCATCTGGAGCAATCTGAGCTTCATTAAAGGACGAAGAAAAGTATAATCAAAGTTACAGAGACTAAACCTGAACTTGTAATCAGACTTCGAGGATCAGGAATATACATACGCTTCGCAGCGGAAACCCGCTAGCTGCAAGAATGGGAATTGCAAGTGGGCTGATGTACTGCATTCAGCTTTGGGCGGTGGAGCCTAGAAAATGAAGCGAGAACTTTACCCCTAAGGCGAGAGGAGTTAGGAATGCGCAATGACAATCCCTAACTTCTGGCCATTGTTTTGGAAAAGTCTTTCTCTTAAATTTCCCTTCCCTGTTAGGATGCAAATGCTTTTGGGAAGGGAACAATACTCATCCGTCTGCATTTTATTATTTGATTTAGGATGTAAGGTAAGCAAAAGATCTGAGTTTAGATTTTGATTTGGGGGGAGGGGAAGAATCCGGGTGATGAGCTGAAGATGTGTATGTTGAGGCATTTAGAATGAGAAAATCACTGGAACAGAAAAAGGGCATCGGGGAAGGCTGCTGACTTGACGATTTTGCCCAATCTCCACGCATTTGGCAGCTAGCTATATTTATTTATTTATTTATTTATTTATTTATTTATTTAAGTACCTACCATGTGCCAGACATGATTTTAGGCACTTGTGAATGAGAAAGAGGATTCGATTCCCAACATGACACATATAGAAGTCCTCAAAGAGGACTATGAATTGAGCTCTTGGAACACAAAATACACACGTACTCACATGCACACGTGTATACATACCCTGAACCATCCCAGTCACCTGGAGATACTGACATGGCACAGCCACTAGCTGCTGTTGAGAGAAGCAACATGAGAAACAAACTCACATACAGTGTGAAGGATGCCAGCCTCTACATCCCCATGGTATTTGTATAAGAAGGCTCAAGGGACGAGGCAGTGCACACTGATAGATCATTGCTGAATCCCAAGAACCTCAGACCATGCTTGGTACGTAGTTTGTTTGCAGGAAATATTCATTAAAGAAAGGAAGTTTAGAAAGAACATGGGAAGGAAGAAGGAAAAAAAATCAGAATGTTTTAATAGTGTAATTTATTTGCAGGGAACCTTAAGGCAGGATTTGAGAAGAGTGTATCCAGGGCCTCTGATGTGAATTAGAACAATCTACCTTGGGTGGGGTGGGGGCCTTTTGCACCCTGCTGTTGTAGACTCTTCGTAAATATTAAAACTAGGATCCTATGTGGTTTCCTTTAGAAATGATCTGATTACACTCTCCATTGCTTTCGCACTATCATCTAATTTTAAGGGTTCCAGTGGTTTTGAAGACTATCCATTAAAAACTTTAGAATGATGCTTTAAAAAATTAAATGCAATTGTAACTGTCATGGTATTTGTTATCTTAAGGGTGTCACTGTTTTCAGTCTGTCAGCAGTCTTGTTTCTGAAAGCCATAGACAAAGGTTTCCTTTATACTGGATTAGCCTTGAATTTGAAGAAACTTCTCCAAGAACATATCTTAAATATGCTTTGAATTTATACTGAACAATGCTAACAGTTATTGACTTAGAAGGGCAGCAGAAGAATCAATTCTGCAGCCAAAATGCAACTTCTGGGCATAAGAAAATTCCTTTAGGGTTTTGAGATGATTTGGATCAAAATTGTCCATCTTCTTATAATGCTTGATGTTTCTAATTAAATAGTTGATGTCATCCAAGAATCCCTTAAAAATGGGGAGAAAATACACAAACTTTACGTTGTGGGAAAACTACCTTACATCTTGACAGAAGCTGAAACCTTTCTCTACTTTATCTGGTTTCAAATTATGCAAGAAAGTCCCCACGAGGACTTCATTAAACCTGCCAGAGTTTTATAACCAAAAACCTCACTGGAACCCCCACTTTTACAAATCTATGAAAGTAATTTAACCCCTCCGTGTTCTGCTTGCCCAAGATGAGACGCAAATACTATTAAACAGTATATACAGTTTAATTCTCTTGAGTTTGGGTGATGAAAAATCCTATCCAAATATTACGATCCTTGCAATATGTAATGTAACCAAATTATTGGTAGCTCCAAGTGGAAATTAACAAGGCCAGGGCTACTCACGTTTCTTCTCATCTATTCTCATAGTAACAGCTAATGTATTGCTAAAATATTGCTAAATATATTTATTGCTATATTGCTAAAATATCTTATATTCAGTTTTATATCTGAACTTGGTGTTGTGTCATAAATCGTAGCATTCCTATCCAGCCTGGATTCTTAATATGTGTATCCTCATGAAATTTAGGAGATTTTCATATCTGCGAATCAACACTTCACATGCATAGTCTAAACCACATGCAAATAAAAGCAAGTCAGAACCTACCAAGACTCTCACCATAGTGAACCTACACATGGTATAGAGGAAGAATTCTTACCTGGGGGACCTGATGACGCATCACTAGTGCAGGACATAAAACGAATCACCATAGAGAGATCCACACAGGAATTACAGTGTGAAAAAAATCCCCAAGCATAGCCATTGTTTAGCTTCAGTTTTCAGTGAATCTAAACTCTTCTGGTCTGAAGATGTGAACTATTTTGCTATTTTTACTTTGGTCAAAAAATACAGAAATCCAAAAAATACAGAAATCTGGGGAAATGGGAGAAAAATAAGCAAACTTTTCCTTCATGATAACAAATATATATTCAGTTGTGTACATGAGGTTGTTTCTCATATTACTACAAACAATTTTAGTCCTATTGGTCTCTGTATTACCAGGCACAAGAAGAGCTCTAGAAAACTAATCATTTTGTCAGTTGACTATTACTTTTACTAAGAATAGATACACCCAAAGGTTCTGACAGATATATAGTAATTATGGAACAGTAACCTCCAAGATCCTGGTAGCAAAATACTATTAAGCCAAGAATTCATTACCACAAATATGAAATGCAGCAAGTATTTGCTTGTGACCTAAGTAGCTCTTCGGTAAAGCTATCTTAGAAACCAAAATACTCAACACAATCAGGAGGTGTGCAATTTTCACTGTATTTATACTTTGCCTTTAAAAAAATTATATTCACAGAAATCCTAAACTGTCGTCCTGCCTGTTTTCTGAAATATATTCTATTTCTTTTAAAGTGAAAGAATGACCTCTTTTGCAGGAAACAATTTTCAGAGACAGCGTGTTTATCAAATGGTTTCTCTGCTTTCATAAAAACAATTTATTTTCACTGAACTCTTCAAGATAAGCATCAAAACCAGGAAGAATGTACAATGAAGTTTATAATTTCACTCCAGAAACAAATAATGGGTAGTTTTTATTTTACTTAAGTGAAAAACATTTTTTTTTTTTTTTTTTTTTTTGCCAAGGAGACAAAGGTACTAATGGGGGAGGGGGTTTATACAGGAGTGAAAATCAGGAAGTCCAGATAGTCTTCAGCAGGAGAGGACCCTGGTGTCCACAAAGACCACCGACTGGACAATGAAAGCTGAAGACCCAGTACTTTCTTCGCAAATGGGTGGGGGTCAGTCCACAGTTTTATTCTTTGCTAGGGGACAGCTATAGAGGCATTAAGGAGAGAAAATCATTAGGCAGATATTAATTAAACCCTTCTATAACAGATCTGTATACCATTGCACATAAATATCTCTCATAGTTGGAGCTTTGGATGACAATCCTTTCTTTGATAAGCGTCCATGTTTCTAGGCTTAATTTATATGACATGTTATTTTTTAATAACCATAGAACGATAAAATTGTAAAAATAACCAAGAAAAGAACGGAGTCTAATAAAGATTCTGTTTCTTAAGAAATGGGAAACAATTGCCTCTGATCACAGAACAGCCAAGAACTAGCAGCAAAATAATCTCTCCTAATTTACATAGATCTGTGTGTGCCAAACAGATGAGTGTTTGCTTTTCGAGTAATAGTGCAGGTGCGTATCCTGCAGTGACTAAATCTCTAACTCATCAAACTGTTTCGCTAGAGTGGGACATGCCCTCTTTTTCTGGAACAGTTTCAAGTTTTCTCCCCAGCATTCCAGCCACCTGTTTATGGAGTTCATCCTCGGGAGAAGATGCATGCAATTAGAAACAAGAAAATGAAAATAAATGACCTTGTTTGTTATTTATAACAAAGAAACTCAGCAAAATTAATGCTGTGAAGCTTGACCTCCTGACCCTGGAAAAAGAGCCACCTCATGGCTTTGTGGTCAATGGACAATAGTCTGGCAGCTCCCATTGTCCAGCCACCGTGACTTTTGAATGGTCATTAAAGCCATATATCCAAAATATTAAATGTTTTATGAGTTAGATTAGAGGATTTGCACTTTTTAAAATGCATGTTTTAAAAACTGAGGTTAGTTAGCACGAGAGATTTTCTTTTTAAGGAGAGCAGGTAAAAATCATTTAGCTTCATCCACTCCCTCTATCCTGTATCAACAACATGTTGAAAGAAAGGAAAAGATTTAAAAATTTTGAACTAGTGCTTTGGGAATTGAGGAATGGTTAAATATATAATAGAAATCAAATAGAAAGGTGGCTTTGAAAGTGGTTCAGGGAAAACATTGTGTTTCCTCCCTGTTGAGGCCACAGGGAGGAAAGGGAGAATTACAATGTTCTGTTACATAAATGCAGTGTGGATGATGCCCCCTAGAGTTGTGCGATGAAATAGCATTGCTGTTTTCCCTTCCACCTCTTATCCCAACCCACACATCCTAGAAGCCCAGGGCAGGCAGGAAATGAAGGTGGCAATGGAGTTTTGAAGACTCTTCAGAACCAGTGCTTGGGTGGAACATCTTGAGGTAGGATGGCTACTGAAAATGACACTCTAGTAACTTGTGTGGGTGATTCTAAAGTTGGCCTCCCCTACTGCCTCTTGCCTCTTTCCCCATTTGGTCTCCTCCTTCATTCACCCACAACAAATCCATGAGCGTCCTGGATTAGTCTAAACCTTACAGTAAAATCCCTGTTTGATTTTTTTCCATCCAAGTTGCTTGTTTATTGGCCAATCTGCCCAGTGCTACTACATCTTTAATTGTTTAATTTTTCCCCAGGAGGAAGTAACTATTTATTTAAGAAGGATCTCTACTATTCCTCAAAGTATCTTCTTCACTGTGAAATAAAGTCAGTTTCATAAGGCATGCAGATTGTCATGCAAACACCACCCTCAGCATTCTAGATCATACCTCCTCACTTTCCCTTTTCTTTCTGATCCCCTGAGGGTAGCTCACTATATGCCCCTCCCTACCCCTTCTTGGGGATGCTGCAGCCATAAATCTGGAGAGATCATTAGAATTACGAACTCTGGTTGGTGTCTCAAATACCTACAACAACAACAACACAATTATAGCCACTGTAGAGCCAATGTCCTGGTTAACGCTTGTGTAACTGGCCAATTCTCAGGCCCATAGAACGGAGTTTAAGGAATTTTTTGGATCTCACCAGTCTAAAACTTCTTCTGCAGTCCAAAACCACATTTCAACTATCGTTTAACTGAAAGACTGAGCCCTCTTAATCTGGAACCATCACTAACTGAATTCCCTGTGTGCTTAAGCACCAAGTTAGAGAGCTATGTTCAGCGCCAGCGAGAAAGAGTAGAGTGTGATTACCGCATCTTACCCACAGCTGAAACCTGTGTCATTTATTTTTCAACAAGTGTTGACTGTGCCTTTCTAACTATATGGTACTACGTTTCCACAAATGGGAAAAAGCATGATCCCTGTTTATACCAAACATGACAAGACATGAGGAAAGTAGTAATATAATGAAATATTGTAATCAGTGCCATAGAAAAAGCATTCTCAGGCTAGAGTAGTCAACAACATTTATTTACAGAAATTGCTACAGGTAATATGTTAGTGTGCTGCTTAGAAAAGGGGGGATCATTTATGATTAGGATAATCAGAGGAAACTTCATGGAGAAGACATTTGAAAGTAGATAGCATTTTGGGGAGGCAAGAGGGATGAAAAAATATTCTAGCGGAGGGAGGTTTTGAACACAGTTATTAAAGAGAAAATATTCCATGCGTGGTGGGAATTTTGGGTGGCATCAGCCATTTGTTGGGCAGATTAAGCTTCAGTAACAAATAACCTCTAATATCTTACTGGGTTACCAGCACAGACGACTATTTCTCAGCCCCCGTTCCAGTCCACCACTCATCAGCTGCTGTTCATTTGCACATCTTCATCTTAGGACCAAAGCTGAAAAAGAAGCTTCTATCTGGGGCATGTGGGTCTTGTAGCAGAGGAAAAAGAGGGAGTGGAAACCCGCTACAGCTGTCAAAGTTTCTGGTCACATCATTTCTGCTCACATCATTCCCGCTCACTTTTCACTGGGCAAAGCAAATCAGATGGTCAAGCGCCATGTCAATGGGGCAGAAAGTATGATCCCTCTGGAGGGACTGGCCTGGTAAAGAGTAAGGAGGAGCCCCCTATTTTGCAATAATGTAGTCGGTGCCATGGAAAGAGTGTTTTAGAGACCTACCAAAAGTTTCAGGCAGCAAGCAAAATTGTTTAGCAGGAGGAGTGAGTGAGTGTGGAGGGGAAGAGCTTGGTGAGATAAGATGCTGGGAAGTCATAGTGGGACAGGCTGGGAAGTGAAACATTACCAAGTTTTGGAGGCCGGGCAGCTGAGTTAGATTCAATGCAAGAGGATGTATGATGGCAAGAAAAAATGCGGCTGTGAGTTCTGATCTAAAGTTTGTTTTGACCCATATAGAGCAGACTCATTTAACATTTAATTAGTTTATACTGTGTGTCAGTTGTGGTGGCATGTAGACATTTGCATAGATCTATATTTTAAATTTTGATCCTCCTGATGCCTCTCTGGGTTAAATAAGTATTATTCTCTTTGTTAAGCTGAAGGAGGCTCACCGAGGTTGAATGACTTGCTTAAAGACACAAAAGCAGCACATAGAACTGTGATGCAAAGTAAGGTCTTTCTACTGCATCACTGCAGGGCAAAGAAATTAAAATGTCACCTTTCTTTAGTATTGACTTGTTATTCTTTATCTTCTCCTTATATACACAGTCTGAAAGCAAGGTTAATATGATGTTTTTTCTCCTCAAGCAGAAGTTGCAATTAAAATGATGTTTATATAACTACTCCTTGCATAATACAACTTTATAAGCGAATAAAAAAGAGACAGATCGTTAACTAAGGTATTTATTATAAAATTTTGTGACAGAGACAGTTACTTCTAACCAAATATATAATGCTCCCCACTATGTGTTTCTCAGTTTTTCCTGCTGTTAGGTGAGGAACAGCTGAGGCAATTAAGAATTGGTATTCTTCCTCCATATCTTTCTTGACCTACTGTGGTGTCCTGGGAAGACACATGCACCAGGTGTAAGAAGACAATTCATGCCTCAGAATTCGCGTGAGCCAAACCATGTCTTGATGGTATTGCACTACAAGATATCCAGTGTCTATTTGTTACAGCAGCGTAGCCCAACCTATCCTGATTAATACAGATCCTTCTGACTTTAATTGATACAAGGAAAGTGACCGTACCTGTCTTGCACATCCTCTTATCCCTACTGCTGAATACAGGACCTCACACATAATATATGCTTAATAAATTTTGATTAGAGGAAAATGAATAAATCTCAAATTGAGTCTGGACTCTATCATTTGTTTAAACCACTTATTAACTGCTTTTAGAAACCAGTGGTTGATCAATCTTTCTGATATATCATTTCATCAGATCACTCTTCAGATCAAGACTTTATTACATATTTAATAAATTTAAAACTCCTTCCTCTGACATTCAAGGCCCTCATAATCTCACCTAGATCCCTACAATTTTACTAATTTATTGCTCTAATCCAATTTAACCTATCACTACTGGCCTGTGCCCCCTGGTCACTATATTCATTGTTCTAGGGACAAACATCATGTGTTCTTAGGCAAATCATTTCAAGTCTCTGAGCCTCAGTTTCCCATTCTGTAAAATTGTTATTTGTAGCAAAAGACATAATGCATACAAAAAGTTTAAGTTATGCAAATTTATGAAAATCCAAATTTATTTTGTACTTGTTGTTGGTATATATTAAATTGATAGATCAGAGGAGTGACATTAAAAAGGGTGTTACCATTTCAGTAACACATTTGTCAAAATCTCCCATGACAATCTTGCAGAGAATTGCTGTCTAGGGAGAAATGGTAAAAGAAACCAGGGAGACCCTGTTGGTTACGTACTCCAAATTCATTCCCTTTTTTTTTTCCTTAACCCTACCTCTATTTTATTTAAGTTCTGCCCTTCTCCTTGGGACCATATTTATCCAGGGAGGATCCTTTATGATGGCCCTATTTTCACTGTCAATGATTACTGTAGTCATGGACTCTGATGCATTTCTGGTTGATAAGATGTGGAAAAGAGTATAAGAGGGCTTCTAAGAAGGGTTTCCATGCTTTTAAAAAGAAACCCTCAGAAAATATATAATAACTTCTTCTGGACAGTGTCATGTCTTGAAATGTTGCAGCCAGCTTATCAGCATGAAATGATCTCTAGCCCGGGGTCAGAGCTGACACACTGAGATGAGAATGGAGGGGCAGAAACACGGAAAGAACATAGATCCTTGACGATGTCAGGAGTCACTGATTAACTAACCCTGGAGCTCCTTCTGTCCTGATTTCTAGTTATGTGAAATAACTCATAATCTTATCTTTTGATCCAATTGAGTCCTAGTTTTCTGTTACATGCAATGGAAAGCAGTGAAACCCCCTTAGACATGCTATATGAGTCCACTAGGGTACCCACAACAAAATACTATAGGCCGGGTGGCTTTCTTAACAGAAATTCATATTCTCACGGTTATGAAGGCTGGAAGTCCCAGATCAAGTTGCAGCAGGTTTAGATTCTCCTGAGGCCTCTCTTCTTGGCTTACAGACGGCCACCTTCTCGCTATGTCCTCACATGACCTTCCCTCTGTGAGTGCACATCTCTGGTGTCTCTTCCTCTCTCATAAGGTCACAAGACAGATTGGATTAGGGCCCACACTAAGGGCCTCATTTTAACCTAACCACCTCTTTAAAGGCTCTATCTCCAGTTTTTTTTTTTAGATGGAGTCTCTCTCTGTCACCCAGGCTGGAGTGCAGCTGTGCGATCTTGGCTCACTGCAACCTCCGCCTCCTATGTTTAAGCAATTCTCCTGCCTCAGCCTCCCGAGTAGCTGGGATTACAGGCACATGCCACCATGCCTGGCTAATTTTTGTATTTTTAGTAGAGACGGATTTCACCATGTTGACCAAGCTGGCCTCGAACTCCTGACCTCAAGTGATCTGCCCACCTCGGCCTCCCAAAGTGCTGGGATTACAGGCGTGAGCCACCACACCCAGCCGAAATATGAATTTTGTCGGGGACACAGTTCAGCCTATAACATTTGCTCAAGCAAAAAAAAAAAAAAAAAGGAGTTTATTTTAAAATTTCAGAAAAAAAGCTTCACAGAATCCAAGTGTACATTATCGAAGTCAAACATCCAGAGAACTGGGAAGCCAAAAGGCAGCTGTTCTCTTCATATTTTTCCCTCTTCATGGCTTCAAATTTATATTTCTCTCAGCACGCATGCTTTGGTTTTTTCTTTCTCCTCACCCCTCTGCTTATACAAAGTTCATCACGAGTGCCAGATGATGGTAGCTTCAGCCCCTAAGTCACATGACACTTACGTTTGGCTACCCCCAGCTAGCAAACTCAGGCTCCTTACCTCTTTGCGAAATTCTTGAGATAGAGAATCTGATTGGCCCAGTTTGCATCAAGTGCCTACCCTTGGTCCAATAGGCTGTGACCAGGGGCATGGGTCAGGTGGTACACAAGGGCTGCCTCTTGTGATCTGTGGCTAAGTTAGCTCACCCAGAGGACTTGAATGGGAATAAATTCTTTAGCAACTCTAGTGGAAGAGGGTAATGTGGATACAATTATAGTGTAGTCAAATGGATTTGAAGCAGATGAAACTGTCATACACAAAGGTGTTGATTCATTACTGACAGGCTGGAGGACATCTTTAGTAAAGTCCCACTTTATCTTGCTCTCGGTTCTGATTCATTTTTAATGTTCTCAATATTTTAATAAACAGATTAGGACATAGAAAATATACCTACTGAACTCTCAGTTAGCAAAATGATGGAAACATTAGTTAAGATAGTTAGAAATGAGATTCAGACTCAAAATCATCTTAAAGGGCTAGAAATCTGGGTAGAATCAGTAAGATAAAAATTAGCTCACGTAAATATTAATTTCCAAATTTGGATTTCAGTGTTCCCTTGCAAAGTGATGGAATGGAGTTTTCAAAATGAACTCTTAAATAAATCATAGCACTCTGTGGATATTTGTCTCTCTTTCCAAGAAGGAAGTCCTTTTTTATTATTATTATTATACTTTAAGTTCTAGGGTACATGTGCACAACGTGCAGGTTTGTTACATATGTATACATGAGCCATGTTGGTGTGCTGCACCCATTAACTCGTCATTTACATTAGGTGTATTCCCTAATGCTATCCCTCACCCCTTTCCCCACAATAGGACCCGGTGTGTGATGATCCACTTCCTCTGTCCAAGTGATCTCATTGTTCAATTCCCACCTATGAGTGAGAACGTACGGTATTTGGTTTTCTGTTCTTGCAATAGTTTGCTGAGAATGATGCTTTCCAGCTGCATCCAAGTCCCTACAAAGGACACGAACTCATCCTTTTTTATGGCTGCATAGTATTCCATGGTATATATATACCACATTTTCTTAATCCACTCTGTCACTGATGGACATTTGGGTTGATTCCAAGTCTTTGCTATTGTGAATAGTGCTGCAATAAACATACGTGTGCATGTGTCTTTATAGCAGCATGACTTATAATCCTTTGGGTATATTCCAAGTAGTGGGATGGCTGGGTCAAATGGTATTTCTAGTTCTACATCCTTGAGAAATCGCCACACTGTTTTCCACAATGGTTGAACTAGTTTACAGTCCCATCAACAGTGTAAAAGTGTTCCTATTTCTCCACATACTCTCCAGCACCTGTTGTTTCCTGATTTTTTAATGATTGCCATTCTTACTGGTATGAGATGGTATCTCATTGTGGTTTTGATTTGCATTTCTCTGATGGCCAGTGATGATGAGCATTTTTTCATGTGTCTGTTGCCTGTATGAATGTCTTCTTTTGAGAAGTATCTGTTCATATCCTTTGCCCACTTTTTGATGGGGTTGTTTGTTTTTTTCTTCTAAATTTGATTGAGTTCTTTATAGGTTCTGGATATTAGCCCTTTGTCAGATGAGTAGATTGCAAAAATTTTCTCCCATTCTGTAGGTTGCCTGTTCACTCTGATGGTAGTTTCTTTTGCTGTGCAGAAGCTCTTTAGTTTAATTACATCCCATTTGTCAATTTTGGCTTTTGTTGCCATTGCTTTTGGTGTTTTAGACATGAAGTCCTTGCCCATGCCTATGTCCTGAATGGTATTACCTAGGTTTTCTTCTAGGGTTTTTATGGTTTTAGGTCTAACATTTAAGTCTCTAATCCATCTTGAATTAATTTTCGTATAAGGAGTAACGAAAGGATCCAGTTTCAGCTTTCTACTTATGGCTAGCCAATTTTCCCAGCACCATTTATTAAATAGGGAATCCTTTCCCCATTCTTGTTTTTGTCAGGTTTGTCAAAGATCAGATGGCTGTAGATGTGTAGTATTATTTCTGAGGACTCTGTTCTGTTCCATTGGTCTATATCTCTGTTTTGGTACCAGTACCATGGTGTTTTGGTTACTGTAACCTTGTAGTATAGTTTGAAGTCAGGTAGCGTGATGCCTCCAGCTTTGTTCTTTTGGCTTAGGATTGTCTTGGCAATGCAGGGTCTTTTTTGGTTCCATATGAACTTTAAAGCAGTTTTTTCCAATTCTGTGAAGAAAGTCATTGGTAGCTTAATGGGGATGGCATTGAATCTATAAATTACCTTGGGTAGTATGGCCATTTTCACAATTTTGATTCTTCCTATCCACGAGCATGGTATTTTCTTCCATTTGTTTGTGTCCTCTTTTATTTCACTGAGCAGAGGTTTGTAGTTCTCCTTGAAGAGGTCCTTTACATCCCTTGTAAGTTGGATTCCTAGGTATTTCATTCTCTTTGAAGCTATTGTGAATGGGAGTTCATTCATGATTTGGCTCTCTGTTTGTCTGTTACTGGTGTATAAGAATGCTTGTGATTTTTGCACATTGATTTTGTATCCTGAGACTTTGCTGAAGTTGCTTATCAGCTTAAGGAGATTTTGGGCTGAGACAATGGGGTTTTCTAAATATACAATCATGTCATCTGCAAACAGGGACAATTTGACTTCTTTTCCTAACTGAAATTATTTCTATCTGTTGCCTGATTGCCCTAGCCAGAACTTCCAGCACTATGTTGAATAGGAATGGTGAGAGAGGGCATCCCTGTCCTGTGCCAGTTTTCAAAGGGAATGCTTCCAGTTTTTGGCCATTCAGTATGATATTGGCTGTGGGTTTGTCATAAATAGCTCTTATTATTTTGAGATACGTTCCATCAATACCGAATTTATTGAGAGTTTTTAGCATGAAAGGCTGTTGAATTTTGTCAAAGGCCTTTTCTGCATCTATTGAGATAATCATGTGATTTTTGTCTTTGGTTCTGTTTATATGCTGGATTACATTTATTGATTTGTGTATGTTGAACCAGCCTTGCATCCCAGGGATGAAGCCCACTTGATCATGGTGGATAAGCTTTTTGATGTGCTGCTGGATTTGGTTTGCCAGTATTTTATTGAGGATTTTTGCATCGATGTTCATCAGGGATACTGGTCTAAAATTCCCTTTTTTGTTGTATCTCTGTCAGGCTTTGTTATCAGGATGATATTGGCCTCATAAAATGAGTTAGGGAGGATTCCCTCTTGTTCTATTAATTGGAATAGTTTCAGAAGGAATGGTACCAAGTCCTCCTTGTACCTCTGGTAGAATTCAGCTGTGAATCCATCTGGCCCTGGACTTTTTTTGGTTGGTAGGCTATTAATTATTGCCTCAATTTCAGAACCTGCTATTGGTCTATTCAGGGATTCAACTTCTCCCTGGTTTAGTCTTGGGAGAGTGTAAGTGTCCAGGAAATTATCCATTTCTTCTAGGTTTTCTAGTTTATTTGCATAGAGGTGTTTATAGTATTCTCTGATGGTACTTTGTATTTCTGTGGGGTTGGTGGTGATATCCCCTTTATCATTTTTTATTGCATCTATTTGATTCTTCTCTCTTTTCTTCTTTATTAATCTTGCTAGCAGTCTATCAATTTTGTTGATCTTTTCAAAAAACCAGCTCCTGGATTCATTGATTTTTTGGAGGGTTTTTGTGTCTCTATCTCCTTCAGTTCTGCTCTGATCTTAGTTATTTCTTGCCTTCTGCTAGCTTTTGAATGTGTTTGCTCTTGTTTCTCTAGTTCTTTTAATTGTGATGTTAGGGTGTCAATTTTAGATCTTTCCAGCTTTCTCTTGTGGGCATTTAGTGCTATAAATTTCCCTCTACACACTGCTTTAAATGTGTCCCAGAGATTCTGGTATGTTGTATCTTTGTTCTCATTGGTTTCAAAGAACATCTTTATTTCTGCCTTCATTTCATTATGTACCCAGTAGTCATTCAGGAGCAGGTTGTTCAGTTTCCATGTAGTTGAGCTGTTTTGATTGAGTTTCTTAGTCCTGAGTTCTAGTTTGATTGCACTGTGGTCTGAGAGACAGTTTGTTACAATTTCTGTTCTTGTACATTTGCTGAGGAGTGCTTTACTTCCAAGTATGTGGCCAATTTTGGAATAAGTGTGATGTGGTGCTGAGAAGAATGTATATTCTGTTGATTTGGGGTGGAGAATTCTGTAGATGTCCATTAGGTCTGCTTGGTGCAGAGTTGAGTTCAATTCCTGGATATCCTTGTTAACTTTCTGTCTCATTGATCTGTCTAATGTTGACAGTGGGGTATTCAAGTCTCCCATTATTATTGTATGGGAGTCTAAGTCTCTTTGTAAGTCTCTAAGGACTTGCTTTATGAATATGGGTGCTCCTATATTGGGTGCATATATATTTAGGATAGTTAGCTCTTCCTGATGAATTGATCCCTTTACCATTATGTAATGGCCTTCTTTGTCTCTTTTGATCTTTGATGGTTTAAAGTCTGTTTTATCAGAGACTAGGATCGCAACCCTGCTTTTTTGTTGTTTTCCATTTGGTTAGTAGATCTTCCTCCAGCCCTTCATTTTGAGCCTATGTGTGTCTCTGCATGTGAGATGGGTCTCCTGAATACAGCAAACTGATGGGTCTTGACTCTATCCAATTTACCAGTCTGTGTCTTTTAATTGGACCGTTTAGTCCATTTACATTTAAGGTTAAGATTGTTATGTGTGAACTTGATCCTGTCATTATGATATTAGCTGGTTATTTTGCTCACTAGTTGATGCAGTTTCTTCCTAGCATTGATGGATTTTACATTTTGACATGCTTTTGCAATGGCTGGTACCTGTTGTTCCTTTCTATGTTTAGTGCTTCCTTCAGGATCTCTTGTAGGGCAGGCCTGGTGGTGACACAATCTCTAAGCATTTCCTTATCTGTAAAGGATTTTATTTCTCCTTCACTTATGAAACTTAGTTTGGCTGGATATGAAATTCTGGGTTGAAAACTCTTTTCTTTAAGAATTTTGAATATTGGCCCCCACTCTCTTCTGGCTTGGAGCGTTTCTGCTGAGAGATCTGCTGTTAGTCTGATGGGCTTCCCTTTGTGTGTAACCCAAGCTTTCTCTGGCTACCCTTAGCATTTTCCCCTTCATTTCAACTTTGGTGAATCTACCAATTATGTGTCTTGGAGTTGCTCTTCTTGAGAAGTATCTTTGTGGCGTTCTCTGTATTTCCTGAATTTGAATGTTGGCCTGCCTTACTAGGTTGGAGAAGTTCTCCTGGATGATATCTTGCAGAGTGTTTTCCAACTTGGTTCCATTTTCCCCATCACTTTCAGGCACACCAATCAGACGTAGATTTGGTCTTTTCACATAATCCCATATTTCTTGGAGGCTTTGTTCATTTCTCTTTACTCTTTTTTCTCTACACTTCTCTTCTCTCTTCATTTCATTCATTTGATCTTCAATCACTGATACTCTTTCTTCCAGTTGATCTAGTCGGTTACTGAAGCTTGTGCATTTGTCACATAGTTCTCGTGTTATGGCTTTCATATCTATAAGTTCTTTTAAGGTCTTCTCTGCACTAATTATTCTAGTTATCCATTCATCCATTGTTTTTTCAAGGTTTTTAGTTTCTTTGCGCTGGTTACGTAGTTCCTCCTTTAGCTCTGAGAAGTTTGATCAACTGAATCCTTCTTCTCTCAACTCGTCAAAGTCATTCTCTGTCCAGCTTTGTTCCGTTGCTGGCAATGAGCTGCATTCCTTTGGAGGGGGAGATGCGCTCTGATTTTTTGAATTTCCAGCTTTTCTGCACTGCTTTTTCCCCATCTTTGTGGTTTTATCTGCCTTTGGTCTTTGATAATGGTGACATACTGATGGGGTTTCAGTGTGAGTGCCCTTTCTGTTTGTTAGTTTTCCTTCTAACAGTCAGGACCCTCAGCTGTAGGTCTGTTGGAGTTTGCTTGAGGTCCACTCCAGACCCTGTTTGCCTGGGTGTCAGCAGTGGAGGCTGCAGAAGATAGAATATTGCTGAACAGCGATTTCTTGCTCTGGAAGCTTCGTCTCAGGGGTGTACCCCACTGTGTGTGGTGTGAGGTGTCAGTCTGCACCTAGTGGGGGATGTCTCCCAGTTAGGCTACTCAGGGATCAGGGACCCACTTGAGCAGGCAGTCTGTCCATTCTCAGATCTCAACCTCCATGCTGGGAGAACCACTGCTCTCTTCAAAGCTGTCATACAGGGGCACTTACCTCTGCCGAGGTTTCTACTGCTTTTTGTTTCACTATGCCCTGTGTCCAGAGGAGGAGTCTACAGAGACAGGCCAGCCTTCTTGAGCTGTGGTGTGCTCCACCCAATTCGAGCTTCCCTGCGGCTTTGTGTACCTACTTAAGCCTTAGCAATGGTGGGCGCCCCTCCCCCAGCCTGGCTGCTGCCTTGCAGTTAGATCTCAGACTGCTGTGCTAGCAATGAGGGAGGCTCTGTGGGCGGGGGACCCTCTGGGCCAGGTGTGGGATATAATCTCCTGATGTGCCGTTTGCTAAGACCCTTGGTAAAGCACAGTATTATGGTGGGAGTTACCCGATTTTCCTGGTGTTGTGTGTCTCAATTTCCTTTGGCTAGAAAAAGGAATTCCCCTCCCCCTTGTGCTCCCCAGGTGAGGTGATGCCTCGCCCTGCTTCAGCTCTCTCTGATCAGGCTGCACCCGCAGACCAGCACCAATTGTCTGACATGCCCCAGTGAGATGAACCCGGTACCTCAGTTGAAAATGCAGAAATCCCCCGTCTTCTGTGTCACTCATGCTGGGGGCTGGAGACTGGAGCTGTTCCTATTCGACCATCTTGGGAGCGCCCCCTCCCGCCCAAGGAATTTGTTTTTAATTAGTCGCATGCTAAAGTTAGTTTGGCTAAGTAAATGTTTTCCTAGGGTTAGAAGATTTTTATAATTTCAGTTTCCCTTTTGTTTGCAGATCAAGTAGTTTAAATGACCCAGTAAATAATTTGGAGTCACCACAGTTAATTCATCAACCTTGAAAATCCTTGAACCAAGAGGCCCCTTGATACTGTAAGGGAAGGCTACCATAATTAATAGCATACGTCTAACCGGGGTACCATACCTTTCCCTATATTGCTGGATATTCTGTAAGCTCGGCTTTCCCAAATCAGGAAACAGAGATAAGGGTAAGCTCACTTTCCAGCTATTTTGTTATGCCTTTTTTATTTCTTTCATCTTTTGGAAATGACCTTATGAATTTCTTCTTATTATGAAACACATCTTTATTAAAAACTGGAGTCCAAACATTACAAAAAAATATGTAGCATAGAAAGTGAAATGAAATACTACATAACCAATGTAAATGATTAGGTGACTCTTCTTTCAGATTACATTCCTAAGCATTTTCTTAAAAAATTATCAATATTTTTATTTTAATGAATATAGGATCATGCCCTACATATTCTTTTGTAATTTGCTTTTGCCATGTAATAATATGGCCTGCAGGCTGTAATGACAGACTTGTTTGTTGCAGAACAATCCATTAGCCAAGAGCAACTCGAAAAGTCTGACAAAATATTCGATTGATTTGGTTTGAAGGCATTAAAGAGCTACCATGTCAGCAAGGACTTGAGGGGCTAATATTTTTGAGAAAAGGGAAGTACAAAGAGGTGTGCTCAACATTCAGTCTGCTTTGCTCTCAAGGTCTTTAGCTGATTCACAAGTAGTAGCTGAGAGCAGAGAAGCTGAGCTAGGCTTCTTGCAGTCTTATCATACTAAGGGAAAAAATTAGAATTCAGAGCCCTATAAGGAAAAGAGTCCGTGATAAGCATCCTAAGGTTTTAGTTGACATCCACCAAGGGCTGTACCCTAGAATGTAGGGGTGAACCAGAAATAGACCAACCCTCACAAAGAACAAAGTCTAGCTTTGATTAAACATTATCCCTGATTGGATTAGGTGATCTGCCTCTATGCTAACCATTTACTAAAAATAAAAATGAATCTTCTTTGAAAGAAAATAAAATTACCAAGAGGCTCAAATTATCTTAATCTTATGTACACATCTGGCATCTAATTTCAAACTACCAGTCATTTAAGGAGACAAGACCACATGATTGAAGAAATAGATGAGAGGGGTGGACCCTAAGAGTGTCTGGATATTGGAGTTACTAGACATAGACTTTAAAATAACTGTGATTACGTGGTCATTCTCCACTCACATTACTCAAGAGATACTTAGTACATGAACTTGGCACATGAGCTGTGTATATAATACTCCCTCAACAAATATTTAATGATATGAACTGATAATACAAAATAATGGTACTAATATATTTGCAATTTTAACCCTAAGTAATGTACGGGCAATTGGAGTTTCAGAACACCCTATTAAGTCTTATTGTCTGAGAGCTCCATTAAGTCACCTCAGGTACCTTGAGATGATTTAATGGAGCCCACAGGCACTAAGTTACATGGAGAAAGTCACTCTCTTTTCTGTTTTTCTTTTTAAGAGAAGGTTCTCACTCTGTTGTCCAGACTGTAGTGCAGTAGTGCAATCATAGCTCACTGCAGCCTCAAACTCCTGGGCTCAAGTGATCCTCCTGCCTCAACCTCTTGAGTAGCTGGGACTACAGGCATGCACCATCATATCCAACTAAGTTTCTAAGAAAAATTTTGTAAAGACAGGCTCTCACTATGTTGTCCAAGCTAGTCTTAAACTCCTGGCCTCAAGTGATCCTCCTACCTTGGCCTCCCAAAGTGCTGGAGTTATAGGTGTGAGATACCTGGCCCCTTTTCTGTTTCCTTTTAGTCCTTCTGATTGTGTCATAGAGGAAATCTCAGCTTGGTGCTAACATGTCTTTTATAGCATCCTAAGGCTATTTGATAATTTTTTTTTTAATAGAGAAAGATCTCAAGCTTGGTAGTCAATATCTTGGTATCTCTACTCTGGTGTTCTTAAGGAAAATGCTATGAACTCCTTTGGACATCTGGTGAAGTCTATGAACCCTATATCAAAATAATGCTTGTAAATACTTACGATAAAATACCTAGTATTGCAAGATAAAGAATATGTTGAAATAGAGTTCCGTCCATCATCCTCTTGCCACTACAGTTTGTGATTGTTGTATTTATTTTCATGGTTACTTTCTACTTATGGATAGTGCAGTCAGTTTCTGTTTATAGCCATGACATACAATTTGCATTTTAAATACACTTATTTAAATAGGGAAGATGAATTAAGGAAATAAGTAAGTAAAAGTAGGAAATATGACAAAGCTAAAAGTGGTGTGCTGTGATTGAGTGAAGAATGCAGACTTAACCCAAGAGGTGACTTTAGTAATGGGAATTTCAGGCACCCTTTCAGGTCGGGGACTGCACTAAACCAGGCTTGACACAAGCCTCACCTGTCCATCAGTCAATGTCCATTGATTGAGCAGCCCCACCAAGTACCAGACACTCTTCCAGGTGTGGGGGCAGGGCATCGAACAAGGCGATTTATTCTCAAGGTGTTTACATTGTAGGGAAAAGATACAGACAACAGGCAGGCCAAAACATTCGATTAAAAGGTAACTTCAGATACTGATTTTTGTCCTGAAGGGCAAAAAGGTGACTAGAAGGGTGACTAGAGAGGTGACTTGGGGTAGGTGTGGGAGAGTAGTAATGGGGATCGTGGCTTGGCCTGGGGCTGCTTTAGAAAAAGGCCAGGCTCCCACTGCAGCAGTGCCCGGAAAAATGCAGAGACAAGCCAGGATTTCTGGATCATTACCATGAGGAAAGGAATAAATGTGTGTTCTCTTTCAGTTGCTCCTCTTGACACCTGGGTAAATGGCTGTTTACACAGGCAGATCACCCAGCCGCTCCCTCAAAGGTAAACAGCTGCTTCCTGCCTCCCCTGCTAGCACAGATTGGGGCCCTGAAACAGTGTGTACCCAGGCGAAAGAGGAGGTATTCTCCATTAAGGTTTTCATTCATTCGTTCAGGCAAGATTTCTTGAGTGCCTCCTAAAATTCAGGCACCAAGGTAGGTACTGGGAACACAGTAAGGAGCAAGAAAGAGGTCCCTCCTCCCCAACCTCTTTCCCCTCTCCACTTAGAATCCAAGCTAGAAGTGCCTCAGAGTCTCAGGCCACTCCTCTCATGGTACAGATGGAAATATCTGAATCAGAAGAGGCAAAGTGACTTGCCCAAGATCCGGAGCTAGCCCACTTCAAGCAAGTCAGGTCTCAAAACGATGTCAGCTGCTTTCACTGCCTACTACCTCACTTGCTCAATCTTGATCAGTATTTGAATTGACACTTTTTAGTGTATTCTCCATTACTAAACTATTATGGCTTAGGTAAGGAGAAACCGGAGGTCCACCCTACAAGCACACTGAAATGTAATCCAATTCTAAGTCCCTATATTACAACATGGACTATTGTGACTGACCACATTTGCCTTATAGTTACCTTCTTCCGCAAGGTTATGCCCAATTTCAGTTTCCCATGTTGAAAAATAACTATAAAGCCTCCAGTTGGGACAAACATACATTACATTTAAGCATACCTTCCATTTTTTATAATGCATTATATTTTTAATTGTTTCAATCACTGTGAAATTAACAAATGTTCATGAGCACCCACTGTGGGAGCTCACAGTGTGGGAGCTCCGCCCCGGTGGAGGTCTTGGGATTTAATGATAAACCAAAGACAAACATATGCTCAATCTGGTCTCTGCCCTCATATCTAGTCTGGGAGGTAAGCATTTGTCAAATAATCGCACATATATGATTGTGTATATATGTATAAAACTAAATGCTTTGAGTTGTTTAATTTAAAAAAGATCAAAAAGAGGTTTGCTTTGAGGAATGAGATCAAGGAATAAAAACTAGTCACTTAAAAAAATTACATATATAAACATAAATTTACCACCATAATAGATACTTGTGTTAGTTCAGGTCCTCCGTGACGCACACTAAGACGGGAATAAACAGGTAAGGGATTTATTGGGGAAAATGCCTGTGAGTGAAAATTGGAGGTCAAGCACAATGGCTCACGCGTGTAATCCCAGCACTTTGGGAGACTGAGGTAGGTAGGCTGCTTGAGTCCAGGAGTTCAAGACGAGCTTGGGAAACACAGCAAAACCCCATCTCTACAAAAAAAAACATTAAAAATTAGCCAACTATGGTGCCGCATGCCTGTCGTCGCAGCTACTGGGAGGCTGAAGTGGGAGAATCGCTTGAGCCAAGGAGTTCGAGGCTACAGTGAGTCATGATCACGCCACTGCACTCCAGCCTGGCCAACAGACCGAGACCCTGTCTCAAAAAATAAATAAATAAACGGAAAAAAAAAGAAAGAAAATGGTGGGGGGAGGCTGGAGAAGGCCAGGAAAGCCATCAGACAGGGAAGCAGCTCTGTGAAGAAGAGAGAGGAGGATGGGTGGATGGGTGGTCTTAGATTCAGTGTCATCCTAAGGAAGTTCTGGCAAAGGCACAATTCCCCATCAGAAGAGTCCCGCTTTTTCAAGGATGGAACTGGCTTAGTTTTCCTGCTGGGCTTAGCTATAAGCTGGGAACAGCCATTGGGAAGTGTGGTCTCTGCAGACATGTGGTGATGGATTTGGAGTACAGCAGCTGGGGCCGTCCATCAGAAAGAGATCTATGAATTACATGCTCATTGCCACTGCAATGCTACAATAGAGCAAAGCACAATAATAACAAGATAAATTAGCGGGACATGATCTGGTCTAGGACAATGAAGATTGTTTCAGAAAGTAGTCTCTTGTCTTACATTCACAAGAGAAAAGTGCAATGTTCCAGGAAAAGAGTGGCAAGTGCAAAGACCCTGTGGCAGAAGGCAACGTGGGATGGTCAAGAAACTGAAAGAAGGCCAGAGCAGCCTAATGGAAAGAATATAGGAGAGAGTGGAATGGGAGGCTGAGAAGTGAGCATTGCTGGGGACCCCTACAAGGCCTTTAAGCAGAGGACATTGTTTTAAACACACATCTAAAACTCACTACTTACACGACAGACATAGGGCAGAGGGTGGAGTACTAGGTGTGTGCCTGGGTTTCCAGGTGGCTGAACTGTAGCACGACTGGTGGGACTGAAGGAGTGGAGAGGCTAAGGCCTTGATGTCACCTACTTTTGTTAGGATTAGAACAGAGGTCACAAACTGTTGGACCCCATGGCAAATTTAATTTTCTTTTTTAATTTTAATTTTTTTATTTTTTGAGACAGAGTGTCACTCTGTCATACAGGCTAGAGTGCAGTGGCACGATCTCAGCTCGCTGCAGCCTCAACCTCCCTGGCTCAAGCAATGCTCCCCCACCTCAGCCCCCTGAGTAGCTGGGACTACAAGCACACGACACTCCACCCGGCTAATTTATTTTCTTTTCCTTTTTTGTAGAGATGGGGTCTCACCTTGTTGTTCAGGTTGATCTCGAATTCTTGGGCTCAAGCAATCCTCCCATCTTGGCCTCCCAAAGTGCTGGAATTACAGGCATAAGCCACTGCACCCAGCCCTAAAGGTAACTTAAAGATGTGTTTACTTTGACCCAGGCAGTAGTTTTAAAAAGTTTTAATTTGTTGTTCACATTTAAAAATTGGACAATTTCTACATAAAAATCTGAATTACTCGTGTCTCTTAAAAAAATAACATCTAGCAATGGTAGGCCCACATTCCTGCCTGAAAATAATTAGCTGGGAAAGAGTAGGGACTGCCCACTTTAGACATGGTATAAATAGCATGGGAGTTGATCAATAAATATTTGCTGAATGAATGAATACATGAATGAAAAGTCAGAGACCTATAGGTCATCATGGACTGTGGTAAAGGAACCTGTCTGAGCCTGAAAGAGAATGTGATCTAAGATTAAATCCAGGATGTGCTGGTAAATGTTTAACAACCAACTCTTCAGGGAGGAAAAAAAAGTCCCAATTTGTAGTGTTTGCCGATTGTTGTGATGTAAATACTCCCATCATGACCAATTTCAAGCTACCAACGTGCTGACACTGAACTTGGAGTTGGAAGGAGATGAACAGGCATAATCAGGTCTCGTGAGATGGTCCAAGCTGGCCCCAGCACACTACTGTTATATATGAGGCTAGAATTACCACGTAACTGGAATAGCAACTCTCTGGACCATATGCCTGGAACATAGCAGGTGCCGAATAAATGTTTGTTGATCCAGGAGCTGACTGTGTTGAAGCCCACAGATGGGAAATCATTAGAGAAGGCAGGTGAGAGTAAAAAGAGGGGCAGAGAACTGGGGGTGAACCATAAGTCAGAGGAATGTTGTACATATTTTCAGATCCCTCACTGGTCAAGTGAAGGCAAAGGGTTCGAGCTCTCCAAATTTTTAGAGGGACATGATGTAACTCCATGATATAAGTCAATGATTTTCAACATTAAAAAGTGTAATTATTTTTTCGAACTAAATATTACAAATAAATTCTGAGAAAAGGAAATGTAAGTCTGTTGAGAACCCTGATCCTGTAACTAGTTTAGTCTTCCCTGAAGCCACTTGTAGTAGCCTGTTCACATGGGACTCCCCAGTGAACATTTTCTCATATCCACACTCTTGTGAAGGTCCTTCACCTTGAATCTGGACTGGGCCTATGACCTGATTCGACCCATAGAATGCACAGATGAGAACAAGCGGGTTTCTGGTGTAAGCTCAAAGAAGGCACAGTGGCTTCCAGAGCCCTGAGCTACTAGTAAGAAAGTCCAGCTACCGTGCTGGGAAGGCCATGGAGAACGGCCATGGAGAGCTCATAGAGAAAGAGAGGGACCCTGAGACTACATGGAGCAAGGGAGAGGAACACCCATCCATCCCAGTGTCCCAGCTGAGCCCCACTCCAAACCCATCTGCCAACTGAGCACATCTACAAGAGTAACCACCGACAGGCCAGCACAAGCCCAGCCGAGTCCAGTTCAAATTGCAGATTGTAAGCAAATAAAGCAGTTGATGTTTTAAGGTTTTTAGATGATCTTAGAGTTTAGATTATGTTAAATATGTGAGATCCCTAAATAGCCATAAAAAATTGATCTGTACAATGGAGAACTGCACAGCTATTAAAAGAAGAAGGCAAATCCATGTTTACCGACATGAAAAAAAATCACCAACATTTACTCTAACGTGAGAAAGCAAGATTCAGAAGAATCTGTGGGGTATAGTACGGGATTTACCATTGCATAAAAAAGGGAAGGTAAGTGTGTGTGCGTGTGTGCATGCATGCGTGTGCGTGTGTGTGTGTGTGTGACTGTAAATTTGTAAATGCATAGAAGATTTCTGGAAAGATACTTAAGACATTAGTAACAGACTGGAAGACTTGAAGAAGAGGGGAGACTGTGTATCCTTTTGTGCATATTTTCATTGTATATCCTTTTGTACATATTTTTACCTTGTTTGCAGGTGTCCCTTATTCAAATCATAGAAATAACATTTTAACAAAAAAGTGAGGCCTGCTTATATAATGTTGCACACAACTAGCTACCACACTATGGGAACACACTATTATATTAAACTTGATGATTCGGGTTTTACCTAAATTTCACTCAGACTCGAATACAAGAATAGAGGAAAGAATTTAAAACCCATCTGGCTAATGCATACCCTTGCCAACTATTCTATTAGAAAGGAAGACGGCAGTGGGGAGGTGGTTCTTACGATAGAAAAGTTCTTGGCCTCCCTGGTGCCTGAGGTTGGGTTCTCCAAGAAGCAAATTCAGAGTGAAGGATTTTAATGAGAGTAATCTATTTGGTGCTTCCGGGAAGTGGTCCCAGGAAGCACCAAAACAGAAGTGGGGAAAGGACACAGAGAAGGAAAGGAAGTCACTGAAGGGGCTGTGAGTTACCATTGTGGGCAACTGGGGTTTCGTCCCACTGGAGACCTCTGGGAGACACTGTAGGACATTTCAGAAGTGGCCCATCCAAAGTGGGAGGAATCTGGAGAATTTATCCTCTGCTCCCAGGGGCATCAATTCTCCAGCGTTTCCAGTTGCCTCTGCTTGCTGGCGGAGACACCAGAGCAAGTGCTGGTTGGGGGAAGTTGTCAGCGTGTAGAGGAAGTGAGTGCTGAGCAGATACAGGCAGGGCACCATCAGTGCATTTGCTTACCTAGACAGCAAAGCCACGGACAAAGACTCGTGTCCTTATGTGGCAGGGAGAGAGAGAGCGAACCATACAGGGAACCATACAGGGAAGTCAGGGAAGTGCATTACTTTATGACAAGTTGATTTTTTTTTTTTTTTTTTTTTTTTTTTTGAGATGGAGTTTCAGTCTTGTTGCCCAGGCTGGAGTGCAGTGGCGCTATCTCAGCTCACTGCAACATCTCCCTCCCAGGTTCAAGCGATTCTCCTGCCCTCAGTCTCTCAAATAGTTGGGATTATAGGCACCTACCACCAAGCCTGGCTAATTTTTTTATTTTTGTATTTTTGGTAGAGATGGAGTTTTTGCCATGTTGACCAGGCTGGTCTCAAACTCCTGACCTCAGGTGATCTGCCTGCCTCAGCCTCCCAAAGTACTGGGATTACAGGCATAAGCCACTGTGCCAGCCGACAAGTTGATTTTTTTAGTCTTATCAGATGTTCTCTAGGAGACCATAGGAAGCTACCTTGTCTACACATTACACCTCTGTAAAAGAGGAAGAAAGGAATTTCCCGGGGAATTCAGCTCCTCTGCACTTCTGCATTGTCCATGTGAAGGTGCTTATTGAGTATGTATCGTGGTGTCTTGTACCTCAGTGGCAACAGGAAAGTCCCGGGGCAGGAAGTGAGTGGTACATAATGCAGGAGAGGGGAGAGGAGGTGCCTGATAACCCTGAGAGTCTGGGAGCTGCTGCCCCAGTGAGCCCCTCCATCTATAACACTGGCGGAAACTGTAGTAAGCAGGCTTTGCAACAGTGGGAAGGGTGCATGCCGATGTTAGGGCCTCCCATCCAAAAGCAAGGCCAGGATGGATCCAGGGTGGTGAATAAATGAAACCTAATCCAGGACCTAACAAAGGAGACTATGTCAAGTCCAAGAGGAGCGCCCTGACAGTTTCCAGCGTCATAGAGCACATTGTACCACACTATGCTATTTCACCAAGGAGAAATTTCATAAACATTTTAAAAAGTAGATTCTCAAGACTAGGTGTTATTTTAATATTGCTTATTGACAATTATAAGGTAAAGAATGTTGGCAAGCAGGTAGAAAAGAAAAGTAATTACTAGCACCCAATACTGGTTCTCCAGAAATAGATCATAGTGTACCAGCCAATTTCCATTTTTGATAAAATTACTTTGCTGACATACATTGATCTAAGCATTGCTGCTGGCCATGCCACTGATAATATTTTTCTGGACAACATGCCAAAACACAGGTGAAATATTTTTTTTGACTGTACAGCAGATTTCAATCAACTGTACTCAGCTCTCTAGAGATATGCCACAGGTGCTTGTTTTTACTCTTGTGTTGATTGTGTTCAATATTCTTTCCTCAGTGATTTGGAAGAAGATGTAGCAGGCATACTCACATTTATGGAAGAAATCATTGGCATGTTTGATGGTAGAATCAGGATTCAAATTATACTGACCGGCCAGGATGTTAGGTCAACACCAACCATATGCAATTTAAGAGTAATAGAATCTGTATTTAACATTAAAAAGTCAGTTGTGTTGGTACAGGATTGGGGAGTTGCATTGACAGCAATTGAGTTGGAAAAGACCTGGGAGTTTTAATTAACTCAAAGTTCAATAGGATCCAACAACAAAACAGCTTATTTTTTAAAGCAATTTTAGGCTGCAGTAATAAAAGTCTTATTCTCAGTTGAAGGGCAGTGATGATCCTAATAGATTCTGTGAGGCTACATCTGGAGTATTGTGTACTTAGTTCTGGGTGAAAGAGTGAGCAATTACATACAGGAGGGATTTCAAATGCATGTCACACAAGGACTGGTTATCAGCATTTATCAGGGATAAATGCGAACAAAATGATAATATTTTACAGGAATAATAGTGACCTCCATCTATTTGACGAGCATTCAGGTGTAAAAGGGAGTAAACCTATTCTTTTTGCTCTATGCTTTAGTCAGCTATGGTCACATTAATACTATGTTGGCTTGTAACAACATCTATTTATCTCTTATGCATTCGCAGATAAGCTGGAGTTTGTCTGATCTAATGTAGGCTTGATTGGGCTTGGCTCCAGGTCATGACTGGGGTTCAGGTTTGCTCCATGTATTTCTTTTTCTTTGGGAATCAGTAGGTGCCCATGGGAATATTTTTCTTACAGTGATAGAAGAGGCACAAGAGGGTGCACGCATTAAAAGCCTCTGCTGATATCATGTCTGCCAATATCCATTGCCCAAGTTAAGCCATCCTAAATTTAAGGGGCTTCAGCCACTATGAGGCCGTGGGAAGGGAACTGCATGTGTTCCTATTACAGAGTAGTGGAATAAATAATTTAATTTATTCCACTCCAGAGTAGCAGGTCAAAACGAGGGTCAGTGGTCTGAAGCTATAGGAAGATAGATTTTGGTAATAAAAAACTGGATGCTCATTGGAACTGTCCAAGGATGGATGCAAATTACTGAAGTCTTTGTCCTAGAAGGGATTAGACAGAGTTCAATGGCTCATTTCCCAAGAGCATCCCAGATGGAATTCTGGTGTTATTTGGAAAGTTAGAGTTTGAGCCAGTCAGTATCTTTCCTACTGTAACATCCTCAAATTCCATAGTCCTGTTCTATCCCATACTCTTCCTTCTGACTCTGACATCCTGAGGCTTTTATTCTCTGTGCCATTCCTTGGGGAACCTAATTATATATGGCTTCTTTGTGTCTCTAAGAGATTCCATGAGTATTTCTTGTCTTCCTAATTGCTTTGGAAGCATTTCAATGTTGCAGGCTGAGTCTTAAATTTCTCTTGAATTGCTTATAGCCATTAGCTCGGTATCAGGCACCAAGCCTTTAGCATGGCATTAAATCATCACCCAACACCCAGTGCAGCCTCAAACCATCTTTGTAGCCTCTCTCCTACCTTTCCCATCTGATTATCCAGCCAATTTGAGATACCTGTCCTACGCGATACATAGCTCCTGCTTTTCAAGGCTTTGCTCACTTATAGACCGTTCTCCTTGTCCTCACATGTCTAGACCCCACCCATCCCACCCAGTGCAAACCAAGTGCTACCTTTTCCAATATGTTTTCACTGATTCTCCAATCAGAAAGAAGTCTCTCTGTCTTTTCTGAATGGTCTTAACACTTCTCATGGTATTTAAGATGTTTATGGTACAGAAAAGTGATTCTCAAATCTAACTTTTAATCAGTGATGACTTGAGAATACTTAAATCGTACATGCCCAGGTCCCATCCCAAGATGGTCTCATATTGCTACTCTGGAAACAGAAACTGCAAGTAATAGCAGTGTTAGCAATAAAGCAGGAACTCACATAGCAAAGCGTATGGAAATAAGTTATTCCAGGGTTGGTATGGCAGTTTAATGATGCCACCAAGAACCTAGGCTCTTTCTTCCTGATCTGCCATTCTCAATGTATCAGCAATGTCTTTCCTCATGGTTGCAAAACAGCTGCTATGGCTCCAAGCATCACATCCTCACACCAGCATACCAGGCAGGAACAAAGCAGGCATAGGAAAAGTGTTCTTCTCCCATATCTCTCTTGCTCGAGAAAGAGAACCAGGAAGTTTCCTACAGACATTTCCTCACACCTCATTGGCTGGAACTGGGTCACATGCACATCCTTGACCTATCATTGGCAAAGGGAAATGGGTCATCAAGATTGCTTAAGGCCAAGCAGGAGCCACTGTTGGGGTTAGACTGTCCTGAGCAAAATCTAGGCTCTGAACGATAGGCAAGAAAGAAGAGGGGATGGCCACAACTTCCCTTACATGGTGAATAAGAAGAGCAGCTTACGTAAGTAGATGCCCCTATGGGACGGTAATCTTGCTGTGGGCAGAAACATGTCCATGCACACAGAAGCTTTAGGAATCTTCAGAGAGGCTCCATAGTCACTTGTGAATCACTTGAAGCCTCTCTCTCCGAGCCATTGTCTTGAATGCTGTTTTTAACTGATTACAATGCATGCAGCTCCCGTACCCCACTTATTTTGGCTTTTGAGGATGTTCATTTCCCCAGAATCTCCAAATATAAATCAGGTTTTCACAGAGCCCTCACAGGTATAGAAATCATCTAAAGATATGCTAATGATTTGGGTTTCTAGAAAAATGTATATCTATGAAGGAGGCATGGATTAAGCACAGGTAGTATGTATGATTTTTTCTTTTCCTTTCATCACCTGTAACAAGGCAAGATGGAGACTGAATGCATCAGACAAAACAGGGATCAAATACCAGTTTCAACATTTGCTGCCTGTGTGACCTTGGGCAAATTCTGTAACCTCTCTGAGCCTTGGTGCCTTGTTCTCCTCATGCATAAAATGAACCCTCCTGCAGGGATGATATCTAGACCAAGACTGATAATAACAGTAATAATGGTTACCCTGTCACGGGTGTCCATTCCATGAAAGGCCTGATTCTAGGAATTTTATACACATTATCTTTTTTCCCCCCGCAGAAACATGGTCTCACTGTGTTGCTCAGGCTTGGGTGCAGTGGGGCAATCGCAGCTCACTGCAGCCTCAAACTCCTGGGCTCAAGCCATCCTACCATCTCAGCCTCCTGCCTGAGTAGCTGGGACTACAGATTTCAAATATTTTTTTTTCCATTTTTTTGTAGAGGCTGAGGTTTTGCTATACAGCCCAGGCTGGTTCTCAAACTCCTAGCCTCAAGTGATCCTCCTGCTTTGGCCTCCCAAAATACTGGGATTACAGGCATGAGCCACTGCACCTGGCCACGTCATCGTCACAAAAAATGCAATGAGTTAGGGGCTTGTGTTGCTCCCAACGGTTAGAGTATCAAAGGGACCAACCCGAAGTCACAAAGCTAACTGGTGAGGGTTGAACCCATGTGTCTGACTCCAAAGCCAGTTCTGCAGGATATTAATTGCGTATTTCTTGGTTTCTTTTTTTTTTTTTTTTTTTCCAATTATTTGGTGCTATGCCAAAATCATCAGAATTGTTCCTGTAGGCACTCCTTTTCTTAATTACATATTGCATTGTTCTCTTTCTCACTTTCCTTTGTTTGATCCAAGGTAAATTTTTAGTCTTTTAAAAAATGCTCATACATTATAAATCCTTGCTAATACACAGTTCTTTCAGACTGTCCTGCCTTGCTTGGGAAAGCAGATCTGGGTCAGGGAGAAAGAAGGACTGATGAACTCAAATAGCCTTTTCACTTTTATTCTCTGTTTTCACATCAGAATGCAGTGTCACCAGTGAATCCCCTCCTCGTAATCTCTTCTTTCCTGGAGAATACCAGCCTGGTTTCACTTCCCTTTTAAACTATCCACAGATCTTTGTGCCCCAATCACTTTAGCTGTATTGCACTAGGCCTCGCCAGTGGCACAATATCCTTTTCATAATAAGGTCTCCCACATGACACAGTAGACTTTTGTACCTGGCCAGAATCACCACATTCATCGCAGATACCACGTGCTGTCTATTGGATACCCTCATTTTCTCTTTTCAGGAAGGGCTGGTGTCGGCTTTCCTCCTGCCTCTTATGAACCAGGAACCTGTATCTTGGGGCTGCTGTTTTCCAGCCTCTGCCAAGTTTCCATTTTTGTGGGACATGAGTTAACCGGCATACCCATACCCAAGACTGGGACTTAGGTTAACTGAGGGTTGGCATTCTCCCCAAAGCCTGTTTTGCATATATTTTTGAAAACCTGTTGATTTTCTGCCTACCTTCTTTCCTCCATGAGTAGACTTCAATGAACACACCACTCTCCTTCTTCGGTGATTACCTGGTCTCACCTGCTCATCATACAAGAGCCATTGTTATTGTTAGGGCTGACAGATTCTCTTTGCATGTGATTTAGTCTGCATCTGTAGTGTCCACAGAACATATTCTAGAAGTTAAAAATATATAATATAATGAAAACCCTGATGCAACTTTTGCTTGAAATATGAGTATAGCGAAGACATTTGACAGAAGAGCCTGAAAATAGGTTAATAGTAGTATAATTGCATCTAATAAAAGCTACCATTGATTAAGCCTATAATAATGCTAGTAACTCCCCTAAACATGCTCTATACATTACCTCATTCAGTCTACATAATAAGACTCAGAGGAATGTATTACCATCCCAGATTTACAGGGTAACTGTATTACCATCCCAGATTCACAGAGAAAATTAAGGCTAAGAATGTTAGGTAATTTTCCTAGTAGACTGCAACTAGTAAGTATCAGAGAAGGGATTTGAACCCAGGCCTCAGCTTGTTTCCAAGTCCACAAACTTAGCTGTTGCTGCCCAGCTTCACTGATTTTCGTTCCGTGCACCGCCTCTGGGATGTTTCCGTATTTGCCTTCTGGTTAATATTTACTCCTTCCTCCCTAGCACACCACATTAAGGGTGTGGCATAGGCTTTTCACTTCCTGAATGTTTGTTACCCAGTTTCAACCAGCTTTACTCTCTTTCAGAGTGACATAAAAGTGACAGCCCTTTAAGCTCACAGAAAACCAGGAGCTGATTTCAGTACGCAATTGGCTACCATGCGCGATTTTGTCTTTCCTTTTATGTTGTTGAAAATTCCTCGATGGCAACATGGCCCACACATTATCTAACCTTCAGACAATCCCAGAGGATCTGCAGGAAACCCCCAAGGACCCCAGAGGGGTCACTGGCAACAAATGGATTAAGGAAATGGCCTGATTTATAGTATTATTGGGGGTCAGCATGGAGAATTATAGACAATTTTGTTTCTACTGTAGAATCGGCATGGTAGAGTGAATATGGGCTTGGGAGTCAAACCCAGGCCTGTAGGATGACCTGGGAAGCAGTCTATGCAGCTTTGGCCCATTTCAGCTTGTAAGATAGAGAAAATACATCATCCTAGAACTATTGCATGGATGTACGAGATTTTGTATATAAAGTCCCCAGCAGATACCTGGCACACTGTAGGTGCGCCCAAAACCAACGCAACAGTTTTTAGAAGCTTAGCTTGACTCAGGCTGAAATTTCAAAAGATCTAGGGTTCACTCTCCACCCATTTCTAAGCCATTGAGTGAAATGAACATGTTAGTTCTGGTGTTGACTTCAGTATCCTAAGTTGGGAGGTAGAACTCATCATTCCACTCCTCCTTAAGTATTTTGATAAGAATAACTGAGAAGTCCATGTAGCATTTTGAAAATATAAAATACTGTTAGATTGTTTTGTTTTATTTTCATAGTAAAGAGAAAGGAACAAGGAAGGGAGTGGAGAAAAGGAGAAAAGAATTCAGGACTGATATTTTCAAATTTCCAAAGTGAACAAGATTGGTGTTTGGTACTCTTTGATCTCTCCTTTTCTTAAAATAAAGGGAGGGGATGAGTGTGTTAGAGTCCACCCCATCTAGAATTAGAGAGAGAGGGAAAGAGGGAGGTAAAAAATCCTTCCTATTATCCCTCAAATTGTGCCACAGTGAAAACAACTCACTCTGCTTTTATATCAATGACCTTACTGCCTCAGTGTCCTCATCTGTTGAAATGTGTTTAGGAACAGCTGACTTGCACACCTGTCCAAGGTGTTAGAAAAGCCAGATAGATAAGACAATGGGAAAACTTATTTTGAAAATCAAGTAGTATTAAAATCAAGGTAGAGAGAAGGAACACCAGGCCAAGAGTGAGCAAATCTGAGTTTGAAGCTGGGCTTGGATGATCGCCGCTTTGTGACTTTGGGCAAGTCATTTCACCTCTCTGCACTGCAGGTTCCTCATCTTGCAATGTGGAAAGCAGAACCTCTCTGGGTTGGAGGATCCTGTGGGATCCCACATGACATGGCACCTTGAAATTGCACATACAGGCTGGGCGCGGTGGCTCATGCCTGTAATCCCAGCACTTTGGGAGGCCGAGGCGGGTGGATCATGAGGTCAGGAGATCGAGACCATCCTGGCTAACACAGTGAAACCCCGTCTCCACTAAAAATACAAAAAAAATTAGCCGGGCGTGTTGGCAGGCACCTGTAGTCCCAGCTACTCGGGAGGCTGAGGCAGGAGAATTGCTTGAACCTGGGAGGCGGAGGTTGCAGGGAGCCGAGTTCGCACCACTGCACTCCAGCTTGGGTGACAGAGCAAGACTCTGTCTCAAAAAAAGAAAAAAGAAATTGCACATACAGGGCACATCGTTTCTGCCATCCCCTAAGGTCAATCCTGGGTGATTGCTGGCCTTTTGTTTTGCTATGTTTTCCATCTTTCTCACAAAGTAAAAATGCAGACATGTAAATTCTCTATCTATGTGCACTTCAGGAACTTCCAAGGTCCCTTTGGGGTTATATCCTTCCTTAGCCTCTTGCAAACCTGAAAGCAAGGTGACTGTAGGACAAACTGTGTGGTCACTGGATGGGAAATGCATGCCTCTAGTAGAAGGGGAAGCCAGAACTCAGAGCCAAAGAACAGGCACCATGAGTCCAGGATGTCCAAATCTGACTGCTAAAGGAATGCCAGTGATACTGATTGTTTTCCATATAAAATCTAACATTTAAAAAATACAGGCTCAAGAAGAATGATAAACACTGCACAGGGCAAGTTTTATTGTTTTTCTTAAAAGAGCTGAAAACCATAATCTAATGCATCTGCCCTTTGTTACAGATTGGGGCCTGGAATCTGGGGAGTAGAGAAAGGCTGCCTGGCTGGTCAGCAATCGAAACACAGAGCTGGGGCCATCTAGTTCAAATGCAGTGTTCATCATTCTTTGCTAAGCACAAGGCGACCGTGATTGTTGTGGTTAGCAAGGTCTCCTGACTTCCTAGGCAGACCTTGTTCCACCACACTGGACTTTCTTTGCTAGAAAGGACGTGGAGAAAAGGAGTGACAAAAGAGGAGAAAGTGCTAGTGAAGGAAAGAGAGGAAGAGAGACGAAGGTCCCCAGTTGTTATTACCTAGGGAGTGCCCAGCGAGCCTTTCAGAGGAACACAGGTAGGTACCCCTTTCTCCTGCTTGCACCAGCCCACCACCAGCAATAACAACTGTGCACCCTCACTGTTGCCCCCATGCATGGAGCAGAGATACAGCAGAGATAGGGAGAAGAGAGTTTTCAAAGGTGAGTTGAAATAGTGACTTCTTTAAGTGTGGCAGGTTTGGCTGTATTCCGGTATCCTTGCCACTGCACCAGGTGAAGGGGAAGCAGACTGTAAAATACTTTGAATATTATCAAAGGTTATTTGGGGGGGAAAAAAAAAAAAACAGCAACCACCTCACCTGATTGTGCCAGGTTTATGATAGGAATCTAGGGGAGAGGTGTCCTCAATGACCTCCATTTCTTGAATGACTCTTGGCCCACCTGCTACCTCTGAGATGAGTCAGGGGACACAACTTTCTTGATTTCCGTCATCACTTGCCTGCTACTGCTGCAGCAGCTCAAGTGGAAAATGTCACATCTTGAAGTCATGGCTTTGGTGTCTGGTGGGTAGAGTTTCGACAGAGCCACTCGTGAGCTGTGTGGTTTAATCTTTCTAAACCTCACTGTCTTTAGCTCTAAAATGGGGGTAGCAGCCTCAATGAGCAAACTAAAACAAAATAACAAATGTAAAGCACTTATCCCAAGACAAGGCACATGAGAAGTATTCAACAAAGGACAGCTCTAGTTATGGTGATGATGGTCTCTAAAGCTTCCAGACTCAGATTCCTAACCAGACAGCCATGAGACATGGTTCCCACAGTGGCAAAAGGGTAGGCTCCAGGCTGCCTGAGTTTAAATATCCTGACTCTACCACTTCAGCAAGTTACTTAACTCTGTGCTTCTTGCCTCATCTGTAAGATGGAGATACCCCATTGGGCTGTTGTGAAGATTGGCAGGGATCTCATAATGTGCTCAGCACAATGCTTGGATGCTGCTTGGATGATGTTATTATCCAGGTGGGCACTGTGGAACACAGACTGATACTCAAGCTCAGCACTTGCCTTCATGGAGCTGACAGTCTAGATAGACTAGGTGCACATGAGATTTTTCTCAGTGAAGTTGTAATCAGTGCTGCCCGTGCCACCCGTCTGGTCTCAGCATTGCTGCTCATTTGCACTGTCGTGACTCATCTTTCTGCTGCTGACCTTAAGAAACCTTGCCATAAGGTCTGCTTCGGGGAAACTAAATTATGACAGATACAAACTGAAGTGCCAAGATGAATGTTTCAAAGTGCTATGATGTCCAGATAGGTGGCAAGTGCCAGGAATTTGTGTTTGAGACCACTGGGAGAGAGGTCCTTTTCCCTGGCTCCCTGCAGTGGAAAACTGCTGTATGTCTGATACCTGTGCTCCATGAATTTACCCTCAAGTTCTTATTTGGGAACAGGCTTGCTTAGCAATGTCCCTGGGGGCAGGGAGCCATGGGTGGGCTGATGCAAGAGACTGTAGTTGTGTCTCTAGGCTGTGACAGCATCCCAGCTGTGGGCTTCTCAATTTAAACGCAACATCTGTGCACAAGAGGAGGCACCCTCCATCCAGGCAAGTTGAAGTTTTCTTTCTTGTAACTTTAACAGAGGTTAAAATGTAAACACAAAACAAAGCAAAACCCAACTTAACTCTCTGGATCCTGTTTCTGTTAAAAACATTTTTTTAAAATAATAATAATTAGAACAGTAGACCCAGCTGAGAGAAGTCTGTCTCAAAACAACGGGAGAGACTAAAACACACTCTCCCCCAAACAGATAAGGAAATAGTGAGCTAAAAAGTAAAACTTAAGAGTGCTACTTCTCAACTCAGTAATTAATGTATGAATAAGTTCTAGCCCAATTTCCTATGAAAAATAACAACACAGAAAGAGAAAAGAAAAGCCACTCAGATGCAGCAATGACATCCAAGTGTTCACTGGAGAAATTTAATATGTATCAGAGAAAAATCTGCCTTCTCCAAAATGTTGCCCCCTCCAAAAAAACATTCTTCTTGTTGTAGCATTTTTCCTCCACACTGACAGATAGTTTGAAAATAAAGCAGCAGACTAGAGTAGAGTGTGGGTGCCCACGCCTTAGAACAAAGAGATTAAAGAATAGGCTTTTCTTCAAATAAATTTGACTTTTTTTGCAACAAATTCACGGTCTGGACAGTTTAATGAAGAACAAAGAACGCTCAGACCCCTCTCTTTCAGCTTTTCCAAACAAACACAGTCATTTCCAACCATTCACAGGTGTTTTTCTTCCCAAAACAAACACAGAAACAAATATTTACAGAGTTATGAAAATTCAATAGAAGTCACGGGAGCACAAATTTCCTCACCTGCGTCCAAGATCTCTGGCCTGGGATTATCAAACAGAATGTCACACCTACTTTCCATTACGGGACAGGAAACCTTTGGGCCAAAGAGAATCAGTCCGCAGAATGTATTCATAAGGATAAAGGCCTCATCTTTTCAAGAAAGTGTTTGCGGCTCCAAGGAAGAATGGACTTTGGACAAAGGAAACACCAGTGACTTTTTCCTCATCTGCCCAAATGGGCAGCAATGCCCTTGAAGAGCTCATGACTGCCTTGTGAATTAATTCCCTTTGTTGACCAACAACACAAAGTGTGGTGCTGACTACCACACTGACCACCAGGAATAATTTCTCACTTAGGTGTTTGCAGGAAAGGCTCTTGTTTGCTTTTCTCAGATGTCCCGGATGTGAACAGGCCTCAAAATTAGGAAATGCAGCTGGGAATGGTTGCTAACAACAATGCTTATTTCATCTTTTTTCTTTCTTCAATACACTAGAGAAACAGGCAAGAAAAGAAAATAATGCAGTTATGGAAGGAAGGAGGAAAGACAGAGGGAAGGGAGCAGGGCAGAAGGGAAGGGGAAAAAAGATGGGAGAGAAAGGAAGAAAGGGAGGGCAGAATGGGGACAAAAGATAGCAGGGAGGGAGTGAGGGAGGAAGGAGCAGAAAAGAGAGGAAAGAAGAAAGGAAGGAGGGAGAGAGGCAGAGAGAGAGACAGAGAGAGAGATAAAAAGAAGGAATGAGAGAGAAACCTGCTGTTGTCAGACCCTGACTGGTTTACACCGAGGAACCAGATAGCCTCTCAGTGAAAAGCTGAGATTAAGCTCACAACATAATTTCCATTATGTTAATGTTGCTTTAAAATATATTGCACAGAGTGCTGCAACAATCAAATTATCAATTATAATGTCTACTCAGAGTAGAAAAGTGTTGCAAACAGAGGGCTGATTACTGCTTCAGTACATCCAATCTGCATACTCATTGTTCAGTACAGGGAAAACAAATTATCTTGTGTTGGCCCCAGTTCAAATTTAATTAAATGAGTGCAAAGCAATTATAATAAAGTACAATAGTGTAGTAATGAAAGGAAAATAACTCATTAACCTATTAATCTTTATTTATGTTCCTCTCAAATAATTATGTAATTTCTTTATCACTGCATCCCATAAGAAAAAGTAGGGTCTCACTGCTCATGGCCTGGTTTAACAGGTTCTATTTGGTTAAGATGCCTTTGTGGCCACCATTTATACTCACTTTGCTTAGCTTTGGGGCCACGCACCCCCTCAGCTCTCTGTCATGCTCCCTGCCCACACGTACGCGTACCTGGTCTAGATTTAGCGCTCCTCTCCCACATTTCCCTGACACTTGTCAGTTACACAAGGTCAATCTCTCTGGAAGTGAGAAGTGCTTACCACAGCATATGGGAAAGAGGCATCCTCCAGCATCTGGTATGTAAGGCAATGCAAAAAAGGGGGAGAGGACAGAATCACTTTTGGTTTAGAGAGAGCCCATTGCTTTACAGCTGAAAAGATTCCACTAAAAGCTAACACTCCACTATGCTTTCCAGTTAATAAAGTTTTTTACATGTATGATTTCATTGAAGCCTCCTGATAACACTGTGAGGGTGCCTGATGTACAGATGAGGAAACAGATTGATGGAGTAGAAAAGTATGTTGTCCAAGCCTTGCCACTCATGAGAAGCAGATCCAGGATTCTAATTTAGGTCTACAACACCTAAATCTTCATTTCATTCCCCTAGAACCTTGCTATTCAAAATATGGTCCAGGGACCAGGAGCATTGGCCCCACCTGGAAGCTCATTGGAATCTGGGCCTCACCTTAGATCTGCAGAATAAGACTCCACATTTTACAATATCTTCTAGTGAGTCTTACACACTGAAGTTTAAGAGGCACTGGAACTATTGGATAGTACACTGCCTTTTACTGAGAGAAGGGTGACTTAGGCAAATCTCCCAGCAACTACTTGGTTAAGCATTTCCTTGCAATTTGCAACACCTTGAGATGACCTTGAGATTATCTTGGGTGATCAAGGTTGATTCTGGCTTCCATTTTCATGTTATCTGAAGACAGGGCTGGAAGTAGTGGATGTAGTAAAAGCAGAAAAGATTTCTCTTTCTAGATCCACAGCAGACCCGTAAATCTTCCCCTTTTTCTTCCAAAGAGAATTTGTAAAATAGAGAGAAAGGAGAGGGGAGAAACGGATGAATTAAGGAAGGAAACAGACACTTGTTAAGTTTCTACCCTGTTCTTGGAGGTTTTCCATGTATTCCTTCATTTAATCTTTACAACAAGCACCTTTTTAAGATAAGGTGACTGACGACAGGTTTAAGTGATATGCCCAAAGTCACCCACACTGCTGGGTAACAGAAATGGTATTTGGCTTGGATTCAAAGTTTACACTTTCACTGTACTCTATTTTCTCTTAAAAAAAAAAAAAGGAAAAAGGGAAGGAAATCAAGATGAGATAAAAGGGTGGTGTGGTAGTCATTAGTGCTGTTCACCAAGTATCTCCAGTTTTTAGTCTCTGAGGTATGTGAAGGATTATACTTCCTGCCCTGCTTAGAAGTAGGTGGGAGCCATGTAAATAGCTTTGGCCAATGAATTGCCTGCAGAAGTTTCATGTTTCATTTTCAGATCAAATATTTAATTGCTTGTGGACACCTTACAGAGCTGTCTCTCTTTCCTCTGCCATGAAAATTGCCAATATTCAAGATGGTGGTTGCATCATAAACCTGTGTTCCATAGTGAGTGAATATGCTCACCAAAGACCCCCACCAACCTATGACAGACACATAATGAGAGTGATAAAAGCTTTGTGTTATTTTGAGCCCCTGAATTATGATGGTTGCTTGCTACTGTAGCATAACTGAGCCCATCCCGACTCTTCCAGATGCTAGGAAGTGGTAGGAAGGGAAACAGTTAACATTTCTACACTGCATCTTTTTCACTTGAGACTCACAGCATTCCTATGAGAAAGGTAAGGAATGGCTATTATTTATTATGTATTTATAAATTACTATTTACAGATAATTTAATACTGACAAAGCAGTTTAAGTGTCCTGCGCAAGATCACAAAGTTTGTAAGTGGAAGGGCTAGGTGTGGAGCACAGGGCTTGTAATGACTGATCTTTCTTCAATGCAGAACTCTTCCTCCAAAAGAGGACTGGAGCACCATTACCTGCCCTTGGGTATACTCAGATTGGAATATCTAGCTCTGTACTCACACTCCTCTTCCCCCACCACTCAGGAAGAATCCAAGTTATTGGGTAAAAATCAGGCCAAGGAAAAACAAGTACATGCAGTTGCCAGCAGATGACGACATTGGGTCTTTGCTGGGGGCAGAAACCACCAGAGAAAGTTCACAATGATAACCCTCAATGACATCAACTGTAAGGAACTCCACTGTCCATTTTGAGGTTTTTTTTTTTTTTTTTTTTGGAGAAAGGGTCTTGCTGCATTGCCCAGGCTGGAGTGCATGGCACAATCACTGCTCACTGCAGCCTCAGCCTCCTGGGTTCAAGTGATCCTCCTACCTCAGCCTCCCAAGTAGCTAGAACCACAGGTGCATGTTACTCCACCCAGCAAATTTAATTTTTTTTTTTTCCCAGAAACAGGGTCTCCCTATGTTGCCCAATCTGGTCTCTAACTCCTGGGATCAAGCAATCTTCCCATGTTGGTCTGTCAAAGTGTTGGTATTACAGGTGTGAGCCACACGCCTGGCCTGAGTTCATCTTTCATGTGATTGTTTTTGCAAGAAAGAAAGGCAAAAGTCAGTAGTTGCAGGATTGACCTTATAATATGATCTTAAAAACATTGTCTCCTAGTTTGCATATGGAAGAATCTCAACTAAATAACCTCCTTTTAACCAGTTCGCTAAACAAACCAAAGTTCTCCCTTTTTCCTATAAAACACACTTCTAATGCAGGTTGAAGGCTCATGGCAAGTAGGCTACTGTCCAGCATGTCCAGGGTCCTGCTCTCCCATCATTGAGTGCTATGTTTACTAAGAGTCTATTAGGTTCATTCCCAGGCCTGTTTATTCTCATTGTATTTCTTATTGTCATTATGCACATTAATGTAATGTGAGTCAGAAAAAAAACAGATATTTCTGTGAAGACTGGATAGAATGCTTTGGGAAGATTTGATAAAAGCAAGTTATTAAAAAGAGTGTTGGCAGATCTGTAACAAAAAAATTGAGAAAAGTTATGATCTATATGGAACCTGCCCTCAGAATGCTCTTTTAGTTTCCCAAGGCTTCACATTCTGTGTTAAAGAAACAAATTGAAATTCATGGACAATGCATTGTGAGTGTGATTTATATAAGAAAGGCCATCTAGAAGTCTTAGCAATGGAATGTAATCATGTTTTTTAAAAGCCTAAGTCATATATCAAATGATTGTCAAAACGATACCCCAAAACAATGTATAGGTTTTGTGTTAAAATAAAATGAAATATTTAAAGTATGGATCATTTTTAATCATTTCTGAATTCAAACCCTACCTATTTGTCCCAATTACTTCTGATAGAAGGACTTCCACATAATTACTTTTCCTGTTTGCCATTTTCCCATTTCCCCTTCCACAGACATACTGTGCTACCTTTACGTTCGAGGTATATATCTTTCACATATCTTTCACATATCTTTCTTCATCCAATTAGCTCATTCAACAATATTTATTTTTTAAATTTTTTTAAAGAGATGGAATCTCCCTATGTTACCCAGAGTGGTCTCAAACTCCTGGGCTCAAGCAATCCTCCCACCTCGGCCTCCCAAAGTGCTGGGTTACAGGCATGAGCCACCACATCTGGCCCTCAACAAATATTTCCTGAACAATTACTATGTGCCAAGCACTGGTTTGGGTGCTGGGCATAAACCAATGAACTGTAGAGCCAACAGTAGAGAAAACAGACTTTAAATAATCAGAGAATCATCATTTAATAATAACTGTGATGTGCATTATGGAGAAATTCAGAGTTCACTCTGTTTTTATGTAACTCAGACTTGGGATGGATTTCCTACTTCTGAATGGTAAAGTAAGTGTCTGAATAAATGAGCCACCAGCCTTCTTCCTTGTATTCTATTTTTAATGCAGTTTCTTTGGGCCAAATGATCACGGTCATCCTTACCAGCTCCAGGCTGTGATTCTAAAGTGGCTGGAGTGCCTTGGAGCTTAGAGCAGGTTATTTTAGTTCGCTCCATGGATACTCTCTCCACCCTTCTCCACTTTATGATGGTTAATATTGAGTGTCAATTTGATTGGATTGAAGGATGCAAATTATTGTTCCTGGGTGTGTCTGTGAGGGTGTTGCCAAGGGAGATTAACATTTGAGTCAGTGGACTGGGGAAGGCAGACCCACCCTCATTCTGGGTGGGCAAATTTAATCAGCTGCCAGCGTGACCACAATAAAAGCAGGCAAAGAACATGAAAAGACTAGACTCGTTTAGTCTTTTGGCCCACATCTTTCTCCCGTTCTGGATGCTTCCTGCCTGCCCTCGAACATCAGGCTCCAAGTTCTTCAGTTCTGGCTTCCTTGATCCTCAGCTTGAAGACGGCCTATTGCGGGACCTCATCCTGTGACCGTGAGTCAATACTCGTTAATAAACTCCCTTTTATATATACATCTATCCTATTAGTTCCATCCCTCTAGAGAACCCTACTATAACCCTATTCTGTTCCCCAAGAGGTGGACCTTTATGGACCCAATCAACTGCCTCCCTCACCCTGTGCCTCCAGGAGGCTTGGAAAGCAGGACGTGATGAAGGCTGTGGGTTTTGTTCTCCATATATCTATCTGCAGAGTTGTCAAGTGTTGGCAGCATCTCTCTTGGCAAAGCCACCGCCCTTGTCAAGCAACATTCTCTTTATAGCTACACTCTAGGTCAGGGATTGTCAAACAAGGCCCGGACTATGGGGTGGCAAGCAAAGTGCCTAGGAAGCCAAGGTTACCCTCAGAGTTGTGCAAATGCAGGGCCCGAGAGTTCATCCTTTCTTAAATTTTGCACCCTGGACACCTCACTTGCCTTACCCTTGTCCTGGCCTTGATGCAAACTTCCTTTGTAAAGGCCTAGAGAATAAATATTTTAGGCTTTGTAGGCCAAACAGTTTCTGATGCAAGTATTCAATTCTGCTTTTGAAGTATGTGGGCAGTCATAGACAATATGTAAACAAATGGGCACAGCTGTGTTTCAATAAAACTTTATTTTCAGAAACAGGTACTGGGCCAGATTTGACCCATGGGCCATAGTTTGCCAACGCCTGCTCTAAGTGAGACAGTTCCCCACGGTTGCTTAGTCTGGGACAGCACAGTCCCTTGTGGTTTCCTTTAATCCTGCTCACATCTTTGCAAAAAGCCCCTTTACTAAGCTCCCCTCAAATTATCCAAATTGAGTGTGCCATCTGTTTCTTGCTAGGACCCTAATTGATGCACTTGGCTTTGCATTTCTCCAACACAGGCTTTAATTGCAGAGTACCAACAACAAAAAAACAACAACAAAAATGGAGACTACAACCAATTACTCTGTATCGGGGAAGGGGTGGTGTTTACATGTATTCATCCATTCCCAAATATGATAGAATATTTCACAAAGTTGCAATACACTCTTAAAGTTGATGGCAGCTGAAATAAATAAGCCTTTTTTTCCTGGGTCCTGCAGTCTCAACCCTGCTGCCCTACTTGTCCTCTTCTAATGGAATGGAGGTCTATTCTAATTAAACAAGAAAATACATCTTTTCACAAGGGGAGAACGGAGGACATTGTACTCTGTACCTCAAAGAAAGCATGCTTTAATAAGAATCCTTTTATAATCCCTGCTTTTATTTGTAGCTTCCCAAAGCTTTTGCTGGTAATAAAAGGATTGTAAAGTTGACAAATATAAGCAGGGACAAAGAAGTTTGGGGAGATAATGCTCTGGTGAATGGGCTAGTATTTGAAAGTGTATTGATCCCTCAACACATAGAAGATGATCACGAAGAGCCAACGCTGCCATCAATCAGGGTGATATTTCTATTACAAAGTAAAAGCCCTTCCAGGCAGGGCTATCCATTTCTTATATCATGTAAGAATTATGCTTTATGCTGAGAAAGATAATTCAGGCCAAAATGCAGGGCTTGGTATCTGAAGATCTGGATTCAAATCAGGCTTCATAGAACTTCAAACCTACTGCTTTATCACATGGAAGCAGCAAATAGAGCTGTAACAAATGCAGTGTGTTCTGTTGTGGGGTTGCAGACGTCCTCTGTCATTCCACCATTATGACTATCGCAAGTAGCATCCATTACCCCTTCTGGCAAAGCCACCCATTTGCACCTGAGGTTCCTTCACTCTCACACTTAAAGCCTCACACTCTCTACTTCTGGTGGAGCTCCATCTCTGGGGCAAGGGTGGAACATGTGACCAAGCCTAGACCAATTAATATACTGTATCCCTAGGGCAGAGAGATCTGTTTAATTATAGGCAAATGATCCAGTTAGAGTCAATGAGACTTTCTAGGAAAGTGATTGTATGGACTGTCCTTTCTCACTAGGCTTGAATGTGAGGGCTGGAACTGCTGCAACCATTGCGGATATATGAGGAGCCTGAGGCTGAAGTCAGTAGAGTAGAAGGATGACATTGTTCAAGCCCCACAGAGAACCATGCCTAAAGCTGGCATTGGTTGGGAAAAAAATATAGACAAGTTTTCACACTTTCCGTTATCCAAACCCTTTGTAATGTGACTTTGCAGATTCTCCCATTGAGAACGTTAAGAGATGGAAACTACTTCCTACTCCTTGAGTATGGGCTGGTCTTGTAACTTGCTTTGACCAATGCATTCCAGTGGAAGTGATGGTGTGCACTTTTGATGTCAGAAGCCTGCACCATGTAGAAAAACCTAGGCAAGCCTGCTGGAGGATGAGAGACAATGTGGATGAGAGCCAAGGCATCCCAGCCAATAGCCAGAAGCAGTGTTGCCTAGCTGACCCACAGCTAACTGCAGATCAATAAGGGAGCCCAGCTCAGACCAGAAGAAACATTCAACTGAGCCCAGCCTAAATTGCTGGCTTGCAGATTTTGTGCAAAATAAACAGTTGTTTTAAGCTACTGTATGTTGAGGTGATTTATTATTCATCAATAACTGATACACATCCCATCCCTGAATTTTTCAACTTATATGAACCGATAACTTTATTTTTGATGTAGTCAGTTAGGATTGGGTTTTCTGTTATTTGAAATAAAACAATTCTTAACCCATCAAAGATGTGTCTTCATTTCCCCCAAAAAGATAAGGATTCTGTCTTATCCTTATCCAAAGCACTTGCCCTATCTGGATCCAAAGCTGAGTGATTGATCAATAACTACTTAGTGATTGACTATGACATATTGACAGATTCACAAATCACATTTTGAAGAGCAAAGAATATATTTGCTCTTGAGTCTCCAATGTCATCTCTAGGGGAATTGTACTTTATTTGACTTAGATCCTCAACAGAAATTTGGAAGATACAAGGCGCTTCTCCAACCATCACAGTAGCTGAAAACAAATATATCTGAGACATCGTACCTAAGGAACCAAACTCTGCCATCTCCCTCAAGGGAACCCAGAAAAATCTGGGCCTTAATTGTACCCTCCTTGCTATAAAAACCTGAAATGACATCATCTTTTTCTTTCTAAAATAAAATAAAGGCATGTAATGCTTCTAGGCAAGAGGTCCAGATGTATCTGCCTTTCCTGTCCTCCAGGACACTATCCACTTATTGCTACAACTTGCTGCATTTTTCCTGCAATTTGTATTCTTCTTTTTGAAAAAAAAAAAAAAAAAAGAAGGAGGAAAAACTAAAGCAGGGATTCCATAGAAGTCATCCTCTACTTTAGTAAAAAGGTAGAATCCACCTGACCTATTCTGTGTGTCAGAGTGGAATCCAGCAGCCAATTATCTCCAACTATTGGCAAATTGTGTGTGTGCGTGTGTGTGTGTGTGCGCGCGCGCGCGTGCGTCGAGAGGGAGAGAGAGAAAATGTAGATATACACTGGCATTTTTATTCTTAAATCAGAGGATAACCAGGCTTTCTCCAGCCCAAGTGAGTTTACATTTTAAATTCTTAAACGGCTGTTTTTTTTGTTTTTGTTTGTTTGTTTGTTTGTTTCTCAGATCTGCAGACAAAGGTCCAAGAAGACTTTGTTGAAGACTGAAAAGAGAAATATATTTGGTGGAGAGAGATAACTCCTCTCAGCACAGAGGTCAGGAAAGGGAATCACAGACAGACATTTACCCTTCTCTCTGAACTCTCCCAGGCCTCAACAGCTCCTAATCTTTCTTCATTCTCCTTCCTTCTCATTCACAGGCTTGTATCTTTCCCCAGGAAGACTCAAGAAAAAGTCCAAGATAAGAAATTCCATTTATGAGAAAAGGAAGGCACAGGTTAATTTGGTTTATCTCCTCCAACCTGAACAATGGGTGTGAGTTCTGACAATTGCTCGTGGTCAGAACCATTCAAACTTTCCTTTCTCATTAGACGACAAGGCTGCAGCGTGAAGAGGATGCCATGTTGGGGAATTGGGTGTCAAGGAAAAGACATTCGAAGGTGCATGAACAGAGTGAAGGTGGTGCAAGCAAGTGCAGAGGAGGTGGGGAGACTGGAGTGCTGGGAAGGAGAGTCAGCAGAAGCTAGCAAACACGAAAGACACAACACAAAACAAGCAGTTGTGCAAATTAGGATGATAAGGGGGGAGTGGTCAAAGGTGTATTTCTCATGGCTCACCCAATGCAAACTCAGTCTGATGATCCTACAAGACTGACTGCACCTGGCCTCTGCATCCCTTCAGCCTCTTCCCCAAAAGGACTCCCTCTTATTGCCAGTCACACAAGCCTTCCTTCATTTTCTCTAATAGGCCCGACTTGTTTCTGCCTGCCGGTCTTGGCATTTGCTGTTTTTTCTGCCATAGCTGGCTCCTTCCCAAACACCAAATATCAGCCCAAACAACATCTCCTCTGGGAGGCCAGCCTTGATCACCTTTATACAACACAGACCCGCTCCTGCCCATCACTTTCTATCTCATGACCCTACAATGTGCCCCTTCATGATAGCTCACACCAGCTAAAACCATCTTGTTTGTGCATTGCTCACTTGCCCCCTGCCTGTTTCTGGCTCTGGAAGGTCGGCCTCCTGTCACTGTCTGGTCTGCTGTGTGGTACCACCGATGCCCAGCACCTGGCCTGGCACATTGTAGGAACTCAGTGCAAACTTCTTGAGTGAAAGAAAAATGAAGAAACTCAGCCTTGGGAGAGAAAACAACTGTTAAATGATTATTTAATAAAATAGAGTATTAAACTATTTTATATTAAGTATTAATTTATTTCATAAAATATTAATTGTCTTTACAACAAGTGTGTCCTTAGTCATTGGTGTTTGTGCTTTGTAAATCTTCACATCCCATGGGGCCAGTAATGGGGGTGGGGGTTTTAGTGTGGGAAGGGGGTCAGGGAACCAGTCTGGCCTGCAGGGGTTACCTGCCCCATGGGTGCCTGCAGGCTCCGTGTGGTTTCAGTGGCATGGCACCCTGGTGGGAAGAGTGGCTCAGAATTGGTGGTGTATGGTGATAATAAAAAGCAAAACAACTTTTAGTTGATTATTGTTTTTTAATTCTATAGGGACTATGGCCCTTTCATTACCTACACCCTGTGGGGAGACTTTTCCCACATCTGTCCCACTCCCACCCTCACACTCCACTGTTTTTTTTTCCTGTTCTTGAGTGAACACATGCACTGGAAGAGCAGGTGTCCTTGAAGGGAGGACCAGCTCCATGACAGCACACATGTCCTCCCAAACACAAACATACACAAACATGGAACAAATTAGAATCTATCCTGGCTCCTGGGAACCCTTGCTCTCAGGCCACTAAAGCACCTTGATAATAAATTGTCCTGTGCCTGCTAACTCCGTCTCCACCTGCTCCTGGCAGAAATTTCTTCCCTCATTCCAGTCACTCTCTGGAGGGCAGGCAGAGTTCTGTTTATCCGTGTCCACAGGCCATGCTAACCAATGACTCACGGCTTCCCCGCTTCCAGGAAAGCCACATGGCCCGGGATAAAATAGAGGAGGGAATGAGTAGGAGGAGAACTGGTCTCTTTATCCCAGCAATATGTACCTTGTGATGGCAAAAGACCTAAAGACAATCACATTTACTTCTCATCTCTACCCTGGCCCTTTCACACCTAACAGAGTATGGCAATTGGTGCATGGATAGCACTGAGCTGAGTGATCCATCATTACCTCCTGCCATCGGACACTTATGTTCCATCCCAGTAGGGTCCCCTAGTCACAGTGAAGATCCAGTCTCTATGCTACCTCCATCTGATTTCTTCCTCGATCTCTACTCCTTTTATCCCACTAACAAATTTTGTATTATTACTTTCCATTTATTCAAAAGTATATATTTGTTTGTGCACAAAAAATAAAATTTCTCCTTTCGTATGGTTCGAATTTGAATCCCACATACGTGATATCTGGAAGCAAGTTGCTTTGCTGGGGAGATTTGTGAAATTTCCTCATACTCATGTTGTGAGCTACTTTGTGGTCCTCATCTCTTTTCACATGGACAAAGCTCTTACAGAAATTAAGAACTTTATTTTGTTGTAGAAAACCAGATGTAAGCCCATCGAAAGGAGAAATCTTGGCTCTTTTTGTTATTATAATAAATTTAGTACGAAATTGGTGATTAGAAAACATTAAAAGAAAGGAAGACAGAGAAGGAGGGAGGAGGAAGGTAGGAAGGGAGAAGGGAGCTAGAGAAAAGGGGGAGGGAGGAAGAAAAGAAATTAAGTTGTCCTGAAACTCAACTGCTAGGACAGTTACTGTGAGTAAAGAGGAAATAACAGTTTATAGAAAAATATGTTTCTTATTTTGAAAAAAAAAAGTTTGGAATAAAAAAATACAATTACCCCTATTTTTTAGAATTATGAGGACTTTGATGAGTGACTTAAATGTTTATTAAACATCACTACTTCTACTTATAAAGGGGAAAGTTTTAACTAGAGTGATATTTGGGACTTAAAATGTCTGTGGTACCAATTTGATCCATTTCTCATCCCAGAGCAGGAAGTTTGCATTGTTTATGACTGAATGTTCAAGTATCTTTCTCCCACTAGGATTTACTGTAGGTTCATGGTAGTGACAGGGGATTTAAATAAAAGTTTTTAGATCTCAGTCAGTAAAAGGACCTGTGCTAGCCTAAGGAAAGAGGAAGAGGGGAGACAGGGTTGACACAGCGCTGGACAGAGGAGTCTGAACACATGCATGGGGAGAAAAAAAACTAAGCTCATGTGACCCAAAGTCAAGGGTACTCTGGGCTTAGGTCTCAGCTGCAGTATTTATCAGTCATGTGACTCTGAGGATCATTTCAGCTCCCTGAGCCTCAGTTTACTACTCATCTACAGAACGGAATTAAAACATTAAATGAGATAATGCTTTGCAAGACGTTTAGCTCAGACCAAGGCATATATTACATATACCATAACTGTTAGCTATTGTTATGATTATCTTTGTTGTTAGTATTATAGTCAAGATGCCTACTGCGGCCCGGGAGCAAGATGGCCGAATAGGAACAGCTCCAGTCTCCAACTCCCAGCGCGAGCGACACAGAAGACAGGTGATTTCTGCATTTTCAACTGAGGTACTGGGTTCATCTCACTAGGGAGTGCGGGACAGTCGGTGCTGGTCAGCTGCTGCAGCCCGACCAGCAAGAGCTGAAGCAGGGTGGGGCATCGCCTCACCTGGGAAGCACAAGGGGGAAGGGAATCCCTTTTCCTAGCCAGAGGAACTGAGACACACAACACCTGGAAAATCGGGTAACTCCCACCCCAATACTGCGCTCTACCAAGGATCTTAGCAAACGGGCACACCAGGAGATTATATCCCACACCTGGCCGGGAGGGTCCCACCCCCATGGAGCCTCCCTCATTGCTAGCAAAGCAGTCTGCGATCTCGCGGCAAGGCAGCAGCGAGGCTAGGGGAGGGGCGCCCGCCATTGCTGATGCTTAAGTAGATAAAAAAAGGGGCTGGGAAGCTCGAACTGGGTGGAGCTCACAGCAGCTCAAGGAGTCCTGCCTGTCTCTGTAGACTCCACCGCTGGGGACAGGGCACAGCTAAACAACAACAACAACAACAACAACAAAAAAGCAGCTGAAACCTCTGCAGACGCAAACGACTCTGTCTGACAGCTTTGAAGAGAGCGGTGGACCTCCCAACACGGAGGTTGAGATCTGAGAATGGACAGACTGCCTGCTCAAGTGGGTCCCTGACCCCTGAGTAGCCTAACTGGGAGACATCCCCCACTAGGGGCAGACCAACACCCCACACCTCACACGGTGGAGTACACCCCTGAGAGGAAGCTTCCAAAGCAAGAATCAGACAGGTACACTCGCTGTTCAGAAATATTCTATCGTCTGCAGCCTCTGCTGCTGATACCCAGGCAAACAGGGTCTGGAGTGGACCTCAAGCAATCTCCAATAGACCTACAGCTGAGGGTCCTAACTGTTAGAAGGAAAACTAAAAAACAGGAAGGACACCCACACCAAAACCCCATCAGTACGTCACCATCATCAAAGACCAGAGGCAGATAAAACCACAAAGATGGGGAAAAAGCAGGGCAGAAAAGCTGGAAATTCAAAAACTAAGAGCGCATCTCCCCCGGCAAAGGAGTGCAGCTCATCGCCAGCAATGGATCAAAGCTGGACGGAGAATGACTTTGACGAGATGAGAGAAGAAGGCTCCAGTCCATCAAACTTCTCAGAGCTAAAGGAGGAATTACGTACCCAGTACAAAGAAACTAAAAATCTTGAAAAAAGAGCAAAAGAATTGATAACTAGAATAATTAATGCAGAGAAGGCCATAAACGAATTGACAGAGATGAAAACAATGACACGAGAAATACGTGACAAATACACAAGCTTCAGTAACCGACTCGATCAACTGGAAGAAAGAGTATCAGCAATTGAGGATCAAATGAATGAAATGAAGCGAGAAGAGAAACCTAAAGAAAAAAGAAGAAAAAGAAATGAACAAAGCCTGCAAGAAGTATGGGCTTATGTAAAAAGACCAAATCTACGTCTGATTGGGGTGCCTGAAAGTGAGGGGGAAAATGGAACCAAGTTGGAAAACACTCTTCAGGATATCATCCAGGAGAACTTCCCCAACCTAGCAGGGCAGGCCAACATTCAAATTCAGCAAATACAGAGAACGCCACAAAGATACTCCTCGAGAAGAGCAACTCCAAGACACATAATTGCCAGATTCACCAAAGTTGAAATGAAGGAAAAAATCTTAAGGGCAGCCAGAGAGAAAGGTCGGGTTACCCACAAAGGGAAGCCCATAAGACTAACAGCAGATCTCTCGGCAGAAACTCTCCAAGCCAGAAGAGAGTGGGAGCCAATATTCAACATTCTTAAAGAAAAGAATTTTCAACCCAGAATTTCATATCCAGCCAAACTAAGTTTCATAAGTGAAGGAGAAATAAAATCCTTTACAGATAAGCAAATGCTTAGAGATTTAGTCACCACCAGGCCTGCCTTACAAGAGATCCTGAAGGAAGCACTAAACATGGAAAGGAACAACCGGTACCAGCCATTGCAAAAATATGCCAAAATGTACAGGTCATCGAGGCTAGGAAGAAACTGCATCAACTAACGAGCAAAATAACCAGTTAATATCATAATGGCAGGATCAAGTTCACACATAACAATATTAACCTTAAATGTAAATGGACTAAATGCTCCAATTAAAAGACATAGACTGGCAAACTGGATAAAGAGTCAAGACCCATCAGTTTGCTGTATTCAGGAGACCCATCAAACATGCAGAGACATACATAGACTCAAAATAAAGGGATGGAGGAAAATCTACCAAGCAAATGGAGAACAAAAAAAGCAGGGGTTGCAATACTAGTCTCTGATAAAACAGACTTTAAACCATCAAAGATCAAAAGAGACAAAGAAGGCCATTACATAATGGTAAAGGGATCAATTCAACAGGAAGAGCTAACTATCCTAAATATATATGCACCCAATACAGGAGCACCCAGATTCATAAAGCAAGTCCTTAGAGACTTACAAAGAGACTTAGACTCCCATACAATAATAATGGGAGACTTCAACACCCCACTGTCAACATTAGACAGATCAATGAGACAGAAAGTTAACAAGGATATCCAGGAATTGAACTCAACTCTGCACCAAGCAGACCTAATAGACATCTACAGAACTCTCCACCCCAAATCAACAGAATATACATTCTACTCAACACCACATCACACTTATTCCAAAATTGACCACATAATTGGAAGTAAAGCACTCCTCAGCAAATGTGAAAGAACAGAAATTATAACAAACTGTCTCTCAGACCACAGTGCAATCAAACTAGAACTCAGGACTAAGAAACTCAATCAAAACCGCTCAACTACATGGAAACTGAATAACCTGCTCCTGAATGACTACTGGGTACATAACGAAATGAAGGCAGAAATAAAGATGTTCTTTGAAACCAATGAGAACAAAGATACAACATACCAGAATTTCTGGGACACATTTAAAGCAGTGTGTAGAGGGAAATTTATAGCACTAAATGCCCACAAGAGAAAGCTGGAAAGATCTAAAGTTGACACTCTAACATCACAATTAAAAGAACTAGAGAAGCAAGAGCAAACACATTCAAAAGCTAGCAGAAGGCAAGAAATAACTAAGATCAGAGCAGAACTGAAGGAGATAGAGACACAAAAAACCCTCCAAAAAAGAATCCAGGAGTTGGTTTTTTGAAAAGATCAACAAAATTGATAGACTGCTAGCAAGACTAATAAAGAAGAAAAGAGAGAAGAATCAAATAGATTCAATAAAAAAATGATAAAGGAGATATCACCACCAACCCCAAAAATACAAAGTACCATCAGAGAATACTATAAACACCTCTACGCAAATAAACTAGAAAACCTAGAAGAAATGGATAATTTCCTGGACACTTACACTCTCCCAAGACTAAACCAGGAAGAAGCAGAATTCCTGAATAGACCAATAGCAGGCTCTGAAATTGAGGCAATAATTAATAGCCTACCAACCAAAAAAAGTCCAGGACCAGATGGATTCACAGCTGAATTCTACCAGAGGTACAAGGAGGAGCTGGTACCATTCCTTCTGAAACTATTCCAATCAATAGAAAAAGAGGGAATCCTCCCTAACTCATTTTATGAGGCCAACATCATCCTGATACCAAAGCCTGGCAGAGACACAACAAAAAAAGAGAATTTTAGAACAATATCCCTGATGAACATCGATGCAAAAATCCTCAATAAAATGCTGGCAAACAGGATCCAGCAGCACATCAAAAAGCTTATCCACCATGATCAAGTGGGCTTCATCCCTGGGATGCAAGGCTGGTTCAACATACACAAATCAATAAATGTAATCCAGCATATAAACAGAACCAAAGACAAAAAACACACGATTATTTCAACAGATGCAGTAAAGGCCTTTGACAAAAATCAACAGCCCTTCATGCTAAAAACTCTGAATAAATTCGGTATTGATGGAACGTACCTCAAAATAATAAGAGCTATTTATGACAAACCCACAGCCAATATCATACTGAATGGGCAAAAACTGGAAAATTCCCTTTGAAAACTGGCACAAGACGGGGATGCCCTCTCTCACCACTCTTTTTCAACATAGTGTTGGAAGTTCTGGCTAGGGCAATCAGGCAAGAGAAAGAAATCAAGGGTATTCAGTTAGGAAAAGAAGAAGCCAAATTGTCCCTGTTTGCAGATGACATGATTGTATATTTAGAAAACCCCATTGTCTCAGCCCAAAATCTCCTTAACCTGATAAGCAACTTCAGCAAAGTCTCAGGATACAAAGTTAATGTGCAAAAATCACAAGCACTCTTATACACCAGTAACAGACAAACAGAGAGCCAAATCATGAATGAACTTCCATTCACAATTGCTTCAAAGAGAAGAAAATACCTAGGAATCCAACTTACAAGGGACGTAAAGGACCTCTTCAAGGAGAACTACAAACCACTACTCAGTGACATAAAAGAGGACACAAATAAATGGAAGAGAATACGATGCTCATGGATAGGAAGAATCAATATTGTGAAAATGGCCATACTGCCCAAGGTAATTTATAGATTCAATGCCAACCCCATCAAGCTACCAATGACTTTCTTCACAGAATTGGAAAAAACTGCTTTAAAGTTCATATGGAACCAAAAAAGAGCCCGCATTGCCAAGACAATCCTGAGTCAAAAGAACAAAGCTGGAGGCATCACGCTACCTGACTTCAAACTATCCTACAAGGCTACAGTAACCAAAACACCATGGTACCGGTACCAAAACAGAGATATAGACCAATGGAACAGAACAGAGTCCTTAAAAATAATACCACACATCTATAGCCATCTGATCTTTGACAAACCTCAGAAAAACAAGAAATGGGGAAAGGATTCCCTATTTAATAAATGGTGCTGGGAAAATTGGCTAGCCATAAGTAGAAAGCTGAAACTGAATCCTTTCCTTACTCCTTATATGAAAATTAATTCAAGATGGATTAGAGACTTAAATGTTAGACCCAATACCATAAAAACCTTAGAAAAAAACCTAGGTAATACCATTCAAGACATAGGCATGGGCAAGGACTTCATGTCTAAAACACCAAAAGCAATGGCAACAAAAGCCAAAATTGACAAATGGGATCTAATTAAACTAAAGAGCTTCTGCACAGCAAAAGAAACTACCATCAGAGTGAACAGGCAACCTACAGAATGGGAGAAAATTTTTGCAATCTACTCATCTGACAAAGGGCTAATATCCAGAACCTACAAAGAACTCAAACAAATTTACAAGAAAAAACAAACAACCCCATCAAAAAGTGGGTGAAGAATATAAACAGACACTTCTCAAAAAAAAGACATTCATACAGCCAACAGACACATGAAAAAATGCTCATCATCACTGGTCATTTGAGAAATGCAAATCAAAACCACAATGAGATACCATCTCACACCAGTTAGAATGGCAAGCATTAAAAAGTCAGGAAACAACAGGTGCTGGAGAGGATGTGGAGAAATAGGAACATTTTTACACTGTTGGTGGGATTGTAAACTAGTTCAACCATTATGGAAAACAGTATGGCGATTCCTCAAGGATCTAGAACTAGAAGTACCATATGACCCAGCCATCCCATTACTGGGTATATACCCAAAGGATTATAAATCATGCTGCTATAAAGACACATGCACACGTATGTTTATTGCGGCACTATTCACAATAGCAAAGACTTGGAATCAACCCAAATATCCATCAGTGACAGACTGGATTAAGAAAATGTGGCACATATACACCATGGAATACTATGCAGCCATAAAAAAGGATGAGTTTGTGTTCTTTGTAGGGACATGGATGCAGCTGGAAACCATCATTCTCAGCAAACTATGACAAGAACAGAAAACCAAACACCACATGTTCTCACTCATAGGTGGGAACTGAACAATGAGATCACTTGGACTCGGGAAGGGGAACATCATACACCGTGGCCTATCATGGGGAGGGGGGAGGGCGGAGGGATTGCATTGGGAGTTATACCTGATGTAAATGACGAGTTGATGGGTGCTGATGAGTTGATGGGTGCAGCACGCCAACCTGGCACAAGTATACATATGTAACAAACCTGCACGTTATGCACATGTACCGTAGAACTTAAAGTATAATTTAAAAAAAAAAGAAAAAAAAAATCCCCAGTATGGCAACCAGGAATCCAAGCTGAGAGGCCCAAATCAAAGGGCACAGAAATAATCAAATGTGGGAGATCACAGGAGAGGGACTGCATTTCTGAGCACCACACCTAAACATTCAGAAGCACCAGTTGTCAGAACTAGCTCAGCAATGCGACATTCTGCACAAGATTCAGGGAGCCGAATGGGCCAGCTCACTAAGGCAGAATTGCTCTGATATTGCTTGGGCAGAATGTGACTGCTTTTCAAACTGAAAAGGCCTGAAAACATTTTTGGGTGACCCCAAAATTAAAGTTCAGAATCCTGGGAATTCTTATGTCCCCAAACTACATGTAAACTTTTAGTTCTCTGTTAAGAAACATGTGTGTTTGAGCAAGTTAAAAAAAAAAAAAAAAAAAAAAAAAAAAAAAAAGATGCCTACTGCAAGACTAAATATATATCAAATGTTTTCTGTTGAGCATACAACTTGAGCATATTTTCCAACTTACATTACAGTTCCATGTAGCCATGTGGCTGGATTCTGAACAATGACCTCTTCCAGACACGACTTACAAAACCTCTCTCCATACTCTCATTTCCTTCATCTTCCAAGCAGATCCAACGGAGGACTTCAAAGTCCTGGAAGATGGCAAAGTGACAAGAGAGAAAGAATGTCATCCATGAATGATAGTGTGGAGCAGAGCTCCCACTGCCTGCCCTGCTGGCTGACATTGCACAGGAATGTGACATAAAAACACAATTTCATTTCTCTTATGTCACAGAAATTTGAGGACTCTTCCTTATAGAAGCTAGTATTACTTACCCTAGCTAATGCCAAGGAAGACTAAGGAAGTCTTTCAGATGCTTTACAAGGACTAACCAGAAGACACACATAAACACAGCTTCTCTGAAATTCCTTTTTGTCAGCAATCACTTCTTCAGGGCCTCAGAATATGAATTCCAGCTGCTCTGTCAACCAATGTCTAGAATCATTTTTGCTGTTGAGTGCAAAGTCTTCATTCATGAGGGTGCTCTCCAAACGCATTCATTCCATGGTGTTCATTTCTTGGTATAGAAGCGTATGAGGAGCAGCACACTCCCTGGATCTGTATGCTACGTTACCTGTATTAACAAGAATGCTAGGCTGTATCCATTCATTATCTACCAGCCTGCCAGACAAAATGATTCACCCTAGACTTACAGGTTGAAGTCAACTGAGTATCCTTTGAACTGGAGGGAGAGGCGCTTCCATAAAGTGGTGAGAGTTTTATGGCAGAAAGTTCTACTAATGACCCCACTTCAGTGCTTATCAGGAGCAGGCCATATAATCCCTTCCCGGAATTACATGCTGGTCGGTTCAGATAAATAACACAGATCTCTGTCATTTATAATCCAAAACGTTAACAATTAATTTCCGAAATCAATCCTGAAGGGGGCTGGAAGCCTAAATCTCTAGGTCCAGGCAGACCCCGCTCCATGAATTTCTCGTGAGTCAAAATTTAAGCCTTGAAACTTGTAACCAACTGTTGTCAAGACACAGCTGACTTAGGCAATCAAGACAACAGTATTCAGCAGTAACCTGGGTGAAACGTACTCTAAGTGTGAATTAATAAGTCGGTTGACACCAGTCCCCAGATGTTTCCCACTCTGGCAATATGCCCGAAGTGATGATAAGCAGATTTACATACTTAACTAATATGTTTATTTAAAAGAAATTTCCAAATCCAAAATAACATCCAGATTTCTTATTTGGCTGCAGATCAAAAGACATCCTATCAATAAAGACAGAATCCAGGATAAACCTTTTCAACATCTGCTTAAAACCAAACAACAGATTTGAGAGTTTTGGTAAAACTTAATTGCAGACAAATTTTGCTGCCTCTTACATAAATATATATTTTCATGTCCCTGGGGTGGTTCTGACCTCATCAATTTTTGTGTTCACAATACACAACATTGTTCTTTTACCAGCACTGACAATTCTGCCTTTATGGAGAATTCCTGTCCCAAGGTTTTCTTTCAGACTGAAGGATAAACAGACTTTCTCTCTGGCCAGGAAAAATCGAACAAAAGTCGGGGGGATGTGCTAACACTTGGAATGTTGTAGAAAAGAAAAATCCACCCCTCTACCAGTAAGATCTTTGTTTTTCTATAATTACTAGAAGGCGTTTATTTGGTCTCCATCTATGATAAATCTAGAAGGAGAATGGAGAAGTAGAGATGCTCCTTAAGTATTACTTTTTTTCTTTCTTTTTGGTGTTTTGTTGATTCCCCAAGGGAAAGCTTAGTAACTGGATCAAAGTCTTAATAGATCTGTGTGCTTGTGAAGGAGATAATAATAGGAGGGGTGTTGGCCATAGTAGCACTTATCCCTTTAGTGTGAATTAGTTCACTTTCTCCAGGTCTCAGCTGTCTGAAATTGGACCATGATCCTTGGGCACTGAGACATTTTTTTCTCCCATCTGGCCAGTGCTGCAATTGAGCTAAGGATTTGGTTCAGAGACTCCTTTGCCTAGGGATCTGTTTAATGTCAAGACCAATATTAGCTGGTTGACCCTGGGGTCGGGTGACTTAGAGAGTCAGAAGTCATCCATGTTTGCTGCTGCTCCACCCTTTGAACTTAGTCATGATAAACTCCTGGGTCCAATCCTGTTACAGCCAAAATAGCAAGAAAAGGGTGGTAGAAGCAAACAGAAAAATGCATACTACGGCACCAATGAGATACCATCTTCCTCTTCTCAACTGGCAAACACTTTAAAACAGGGGTGTCCAATCTTTTGGCTTCACTGGGCCACACTGGAAGAATAATTGTCTTGGGCCACACATAAAATACACTAACACCAATGATAACTGAGGGGCTAAAAAAAAATCACAAAAAATTTCTTATCATGTTTTTTTTTTTTTTTTTTTTTTTTTTTTTTTTTTTTTTTTTTTGAGACGGAGTCTCACTCTGTCGCCCAGGCTGGAGTGCAGTGGCCGGATCTCAGCTCACTGCAAGCTCCGCCTCCCGGGTTCATGCCATTCTCCTGCCTCAGCCTCCCGAGTAGCTGGGACTACAGGCCCGGCTAGTTTTTTTTTTGTATTTTTTAGTAGAGACGGGGTTTCACCGGGTTAGCCAGGATGGTCTCGATCTCCTGACCTCGTGATCCGCCCGTCTCGGCCTCCCAAAGTGCTGGGATTACAGGCTTGAGCCACCGCGCCCGGCCTTCTTATCATGTTTTAAGAAAGTTTACAAATTTATGTTGGGCCGCATTCAAAGTCATCCTGGGCCACATGCAGGACAAGCTTGCTTTAAAATATCCCATTTGAAAATAGTTCAGATTTCCCCAGTTATAGGTGATTTATCAAATAACTATATATGTATGAAATTAACATATCAAAAGCCTTAAAACATTTCCAACCTTTGACCAAAAAATTGTTCTTCTAGGATGTATCTTAAGAAATAATTATGATTTGTGCACAAATTTAGCTATGAAAATGTAGTTTTACTTATGATATGACAAAAATACCACAATTGACCTAGGTGTCAAACAATAGAGACCAGCTAATTAAATGATGGTCCACAACTTATATAATTATTAAAAATATTTAGGACATTTACATTTAATAAAACTCATAGGGCATTTAGATTATTTCTAATTTGGGCTTTTATGAATAAAGCTACTATGAAATTATTGTATAGTTTTTCTTTTTATAAATAGATGTTTTCATTTCTTTTGGGTAACCCTCCATGAGTGAAAAAGCTGGATTATACGGGAAATAAATGTTTAACTTTATAAGGAACTACTAAACTTGTTTCCAAAGTGATTATATCATTTTACAACCCTGCAGCAATGTATGAAAATTCTAGTTGCTCCACCTCCTTCTCAATACTTGGTTTCCCAATTATTTTAATTTTAGTCATTCTAGAAGGTGTGCAGTGATATCTCATTATTGTTTTAATTTACATCCCCCTAATAATTAAGAATGTGAGCATCTTTTCATGTGCTTATTTTCCATTCGGGTATTTTATTTTGTGAATTGCCTATCCAAATCTTTTATTTTTTATTAGGTCATCTGTCTTATTCAGTTGTAGGAGTTCTTTATATATTCTGGATATAAGCCCTTTGCCAGATGTTTTGCAAATATTTTCTCCCCACCTGTGGTTTTCATTTTCATTTTGTTTATAGTTGTCTTTCTTTCTTTCTCTTTCTTTCTCTCTCTCTCTTTCTTTCTTTTTTTTTTTTTTTTTTTTTTTTTTTGACAGTCTCGCTCCATCACCCAGGCTGGAGTGCAGTGGCACCATCTCAGCTCACTGCAACCTCCACCTCCTGGGTTCAAGTGATTCTCATGCAGCAGCCAGGATTACAGGCGCTTGCCACCACACTCAGCTAATTTTTGTATTTTTAGTAGAGACAGGGTTTTGCCATGCTGGCCAGCCTGGTCTCTAACTCTTGGCCTCAAGAGAGCTGCCCACCTCAGCCTCTCAAGGTGCCAGGATTACAGGCGTGAGCCACCGTGCCTGGCTTCATCATAGTATCTTTCTAAGTGCAGAAGTTTTGAACTTAAGTTGCTTTTGAGAAAAGGAAATGTTGCGGTGCTTAGTGAAAAGATTCAAGAGCACCCATCTTTCAACCCCTGCTCAGCCTCTGCTTTTTTTTAACTTGGCTGCCATCTCTCTTGCTGTGTGGACTTTTCCTCATCAACCCAACCATCTGGTGCCTACTGGTGGAAGCTGTGAGTGTGTAAAGGCAGATGAAGTGTCAGGGAACAGTAGAAACAGAAACCAAACCTAACCTGCCCTGGAGCTTCCCATGTGCTCTAGAAAGGGAAGTGCCTTGTCTGCTGAGGCACCTTCTAGTACTTTCTGGCTTTAAACGAAGCATGGATCTTTGCATTCACAATTAACAAAAGCCCTTGTTCAGGTATATTTGGCACCTACTGTCATGCTTCTTTGTCACAAGCAAAACAAGAAACTGGGGATTCTTCAAAATTCTATTAGAAAATAGACCTTTCAGGAAATGTTGCAGAATTGGCTTTCTGGGATATGGGGCCAAATATTCCTTCATTCCCTGAGAACTGACTGCTTTCTGCTGTATGCTCCAAATGAACTCCATATATACATACTTCATCATGCCTCTAAATTTTTAGGGCACACATTTCTTTACATGTCTACCTCCTGCAATTACACCGGAAGGCCCTTGAAAACATGACCATGTTTTATACATCTTTGTATGTATAGTGCCTGTCTTAGTCCATTTCTGTGGCTATAACAAAACACCTTAAATTTGGTAAATTATAAATCATAGAGATTTATCTCTCACAATCCTGAAGGCTTGGAAGTCCAACATTAGGGAACCAGAAGATTTGATGTCTGGGAAAGGCTCACTCTCTGCTTTCAAGATGTTGCCTTCTTGGTGCATTCTCACACAGCAAAATGACAGAGAGCAAAAAGGACCAAACAGACTTCTTCAAGATCTTTCACAAGGGCACTAATTCCATTCATAAGGGCAGAGCTTCATGAACTAATCACCTCCTGATGGCCCTACCTCTTAATACCATTGCATTGGTGATTAAGTTTTAACACAAATTTTAAAAAGACACAAACATTCAGACCATAGCAGTGCCTACCAGAGAACTGATACAGAATAAGAACTCAATGCATACTACTTGAATGGCTGAATGAATGAAGTGAATTAATTGTTCATATCCCCAAATCTGAGAGATATCTCTCTGTTTAATAATCTGTTTTGTTAAAACTTTGCTCTGGAGTTGGACAGACCTGGGATCACATCTCAGCTCCAGTGCTTGCTAGTTGTGTAACTGGGACAAAGTTCTCAGCTTCCTTTGAGTCTCATGCCTTATTAAAGGGGAACAAGGGTTATAATTATAAATAACTACCTCAGAAGAGTGGTGGACTCAATGAGTTAACACAAAGTGTGTAAGCCAGTGCCTGGTTCATAGTAAGTGCTCTGTAAATGTTAGCTCTGATTATTTATATGCTGTGTTTTATATGACCCAATTCTTAAGAAATACTATTTGCTACAGGTAGAAGATGATGGTGTTGGCCAAATGTGCATTATATATTTTAGTCTTCATAACAACTTTGACTCACAGTTATTATTATCCTTTTTTCAGTTGTAGCTGAAGTGACATGCGTGAGGTCACAAAGCCAGTGATAAAGCTGGGATTCAGACTCAGGCTGACCAGATTCTAATCTCTAAATATAGTCACTCTGTCCCTTCACACAGGAAAGCATTCTCTGATTTGGAGGAGGGAATTCCTGTAGCCAAGGATGGTGGCATAGGCCATAGACATGGGGTTGGCAAATTGCTTAGCCCAGAAGAACAAGAGTTAGCCAACTTTGGGGACTCCCAGTTCTATCCCTCCCTCTTATGGCAATAGGATTAAGTTCTGTGTGTTAGTCCATTTTCATGCAGCTGATAAAGACATACCCAATACTGGGTAATTTATTTAAAAAAAAAAAAAAAAAAAAAAAAGGTTTAATGGACTCACAGTTCCACATGGCTGGGGAGGCCTCACAATCATGGCAGAAAACACAAGTCACGCCTTATATGGTGGCAGACAAGCGAGAATGAGAGCCAAGTGAAAGGGGGAACTCTCCTTATAAAACCATCAGATCTCGTGAGACTTACTACCATGAGAACAGTATGAGGAAGCTGTCCCCCATGATTCATTTCTCTCCTACCAGGTCCCTCCCACAACACTTGGGAATTATGGTAGCTATAATTCAAGATGAGATTTGGGTGGGGACACAGCCAAATCATATCAAGTATATTGCAGAAAACTCAAATAACAGTGGCTAAAACAGGATACATTTTTTTTCTCTCTTACATAGGAAAAGAGCAGCCTAAAACTTATTTAGCCTAAAGCTGGTATGGTGGGTTCCAGTCCACAGAACCAGGGTTCTACTTTTTTGCTCCTCAAAAATAAGCATCTGGGAGAAGTGCTGTTCTTCCTCACAGGGCCTGAGATTCTCCTCCCCCACCAAGTGTCACCTTTCTGCTGGCCTGCAAAATCTCCTCTGTCTCTTCAGGCAGCACCAGATACACCAAGCAGACCAAAACAACATCACAAAGGCTCTGAAAATTAAACTGTCTTTGGAACCACAGTCCACGAAAGTATGCCAAGACCTCTGTGCTAAACCTAAACAGGCTGACTGCCTGCTAAAATAAAAGATTAAAATAGGATCCAGAGTCTCCTAACATAATAACCAAAATGTCCAGTATACAGTAAAAAGCCATGACACCAAGAACCAAGCAAAACACAAGTGAACTTAAAAAGACCATCAACTGACAGCAATGCTCAGATGAATCAGATCCTAGAATTGCCTAAGAAGGATTTTAAAGGAGACATAGAAATGCTTCGACAATCAGTTACACATTCTCTTGAAACAAATGGAAAAAATATAAAATCTGGGCAAAAAATAGTTTTTTATTTTTGTAAAAAAAGGAAACCACAGAACTGAAAAATATGCAACAGAAATAGAAAGGGCATGCCTCCAAGCCAGATCAGCCCTTCAAAGAAGTGCAGAAGAACCATTCAGTGGTTTCCACCTAATCTCCCTGGCTACTTTCCAGCTGCAAAGAATACTGGGAAATGTAGTCTTTAAGCAGGCACACCAATGATAGACTGGAGTTTTGTTTATCAGGTAAAAGGAAAGAATACGTATCGGGTTACTAAGCTACCCAGGTCTGCCCCTGAAACAAAGGGCTCATACATTGGGAACAAAATCAAGGCTCTGGGAGTTTGCATTGGAGTATGAGCTCACTCTGGATAAGACCAAAGAAATCCTGTGCACACGGATGAGGATTATAAATCGTGGTTCAGGCTGGCATGATCCACAGTCACCACAATTCCTGTATGCCTGCAGAAAGACAACTTGATGTGACCTAATGTCACTAACACCTCGACAGGCTCACCTTTTGAGGGAAGGCCATTTAATTACCTGATTAATTCGCTCATCTTAATTAACTTGTTCCTATTGTTGATAACCTTGTATTGATTGCTCTGCTGGTAGTAATTAGAAAACTGGTGAAGAAGTAAGGAGAGAAGTCCAAGGAGAGGGGGAGCACAGCATACAGATTGTTTTCCTATCTCCTGAGAATCTATCGTGTAGGCTGTGAGCTTAGCATTTTTGCTTCTCTTTTTAGGTAAATAAATCATAGACACAAATGATGTTCTCTGCTGCTTATTTATGCCCACTCCACATTCCTTCTTAGAGTATCTGCCCTTTTCATTTTTTCAAAGACTCAGCTCTCATGAGCCTCACATGGCCTGCCACCCCCATCAACCACAGCTGATTGGATAAGCACCTGACCTAGGCTGGGTCAGTCACATTTGACTGTTTCAGAGTTCTGAATCAGAGCATGAAGAAACAGTACCAGTTAACTTTGGATGCTGAAACTACAGGACGATGTGGACTTGGAAGGTGGACAAGGTAGCTATTTCATGATAGCCACCGTGGACCCTGTATTCCTACCAAAAATCAGAGAGTACTTGTCAGTTAAGTTCACCAGGCTCCTAATGGCATTATAGTTCTCCCACCAAATAGAAAGGGCATGTCTCCTAGCCAGATCAGCCCTTCAAAGAAGTGCAGAAGAACCATTCAATGGTTTCCACCTAATCTCCCTGGCTACTCTCCAGCTGCAAGGAATACTGGGAAATGTAGACTTTAAGCAGGCACACCAATGATAGACTGGAGTTTTGTTTATCAGGTAAAAGGAAAGAATATGTATTGGGTTACTAAGCTACCCAGGTCTTGCCCCAGGGTGTATAGACTACCTCTGATTCTTTGATAGAAGTTTCCCTGTACATTAGCTCACTCAAGTTCATTGCCATTTTTTGCAACCCAAAGAGTCCCTTCTATAACAAAGCACTCTCATCATTGACTTCTCTCTATTTTAGTTTTAAGTGCCTCTGGTGAAAATGCAAAGCCTATTAAAAACAACAGAGTGGGAGTTGCTATCAAATAAAGTATAAACTGCTAAGCTGCTAAGGCCTCTATCAAGACCAATGCTGTGCTAACTCTTTCCAACCCAGTAAAACTATTGCCCATCACTAACATGTCACCACCTCCCCTACTGACTTCAGTCCTTTGGGACCCCCTAATTCTCATACCCCACCCAGCTTCCGAGAACTCTATTGCCTCCCAGAAGTAATCATAGTCAACACTTAGTGGTAGTTATTTTGGCTTGGGGCCATGGCCTTGCAAAGCTAGTATTGAAGTGATGCTCTCCTATCTAATTTGATTGAATTGAGTGTTCCAGTAAGACTGGTGATGTTTTCCTTGCTTCAGGGTCCATCCTAATGAGCAAATGCTGCCTTACTTTCATAGAAGGCTGCAAATGTAGGCTTGTAAAGAAAATCTTTACAAACACTTCTTGGTGTCTTAGAGATCACCCAACACAATTACACATGGGATATGCTGGGAAGTACTAAAATAAACCTGATTTATCCTCCACATACACCTTTCATTTGCTATTGTGGCTTCAAAGCTCAAAAAAAAAAATAGAGAGGTGTTTCTCTAAACTTTCACTATTTATTAACTGAGAGTGTAATGGAAGTGAAACAGCCAACAAAAATTAAAAGCAGCTTAATCAGGGATACAGAGTCATGACTATGTAGAGCCCCATATTCTTTACTTCTTTGTCTAAAGTCCTCATAAGCACTGTCTGAGTTTGCATGAGTCCTACAAACTAGAACAACTCCCAACTTCATTGAGAAGAATCAGGACATCTTTGCAAAGAAGGCAGAGGAAAGCCAGGTGCTGCTTATAACACTTTGATGGCTACCCAAGGCCAATGCTTTTATTTTATTTTATTTTATTTTATTTTACCAATCCTGACAGCAGAAATCTGGAAGCTTGATCCTAGAAGCCTGAAGAGCCCCCAACATAACCCTGAACTCTCACATAAGAGAGGAACTGTCATAGTTTGTTTGCCATAAACAGAAAACCACAGACTAGGTAATTTATAATGAACAGAAGTTTATTTTCTTACAGTTCTAGCTACTGGGGCATACAAGATCATGGGACCTGCATCTGACAAGAGTGTTCTAGCTGCATCATTCCATGGTGGAATGGCCAGAGAGGGTGAGGGAGAGAAGCAAAAGGGGGCTAAACTCATACTTCTATAAGGAACTCCCTCGTAAGATAACAGCATTAATCATTCATCAGGGCAGAGCCCTCATGGCCCAATCACCTTTTAAAGGTGCTATCTCTTAATACTGTTATAATTAAACTTCAACGTACGTTTGGGAGGGAACATTCAAGCCACAGTAGAAACCAACTTCTTTTCCTGTTGTTAAAGGAACACTTTTTTCCTTCTCTATTGACTGCAGCCTAACCAGATCCTAATAAATACACAAGCTTCTATGTTGACAAATACATGTCTACAATGCTGTTTAAATGGCAGCATGGCATTCTAGGATATGGAAGTGCCACCATTTACTCAACCAGCCCGTTCTTGGAGGATGTTTAAGCTATTTCCAATATTTTGCTATGTTCAACAAAGTATTAAGAAACCCCCTAGTAGCTAAGCACCCATGTAAATCCTTAGATATCTTAGGCTAAACCTATATACTAGTTTATGTGTCCCAGTTTAGCTGGGCCCAGCGGGACCATCATACATATTTAATTTTTTTGGAAACTTATTGCCAACATGCATCTCCAGAGAGGTAGTACACCAAATTATGCTCCTACAAAAGTTGCAGAAAGTTGCCTGTCCATCCATACTGTCACCTACAATGGTGATTATTACTTTTTATCTGTGACAATTTGATTTATGCTGGGATTTTGCACCTAGCAACAGGGTAGTATGTTGTCTCTTAGTCTAATAATAATTTCCCTCTCCCTCATCATCATCGCCAGCACTACCAATTTCTCTGCACTATGGGTACTAGCATCAAAAATATTCACACCACATTTACTTAATTTTGAGGAAAAAAAACAGTTATAACCACTTATTCATTCACTCATCACACCAATATTATTGAGTCCTACTTTGGGCCAGCATTGTTATGGTAGATGTTGATAATATAAGGACAGACAATACCATCCCTCCCACCATTTACATAGTAGACTGCCTGGGGCTCATAGTCTACTCACACCTCAGCACATGAGATAGTCCCATAATCACATTCTCTTGTATCTCTCTCACAGGCACTCACTCACCAGCCATGGACAACTTAATGGGTATTGGGTTCTTAATCCTACTGGGTATAATTGGAGATGACCACCCTGGCTGACTGAGCACAAAACCAGGCTATTCGTGAATAATTTGGTTATTAGACATAATCAGAGTGGCCCTTGTATGCTAAAAAGGAGACCCAGTCTCCATCCCATGGAAGATGACATTTTTCTAACTGCCATCCCTCAGATCTAGATGGTATTGTCTCCCTGACACCCAAACATCTTCAACCATACAACCAAGCCATGGTTCCCATCACTCTTCAAATCCCTGAGCATTTAAGCAATCCAAGGAAGTCAGAGCTCTGGAATCTTTCAGGAATCACAGTCTCAAAGGCAGATGGACTCTTAGAAGAAGTAGAGGATTCTATATGGTAATCTCTCCCAAGTCACCTCTCACGTGCCCTGATTCTACAGCAGCTATTCTCCCACCTTCACAGCTTTCCAGGGTAGATACATGGGGGGACATGACCCAGAAGCCACGGCCCTTTCCCACACACATCCAGAGGCAGCACACAGGTGTTAGACCTGCAAAGAGATGCCCAGATGTTATGATTTGAGGTACAGAAACCTGACAACTGATCCAAGCAAACTAGGATCTCTCTGAATTCTTGGCAAGACCCCCAGTCTAGTCATAGAGGTATGCCTCTTGCAAATTTGACAGGAAAAAATAATGTATCTCTCAGCAGCATTCCAAGTTCAAGAAGACAGTGTGTGTACATGAGTGTATATGTTTAAATACATGAGTATGTGTGCTGTGGCAGGGGGCCCTTTGGAAACCATGTAGCAAATACAGGTGATGGCTTAACAGGTTGATATGGTTTGGCTCTGTGTCCCCACCCAAATCTCATCTCCGATTGTAATCCCCATGTGTGGAGGGAGGGACCTGTAATTCCCACATGGCGAGGGAGGAAGGTGATTGCATCAAGGGGGCAGTTTCCCCCATGCTATTCTCATGATAGTGAGTCTCACAAGAGCTGATGGTTTTATAGGTGTTTGGAAGTTCCTCCTTCTCTCTCTTTCTCCCTCCTGCTGCCTTGTGAAGAAGGTCCTTGCTTCCTCTTCACCTTTGCCATGATTGTAAGTTTCCTGAGGCCTCCCCAGCCATGTGGAACTGCGAGTCAATTAAACCTCTACCTTTTATAAATTATCCAGTCTCAGGTATTTCTTTATAGCAGTATGAAAATGGATTAATACACACATGTATGCCAGTTTCTATTCTGCTATTTTCCACAGAGCAAGAGAAAAGTTTTTAAGCTCTGCCCAGTTTTCATAGCACATTCATTTATTTGTTTTTGTCTGTTCCCTGATAGAACATAAGCCCTCTAGGAGCAGAGGGCTTGTCTATCTTGCTTGGTACTACCTCCCAATAGCCCAGAAGGGTCCTTGGCATATAGAAGTTGCTCAAAAAATAAAGTAAACAAATAGGTCGTCACATTTCATTGACAAAGCCATCTGTGAGGAGACCTCCATCATTCATTCATATTCTCATTCATACTGTGTGGCTGATGCTATGCTAGACATAAGCCATAGTTAATTTTCTACCTCCACCCTGCCAGGTGCATTTTGGAGCCTAAATGTATCACCAGAGATGGAAATGTGCCCTTGTTAGCATATTTTATCTGTCTCTTCAAATCCATTTTGGAACAAGGGAGGAAATAAAGACATTTGATTTATCACCGGCGATGTAGATGAACTTATTCCCTCCACCCCACATATTCACACACTCAAACATATGGGATTCAGTGGAAGAGATGTGGTTTCACTCTACACTGACATCCCTGCCTTTTCTCCACAGTGCAGACTGGCAGGATCCCATTGGACTTAAGCACACGTCTCAAGTTCACCACCTCTCCTCTCCCTCCAACAGAGTCTCAGCTTAGACCGGGCCTTATCCTCCACAGGACAAGTCTTTCTCATCCTAAGCTGGGGATCTCCAAAGGGGAGTATACCTCCAGCCAAGAATCAGGCTAGACAGCCGGAAGCATGCCTGCAGGCTCAGTCTTCTCAAGGCAATGTTGGGAGAAGGATCCCCAGAGAGCAAAGTCTCCTGCAGCCAGCTCACTGATGATTGGCACCTAGGTTTACTGGGGCTGGCTTCAGGGCTTGGGATCAGGCACACTGCCATCTCAACAGATGGGCATGTGGGTAGATAGTCAACAGATAATGCATGAGCAACAAATGTGTTTGTCAAGGGTAGTTTTTCCAGGCAGGAACATCAAAACAGGCTCATCTTTTTCTTTTCTTTTCTTTTTTTGAAATAGAGTCTCACTCTGTCTCCCAGGCTGGAACACAGTGGCACAATCTTGGCTACTGCAACCTCTGCCTCCCGAGTTCAAGCATTTATCCTGCCTCAGCCACCCAAATAGCTGGAATTACAGGTGCACACCACCACGCCCAGCTAATGTTTGCATTTTTAATAGAGATAGGGTTTCATCATGTTGTCCAGGCTGGTCTCAAACTCCTGAACTCAAGTGATCTGCCCGCCGCCAGGGCCTCCCAAAGTGCTGTGATTACAGGCCACTGCGCCTGGCCCCAAATGGGATCATCTTGAGTCTTCACTCCTGTGTGCCTCCGCTGGAGGCTGCAGCCTGAGTAGTGGGAGGAATCTGAAGAAGAGCTATCTAATTCCTGCAGAAGGGGAAGGGGTGACACCAGGGAGCATGAGGTTAGGACACCCCTGGGGGGAAACAAAAAATTCCACCCCTTATTTTCTATGCAGGCAACAAGAGGGAGTGAGGTTAGACATGAAATAGATCCCCGGGGTTCTGCGATATTGCTCCCTCTCATAGCTGAGAAGTGGTTAAAACCAATTTTGTGACACGTAGCTATGATGAGGTTTGAAAAAGAACTGGAAATGTGCAAAACATTGACAACTGCCCTGCGATCTTCTCCCCGGGAAATAAGAAGTTCTATCCTCATGAGCTATAAATTATGAATCTCATGACAAGTATCCAGAGGTAAGAAATGTCAGCCCATGTACTGACACTGCTTTATCCCCACTCACAGCAGACACAGCTAATTGGTCACAAAGTATTTAGAATTTTCTCACCAACCGAAGGTCGTACTTCAGACCTTCTTTTCAACACCCCATATATTCACAGGGTACAACATTCAAAAAAATACAAAAGGAGAGATATACTTGAGAAATCTACCTCCCAACCCCTGACCCCAAACCACCCTGTTGCCCTCCCCAAATGGAGACCAAGGTACCTGTCTCAGAACCTCTTGTGAGGCAGCATTTTAGGAAACCAATAGCTTTGAAAGGTGAAACTGATCAGATTTAGAATCTAGTTCTATTTCAGAAGAGTGACCCCACTGTGCTTCAGCCAGTAGTGAGCTGAGATAGAGCAGACTTAGCTCTGTAGCAATGACAGAGATCCAGAAAACACTTTACATTGAGGGGCACCACTTTGCCCACAATGATTAAGACATTCTTGAACAACATCTGGGCTTCACAGGAGCTGATGTCCACTGCACAGGGCGGCACTGTTAGAGCTCCAGCCGCTGCTGGCAGGGTCTTTTCATGGGCTATCTTAGGCTTGCTCTTAGGGATCGGCGTCAGACACCACACTGGGAAATTTCACAGGGCTGTGAATGTTGATGAAGCCTTGGGAAAGCAAGGGGCAGCAGAGCAAGCACTTGGCCTGGGAATCAGAAGAATCTGGGTCCTTTGATCAGTTCTGGTATCTTTCAGCTGTGTGACCTTGGGAACATCATTTCCCTTGTGTGGTGTAAAATGAGGGGGCTGCCCCGTTGAAGAGCGATAGAGAGAGTGGTTACGCCCACGAGCTTTCAAGCCTGGCCTGTTAAATTTGAATCTTCTTTACATCACCCACCAGCTTAGTGACAGTATGCAAGACACATAAGCTTTTCTAACTTTCGTTCCCCACAACTTAAAGTGAGGGGAATAACAGTACCTACTCCATGAGGTTATTGCAATAATTAAATGGGTTCACAATACATTTAAACCATGTGGCATAATACCTAACACATGATAAGCACTCAATAAATGCCAGCTATTATTTTATGATGGCTTTCAAAGGTGGCATTAGATCGTAACAGGAATAGACAGAGGAATGAGCTACCTATCTTAATACTGATACTCCTGATGACAACTGGCTTCCAAGTTATTAGAAATTTCTCACTTGGCTGTGGCTGCCATCCATGTACTTCAAAAATAGTGTCATTAATTGTTGCAATCAATGATTACCGTTAAGGAGGTTTATGATGATGACCATCTTCCACCAAGATAAAGCTTTTACCTTATCATCAAAATCACCTAGGCCAATAGAGAGATAGGAAAATGCTCACAGGAAAGCCAGGCATTTGGATCCTGAACCCTGAAGATGGGGTCATGACTTTTCTTCTCAGTAAACAAAATGTGGGAGATCTGTTTGGTGGTGAGAGGGTTTGGGTCTCATGTTATCAAAGTGGCATCAGACTTCCATTAAGGCCTCTTCTTGATATGTATCATTAGGATATCTGTTATGAGTTGAATTGTGTTCTCTGAAAAGATATGTTGAAGTCCTAATCCCTGGTACCTGTGGCTTTGTAGATGTAATCAACTGAAGACAAGGTCATACTGAATGAGACTGGGTCCCAATCCAGCACAATTGGTGTCTTTGTAAGAAGAGGAAAAGAGACAGACATGCTTGGGGAGAAAGCTCTGTGATTACAGAGGCAGAGCTTGGAGCAATGTGTCTACTCCAAGCTGAGGAATTACAAGAATTTCCAGCTAACACCAAAAGCTATAAGAAGGCATAGAACACATTTTCCCCTACATCCTTCAGAGAGAGTATGGCCCTACAGACACCTTTATTTCAGACTGGTAGCCTCTAGAACTATAATGAAATAAATTTCTCTTGTTTTAAGCCACTCAAGTTTGTGGTAATTTACCACAGCAGCCCTAGGAAACGAAGACAATCCTTGATGAGGGTAAATTGTGGGCTTCGTTTCAAAAAAAATCAAGGAAAGATAGAGGCACAAGATCTTTTTGGGAAAATCTATGACTATTCTCATTTGCACATATTTAGACAATTATGCACATAAGGACTCTACCAGTAACATCCTGCTAACACAATTCTCATTGTAGGGACCACCTGGCTAGTCCCTCACACTGGAAAGCTTTTGGTCCTGGACCTTACCAAGTAACCTTCCTTCAAGCATTCAGTTTCCTGTGTAGATTTCACCTCCTCTGGGATGCCCCCATGGACTATCCTCTTAATAGTAGCTTAAAACTCTAGATCATCTTTATCTTTTCTCTTTTTCCTGTTATGTTGTTCCAAAATGTAATACCATATGAAATCCTCTTGTTGACTTGCTCCTGTTTGACTTACCTGTCTCCACTGTGGTGGGCTGTGAGCACCACTAGAGGATGGTGCTGTCTTGGGTTCCACTGTCTACAGAATCCAGACAAGAGCCTGGCTTGTAACAGCCACACGATTCCATATTCCATCAGATCTAAGACCATCTCAATTGTGAGATACATCACCATTACTGTGTGTGACACTGAGGAAAAAAAAAAAGTGCTGCTATTTAAACTCCAACCTGACAATGATGAAGAAACATAACCCAACCTTAGAGATGTTAAATCACACACACACAAAAATGTGTCTTAGATGCAGTGAAATATGGTAAAGGTTTCAGTAACAACAACCTCCACACAGGGTTCTGTTCTTGAAAGAATCACTCAAGCCCTGTGAAGACCAGTGTTAAGTTGTAGCGCTGCCCCTGAGCACAGTTCTAAGAGCGTGAGTGGAGGGAGACAGTAGGGTAGGTGTCAAAGAGGACCTCCAGATGAGGCCAATGCATCAGCAGCAAGGAACATTCTGGCCATTTTTGAGACTCATGATGATGTCACAGAGCTTCAGAACCCTAGTATACCCTAGACCACCCAAACGTCCCATAACCTATTGAATCTCACAACATATGTTTGGATAGCACTTCCCAGCCTACAATGCACTTTCACAGGGGTTTTCAAACTTCCTCCCTCCTCACATCCTTTTAAGGCAACTGAGTGTGGGAACTCTGGTTCAGGGAGGTTAAATCACTTGTCTAAGGTCATGCAGATCATTAATGTCATAGCCAAGACCTGAGAAAGTTCTCCTAATGCCATGTCAGGCCTCTTGCCACATGCTCCATTGACTCTAGTGCCTATCCCATGCTCATCACAGAGCTCACGTTTGAACCATTGTTAAACAAAATCTAACGGAAATGACTTCATTCAGCTGGTGAACATTTTGGAAGATTCCAGAAAAATATGAAGAAGTGCTTGAGTGTTCTTAAGGGAATTGTCTAACATCTTGGCTCCTGACTCATCCTCAGATGTCTTGCAGCCACCTTGTACCCATTTTAAGCCCAAGAGCTCTTTAATGTAAATGAGTTACTGAGCAGGTGGGAGAAAAATTCTGGGCCCCTTTGAGGGGGTGTATTTTGGAGCAGTTTGCTGTTTTCTTAAAGCCTGGGGAAGAGTAAGCAGTAATCAATAGTGAAATCTGCCTGAATCTCAGAGGCTCGATGAAGGTGCTTTTGAAGCACATCACAGAGCTTGATTTTCTGTTATTTAGTGCCAAAAGTTATTACCTCAGCAGCAGTGCAATGTCTAATTTATACCAAATTGTTAGCTGAAATCTATTAAAGTTTATTAGCACCATCTCAGAATACAGTAACATCTCACTGCTTCAGCTCCTGTTTAAATTGACCAGCTGGTTTAACTCTATTAGCTTTGAGGCTGAGATAAACTGGAGTCCACAGGAGCTGTCCACAGCACTGGGGGGAATGAATACAGATGAAGCTCAGGGTATTTGGGGTGATAGCTGCTACCAAATTGCTGCAGGCTTCATCTCTCCTGATGCAGCCTCTACCCTGTTATTCTATCACCTACAGGATAGGGAGCATCCTTGGAATTCAGAAAGCAGTTGTCAATGGGCTGGAGCTTTCAGCAGATAAGGAGGCATTTCTGGAATTGTGAGGATGATAGCCTACCACTGGGACTTGGGGCAACTTGGGTTGTCTGAAAGGAGAGGGATTTTTTTTTTTTTTGACAGAGTTTTGTTCTTTGGGTTCAAGTGATTCTCCTGCCACAGCCTCCCGAGTAGCCGGGATTACAGGCATGCACCACTACAACTGGCTAATTTTGTATTTTTGTAGAGATGGGGTTTCTCCATGTTGGTCAGGCTGGTCTCAAACCCCTGACCTCAGGTGATCTGGCCTTCTGGGCCTCCCAAAATGCTGGGATTACAGGCATGAGCTACCACACCCATCCAAAAAAGGGATATTTTAAGACATTCCCCAGGTTGCCAGCAAACCCATGATTTCTAGAGCACACTTTCAGTTGGATGGAGGGAGGACAAAAAACCTAATGTTACTGACAGAGAGATATTCTGATCTTAGGTCCGTCCTATCTGTCCCCGGGTAAGGACCCTAAAGAAATCAGACCACACCCACATGGAAGCATTTAGGTAGAGGCTGAACCACCCTCTACAATGATACACAATGTTTAGTCATCTTGGACAACCTGAAGCAGTGGGCATATTGGCCTTAAAAGTCACCCAGGTCTGGTTGGAAAGCCAACCTCATTGCTTACTGGCTGTACAGTCTTGAAAAAGCGACCTGGCATTCTTGGTCCCAGTTTCTTCTCCAGGAAAAATGGCTTTTCGTGACAGTTTGGGTATTGCACATCAAGCATCCAGCAAAGCCTCAAGCACACGGTAAATATGTAATCAGCATTAGTTTCCTTATCTTTACCTCTCTTGGCATTTTACAGTCATCGAGTTAATTATATTTTCATTTTGCTCTATGCTTCTTTTAAGCTCCCTCATGCTCATTATCTCAAGTCTGAAAAGAACCCAAAGAAGTAGGTGGAGCAGGAATTTATAGCCCTGTTTTACATGTTAGGAAATCCTTGATTTAGAGAGGTTAAGAAACCCACCCAATGTCACACTGTTCCTGTAGAATGAGATAAGAAGACTGAGTTCCTAAATTCTGCTCCAGCTCACCATGTGGTTATGATGTCACAGAGTTCTATAAGGAAGATGGACTTCAGAAAAGCACTAGCACACCAAGCCCCAATGTTAGGGCCAGAGCTGTGTTGTCTCGATGGTAGCAGAAGCAAAATTCACAACCCTAGTGCTTGACACATAGAAGGTGCTCATGTGTGCACTGAATGAATGAACTGATGAACCTAGCTAAACTCACTCCATCAGGATCTCCAGAATAAAAGTAGGAAGAAGCTATGTTAAACAAGAGATAAACTGCAAAGATGGTAGACAGACTTAGAGCTGCTAAGTACCTGACCACGATCCTTCAGTGAATACATGTAAACTGCGCTCCATTCTGAGTCAAAGGCAGCCAGACCATCCCTGGCAGGAGAGAGAAGGCTCCTGGGGCATTGGACCATTAGAGTCCAAGGCGTGGAGCTCTCCAGGCAGTTAGCCTGACTCCCCACACCTTCTGCCTGGCTATTGATACCAAACCTCCAGCACTTGACTCTCTTCAAGACCCCTGGAACTTTTGTCAATACACTTTGTATCCCTGGTACCAAGCACAGGGCCTCACTACAAAACTGGCTTTTCTGTGTTAAATAAAGGAGGTCAAATAAAGCAGATGTTATTAGCTCCACTTTATAGCTAAGGAAAATTAAGCCCAGAAAATAAACCCAGTGGAAGGAGGGCTTTCATTCCTTCACAAATATTAATTCAATAATTCAATATAGTCTCCATGCCTGCACTGTCCTAGGTGCAGGGGGATACCATGATAAAAGAGCAGACAATGTTGTTGCCCTCAAGGAGCTGACATTCTAGTGGAGGAAGACAGACACAAAGAGGAATGTATGCCCACATCACACAACTAAATCGTGGCATGATGGAGTTCAACAAAAGATGGACACAGAGAACAAGGTTTGGGGGTAAATTTAGCTAAGGTAGGGTAATCAGAGGAGCCTGATCTGAAAAGGTAGGAATTAAACTAAACTCTAAAGGATTATTAGAAACTGGCAAGAGAGGAGTTGACTGGTAGAAATGGAGACTGTTTCAGGGAGAGCAAAAAGCCCGTTCAAAAACCTCATTTAAAGAAGAACTGGTCAATTTGAAGAAGTGAAATGAAACTCTAAGACTGGGCATGGAGAATGTGAAGAAGTGAGGTGGGGGATGGAGCTGGAGAGAGAGGTGGGATTGGATCCCATACAGCTTGGTTGGTAGGTCATAGATTTTATTGTAAGCAAAACTGGAACCTCCATGAAAAGGTATTAAACAAGGAAGTGACATGACTAATTTATAATTTAAGATTACCCTCTGCTGTAGGGCAAAAATAGAGGGGAGGGGGTTGTGAAAAATGGACCCACAGCATAGTAGGTCATGGATTTTATTGTAAATAAAATTGGAAATTCAGTGGAGAGGTATAAAACAAGAAAGTGACATGATTAATGCACAATTTAAGAAGATTGCCCTCTGCTCTAGGGTGAAAAATGGATGGGGGAGGGGGCCAACCGTGGAAGCAGGTTGGCAAGTTGGGAGGCCATTCCAGTTGGGGCAAGAGATAATGATGGCTTTTCTTGGACTGGTAGAGACCTAAGAGGAGGCTTTTCTGCAGTCAGAGAGTAGTTAAGGCTTCAACCAAAACCAGAGTCCGGGTCTCCTGATTGTCCAACTGGATCCTTTAAACTGACCATGCTCTGATGGTATATGGGACAAAGGAAGATGATCGGTGGGGAAATAAGAAGGTCATGAAGAGAATACATCTAGAACACTGCACCCAAACTAGAGTCCACAGCCCCTGAGTGTCCACACACATTCTCTCCAAAATAAATTTTCATTGTCACATGAAATTGCAGCGACAAGCAAGAAGAAATCAATGGAAGCATGTTGTGGATTATTTGCATTGCCACCTTCTCTTTGAGTTCAGCCACATGATTTCAGAAAAGACTTTGCTTTTGTAATTTGCTATCCTGTAGGCTCCTAATACTACTACCTGTGTTACCTACAGAAAAGAACAGAGAAAGATCCAGTGCAAAAACTCATAGGAAATGATCAATTCATGCCAAGTGATGAGAACCAAAGAGAGATGAGAGCATTGTTCATACACTATGGTCTGGGTCTCCTACCCCAAGAGAACTTGCAACAAAGCCCAAAGTACAACAGACATGTTTAAAGAGAAGATTCCCAGCCACACAACATGATTCATCATATTTATTTAATATTGTTAATTTGAATTTTATTAGATCTGCAATGCTGTTTGTATTTAATTTCTAATTTGTTTTGGTTTCATAATTGACTAAAACAATAAGCACAAAGAGTTTCTATCTGACTTTATGTTTATACATTAACATTTTAATAAAAGTCTTTTATATCCTCATTGGGATCCATGGTAATTATTTTCCTCTCAAAAGGGTCTCTATATAACTCAAGTTTGAGAAACCCTGGTCTCAGTGAAATAAAAATCAAACAGGCCAGGCACGGTGGCTCACACCTGTAATCCCAGCACTTTGGGAAGCTGAGACAGGTAAATCACGAGGTCAGGAGATCGAGACCATCCTTGCTAACAGGGTGAAACCCCATCTCTACTAAAAATACAAAAAATTAGCCGGGCATGGTGGCGGGCACCTATAGTCCCAGCTACTCGGGAGGCTGAGGCAGGAGAATGGCGTGAACCCGGAAGGCGGAGCTTGCAGTGAGCCGAGATCACACCACTGCACTCCAGCCTGGGCAACAGAGCAAGACTCCATCTCAAAAAACAAAAAAATGAAACAATGGGCTGCCCTATTCTAGACTACATGATTCTGCTTTTCAGTGGTGATAGGGAGGAAGAAGGAGTACCAGGAAGAGGAATCATTTATTCTTCCTGGTACAACTCCCAGAAGGTGCAAAATCTGCTAAAAGTTAAGTTTAAAAGAATGGGCTTAAATTATGTTAATTTATTATTGGACTCTCCCATTACAGTGGAGTATAGTTTCTACCTCTTAAAATAAAAAGCAAGTTGTGGTTTTCCGAATCCCATAGGAAGAAGCTCAGTGAGTTCAACACATAAAGTTCTGCTTCTAACACTGGAATGATTGTGGATTTTTGGTCTGGTTCCTGACAAAGTAGTTAGCTTGAAGGCAAGCGCCGTGGCCTATGGAAACTAAGTTCCTATTCCCTTTCTCAGCCTCACATGGAGCAGAACTGTGGGTAAACTCATCAGGACTCTTTAAACTTTTTTTTCTCCTCCTTCTTTTGATTGTCTCCTTTATGGTTGAATTCCAAGATAAATGGGCCTATCATGTAAATAAACCATGCACATAAGCAGCAGAATTCTGAAGCTATTGTACAGGGTAATGTTGACTTTTCGTGAAGCAGAGGAGGTCAAAACCAGTGGGTGTTATTTTCTATGTGACACTCAAAGTATTCAAGGTAAGTTTGAGCATCCCGGGGTGAATACTTTTTAAAAGAGACAAAGATAATTTTTTCCTAAGACTTGCACTGATGGAAAGTGCCATTCATCAGCTGTCTGATTAAGCATATAGAAATCCCAACACCTAAAAAATGGAGGCAGGACATCAGAAGACCCAGACCAGGAAAGTGAGCTTGGACAGAAAGAGCAGGTGACTGCTGACGTCTTGACAGTGCTTCCGTTCACCCAGCTCCAGGATGGAATGGTCCATCGAAAATTCAAGAGAGAATGAAAGCCAGCTGTGATAGCCCAGAGAAGGTGGTGGCTACTAAAATAGATTTCCTTTGTTTTGTTCATCCCACTGACCTCTGTCACTCATCATTCCCAAGGCACACAGAGCGCATTCCTGCCCCATTGCTTTTTAGGTAAACATTAAACAGCACTGCACATGGAAAGAAGCCAAAGTGTTTGATAATTCATCAGCAGCAGCAAACCTGAGTGTTTCTGTGCAATGCAAATTGCTTTGGCTTCCACACGGCTCCTGTTGCTTCAAGTGCGGATGGTAAATAGCCTTCTTTGGGATTACTATCAAGTATTCATTTTAACAACATTAATTTACAACGTGTTATCCCACTTTACATTGTGCTACATGACTTATTCACAGAGCCAGCCTTTCAGCACCTGATGTTGATTCATTCTAATCACCGCACTTGCCTATGATTTTTAGGTTAATGGGACCTGGACTGGAAAAGGATTGTTTGTGTGGGAATCATTCATGGCAAAGGCAGTGACACCTCCTTCAAAAACCTGTGTCTTTCTGGCAGAGTGGGGTGGGAGATGGCCACTGGAGAGGCTGTCAAATCAGTTTCCTCACCTGAGGACTTCCTGAGACTAGCGCACTGAGGGACCAGCAGCAACAATGATAATGCTAGTGCTCCCTTATGGTAAGTTACATTTTCCAAGTCCCATCTAATCTATTATTCTCACAATAACTCTATAAGGTAAATACCTTATAGAGTTAAATACCTTAAGGTAAATACCTTATAGAGTGGTTTAAGAGTATGGGATCTGGAGACTGTGTCTTGAGTAGAAACTTGATCTACCACTTTCTAGCCAAGTGACCTCGGGCAAATGATTCAATCTTTCTTTCCCTCAATTTCCTCATCTTAAAAAATGATATATAATAGTTGTACATATTTTGGGGGTGCATGTGATATTTTCATACCTGTATACAATCCAGAATGATCAAATCAGGATATCCATTACCTCAAACATTTATCATTTGTTTGTGTTGGAAACAGTAAAATTTTTCTCTTCTAGTTATTTTGAAACATGCAATAAATTATTATTAACTATAATTTCTCTACTATTCTATAGAATACTAGATATACTATATTACATTAGTAATATGTAGTATATTAATATTATAATACTAGAAGTTATTCCTCCTATTTAACTGTATGTTTGAATTCGTTAACCAGCTTCTCATCCACCCTCTGCACTACCCTTCTATGCCTCTGATAACCATCACTCTAGTCTCTAACAAATATGGTATTTGTCTTTCTTTGCCTTTCTTATTTCACTTAACACATTGATCTCTAGTTCCATCCATCTTGCTGCAAACGACAGTTCATTCTTTTTTATGGCCAAATAGTATTCCACTGTGTTTATATGTAACATTTTCTTTGTCCATTCATTCACTGATGGGCAGTTAGGTTGATTCCATATCTTGGCTCTTGTGAATGGGGCTTCAGAGAACATGGGAGTTCAGACACTTCATCTTTAAAATGGGGATAGCAATCATAGTTACTACACAGGATTATTGGCAAGTAAGTGGATTGTTACAGTAAAGCAGGTAGAACAGAAACTGGTACGTGGATTATGGTAGTTCATAAACAGTTCTTTTCCTCTTCTTTCCTGTCCAGGACAGGACTGCAATTCTCTGCCTGCTGGAGCTCAGTTACGACCACGTGACTTGCCTTGGCCAATGAAAGAGGAAGAGTATGTAACACTGCTGAATGGAAGAAAGGGGCCCCTGCCTCTGCTGCAGAGATTCTAGACACATGTGCCATGCTGGAGCAAGGAGGCAGGGAGTCCTGGAGAAAGGAGACAGGGAACAGAGCTCCCAGCCCAATCAAGATGTAACATGAGTGAGAAATAAATAACACTTTGTTGCTAGAAGCTTGTTTTTTTTTAACTGAAGTATAACTCAACTTCCCCCCTGACCCACGCAAAAAGTCATCTATCAATGTTAAGTATCATTTAATTTATTTTACAGAAGAGGAATCTAAAGCTCAGAGTAATGGTCTCAATATCACACAGCAATTTTGTGATGGAAGCATAATGATGGCCCACGTTTTAAAGTGGACACCAAGGGGAATATAACATAAATAGAAATTTGCTAACTGCGGGGAATACTTGCTATACAAGTGCAAATAATAGGCCCCACTACTTCCCAGCTGTGCCTCAATTTCCTGATCAGTTAAATGGAACTAATAAGAGTGGCTAGTGCAAGAGATGGAGAGGGGATTAAATGAGAAAATATGTAAATTGCTCATAAGATTATCTAGAATAAACCAAATATTCAAAAATGTTAGTTACTATTATTTTAAAGTAACAGTTGCTATTATAATCCTAATATCACCTGTTTCTCATCAGTCGGTGGATACAAGCAATTAATTACATTTACATAAATATGTAAAATAATAAAGCCAAACCAGAGACTCCTAATCGCCTTCCTGCTTAGTGCTTCTTCATCCTGTAATTTAATTCCTGTCTCTACCTCCATGTGGCCAATTCCTCCTACTGTGAAACATCTCCTTTACCATGAAGCCTTTCCTGCTCACTTTCACCCAAGACTGTTATGTGCTCCCATAGAACCTGGTACCACACGTTCGTAGGATGCGTCCTGGGTCTCTTTTACCATTGGTCAAGGTCTATATTCCCAGCTGAATTGGAAGCTCCCTGAGGGAATATACCTGTCACTTTCACAACAGTAAGAGCTCGATATTTATTCATAAGGAAAAATAAACAGACACAGGACAGATGCTATCGGCAGCCACTTACAGAAGAAAAACCTTTAGCAACAAGCATGTCAAATGATGCTCAGTTCCACTAATATTAAATAAATGTACAAGACAAAATGGTATTTTTTTCACTAACCAGATGGGCCAAAAACCAGAAACCAACATTGGTAACATTAAGTGCAGGAAAGAGTAGGGAGAGGAGAGCAGATTCATGCTGTATTAAAACGTTGGTACAATATTGTGGAGGGTAATTTACCAGTATCTATTAAAATGTTGCATGTGACCTAATAATTCTATTTCTGGGATTCTACTCTACAAAACTAACAGGATTCTACTCTACAAAACTAACAGCAGCATATGTAAAGTAAATATGCAAATGTTCTCATTACAGGATTTTTTTGTAACAGTAGATAAAATTGAAACAATTTAGAATGTCCATCTTTGGGGAATTGGTTAAGTAAAATCTGGTACATCTATATGATGGAATATTACATCATAATATAAATTTTTATTGTGTGATTCACTAGAGTAGAAACTTTGTTTTGTTCACCACTAAGAAAACCCCAGGCACATAGACAGTGATCACTAAATATTTGTTGAATACATTAATGAATATATGGTAATTGAAACATTTTAATGATATAAAATTAACAGAAAAAGATTTAGCCATTTTGAGTAACATCCAAATATTGTCTTCAAATGCATGTAGTTGAACAAATTGCTCAAAATTGTATATGTGAATAGATAGATAAATGGATGGGCAGATAAGGGGTAGATAGATAGATAGAGGAATGACTTTGCTCCATACTTTTAACAATGCTTTTCTTTGGAAGGTGAATCTGATAATGCTGGAGTTTGTAAGGAGTGGAAAGGCAATACTTTCCTTCTCATTTTGAATAATTCATTTAACCCCTGATATTATAGATTAGTTTTCTTTCTTTTTGCTATTTTTCTGAATGTGTCAAATAAAAAACATTTTTGTCACATAATAAATAACGATTGTTGTCTGAACAATGTTAATACGGCAAATTAGGAATTAACACCCCTTCAAAGCCACACTCACTTATTTCTGTAGTCCTCAAAGGAAGTCTTTCCCCCTACCCAACCTATATTTTTTAAAAGCAGCCAAGTATATCAATGGACATTCGTTGATGGAAAGGGGAAGGCTGCTTATACAAGTACTTTCTGGACTCAGCTCAGCTAAGCAGATACAGGCCTGAGCCTTTGAATGAGATGGAGTTGGAGGGAGGGAGATAGAAAGATGAAGAAATCATCCTCCAAAAGATTACCATTTTGTAAATGGATCATGAAAATTGTGATTTACCACAAATCACTACAAGCTAGCAGACCTTAATTTGAACTCCCTGCTCCAACATAACTGTGTGACTATGCAAAAGTTATTTCAATTCTTTGAACTCAGCTCTCTTATCTGTAAAAGGAGAATAATCTATTAGGGTAATTAGCATTAGCTGCTGTGACAAACAAACTCCATATTTTGATAGCTTAATACAATCAAAATTAATTTCTCACTTACACAAAATTCAGTATTGATGTTCCTGGTTGGGTGGCTCTACCAGACAGTTTTCTACCCAGTAGTCTTAAACAGGGTCCCACAGTGAGAAGAGGCAAAGGCTTATGTGGAAGTGCTTTGTTAGGAAGTATGGTATCAGGGAACAAGAGTGAAAGCAAGGAGAGTATAGCAGGTAGAGGAAACGTGAGCACAAGGATGCCTTGTTGCATTGTCTGCCACTGAGGGCAGTGGGCTGTGTGGTCCTGCGGACTCAAAAAAATCATAAAATGGGCCATAAGACTATGTGTCTTGTAGAATAAGGGTGAAGCGTTTATCCCATCGGCTCCCATCCCCATGGATCAAAACTTTACCCCAATGAGGCTTTCCTACCTGTCCCCATGTCTGTCATCCATATGTTCACCAACACCACTGAAGCCCTGGTGTACATAAGAGTTCCATGACTGAATTCTCATGGAGAGCTGGCAACCATAGCAGTGGCTGGAGCATTGTCCAAGTGAGACCTTGAGAATCTGAAAAGGTGCATTTGAGATGTCTCAAGCATAGAGACCCAGGGAGGTACGTACAAAGGGTATAGGCTTCTTCCGTATTACAGCCTGACCATCTTCACCCATGGCCTTCATGCCAAGGAAGGGGAAGATGGAGAAAAAGAAAAAGCCAGGCCTGGAAGTAGCAAATGTCATTCCTACCCACACTCCACTGACCAGATCTTGTCACACACACTTCCATCCTCTCATCAAAAGGAATATCTTAAAAATATACCCTTCCCGAGAGCCCAAGAGAAAAAAAGAAATGATTTAGTGAAAAGATAACCTTGTTTCTTCCACTGGCTACACTGGCAATCTCATATCTGTTGAGGGCTCTGAGATCATGTGTGTTCCAGGAACTGGACGCTCCAGGCACATAAGGGCAGTTGACAAATGATGCCTCTAATTAACATTCTGCAGAATGAAAATTATTTTTGGCTCTAAAAGGTATTCCTCTATGAGAAAGCTAGAAAAATGACCTTGGCTAGCAGAGATCTTACTCAAAACTAGGAGGATTGGTGCTAATTATGCCCATATAATGGACTTATGGTTACACTCCCTATTGTCTGGGGATCACGAAATGAAACTGTCAAGCATGACTTGGGCAGAGGGTTACACACAGGAAACCAGCCGCCTTGCTACCAAGGTAGGCCACTGCTGTAGATCTGTACAGGCGGGCATCACATTCTTATTGGATGTCTCTCCCGCCAAGTGGGCAATTACTGACCAGATGAAACAACTTTACCCAGGGGTTCAGGAGAGGAGTGCTCACCTTTATACTCCATGGGAATTCTCTTACCTTGTAACTCCACAAGGATAAGGTGATATTTGCCTATGCCTTGGCTTAAAGCTGGGGAAATAGGATAAGTGTCTGGCATCTCAACTCTGCTTGGCATCTGTGATTGTTAATTTTAGGTCTCAATTTGACTGGATTAAGGTATACCCAGATAGCTGGTAAAGCATTTTTTTCTGGTTGTGTCTGTGGGGGTGTTTCCAGAAGAAACACATTTGAATCAGTGGACTGAGTAAGGAAGATCCACCCTCATCCTATGTGAGTGGGCACCATCTAATGAGCTGAGGGCCTGGACAGAACAAAAAAGCAGAGGAAAAGCGAATGCTCTCTCTCTTCTGGAGCCAGAATACCCTTCTACTCCTGTCCTTGGACATCAGAGCTTCAGATTCTCTGGACTTCGGATTCTGGAGCTGGCACTGGCTCCCGTGGGTCTCCAGATGACTTATGGTGAGTCTTCTCAGCCTCCATAATCATGTGAGCCAATTCCCCTAATAAATCTCCTCTCACATATCTATCTCTATCTCTAGCTCTATCTCGGTAGCCACATCTGTATCTCTATCTATCTATCTAACTATCTATACATCTACCTATCTATCATCTCTCTATCTGTCTAACCTATCCTTCTACTTATCTATCTATTCATCTGTCGATCTATCTATCTATCTATCTATCTATCTATCTATCTATCTATCTATCATCTATGTGTCTGCCTGTCTAACCTATCCATCTAATTATCTATTCATCTATATATCCATCCATCCATCCATCTATTTATCTGTTCATCTATCTATCCATCTATCTATTCATCTATCTGTACATCTACCTATTCATCTATTATTTATTATCTAATCTATAATTTATCTATCCATCTAATCTATCATCTATCTATCTATCTATCTATCTATCTATCTATCTATCTATCTATGTACTTATCTATCCATCCATCCATCCATCCATTCATCCATCCTATTGGTTCTGTCTCTCTGGAAAACCCTGATTAATACAGCAGCCATTTAAAAAATACTTACTGATCAGCTGCAATGTGCCAGGCTCTCTGCTAAGTGCTGGGGACACAGCAGAAATTAGTCAGAAGGTCATAGTTTTGGTCCAGTGAGAAAGACATTGAGTAATAACCACACAAATAAATATCTAATTACAATTTGGAGAAGTGTGATAAAGGAAAAATACAAAGTTCTGTGAGAATTGTCGTATCGTGCCCATCCTCTCTTTCTCATTCACCACCAGAACTCTACTTTTTAGCTGATATAAAGTCTTAAAAAACAAAACAAAACAAAAAAAGATTAGATTCCCTCAGACTCTTTTGCAGATAGCTGTGGTCATCTGACTAAATCCTAGCCAACAGGATATGAGTAAAAGTGGGGGTTGTTCTACTTTCTTTTCTTCCTTCTAATTGGTTGGAAGTCAGATGTGATGGCAGGAGCTACAGCAACATTTCTGGACTTCAAGTCAGAAGCCATGTTGAAGAAGCAGCCTGGTCCTTCATGACCGTGTAGCTGCCTAACAGCCTTTAACCCACACTTCTGCATGCAAGAGAAAGAAACACTGCTATTTGAAAATCTATTCGTTGAGGAAGCAGGACCTATTTTTGGTTAGACTGTCTAATATGAGAGTTGAAAAGGAACTGAGCACATGAAAAGTGAAGGGGAAGTGCTGCAGGCAAAAGGAATCTCAGGTGCAAAAAACTGAAAGAAAGTCAGAGTGGCTTCAAGGCCAACAGCAAGAAGAAAGTGGTGTGGAGTGAAGTAAGCAGGGGATGGCTTTGCAACTAAATAGGTGTTCATTCCTGGGCCTGTCATTTACCTCATAGGTCCTCAGTTTCCATATCTGTTAAGTGGGAATAATGAGCAGCCTTCTGCTCCCAGGATTGCTGTAATGATCCAATGATAGGCTGAGAGGAGGAAACAGCATAGTACATTGGTGCAGAGCAATGGCATTCCAACCAAGTTCAACCAAGTGCAAATCCTGTCTCTCCACTGACTAGTTATGCGACTGCTGGTTACCTACAAACACCTGTGTGCCTGTTTCCCCTTCCATAAAATGGAGGTAGTAATAGGATTTATTTCATACGGATGCTGAGAGAATGAAATTAGTTAATATTTGCCAAGCACTGAGAAGAGTACCTGCCACATACTAAGTTCCATACATGTACTTGTTAAATAAATCAAAAAGTGTTTATGACTTTGAAGATTTACATTAGCTGTAGTTACCATGGACTTTCATTGTAGACTAAAACTCTTGTGGATTTTGACTTTGTCCAGTCACTTTTCACTACTTCCTAGCACCTAAGGAAGTTCTTCCTTTTAAAATAGTCTCATTAAAAGAGACTTTTCAAGGAGGAAATTAAGCAAAGTACTTAAGGTGCAGTGACTTCTCTAGCCCCCATTTCCTCTCCACCTGCAGCCATGGGGATAATCATAGTCCCTACTTTCGAAGGCATTTGTAAGAATGAGGTGTTGTACATAAATAGGGGTTGGTAAGCTTTTTCTGTAAAAGTCCAGACAGTAAATATTTTAGGCTTTGTAGGTCATATGATTTCTGCTACAATTGCTTACTCCTGCCTTCGTAGCCCACAGCAGCCATAAATAATAGGTAGAGATGAACACAGTTCATTGAATGGATGAATGAACATAAATGTGTTCCAATGAAACTTTACTTATGGACATTGTGATTTGATTATCATGTAGTTTTTATGAGTCATAAGATATTCTTTTTCTGAATTTTTAGAAATTATTTAAAAATATGTCAAAACAATTCTGAGCATGCCGGCTGCACAAAAAGGAGCAGTGGATTAGATTTGGTCCATGGGCCATAGTTTGCCCACTCTTGTCTGTAAATATTTGATACAATATCTGGCACACAGTAAGTGTTCATTAGCTATTGTTAACTTGTTTGTTATTAATATTAACAAGGGAGCACTGGGCATTAGTTTTGCAACCTCTCATTCTATAAGCACCAGGAAATCAGTCCTTGCCTGGGCCTTTACTTTTTCCTTTTGTGTTTTAAGCAGCTGAACCTGACCTAGGTAGGGGCTGGGAGTTGGGGCGGGGATAGAGGAGGAGGATTGTGTGCAGTCAATGCCTTGGTTCAACAGCTTCCTAAACATCCTGACTGCTTGGACCAAGAAACTGCCAGCTTGAAAGGAGCTTTATAAATGGAGAGCCTGTAAAGCAATTCAGAATCTGATTTTGCTGCAAAAGCATGATTTTAACAGATCTGTAGCTGTTCCCAACCTTTTAACACTGTCTCCTGTGAGTCAAGAGATTTTGATCTTGTAACTAAATTGACTCTGTCGCAGGTTTGCCATCCCCCTGGGTAAATTCTCTGACATGCACAGCTTCAGACCCAACCCCCTTTCACACACACACAAAAAAAATTCTCTTCTGTACCCAGTTATCCCCTATCTCATTTTCTCCAAATTGAAATATTTTTTTAAAACACTATCATGAATGTCAAAATCAACTCTCTTTGGTCCTAAACCTAGTATTCTTTTTTTGGGGGGGGGAGTGGGCATGAGAAATTTCTGTTTAATCCTAATGCTAATATTTAGAAAAGTGGCAACAGATTTAAAATAGTTATTTGCCTCATCTTAAAGATCTATTGTGTTTCCTGGTCAGTAATCAGAAGGTGGCAATCAGACCTTTCTTTCTTTCTTCCTTTCTCTCTCTCTCTTTCTTTTTCTTTCTTCTTTCTTTCTTTTCTTTCTTTCTTTCTTTCTCTCTTTCTCTTCTTCTGTCTCTTACCCTCTTTCTCTCTTTTTGTCTTTCTTTCTTTTTTCTTTTTCTTTCTTTCAAAACAGACTGTTGGAGAAGCCACAAGACATGATTTCCAAATAAAGAGCTCAAAGAGTCACTTGGCTAGGGCTGAAAGTGGCAGCTCTGGAAATGCAGGCTTTTCTGGATGGAGCAACATTGTCCAAATTCTAAAGAGAAGGGAAGAGGCTGCTCTGCTGTGTTCCAGTGCCAGCATCCCTCTGGGCATGTGCCTGACCACAAAAGCTGTGCTCACGCATGATGAACACAGCCCTCGGGGCTGGTTTTGTGGAACTGAAAATGCATCTCATCTCCTAAAATTGAGAATAGAATATGACCTGGAATGAACATGCCTCTTGAATAACTGAGGGAGAGGGAGGTAGGAGGAAGGAAAGAGGAAAAGAGAGGGTTGGGGAGAGGAGATACAGAGGGAAGAAATGCAGAGAGAACTGAGATGAAAAAATAGAAGAAACAAAGACCAAGTGCCTGAGGGACTGGTGAGAAAGCAAGAGAAAGTGGATGAGAAGGGAGGCAGGGGAGCTGCACGCCTTCAGTCCTTGTACCTTGTAGGATGTAGGGACACCTAGAGAACAGCCCTCAGTAAGATCTGGAAAGAAGAGCCGTCACCACAGACTTAGAAAATAGGTGTATTTAAAAAAAAATCCAAAATTCCTATAGCTCATAAACATATGTGTGTGTTGAGCAGGGCAGATTTCCTCTCCTAACCTCTGTTTTGTCTTTCAGAATAATAGGTTATTTCCCTCTGTCCTGAGTTCTGCTTGAAAAATTGAGAGTTCTAGAACGTTGCAAAAGCTCCTCTATTGTTCTGAGATGAGCATTTTTCTGGGATGAACTGGGCAGAGGTTTGACAGGCAAGCAGGGAGTGGGACGTCTGAGCTCCAGGTGTACACTTCATCCAACAGTCTCATGGTGGTCGAAGGAGATCCCCAGATGCAAAATCGAAGCTGCTTGGATTTTCATTTCTTCCCCATCTAGGAAAAGGGCAATGGAATCAAAGCCTTTAAAAAACGTAGTAAGAGAAAGACTCTCTAATCAATCAGAACCTTCTGGCAACCAGCACTTTAGCCCATCTACTGAGTAATATTTTATCAGTGCCTTTAGTAAAGGGCCTCAAGATGCATGAGACATTTTTGGTTGTTGAAATAGAGTGGCTTCTAAATCATCAAGTAAAAGAGAAATTCTGCTCAGAAGGCTTTTGCATGGTACCCAACATTTGTTGAGGCTTACTATATTACATGCATTACCTTGCTAAATCACCACATTAGAACACTTACAGGTAAGTCTTATGATTATAATCATTTTATAGTCATAGAAACTGGGATGTAGAGGGTAGGATATCACCCAGGGTTACAGCTAAGGATTGGACAAGCTGAGATGTTCATGCCAGCATGTTCTTCTGGCATGAGAGGACTTGTGCTTAATCTCCAAGCTATACCACTTTCTTGCACAAAGATGTGTGTGTTTGCTGAGGAATACATATGAAGATAAACAGAACAGAGATACTCTAGGGGAGCTCGGAGTATTGTCTAGCATATGGGAATAACTTGTGAGTAAATAAAAAGAGAAGAATGGAAGGTGGTGCCATGCAAGGAGGTATCCAGCCTCGGAGCACTACTTTGCGTTGAGTTCAGCCACTTCATCACCTCATTTTAGTACAGAAGACAGACAGAAAAGAAAGAAAGTCTCATTCTCAGGGAGAGCTTTCTGGAAGTGAGGGAAGGAGTGGTATATGTAAGCCAGGCTCTTAACAGGTGAATAGGAGTTAATCGGAAGGAGGTCCAGAGATGGGAAGGAGACTCAGACGGGAAGGAGGCTTCAGAAAGAGGAAACAGGATGTTCAGAGGCATGGAGTCACAAACACCATGCACTCTTTCAGGGATTAGAAGCAGTTATAAAAGCCCGGAACATTCATTGAAAGAGGATGTGTGGTAATAGTTCAGGCAGAAGAAGTAGGCAGGAGTCAGAGTTTAAATGGCCTTGTGTGTAATATCAAGAGTTTGGACTTACTAGGGCCTTCCTGAACCTGCCTTGTTCAGAAGCATCATATAAACATCTGTTAAGGCAGGATAATAAGACTGGTAGAAAATGAAGTTATTGATACCAAGCAAAATAGCCTTTTATGCACAGCAGGAACAACCAGAAACACAACTTCAATGTGGTGAAAGCTGAGTTTATTAAAAAGGAAGGCTTATATCACTGTTTTCTTAAAGGATGGCATCTCAAATCAGCAGACTTCTTTTTTTCTTTTTATTTCTTCCTACAACTGAGCTTTCCTTAAACTGATGATTTGTGATTCACCTGCAGAACAGGAGCTTAGGATGGGGTAGATGGCATATTATTTTGAGAGCTGAGGGTGGCAGGGGGTGATCTGGCCAGGCTTTGAGCAATCCTTTTATGTTTTAAGAACATCATGTCCGCCCACAAAGATAGGATCTTGACAGCCACCCTATAGGCAAAATGTATTGGACCAAAGAGAGACAAGACACATGGCTTAAGTTAGTTTAAACCGATTCTCTTTACCAACAATGTGAATAAAATAGGAACTCAGAGATAACCACATAGTCTCTGTGAATGGGAGATTTTGAAGGACATGGTAAAAGCTTAGACACTCTGGAACAATTGTATTTTTTATATAGACTAAGAAGCAGAAAGAATTGCTGTGTAAGAAGAGTCATAGATGCTCAGAGAGAAGCAGAGATGAGTGGGAGCACTGCCTGGACTCCTAGTTGCTTTCCCAGTTTTTGAGAGCAGTTTCCTCCTGAGACTCAAATATATTCCTCACCCTGGGTTCCATGAGACATTCATATTCTTAGTAAATCTATATTTTTTTTGCTTGAGCTTTCTTAATTTGGCTTCTGTTACTTGAAACCCAGATAGTTTTGACAGTACCTAAATCAGAGTCCCCAACTGCTAGTGGCCACCAGGAATTATAAAGACTAAGGAGATATGAAGGAGGAGAGGAGAAAAATTCTCAAGTATTAATATTACTGAAACAAGTCACCTGTCTTTTGTTTTCTTTTGAGACGGAATCTCATTCTGTTATCCGGGCTGGAGTGCAGTGGTGTGAACACAGCTTACAGCAGCCTCAGCCTCCTAGGCTCAAGAAATCTTCCCAGCTCAGCCTCCTGAGTAGCTACAGGCATGCACCACCATGCCACATTACTTTTTATTTTTACTATTATTATTATTATTATTATTATTATTATTTTGTAGAGACAGAGTCTCACATTGTTGCCCAGGCTGGTCTCAAACTTCTGGGCTCAAGCAATCCTCCTGACTTGACCTCCCACAGCGCTGAGATTACAGGCATGAGCCACTGTGCCTGCCACTCCTTTTTCTAAATATCATGAACACACCCCATCTCTAGGACCTTTTTTCCAACTTGGCTTGCCAAATACTCCTCAAATGCCTCATTGATCAATCTGGTGCTGAAACCATGGCTAAAATGTAATGGCTGAAGCTATTGGTTTCATCACCATGGATAGTCCTCATTAGATTGTCTTCCTCCTCCAAGAAGCTTTCTTAGACCCCTCAGCCCTCCCATATCCCTTCCTCCCTGCTCTTTGAGTGAATTTCACTTGCACGTGTATTACTACACTTACAACAGTTAGTCTAGAGCCTTCATTTAATTTGTACAGCTATCTCCCCCTGCAGATGGTGAGTCATTTGAAAAGAGGATCACATCTTACTTGCTTCTATTTCTCCCATAGTTATTATTACAAAACCTTAAAACTACAAGCCTTTCAATGAATGCCTTAAAAAAAATTTTAGGGGAAATTTTCACCAATGAATGTGGCTCATGTTGAGATATGATTTTCTCAAACCCCTTGTGACATCATTTTAAGGAAAATGGAGTGAATTCTATGAATGGGGCTTCAGTTTGGAGCCTGCAGCTTCCCCCACATTAGTTTATGTTTAGAGATGTGCCAGTTCATGGGAAAAAGAGGAAACAGTTGCTTCAGCCAGGGTGCAGAACCCAGGATCTCCCGTGGGGGATGGCAATCCTGATGCTATCTCTTCTCTCTGGACCAGCCTGCACATTATTTCTTTTATACCACAATGAGATGCAGATTCTAGAACTACCAGCTGAGATTGACTGAAAGGATTCACCTGACTACTTCGAATATTAATAGCCAAACCACATGCAGACGCAACACACATTTCAGCATCTGCCTAAAGATGAAATCTTCAAGCATCTGAGTGACTCTGAGCCTCAGGGCCAGTGTTAAGGCCTTTTAACCAAATTTCTCTCCCAAGCCACCAGTGCAATGAAGGAAAATAAGGTTGTCCACAGTGAAATCCATTGCCCTCTTCAGAACACAAAGGAGGGGTCATCTGTGGAGAAATACAAAACCAAGGAGTAAGTCAACTGAATTTTTAATCAAATGGGCTCTGCTATGGTTTGAATGTGTCCCCAAAGTTTGTGTGTTGGAAATTTGGTCCTCAATGCAGAAGTGTTGGGAGGTGAGACCTTTAAGAGGTGATGAGATCGCAAGGGCTCTGCTCTCATGAAGGGATTAATACTTTTATTGCAGGAGTGGGTTCCTTATAGAAGGATGAGTTCAGCCTCCTCCCCACCTCTCTTGAGCCCATGTGATGCCTTCTGCTAGGTTATGACAAAACAAGAAGGCCCTTACAAGATGCCAGTACCTTGATCTTGAACTTCCCAGCCTCCAGACCTGTAAGCCAATAAATTTCTGTTCTTCATAAATTCTCCAGTCTCATGTATTCTGTTACAGCAACATGAAACAGACTGAGACAGGCTCTCCCAAAAATGTTCGATGTTTCTCACTTTCCTGTAGTACAGACATGTCACAACCTTACAGGAAATAACATCTGGCTTATCAAACGGTGGTCCTAATTTGTTAGTATTCTCTGTTCCTGAAAGAAAGGAAAAGATCATCTCAGAGTTTGTGTTAAAGTTTTAATTTTAAGCCCCATCCAGAATCTTTCCAGAGAATCTTCCATAACAAAGCTTTCAACTTAGGCTCTTAGAAAATTGTAAAGGAAAACCTAAACCCACCTCTCTGAATCTTTGTGAAAAGTACAGATGCAGTCATCAAATCCTTTCCATCCTGATTAGGGCCTGCTCTGTGTATCTTCGTAGACCTTCCAGAAGCCAGAACAGGTGAAGGGTGCCCTGGGGTATGAAGAATGAACAGACATTTTAATTAACAAATATTTGTTGATTTCCTACTGTGTGTTCAACCATTTTCTAGCTTCTGTGGGGGAAATAAAAGCAAATGTAAGACAAGCAGCTAAGTATTTTTGATACTCGTATACATTCCAGAATTTTCAGTTTGTGAATTGTTCTCACTCAATTAATTCACTTAATACTAATAACTATTTGATGAGACAAACAATATAAGAAATGCCTCCTTTTGATAGGTGAGAAAATTGAGGCTCAGAATGGTTAAGGTGCTTGCCCAAGGTTCACAAGATGAATAAAAATGGCAAGGGAGGGAAAATTAGAATCTCAGTTTGATTCTTCTTGGTGCACTTGTCTTTCTATCCCCTATGCCTCCGCTTAACCTACAGGAAAAAATGTGCTAGAAAAAATAAGGTAAGGGTATGTCTGATTTATTTCTAGACTGCACAGTCCAATAGATTACATGAGAGGATCAATAATGAAGACGAGTTGTGGTGGCTCATTCCTGTAATCCCAGCACTTTGGTTGCTCAAAGATAGAGGATCACTTGCACCCAGCAGCTCAAGATAAGCCTGGGCAGCACAGAGAGACCCAGTCTCTATGAAAAATAAAGATTAGCCAGCCATGGTTGTGTACCAGTGATCCCAGCTACTCGGGAGGCTTACGTGGAAGGATCACTTGAAGGAGGTCAAGGCTATAGTGAGCTATGATAGAAAACACCACTGCACTCCAATTTTGGCAACACACTGAGCAAGACCTTGCCTCAAAAAAAGCAAAAAATGAAAAATTAGGGGGAGCCAGAGGATCATGGAAGGTTTGAAGGAGGACAAGTGTCTTGAGTTGGACCACAAAAAGTGAAGATAACATTTCCATGAAAGGATGGAAGCAACAAGAAGAAGAAAGTTTCTCAAGGATGCTGGTAGTTTCCCAGAGTGTGAGACTCAGAAAAACAAAAATGGAAAATGCTGAAGTCCATTAAGAAGAGGCTCTCAGAACACTTTTATTCTGGAACATAAACTAGTACTACCACCATGGAAAACAGTATGGAGATTTCTTAAAGAACCAAAAGTAGAATTACCATTTGATCCAGCACTCCCACTACTGTGAATCTACCCAAAGGAAAGTAAGTCATTATATGAAAAAGACACTTGCATGTGCATGTTTATAGCAGCACAATTCCCAATTGCCAAGATATGGAACCAGCCTAAGTGCCCATCAACCAACAAGTGGATAAAGAAAACGTGGTCTATATACAGTGATAAAAAGGAAAGAAATAATATCTTTCTCAGATATTATTGGATGAAGTTGGAGGCCATTATTCTAAGTGAAATAACTCAGAAAAGGAAAATCAAAGATCATATGTTCTCACTTATAATTGGGAGCTAATTTATAAGCATGCAAATGTATAAGAATGTCATAATGTACTTTGGGGACTCAGCGGGGAAGGGAGTTGAGGGATAAAAGACTACATATTGGATACACTGCTCAGGTGATGGGTGCCCTAAAATCTCAGAAATCAGCAGTGAAGAACTTAATTATGTAACCAAAAACCACCTGTACCCCCCAAAACTGTTAAAATAAAAATTAATAAATTAAAGAAGAGAAGAGACCCTCAGGGCTGAGGATTGCTTGAAGCCAGGAGGTCGGCACCAGCACAGCAAGACTGTCTCTGCAAAAAAAAAAAAAAAAAAAGAAAAGAAAAAATATTTGGCCAGGCCTAGTAGCTACTTAGGAGGCTGAGTTGGGAGGATCAGTTGAGCCCAGGAGATTGAAGCTGCAGTGAGCTATGATCATGCCACTGCACTCCAGCCTGGGTGACAGAGCGAGACCCTGTTTCAAAGAGAGAGAGAGAGAGAGAGACTTAGGAAGCAGGGCTAGGCAAGCCGTCTCCAGCACTCCATCCTCCAAGGTGCAGAAGATGCACAATTGCCACTAGCCCTACCTTGAGTATACGCAACTTTTGTAGTGTGGTAATGACAAGAGGATGGGAAGTGGTAGCAGAGAAATTAGTCTATCTTTGATGCTAGAGAGAGAATTTGGGGATGGTTCTATTTCTTCTCTCCTGAATTTCTGTGCAAGCTCCTTTCCTTCAGGTTAGCTCTCCCAGCAACAACATTAAGGTCAAGAGGCCAAGATGAATTTTGTGGAGAGTCTGGGCCTCTCATTGGATTGGTGGAGGACCAGTTTGCAGGGTCTCTGTTCTCTGTCTTCTAGAGCTGATATCCACTGAACCAAAGGGACAGTTGAGTTGACCTTGAGGTAGAAGGGCTTGAATCACATATTCTGAGCTGCCCAGCTAGAAGAATTTATTGCTGTCATCAGAATACATAAAAAAGAGCCAAGGTCAGAAAAGCAGCAGTCTTTTCTCTGCCTCCCCCACCTGACCCACTTCTCCACAATCCACCTGCTTTAGCTACCTCAGGCCTGATCCCAGTTGCCAGACTCCAATGGAGTCAGATCCTCAAATTGCCAGGAGATCGCTATCCAAACTGTCACCCCCTGATCAGAAAAGAAGGAGTTATGTAAGTAACTGACAGCACCTGAGCGATCTCTCATTTGGATTAAATCAAGTTCTTTAAATATTTATAAAGTTCTGGTATCTGAAATAGCCAGCCTTTGCCTTGCACGTGGGCTGTTGAAATATGGGCCTGGTGCATTCTAAACTGAATACTCATCTGAACAGTCATATATTTTGTTTGTGCATGAGAGTGTGTGTGACAGTGTGTGTGAGTGTGTGTGTGGGTGTGTGTATGTTGAAAAACCTATTGCATTATGTTAAATATCCCAAGGGCTCAGTGTAGAACATGACTGGAATGAATACAGGACGAGAATAACTTTTTTCTATCTCATTAGATGGTCTGAGTTTTGAAATCTGCTCTAAAAGTGTGGTAAAGTGTGCAGTGTTGTAGATTAATGCACTGAATACATTTCTACAGTTCTTGATGTGTTTCATAAAAGGTCCATTTCAAAAGTGTGCTGTATTATAGGTGAACACTCACAGTAAATAATCTTGTTACAGAAACCTAAGCAATTTTTACAAGGCGTATTTCTGGCTGACTGAACAATTTATTCTCCAGATGTCACATTGTATTTTTCCAATATAAAATGAAACAGCTTTTTTTTTTCCTTTTAAGGCCGACTGTGCTGCTTTGTCTGAATCTAGAACAAAGGATCAGCCCTTAAGGAGGCTGATGTGATGTTAAAGCCCATCACTCTAAAATTGACACCACACCTGGGAAGAGCAGGCAGCACCATCACTGGCTTTCCTTTTCAAGAATGACACCTGTCAATCAGGCAGGACATCCCCTTGGGTCATCCAGTCCAAGAAAACTCACTGGCTTCTTGAAAAGCGAAAGAGAGCAAGAGAAAAGGGATGAGGAAAGTGAACAGAGGGGAGAAGGGAACAATAGGAAAGGGAGGAGAGGTGAGAAGAAAGAAAAGAGGGAGGAAAAGAGAAGGAGAAATTGGAAGCAAAGGTAGAGTAATGAGAGAATGTGGAAGAGCAGGTAGAGGCAGAAGAATAGGTGGGTGAAGAGAAGAGAAGACAAATGAGGGGAAGAAGAAGACAAGCAGTGTAAAATATGGTTAGAAGAGACTGGAAATACAAGAGAAATATGCAAAATTCTGCTGCCACCAGAGGCAACATTTGCCAACTTTTTTGCAGAGTGTTAAGCCCATGAAATTCTCTATGATCAAACAATTTTGGAAAACAGTAAATTTATATGTACCCTCTTTTCTTGGAGTTTCACAATGCATGATAGCAGATTAAAGGCTCTGAGAAGTCTTGCTGGAAAGAAACCGGTTTAACTTTATCAAATCCTGTGTTTCCAAGCTTATTTGAACCTTAAACCTCTTTTTTTTTTTTCTTGCAAAGCATCTGTGATCCTTCTGTGGTTTGGATACATTCTTCTAAAGGTTTCTGACACATCCATCATATGTTATGTTTAGAAAAGGGGGACCATCCATGGCCTTCATATCAATATATGAAAACCAACATACTCTCCAGCAAGCTCTACTGCTATATGACCCTTATCCATGGCAAGTCCCTCGGGAAAATTATTTCTTAACATGGTATTGAATGCTGGCAAGGTGTATCAGTCAGCTTTGGCTAGGTAAGGCTACAGTAACAAATATTCCCCAACCTTTCAGTGCCTTATGGAGGTCCATTTCTCACTCACTTTATTTGTTGCTGCAGCAAAGTGAAGGCTCTATACCTCTGCTCCACATGTTTCCTGCAACCTGAGATGTAGGTCTCATGGCTCAGGGAAAAGAGCACTCTGAATGAACCACGCAAAGTCTTTTAAAGCTTCTGCACACAGATATTGTGTGTCACATTCCACTGGCAAAAGTCAGTCACATGACCAAGTTTGAGGTCAAGAGGGCAGAAAAGTACACTTCTTCAGGGAGTACTGCAAGCCACATGGCAGTGGGTGGGGAGAGCATAAACCTCCTACAGGGAGGAGAGTGAATAAAGGAGAACAATAACACAGAAACTACATGGATGCTAGGGGAGACAGCTATGGTCTATTGGTATGTTTGTTAGGGGCTCCTTTTTTTTCTGTCACCCAGGCTGGAGTGCAGTGGGACAATCTCGACTCACTGCAACCTCTGCCTCCTGAGTTCAAGCGATTCTCCTGCCTCAGCTTCCCGAGTAGCTGGGATTACAGGCGTGCACCACCATGCCTGGCTAATTTTTGTATTTTTAGCAGAGATGAGGTTTTACCATATAGGCCAGGTTGGTCTCAAACTCCTGACCTTGTGATCCACCCACCTCGGCCACCCAAAGTGCTGGGATTAGAGGTGTGAGCCACCGCACCTGGCCCAGGGTCTCCTTATTTTAGGTTCAGCCACCTCATGGTCTCAGAAGGTGAAAAAAAATGAGACAAGGTCCAGAAATGGAGCTGCTGCTGTGGTAGATGTGTTAGCAAATTAACGAATACAGGTGAGTCCCACTGCAAGAAAATTCAATACATGAAAAGTGAGTTTATATTATGGCTTAAGTGTTCTGAGAAGACAAAGGGAACTTTGCTTAGCAAAAGATTTCCCAGCAAGGGTCCATTGAACAGAGTTGTATTTAATTCGACGCATTAAATTGAGCCATATAAAATGGCCATTTTTGAGGTTAAACAAATTGTCTATCAGCAATTCCTTGTGGCTGAACCTAATACAAAAATTTAATTTATAGGTGTATCATCAGAAATCATCATCAAGGATGGCCAAAAGGTTTCATGTTGGGTGCCAACCTTGACTGACTGAGGCTGTTGAGATTGTTTCTGAAGTGGCATCTTGTCTCAGCAGGAAAGAGTACTATAATCAATATGTGCCATCTTCCCCGAAATCAAGGCATTTGTATCATGCCTTTGCCATCCCTGCTCTCTTGCAGTGGGGTAGGGGGTACAGTCCCCTTTTCAGGCCATTAGCATTTCAGTGACAGTCCCTGAAAGTAGGACAGACGACCCCCACATGCCAAACTCAAAGGATTTCTGCTAGAGTTCAAATAGAATCTTATTGTAGGAGAGATCATGGGAATTTCCCCTCTTTGGAAAGAATTTTATTTCTGGGAATTAAAAAAAAAAACCCTAAAAACAATCATCTATAGAGCAGGCAAATCATGAGAGAGCAAGAGGTACCCAGGTGAAAACCATCTCCTTGGAGTTTTCTACTTGAGCTGTCTTCCACAGCAAACAGCTTTGCTTCCGCAAACACAGCAGGGTCTTTGCACTGGCTGTCCCTCCACATGGAATATTCTTCCTCCCAATAGCCACATCTCTCACTCCCTTACTTTTTTCAAGTGTCTGCTCAAATGTTGCCTGTGCAGAGGCCTTCCCTGACCACTTCACATAAAATAGTTACCCCTGTCACTCTCAGTTTCCCTTAGTTTGCTGTATTTTCCTTCAGAGGGCTTATGCCCATGACATGACGAATGATGTGGACATGTAACAGACACACAGTAAACTACTCTTGAGGGAGCAAATGAATGAATGAATGAATGAAATCAGATCAGTAACACAGTGGTCCAACAGAATAGAACATTTTGGAGAAGCAGTCTTTCCTATACGGATTTATTGTTGAGAAACTGAAAAGAAAAAGTTAAAAGAATTCTGAGTAGTGATTTCAAAACTATTTTTGAATCTGTGAAATTAGACTAGTCAAAAAGGAATAATCTAAAATTAGAAATAATTTCAAAGGCATGAACAATATAATGAATAACAAAGAAAAATACCCAGTGAGTGAAGTAGAAGATAAACTTGACAAAAGCAGCCTCATCTCCAAAGAGAACAAAGGGTTTGAAAGTGAAAACAAAAGAGAAGAATGATGAGCGGGCACCCTCAGGAGGTGCAGTTTAAAAGTAAAAGGAAGATCAAAAAGGAAAGAATAGAGGAAGCAGAAACAAAAAAATCAAAGAAAATATTAATAGAAAACTTGTTTGAGCTAAAGGAAAGTCTGAATCTGCACACTGAAAAGGTCTTCTGAACACCAGGCAAATTAGTAAAAATGAGTCTTTTAAAAAACTAACTTAATTTTAGGACTTACTATGTGCCAGTCACTGTGTTCGATGGTCACAATACATCATCTGATTTAATCCCCACAACCATAGGCAAGGTCATGCTCTTATACCCATTTTGCATATGAGGAAATGGAGGCCTAGAGAGGTCACGTGAACAGCCTAAGGTCACGTCGACAGCCGTCAGCCAGGTTTCAAGCCTTCCTGCCTCCCAGGCCTTGCTCTGACCATCCCACCGGTCTGCTTCTTGATGAATGTGAAGCATTCAGTACAGAATTCCAGGAAGCACACTGCAGGCCCAGGCACTTAATGGGTGCCTATAATGCCGGCAGTGAGGAAGATACGCTGCCTCCCCTCAGAGAGCTGTGTGGGCTTTGAGTTGATTTTCCGGGGGTGAGGAATTTTTCACCGAGCCATTCTGTCTCTCTCTTATCTTCCACCCTCATTGCCAGCACCTATGAGCAAGGTCAAGAGGGCAGTATTTGTTCCTAGAGGAAATCACAGTGTAGTGGTTAAGTTTGCCTTCGGAAACCAGGCTGACTGGGTTTAAATCCTGGTTATGTCACTAACTAGCTGTGTGACTTTTTAAAAGCTAATGAACTTCTCTGTGCTTCAGTTTTCTTATCAGAAAAAAACAGTAATATCCAACTCATAGAGTTATGTAAGGATTAAATAAGTTGAGACACGAAGTCCTTGGATCAGTGCCTGGCATATAGGAAGCACCCATACCTGTAAGATTTCAATGGCTTCCTGGCTCTGATCAAGCTCTGGCCTCAGTGTCTTGAACCCACCTCCCAAGCCCCTGCCACAAGACACTGCTGGCAAGTGGATTCTGCTCCACAGAAGAGATTCTGCACCTTGTTTAACTGGTTTCTAGCCAACGCTATGCAACACCCCTCCAGAGTGGGCCAAAGCAAGTCCTGTGCAGCCTGGCTCTCTCTCCTTGGGCCTTCTGAATGGCCTCTCCCCCTTCACACCATGTAGTCAATGCCATTAATCAAAATCCTATAGCAGAAAACGCATGCATAAGTCCGACACATTTATTGCTATGGCAACAATTCAGGCACTTGTCCCAGTGTCAAGCTATATCAGTGGAGATAAATTCTATTGTTTTCACAGTGACAGTTTTCTCTGTGTTGGACTTAATCCATGGAAAAATATAGCCTTTCTCCTTATTTAAGAGAATGAGAGAGAGAGCTGGAAAGAAAGAGAAAGTGACCACTGGGTTTCTTACCCCATGCATGCAGAACTGAAATAAAATTTTTTCCTTTCTTCTAAAAATGAAGGAAGACATTCAATGATTTGCAGCAGTATCATACTGATCAATTGATCAGCAGTATCCCCATAACCAAGATTTTATTATTTGGAACCTGGAGTTCCGGGTGGAGCCAAATACATGAAGAAAATTTGCAAAATCCTGCTCTGCAATGGCTTTCACTGTCGTAGCCTTTGCCAGGGCCCAGCCCTTTGGACACACTGGTGACTTCAAACTGATGCCTCTGCAAACATTGTTGGTAAATAGAAACGGGCTTGCTCATAATGCACGTTTTCCCCCTGATGAATAGCATCTCTCACCCAGAGAGATGGCCTCTTGTGTTTCGTGGAAAAGAGTGAAAGGTCTTTCCCCCATGTCTTCCCCAAACATTTTTGCCTGGAGTCTCAGGGCACAGTGGTGTTTATTTTGTATTATTATTATTTTTTGCAGTAATGTTTTTCAGCCTTTTAAAATCAGGGGTACATGTGCAAGTTTGTTATACAAAGGTATGCTGTATGATACTGACGTTTGGCATATGAATGAATCCATAACCCAAGTAGTGAGGAAAGTACCCAATAGGTAGTTTTTCAGCCTTTTCCCCCTTCCTTCTCTCCCCATCTATCCTCAGTGTCTTTCGTTCCCATCTTTATGTTCATGTGTTCCCAGTGTTTAGCTCTCATTTATAAGTGAGAATATACAATATTTGGTTTTCTGTTTCTGCATCAATTTGCTTAGGAAAATGGCCTCCAGCTGCATTCATGTTGCTGCAAACAATATGATTTTGTTCTTTTCTATGGCTGTATAGTATTCCATGGTGCATATGTACCACATTTTCCTTATCCAATCCACTGTTGATGGGCACCTGGGTTGATTCCATGCCTTTGCTATTGGGAATACTGTCGTGATGAACATGAAGTGCAGGTGTTTTTTGGTACACGATTTATTTTTCTTTGGGTATATTTAAACCTGGCTTCTGTATTATATGCCTTTGAGGGTAACCTACACTCACTAAACCCATATTTCAGGAAAAAGCTGATTTGCCTTTTATAACCCTTTTGCCCCCTTTCTACACTGAATCTCTTTCCCATGTTTCCTGCCAGAATCAATGCCCAAATGTAAAAATCAATCTGAGTCTAGAAACTTCTTTGAGATTGGTGTGTCCCCAGTAACCCATTAGGGGCTGAGGAGAATGCAAAAGAAGTAAGAAACATCCAAGTGCAGTGGCTCACACCTGTAATCCCAACACTTTGGGAGGCTGAGGTGGGAGGATCATTTGAGTCAGGAGTTCAAGACCAGTCTGGGCAATATAGCAAGACCCCATCTCTCAAAAAAAAAATTAACTGGGCATAGTAGTGTGCACCTGTCATCCAAACTGTGTGGGAGGATGATGGTGGGAGGATTGCTTGAGCCCAGAATCCAAGGCGACAATGAGCTGTGATTGACCCTACTCAGAGGCTTACAGCAACACAACTTTATTCTCCTACAACTCTGGAGCCTGGAAGTCCAAAATGGGTCTCACTGGGCTGAAAGCAAGGTGTCATCCAAGCTGCATTTCCCAGTCTTTTCTAATTTCCATGACGCCCACATCCCTTGGCTTGTGGCCTAATTCTTCCATCTTCAAAGCCAACAATCTCAGTCTTATAGCACCTTCCTGTAGTGCCATCTCTCTGGTTCTCTTCTGTCTCACTTTTCCCTTTCTAAAGATCCTCATGATTACATTGGGCCCACCCAGATAATTCAGGATAATCTCCCTGTTTTAAGGTTAACTGATTAGCATCCTTAATGCCATCTGCATGTTTAATTCCCCTTTCTTTGTTATGTAACATAACATATTCCCCCAAATTCCAGGGATTAGGATATGGACATCTTTGTAGGGAAGGTATTATTCTGCATACCACACTTGTAAGTTTTTTAACTTCCCTGTAAGGTAGGTATTATCCTGATTTTACAGAAGAGAAAACTCAAGGTCAAAGAATTAGTCTTACCAGGGACTATACAGCTAAATAAATGGTGTAGATGAAAATTTCCAAAGAATTCCAAAGAATTCCACAGTATTTCCTACCTAGATCACAGTTCTTCTCTCACTTGTTTACTCAACAGATAGTCTTTATTAAGCACCTACTATGTGCATTTCTGAGAAACATGCATATTTGAGGGCAGAGCTGAAAGAAAAACAAGGCAATGTCCCTGAAAGAAAGACAGGACGGTGAATAATTAGATTAGAAGTTGTGCCATTCCTAGAAAAAGGAAACTCAGTATGAGCTAAGGTTATCCAGGAAGGCTTCTAGGATGTTGTGCTGGGCCCACATTAAAAGAAGGGTATAGAAAAATGGCTCTTTCCTTCCAGGTTCTTTGGTATGTGAATATCGGGGAAAAGGTACCCTCAACTCTTGTCCTCAGATTTGTGGGGAGCCCATCCCAGGGCAGGAAGACTTCATTCTTTCCAAGCCTGGAGTTCAGAGTTGTTGTTCCAACTTCCACAGAGGCCTCAGCAAATGGCAACCAAGGTCATTTCCCCTTGGATTTAGAGTGGAGTTAGATGCCATGTTCTGTCAATCCAGGGTGCTAGACACAATGACTGATAGAGCCAATGCTCTCTATTGTGTTGCATGAGACCTGCATTTCCCATGAGAAGCACAAGGCCGAAGCCTCCTTTGCTTTTTATTTTCTTTCTTCCCCTTCCTTTCTGTCATCTTTTCTTTTCCTTTTCTTTCCTTTCCTTTATTTCTTTCCTTTTCTTTTTTGACTTCTTTCTCAAAAAAGGAACTGGGGGCCATAGGATAGGCGTTGTATGTCCTGAGGACTCTCTTGGGCACCTCAGACATATGAATGCAGCCTATTGTTCTTCGTGGGCATCCGTCTGTGGATCACATGAGCTCCTTCTGTGTTGGGTCCCGGTTAGGCCTTTGGTCTGGTGAGGCCTCTGGCCCCTTAGTCCCAGTGTGCAGTAGCAGAAGGTAAGACTGCACTACCCTGCTGGCCACAGTCCTCTCCAGGTCTGGCAGAGCGGGAGTTGTTCGGGGGACACACCTTTTTGTCCTGAATCACAAAGAGGAGCTCTGCATCTGGATCAAGGCACGGGTGCAGGAGAAAGAAGTGATGGGGTATAGGGGAAGGGCCTTTGCAATGGCATTTTCTAAGCCCTGAGAATCCTCTCTCCATGAATTATGGAAGAAAGGTGGCATTCAAACATCATGTTTTCAGGACAATGGGTAAGCCTAAAAAGAGGCCCAGATAACCTGAAAGAAGAAAACCAGGTGAGAGAAGTCTAGAGTGAGAGAGGGAGGGAAGGGAAAGAACCTAGAGAAATGGCAGATAGCAGGGGTGGACTAGAGCAATGAGCCACAGGAAGGGAGGGAAGGATTCAGCAGAATCTTCATAATTTTTAGATAGGAGAAGTCTAGGGAAAGCAGTCTGGCAGGAAGGAGGGCTTGAAGATGGCCTTCAGAGTGTGTAAGGCTATTCTTGCATTGCTATAAAGAAATGTCTGAGTCTGGGTAACTTATAAAGAAAAGAGGGTTAATTGGCTTATGGTTCTGAAGACTGTGCAAGCACGTGACAGTAATTGGTTCAGCTTCTAGGGAGGCCTCAGGGAGCTTTTACTCATGATGGAAGGGGAAGTGGGTGAAGGCATGTTACATGGCAAAGGCAGAAGCGAGAGAGAAAGTTGGGTGGGTGGGGGGATGCCATAGTTTACAACAACCAGCTCTCGAGAGAACTCACTCACTATTGCAAGGACAGCACCAAGCCATGAGGGGTCTGCCCCCCTGACCCGAATGCCTTCCACCAGCCCACTTGCAATATTGGGGATTACAATTCAACACGAGATTTGGGCAGGAACAAATATCCAAACTATGCTACAAAGCTGTATGCAAAGACTAAGAGGTGATCAATTACCACCTCAAACAATGGTGGAGCAATAAAGAGTTATGGGAATATAATGGCATCCTTGGGGCCAACACTGGGTCTATTAAACTGGAATGAAGATGAAGAATGGATTGCAGTAGGCCTTGCAGTGTGAGCTGAGATGGTAAGACTGGGGCCACACTAGCAACCAGACCAACTTCAGAGAAACTGCTAGGGTTCAGAGTGGTAGGGGAACATGTGAATAAAGGGAGAAAACTCAGGGGTGGCTGTGGGGGCCTATTTGTTCTCTAGCAATCTTGTTAATTATTTCAGTGCCTGTAGTTCTAGACAGCGGGAAGTGCGAATCTCACTGTTGCACTGTATAAAACACAGTTGCCAAAATCTGCTTGAAGACTAGGGGATGTCTGTACCCTGGGGAGGAAAGGGGCCACTTAGAATATGTGGAGATCTCAGGGAAAGGCTAGCAAGGAACAAAACGGATTTGGAAGTGAAGGCTGAGGCAGATTGTTGTTGCTCCTAAAGCATGAAGAAAAATCCTTTGCTCTAAAGCAGTTTCCCAAATTCTGGCTGATCACGTTTCACCTTCATGGGTTAGACCACATCCCTGTCCTATCATCTTGTGCATATTTCTGTACTATTCCTGATCACCTCTCTGTGTTATTTGGTTAGTTATTTTTAATTGACTTTTTGTAGTCAAATTTATTTGAAAGAAAGATGTGTATCACTTATAACTAGAAAATGAGTACCCCCCTAAAGAGAAGCTAAGCACAAAATAAATAAACTGGAAATGAAACAATGTGATTAAATGATATGTGCTTATGATTTTCACTGAAAGCTTTCCTCCTGAGATCAGATGTCTGTTTGTGGAAGAGGAATTTATTAAGAGTGGTATAGAATTATGTAAGACAAAACAGCTCTAAACAGAAACTTTCTCCATGGGGCAATTAAGAAGATTGAGGCCGGGCGCGGTGGCTCAAGCCTGTAATCCCAGCACTTTGGGAGGCCGAGGCGGGCGGATCACGAGGTCAGGAGATCGAGACCATCCTGGCTAACACGGTGAAACCCCGTCTCTACTAAAAATACAAAAAGAAATTAGCCGGGCGTGGTGGCGGGCGCCTGTAGTCCCAGCTACTCCGGAGGCTGAGGCAGGAGAATGGCGTGAACCCGGGAGGCGGAGCTTGCAGTGAGCCGAGATCGCGCCACTGCACTCCAGTCTGGGCGACAGAGCGAGACTCCGTCTCAAAAAAAAAAAAAAAAAGAAAGAAGATTGAAAACAAATTGAGACAGAAGTAACATCTTCGCCATCAGATTCAACGTTGCACCTGTTGTGGCGTCTAAAACCATCTCCCAAACACCAGTGGTAGCGTCCAGTATTGGGGAAGATGCTGCTGACAGGTGGTGTCCTAGCATAGTTCCCTGGAGAATGGCCTGAGGCAAAGCTTATGGGCTGGGGCTTTACTGGAGCACAAAACACCAGGACATCAAGAGTGAGGAAAAAGAGATAAGCATCAGGGAGGAAAGAAGAAAAAAAATACAAGAAGGTGCTTTACTGAGCTGGCCACAGCCTTGCAAGAAACACAACCCATTGCTTGGTCAAGCAGGACATCTCTCAAGAAACTATGGAACCCCTGCAACTTGCAACTTGTCTGTGGGAAGAAGGAAGAGGGAGGGGTTTATTTGCAGACTTTTTCCCATCTCTTTTCTCTCATTGGATAGTTTGCTTCACAAAGTGTTTACTCCTCCACACTTCTGACATGCATTCCACTCTTTGTATTCCGTGGGTCCAAACTGGTTAGACTGAGCACTGGGGGTAGAGCAAAGACAAGGACAATGGAGGTCATGCTGAAATGCAGCTTCACCCTTAGGGGAGGTGGAGACAGACAACTGTGTTAGGAGATGGGGTGATGGTGGTGGAGACTGAGGCACCTCCATATACTCTACTGTACACTAACAGGCTCAGTAAGTAATGTGGGAAACCCCATCCCATGCTGAAGCTTTCTGTATCTGAGCCGTTCTATCACCTCCGTTCCTTCTTTTGTAGAGTGAGAGGCAGGACAGGTAATGCAGGATTTCCATCCTGTGGATCTGTGGATCTAGGAAGCAGGCAGAAGCAGGAGCGAGCGAATCTAACAAGACATGTCCACTCGTTCCTGCACCAGTGTTGACGAAGGTCTACAACTTACTGAGTTGAAATGAAAATTTATGGCAAGAGGAAACGGGGAGATATATAATTAGCCACAAACTGTGATTTGGGAAAAGAACAACATACTTGCTTTGCCACAACTTTCTGAAACTGGGAATCAGGGAACAAATTCAGAGCTGGAAGGTGATGCTAAAATCACCTCCTCTAACTCCTTCATTTTATGGTAGGAGAAACTGAGTCCCTGAAAAATAAAGACCTGTGCACACAATCACAGGCACAGCTGAGACATGAACCCAGTTCTACCAACCTGAAAGTCAGCACACACACCACTCAGGCACACTGCAGCCACAGGAATAATGACCTTCTCCATCGCACCATGAAATGGCATGGCACTTACCAGAATTACATCTCCAGCTTACTACTTTGCTTAATAATGTATTTAAGTGGAGTTACCATTAAAAGTCCATGATATAGAAGCAAGAAATTAGAAGATGGGGTAATGGTGGTGGTGGCTGAGACAACTCCATCACTCTGACTTACTCTGTTTACTCTGTTCCTAGCCTACCATTCTATCCAATATACTGCAGTGATTTAAATGATATGTATTTTCATATTATATATATATATATATCACAGTGTATCTACAATGTGTGTACACATGCACACACTATTATAGTAATAGACATAGATGTAGATACATACACAAACACACATACACACATACACACGTGTTTTAAATTGTCAGAATGTTCCTGCTCATGGGCCAGTCTCTTTCACTCACCTCAACGACATTGGACAAATCGCTCTTTGGGCAACATGGCATTATACTGTGTATTCTCCCTGGCAGGTTTACATTGTTTTTTTTTTTTTATTGGTTCGGTTTGGTTTTCCATTTCTTTAACTGACATTTTAAAATGTGCATTTATTTTTCTTTTTGTGAAATGCTCTTTTGTGGAAATGAAACTGTGTTTGCATAACAACTAAGATCTTTGTTTTAAAATTGTTGTTGTTCTAAGGAAGTTTTGTCTCTGGGGAAAAGAATAAATTCATGAAACAAGCCCAAATAGAGAGCTGAATGGGGGAGCGGAGTTAAAGGGGAGCTGTGTGGAGAGGAAAATGAAGAAGAGTTTGTTTTACTTTAAGATATTACAAATACGCAGCAGTCTTTTCCGTTAGAGTGGGGAATGGGATTTCATTCTGGTTCCAGTGCTGGTATGGAACTTTCTGTTTTGCTCTGCTCAAGGAAGCAACAAGATGTCAAAATGCTGCGGATACAGGGTTGTGTAGTAAAAGGGGAACTTTCTGAGGAGTCAAAAGAGCTAAATGGTAGCCCTCACCAACCCTAATCCTCAAATTTTCAGGGGCAAAATTGGGAATAACAATACCTTTCCAGTCTCACTGGGAACTTTTGCATCAGAATCCCGTTGAAGGGGGGAAATATATATTGGCAAAACCAGAAAAATTCTCTCTCCTGGAATTACCTGTGCTCACATTGGGGAAGTCCATTACCTTCCCAAACTCCACAGTGGACCTTTATCCATTGGAGGTTCTGTCAATCCATCTCCATCTCTCATTTCCTCTGCTGCAGCAAAGGTTAGTCTCCATCCTCCAAAGGTTCCTGCTTCCCATTCCATGATGCAGAGAATTACTAGGAAACAGCTGTCCCAAGAGGGGTTGTATTTCTCACTTCCTTGGCAATTCAAGAGGGATCATGTGAGTTCTAGCCAATGCAATGTGAACAGAAGTGATGCCCACCACTTCCAGATGTAACGCATTAAAAAGAGGCAGAAATGCTGGGTGCAATGGCTCATGCCTGTAATCCCAGCCCTTCAGGAGGCCAAGGTGAGAGGGTCACTTGAGCCAGAAGTTTAAGACCAGCCTAGGCAATATACAGAGACCCCATCTCTACAAAAAATTAAAAAAAAAAAAAAAAAACAATTAGCCAGGCATGATGCCATGCACCTTGCTTATGTCTCAGCTATTCGGGAGACCAAGGCAGGAGGACCACTTGACCCAGGCTTTCAGGGTTTCAGTGAGCTATGACTGTGCCACTGTACTCCAGCCTGAGCAACAGAACAAGGCCTTGTCTCTAGAAACAAAAACAAAAAACTCTTTACCCCAGGAATATAGAAGACCTATAGTGTAAGTTTGGGAGCTACATGTTAAGATGCAGAGGTATCAGACAAAAGAACCTACATCCCTGAATTACCCCTTGAAAGTAAACCTTCTAATTAGAAACCACCAAAATGGACTATTATGTAAATTGGAAATAAACTTGTGCTGTGTTAAGCCAATACAGAAAATTGAGGTTATTGTCTAGTATAGCAGCTGACATTCCTTTCATTAATATCACTTTTGAGAGGTTCCATGATTTCCTTTTGGGAAATTACCTTGCCCATTGTATGTCACCTGGATGGGATAGCAAATAAGGTGCTCATTTCCCATGATGGAAGCCAAAAAGACCTTATCTTTCCTCTCCCCACCTCAACACAGCCAGGGAGCCACCAGGGAACATGACTTAAACTCAACCCATCTCATGGTCTGTCAGGAGAGAGTGAAACCAGGAGAGAGGTATTTTCGTGGGTGGAGGTGGTAGTAGTTTCTGGCCACTGTGTTCTACAAGATACTTTCTGTAATTCCTATGTTCCAGCCCTTCAGAGTTGTCCTGGTTCCTGTCCATTTCTAATCAAGCTCAAAGCTCTCAACAATTCTGTGAGCTTCTGATATCCTTCCAATAAATTTTCTCTTCTTAAGTTAGTTGGACTTAGTTTCTTTTGCCTATGGTTAGGATGTTCTAGTTAATACTAGACCCTCAAAAGAGCAAACACCAAAAATAAAATTTAAGAGAGCCCATGTTCCAATAGGTAACTTGAAGATTGAGTTTGGTAAACAATGTTCATAGCAAACCTAGATCTCTCAAAATATAAATATGCTTTACCTAGATGTCCGCTTGAGCTTTGCAGGAGTATGGTGCGGGATAGGGAAATTAGGAAAGAATTAATGGTGTGGTTTTCCATAAGTTGCAAGAAATATAAAGACAGTGTAGTCAAGTCAGAGAAACTGTGATTGATTTATTACATTAGGGTTCATTAAAAGTGTTCTATTGCCTTTTAAAAACCATCTAGTCATTAAAAAATCTTTGCGAATACGGTTTCCAACATCATTATAAGGGATTCTTGACAGCTCTTCATTTTTTAATGGCGCTATTATAAACAGACTCCATAATGGTTCTGCTTAGTGGGAGGCTGATCTGGAGGCCAGTAACTGAAGGAGTCCGGGCTTAAGTGGTGGCCCTGTGCAAAGATTGAGTCTGAAACTAATTTGTGCAGAGTAATTGAAGAACTTCAGTTTTGCGGTGCAATACTGAAGGAACTTTATAAAAGGGGCTAGAATACCAAACAGGGCTCTAAAACGTGTTTTCTCCTGTAAATCTGAAAGAAAAGAACAAACAACTGAAGTGTCAGATTGTTCTTAAACATCCAACAGGAAGAAATGGGACTTATATGCAATTCAGATTGGAAGGGAAAGACTGTGCCTCAGGCCAACTGAAGGGAAAATGCTAGTTTTCTAATTTGTGGCAAATGGAGATGAGCTCTCAGCTGGTTTGGCCAGGGTCCCCAAGAGATCAGGCAGCAGGAGGTGGGAGGGAGGCTGCACTTGGGCCACTGCTGCTTCCCTCTCCTCTGCCCACTACCCACCCTAGGGAAAGTATGAGAAATACAGCCTGCATCCTCAGGATATGGAAATGCCCATTGCACCCGAGAAATGAATGCAGACTCCAATCACTTGCACCCAATTCAATTCCACAAATGTTTACTGAGCACTTACTATGTCCCTGGCACCATGTCAGACATTGTGGGGATATGGAGATGTGTGTCGTCAGAACTAGTTTGACCAGTTTGACCAGTCAAGACCAAAGGGAAACTTGAGCATGGCTGGTAACAGAAGTGCTGAAGGGATTAGGGAAGATGTCTATTATTTGTACCTGCCCAACATCCCCTCTTCTGGAAACAAAACCTTACTTTCTTTAGATGAAATGCCTTTCCACTCAGATGAGGCTGACTCCTACACCACCCTACTTCATGCTCTGGCTGCAGAGCTGGGCACATGTTCCAGGTCTGAACAATCAGAACATCTCCACTCTCCTGGCCCTAGTGGTCAGCTCAGGCATGGACACTTGACCCAAGCCAGGACAATGAAACTCAACTCCAGCACTTTGGCTGGAACTATTGAAGTTCCTATGGAACAGGCGTTGAGTTTTCACCGGGGTTATGCAGTCAATGGATGCAAACTTGGAGTTTCTGGTAGGTGTGTTGTTCCTACATGAGGAGCTTTTGTTTGAAAATAAAAACAATACAGGAGAGCAGAGTTAAAAGATGGACAAATACAGTTACCTGATGACATCGTTGAACATCTGCTTCCATCTCTGCCTGAAGCCTTTTTACCTTGGATATTTTTAAAAAGTGGGCCACTTGCAACTGAAAAGAGCCCTGATTGTTACTAGAACAGTAGCATTGTGTGGAAAGAATTAAGTCCGATCTCCAGGAATCAGGCATGGCTATTGAGCAGGTGCCATCTGAACTGGCTGAAGGGCAATTTATGAAACCCCACAGGCCTTTCATATCCTCAATTCTGTGCCCAGCCATTCTGGTCACAGTCATTCTGGGAAGTGCTTTGCCTTGCTTTGTGTCACGTGATCCTGTGTACTGGTTGGTCACTTGCCTCATTTGCTCTTCAATCCCTTGCCCGCCCTGGCCTTGCCCTCTTCTGTATCCCAGGGAACTGGCTCCTGTCAATTATGATGCCCAGGCTCCATAGCGACAGGCTTTTGGTAGGAGCCCCAACAGGACGTTAAAGAGTGGGACAAGGGGTAGAGCTAAACTATTGATATGCCCCTATCTCTCTTTGGCAGTGGCTACATCACCTCTTGAATTCCAGCTCCCACCAGGCAGTCCCTACCATGACTCCAGCTCTCACAGGTGACTCTGGTTCCTGGACACTTGTAACACCTCCTGCTCTCTTTGTCCCTCCAGGCCTATGAGCGGTAATGCCTCCTTGCCATTGCTACTCACCATCTCCTGTTTGCTCTTTGCACTCTTCTAATTGTCCAAGGTGTTCCAACTAGAGCAAGTCCATCTTAAATAGGGGCTGGGTAAAATAAAGCTAAGATCTACCGGGCTGCATTCCCAGGAGGTTACACATTCTAAGTCACAGAATGAAACAGGAGGTTGGCATAAAATAGAAATCATAAAGACCTTTCTGATCAAATAGTTTGCAGAAAAGAAGCCGTTCAAAACCCACCGAAACCAAGATGGCAATGAGACTGACCTCTGGTCATCATTAATGCTCATTACACATTAATTATAATGCATTAGCATGTTAAAGACACTCCCACCAGCCATGACAGTTTACACTGCCATGGCAACATCAGGAAGTTACCCTGTATGGTCTAAAAAGGGGAAGAACCCTCAGTTCTGGGAAGTGCCCATCCCTTTCCCAGAAAACTCATGAATAATCCACCCTTTGTTTGACATATCATCAAGAAATAACCATAAAAATGGCCAACTAGCATCTCAGTCTGCTGCTGTGCCTATGGAGTAGCCATTCTTTTATTCCTTTACTTTTTTAAATAAACTTGCTTTCACTTTACTCTATGGACTCGCCCCAAATTCTTTCTCACCTGAGATCCAACAACCCTCAGTTGGAGTCGGGATTGGGACCCCTTTCCGGTAACACAACTTTTTAAAAACTGATTCTCTGTATTAATTCCCTTCTATTTAATTATCTGGTATGGATTTTGTTCCCATTCTCTATTGCCATATAACAAACCACCCTAAACGTAGTGGCTTTAAACAACAATGATCATTTTAATATCTCTCATGGATTCTGTGGGTCAGAATGAGGGAAATGAAAAATGTAAGATAACTACCATAAAAAAGACAACCTAAAAATAAATGCAAAATAATATTATTCAAGTCTAGCAAGATAATGTTGATTGCTGAAGGCTCTTAACCTAAGCCCTATCCTCTCGTTGTTGAAATAGGAAATTAGCAAGTCTTAGGTGTTAAAGACAAGCACCAAACTGAGATAATCAAAAGGACTGAAAGGGAATTTCTTTCTCAGAATGGATATCGATGATAACGTTTTAAAAGGCTGCAGCTATGCACCGTGTAAAAATCATCTCTCCTGCTGCCTAAATATCAGTAATGTGCACCCCAGGGGTGCACATTCCAAATTTGGGGAAGCAGTTTGGTTCAAGGCAAGTTTGCTTGCAGAGAACAGAAGCCCAATTAAGCTAGATGAAATTAAAGGGGCTTTATCTTGAGAAAGCACAGCCAACTCTCTCCCCAACCCCTTTGTTCAGAAAAGCATCTCTGCTCCACCTGCAAGCTTGGACTGTTATCCCTCACATCTAAATGACCTGCTAAGTCTAGTGACACCTGATAGAGATTCAGTCATTTAATACTGAATGTGGGGAAAGAAAATCCGATTGGCCCAGGGTGGGTGAGAAATCCAGCCCTGACTCAGTTGACCATAGCCCTAGTAGGGGTGTGACCCCTGGGGGTAAGCATCCCTAAGATTGAGACAAGCCTTAGAGGGAGTCTTCAGTGGCCTATCAGTCACTGTGGAAATCAGGAAATTAGTTCTGTCCACAGTATTCTGAGAAGGCGCTGGCTATATGGGGAGAGACCGAGGCAATGCAGCAGCTGTGGGTCTCTGAATTATGTTTGGCTAAAGCTTCTAGTCCCTGCCCAGAGGCCACTTGTGTCTTTTAATCAGTGGTAGATGAATTATCGTTTTGCATGTGGTTGCTCACTTCTGGATAAACATACCAATAAGAATGCAAATGCTCTCATCTTCTACTACTCGAACCTTACTTTTAAGTAAATTTGCTAATTTGTGTCTGTTCCCTGTTCATCAGGTTATTCTTACATCACTGTCTTATATCCCCAGGAGCAAAAAGTAATAATGACTTACCTACTGTGTGCCCTGTATTGACTCATCAGACTGTTCAGTTCTAGGATCACAGCCTAGGGTGCCTGGGGAGAAGTAATTAGGCTGATTTTAGCTAACACTCCTCTTTTCTGTTTTTAGTGATAACATAGATGTTTAAATAACTAAAATGGCAAGCCCTTCTCCTAACTCCTAAATTCCTGTTTATGTTTGCCTAACAGTCACGCCATTTGGTTCTTTTCACACACATCATGATATCTTCATCCTTCCTCCATAATTAGTTAGAAAATTCGTCCCCAACCTGCCACCCTAATACCGGTCATTTGAGAACCTAGATCAGGGACCTGCCAATAGCATTTTACATGCCAGCTCTTATCAGTGGCAGAGGCTGCATGGAGTGTTGTGTTGAAAAAGACTCTAAAGTTGAGCCGGAGAGGTTGAGCTCAAGCAAGTTGAGGCAGAAAAGAGTGCTAAGATCGACTGATGATGTCTCCCACAGGTAGAAAGGACGCATGGACTTCTATATGGGAATGTCTCTCTCCCAGAGCCAAGACACACTAGTTCAGATATAGATGTAGCTACTTGGGGCATTTGAACAACATTTAAAGATCTCATTAGGTCCTCATGACACCTCAGTGAAGTAGGTGGGACTGAAATGATTATGACCATTCGATAGACAGGAAAGACTGAGACATGGAGGCCCCCTAAAAAGAAAAGTCACTGAAGCAGAATTCCTGTGCATTTGATGCCTCCTGAGAAGGAAGACCACACAAATATGGGGAAAGACCCAATGCTGAGCATTTCATGATGTTCTATTACCATCCTATTCCATGATGAGCTCTTGAATTAATCAATTAAATAATTTAATTAATATTCCAGCAATAATTCTGGTGGCTTTGCTAGTTGCTCCACCTCCTCCTTCACACATGAACTCTTTGCTGTACCTCATCTCACACTCCTACTTGCAACATACCTGGAAAATATTCTCTGAGCGTCAACCTCATATAAGTTGTAGGCATGGGTCATAGCCTCAGTCTTTTCCATCTGACAGTAACTGTGCATGTAGTGGTCCTTAATAAGTGCCTACTCAAAGTCAGCACTATCAACCCAGGGATTATTCCATGCAAAATTGTGAAGTAAGTGGATCACTGGAGGCCCCCACTTTCATTCCTAGGATCTTTTATCAATGGAGAAAGTACCTAATCAACTCCTTCCCAATCATACCAGGGTTTACCACTTTCTGAGCCATCCCTCCCAGAGGCTGTGACAATTTAAGATAACTACTGGGAGAGGAGGTCTTACATGGCTGTTTTCACCCCATCTGGCGGTCACACAAATCTGATAAAAGCTGTGGATTATGTTTTATCAAGATTCTGTTGGCTGTGGTGATAGGTACCAAGTGGAATTAGCTTTTGCCAAAAAGGGCTGTTTAGTGAATCAAATATGCAAATTTAGAAAGGGCATGGGTGGAGCTGGTCCAAGGGGTAACCCAATCAGTGGAGTGCTGTCAGCAATCTCTTATGTTCTCTCTCCCTGGCGCTCATTCTCATCTCTGCTTTTTTCTGATTGACAGCTTACTTCCCTCCTATTACAGATGTGCTTTTCCACATGGCATAGAGGCATGGCTGAATCCTCACACCATCAACTAGAGTGGGAAGCATGTTCTTTCCTCCAAGTGGAGTTGGAAATGTCCCAGGGAAGGACTCTAACTGGCCCCGCTGGAGTCAGGTGCTCATCCCTCAGGTCAAGCACTGTGATCAGGATGGTGATGACTGGCTTAGCTATGCCCCCACGTCTTTGCTGGCTTTGTCATCAAAAGGGGGAATGACCTCTCTGAGAATTGTTGTAAGCTAGGTCATCACCTTCAAATCTACCTACAAAAGTGCACAGACACACATACGTGCAGTTATTTTTCATAAAATTCCAGGGAGTTTTTGGAGCCTTCAGGCTCATTCTAGGCCTGGAGATTAACCCTGTTTACACAAAGGATTTGAATTGCTAGCAGAAGAATTCCTAATAGTTGATAATTTGCAGAGGCAGAATCCCTTTCTATAGCCCCTCAAATCCCCTCCAGCTCCATTTCCCTAATCTGCCCCTTTTAGGCCTGTCTCAGATTTTCATCCCACGTCATTTCTTTCCTTTCCCCCTCACTCTCTGCTCCAATCCCCACTAGGATGATGGGAAGCCATTTCTGTGCAGGGAGACCCGGAAAGAACAAAATATCAATCAACTTTGAGCATCACCAGGACGGTGAAAACAATGGCACTGAATTGCAAATTGTGGAACTGCAGAAATAAAGTTCTGTTCACAAAAAAATGGGTGATGGGGTCTTTAAAAAAAAGTGTAGAGGAATATTTTCTCAACATTTTGTAAACAGCCATTTGAAAACTGCCCTAGAGCAAATTGGAAGTCAGTACAATGCCCAGGCGTTCACTTGTTAGACTTGGAAGAATGTGCACACACAAACGGCATTTTTTATACATACATATTTACACACAATATACATAAAGAATGACCTTCCCCCACTCCGCCCTTCCACTGCCTGCAATGGTAACATTTACTGCAGATTTTATTACAAAAGCCACAAAATGAAATTCTAATCAATAATAGTTTGCAGGATGCTGAAAAAAAAGGGGAATTGAATACATTCATAGGTAAAAGATGTTATTATCTCAGTTCAGTAACTATGAAAGAGAAATAGATGAAAAAATCTGGGTTTTATATTAAAAACCGGCACAGCTGTAGAGTTACATAATAAAGTATTGCCTGTATCCATGGAAATGGAGAGTAATTGATGCACCACAAGTTATTTTTATAAACCCAAACAAAAAAATTCAATCAGAAATGTCTTTCCCCGTTTTGGGGGCATTGTATATTTTGTATCTGTACATAATGCACACATTTAGAGTGTGAATGCACTCATTATTGATCAGCCGTGTTGAATAGGACATGCTGCTTTCCCTGAATATTCAAGATTAGAATCCTGTGGCCTAGCTCCCACTCCTTCTTGAAAGACTTCCTCTGAATAAATTGTGCAGTGCTTTAAAATTCAAGCAGTTCCAATCGCAGGGGAATAAAGGAGCCCCATTCCTGGTTTTGGAGGTGTCAGAGAGGGCAAATTTGGAAAATGCTTGTCCCACATAATGTATACATTTGAATTCCCTGACAACACCACCATCTCCCCCCTGCCCACCACACACACACACACATACAGTGCCTAGCACAGTGCTATGCATGAAACAAGTCCTCCAAAACAGCCAGGATGTACGGCATATTGCAATTTCCCCAATTTGCTTGCAATAAGAATTACTGAAGACACCTGTTAAAAGCACAGATTCCTGGGCAGGGGTGGTGGTTCACGCTTGTAATCCTAGCACTTTGGGAGGCCAAGGTAGGAGGATCACTTGAGGCCAAGTGTTCAAGACCAGCCTGTGCAACATAGCGAGAACGAGAACCCCCTCATCTCTACAAAAAAAAAAAAAAAAAAAATTAATTAGCCAGACCTGCAGTCTCAGCTATTTGGAAGGCTAAGTAAGATGGGAAGATTGCTTGAGCCCAGGAGTTCAAGTCTGCAGTGAGCCACGATTGTGCTACGCACTCCAGTCTAGGTGGCATAGCAAGACTCTATTTCTAATAAAAAGAAGAAAAGGAAGGGATTCCAGAGCTCCACCCCAATCCCCTCTATTGGATTATCCTGGAGAAAGACATAGAAATCTGTAAAATCAATGCACCCTCCCAAGGTAATTCTTATCATTAGGTAAACTGGAAAATATGGAAGCAGGGCTGGCTTCAGAGGTGTACAATCTATGCAGTCACACAGGGACCTCAGAAGGTCCCAACTCTGTTTAGTGCTATGATATCCCCTTGAAATTCTTCATAATGTCTTAACAAGTGGATTTACATTTTCATTTTGCACTGGGTGCTACAAGTTATGTAGCTGGTCCTATGTAGATGTAATGATGAAGAGCATACATTTAGCAAACAGACTTGGGTAAAAATTCTAACGTCACCACTTAACTGGTTAGGAGATCTTGAGCATGTTAGCTAAACCTCTGATTTTCTGTGTACTCATCTATAAAATTGAGATAATAATGATACTGAACTGATGAGCTATTATGAGATTAAATGACACAATGTTTGTACCACGCTCACTGCTTGAAGAGAAGCACAGCCTCAGTCAGTGAACACCATTAGCTGTTCAGTCAAGTCAAGTTGAGTGAAATAAGGACATGAAGGAGGGAGGGACATATTTTAGCGGAGAGTTGGAGGGGGATACTAATAAAACCCTGGCCTTACTGGTGTTGAATCAATGTCCAAATTACCTTAAATAAAGCAACTGTGCTGTGCATCAACCTTCGATGTCACCGAGACTGCTTAACTTCAGCTTCGTATCAGCTTCATATCATGATCTGCTCAGTTACCTGCTGGAGAAAAAAGCCTGCCAGAATAAAATCCACTCCACCATCAATTCTAGATCCACTCACCACAGCTGGGGCTTAGGCTAGGTTGGTACAGGGTGGTGTGACAGTGAGTAGAAATTCCTGTGATTAGCTTTCCATCATATGTCTCATTTCTCTTTATTTTCACAGTCACCCTATTTCCATGCCACCATCATCTCTTACCAGGACTATTACATTAGACTGGCTTTCTACTGCCATTTTGTAAATGTATTTATTTGTTTTTTATTGATGCCTGATAGATGTACATAATTTTGAGGTATACATAATAATGTAATACATTTATATAATTTGTAAAGCTCAGCTCAGTATACTTGGGATATCACATTAAATACTTGTCTTTTCTTTATGCTAGAAACATTCAAATCATTCTCTTCTAGCTATTTTTAAATGTACAATAGATTATTGTTAACAATAGTCACCCTGTTGATCTAACACTAGGTCTTTCTTTTATCAAACCGTATATTTGTACCCACTAATAAACTCTTCATTATCTGCTTCCCTCTACTATTCACAACCAAAAATTTCACAATTTGAAGCACAACTCGGCGTTTTTAGTATGTTCACAGAGTTGTGAAGCCAACGCCACCGTCTAATTCTAGAGTATTTTCATTACCCCAGAAAGAAACTCTATACCTATTAGCAGTTACTGTTTATTCCTCCCTTCCCTCCATCCCATGACAATCACTAATCTACTTTTGTCTGTATTAATTTGCCTGTACTAGATATTTCCTATAAATGAAAGCATATAATACGTGTCTGGCTTCTTTCAGTTATATAATGGTTCAAGGATTATTAATGCTCTAGAATGTATCAGTACTTCCTTCCTGTTTATTGCAAATAATATTCTATTGTATGGCCACACACATTTGCTTAATCTATTCATTCAGTTGATGAGCATTTGGGCTGTTTCTACTTTTTGTCTGTTTTGAATAAGGCTGTTATGAATATTTATGTATAAGTTTTTGTGTGGACACATACTTTCATTTCTCTTGGTTAAATACCTAAGAATAAAGTTGCTAGATCACATGGTAACTCTATTTTTAACTTTTTGAAGAATTTCCAAACCATTATCCACTGCAGCTGCACCATTTTACAATCCCATCACCAGAAAATCTGATTTCTCTACATTCTTACCAATATTTGTTATTGTCTGACTTTTAAATTTTAGCCATCCTAATGAATGTGAATGACATATGAGATACCACTTTTGATTTGCATTTTCCTAGTCAAAAATGCTGTTTAGCATCTTTTCATGGGCTTTTTGACCATTTTTGTACCTTTTTTGGGGAAATATCTATTAATATCATTCATCCATTTTTAATTTAGCACCATTTTTTGGAAAAGATTATTAAAAGGTAACTGACCATAATATAAGAATTTGTTGTTAGACTCTTAATGCTATTCCACTCACCTACATGTTTATCCTTATGATAGTACTACACTGCTGTGATTACTGAAGCTTGGCAGTAAGTTTTGAAATGTGGAATCGTGAGTCCTCCAACGTACTCTTTCTTTTTCAAGCTCGTTTTGGCTATTCTGGGCCCCTTGAATTTCCATATGAATTTTAAAATCAGCTTGTCAATTTCTGCAAAATAGGCAGCTGGAATATTGGTGAGATTGCATTGAATCTATGGATCACATTGGGGGAGTGTTGCCATCCTTAACAACATTAAATAGTCCAATTCATAAACATGGGATATCTTTCCATCTATTTAGATGTCTTTAAATTTCTTTTGATAACACTTTGTAGTTTCCCATGTACAATTCTTATATTTTTGTTTAATTTTTTCTTAAGTATTTTATTATTTTGATGCCATTATAAATTGAATTGTTTTCTTAATTTCACTTTCAGATTGTTCATTGCTAGAAAATCAAAACTGATTTTCATATCTTCATTTTATGTCTTTCAATCTCCCTGAATTTGTGCATTATTTCTAAAAGTTTTTTGTGGATTCCTTAGAATTTCTATGTTGAATATAATGTCATCTGCAAATGAAGGTATCTTTACTTTTTCATTTCCAAATATGATGCCTTTTATTTATTTTTCTTACTCACTTGTTCTTGCTAGAACCAGTGTAATGTTGAATAGAAAAGGCAAGAACAGAGATCTTTGTCTTAGTCCTGATGTTAGGTCGAAAGCATTCAATCTTACACCAAATATGGTGCCAGATGTGTGTTTTTTGTAGATCCCACACTCTCGCATTCCTTGTGCACTGACCACACTGACTTTCTAATTTCACCGCTTTTGTGTTTGTTGTTCTCTCTGCCTAAAACTTCTGCCCACTGTCTTTTACTGCTACATAAAGTCCTACTCATTCTTTTACTGTGGTTAGTTATCTGCAAAGGCTTCCTGGGCCCCTAGTCCTGGCCAGATATCACAGCTCCATGTTCTCATAGCTCCTTTTCCTTGTAGTAATTGTCAGTTTGACACTGTGTATTCATACGGTTATTTGATTGATGTCTGTCTTCTCACAGAACATACATTCCATGAGTGCCTGGACATTGTTTTGTTAATCACTTTTATCCCCAGCTCCTGGAGCTGCATCTGGCACAAAGCTTTCAGAAAATATTTAATGAATGGATTAATGCAATAAAACCAACCAATATGTATGGATATAGAATGGTGGTGGTAACCTCCAGACACAGCTCTTGGTCATGGAAGACCCTTAATGTTGCATTCTTTTTGGATTTTTCCCCATGGCAAAAACTTTTGCCATGTTTTGGTAGAAAAGACCTACTTTAGATTCTAAGGTGGCAGAGGAAAGCCTCTCTTTGGAGATGACTTTTAAGCTGAATAAATGTTACAAATTCTTCTTCTCCATGAAACATCTCTGATTCCTGCTGGTCACAGATAATCTCTTCCTTCTTATGATGTCTACAGTGCATAACTGAGAATGATGTCAGCAAGATGACTGACTAAAGATGCCTGGTGCTCACCAAAAGAAAGACCAAAGCAACAAATAAACAGATATGATTTGACTGGACTGTCAAAGGGAGAGCATTGGAGTGCAGTGGGTGGGGGAGTAGAGAGCTCCCTTTGGTGATTAGAAGTCTAGGAGGGCAGTGTGAAGACACCCAGCTTCTGCAGACCCATCTTTCCCACCTGGATTGGAACTGCCCAGAGTCAGGAGTGACTTCCCATGGCAGGGAAAAGGTAAGCAGAAGAACTCTACCAGCCCCCATTGCCACTGCAAACACTACAGTCCTTAATACAGGAGAATCCCACAGTCCTCACAAGCCCTCAGCCCGGTCTGAAGAACTGCCACGAATTGTTGCGGCTGCATTGTCCCAGATTAGGAGCGCAAGGTGCGCACACTCCCCACTCCCGACCCACCTTCTGTGAGCCAAGCTCCTGCCGCACATCACTCTCTTGAGACCAGAGCCCACTCTGGAGTGTGCCCTCCTCTGGGGGACAATAGCCACTTTACCTCTCCAGTGCTGGGGTTTCATCTTTATTCGGCCAAATCCACACTGGTGGCTGAACACCACAAGCCCCGTAGCACAGAGCCTGGGCCCAGGATTGGCTGTGGCTCTGGTCCCGCACCACAGGAAAACCAACTTCAGACACTCTCAGTTCCAGCTAGAGGAACAGTCTGACAGTGCCAGGCCTAACCTGCGCTTGAGTGGGCCAAACTGCTATATGTCCTCTCTCAAGCTAGAGAGGCCCCCAAGCCTTCAAGCCACCAGCAGGCTCCCAGACCAGTAGAACAGCTATGTTCCCATGTCCAGGACCTTGGAAATAGCTCTGTGGTGTCCCACTCCTTGCAGATATGCCCCTGGCCTGCCCAACTGCAAGCAGCAAAGAACCAGCTATGTGGGCGGCTCCTGGCAGACTTGTCCCAGGCCAGCCAAGCAGCCGTGTGCCTGCATCCTCAGACTGACAAACAGTCCTCACAGGCTGCCCCCAATGGGCCAGCCCCACACTGGCTGAGCAGCTGTGAGCCCATGTCCCATGCCAGAAAAACAGCCCTGTGGGCCACCCCTAGCAGGCACAGCCCCCAAGTCAGGCTGAGCAGCTTTGCACTCATGTCCCAGGATTGAGCATCCCCATGGGCCACCCCAGCAGACACATCTCATGTCAGCCAAGCAGTTATGCAGCCCCGTCTGAGGTCTGAGAAAGAGCCCCATGGACCACCCCCAGAAGACATGTACCCATGACAGCTGATGTTCTGGGCCTGAGAAACAACCCCTTAGCCCACCCTGCCAAACACAGCCCTGAGCAGCTGAGCAGCTGTGTGCCCATGTCTCAAGCCTAAGAAACATACAACTGAGCAGGTGCGTGCCCATGTCCCAGGCCTGAGAAACAGCCCCAAGGGCCCCTCCTGGCAGGCATGCCCCCAGGCCTGCTGAGCAACCACGTGCACATGCATGCTTCTGTTCAGAATAATAACTCCAGCTCCCCAACCCCAGCTCCAAGTTGGCCAACCCACTGTGTATACACATGCACCTCCAACCTGAGAAATAGCCTGGCAAGCCTAACCCTCATGAACCCACACCATCATTGCCACAAATTCTCTCAGCCTAGGCCACTAAGACACTTGCAAATGTCAGTAGCATGAATTGCAGCTGAAGAAACAACATGAAGACTACATTACTGCATCCACCTGGAACCAAAGCTGACACACCTCACCAAACTGATACCACAAGACCCATTTATACAAATAAGTATTTCCCTATGAAACCTACTCCATAAATTGAAAGAGGTAATTTTACACCAGATGCACAGTAACCAAGGTAGCAGCACATCAAACATGAAAAAACAAAGAAAAATGACACCTCCAAAGGAGCACAATAATTCCCCAGTATAATTCCCCAATCATGAGGAAATATATAAAATGCCAGAAAAAGAATTCAAAATAATAATCTTAAGAAAATTTAGTGAGATACAAGTTTATATATAATACAACTAGTCAATTCAACAAAATAAGGAAAACAATTCATGATTTGAATGAGATATTCAATAAAGAGATAAATATTATTTTTAAAAAGAGTCAAACAGAACCCTTAGAGCTGAAGAATTCAAATAATGAAATAAAATATAAAATTGAGAGCTTCAACAACAGCTAGACCAAGCAGAAGAAAAAAGTTCTAAACTTGAAGACAGGTCTTTGAAATAACAGAGTCAGATTAAAAAAAAAAAAAAGGAAAAAAGAATACTTAACAAAGAATAAAGAAAGAAAACATATAGGATGTATGGCATACCATTAAGCAAGCAAATATTCACATTATGGGTGTTGCAGAAGGAAAAGAGAAGGGAAAAGGGATAGAAAATATATTTAAGGAAATATTAGCTTAAAACTTCCCAGGTTTGGGGAGAGAGATGGATATCCAGGTTGAGGATTCTCACAGAACTCTGAATAGATTGAACCAAACCAGGTTCTTTCTGAGGCACATTATAGTCAAATTGTCAAAAGTCAAAGACAGCCAGGTGTGGTGGCTCATGCCTGTAATCCTAGCACTTTGGGAGGCCAAGGCAGGCAGATTGCTTGAGCTCAGGAGTCTGAGACCAGCCTGGGCAACATGGCAAAACCCTGTCTCTACAAAAAAGCACAAAAAATTATCTGGGCATGGTGGGGCATGCCTGTAGTCCCAGATACTTGAGAGACTGAGGTGGGAAGATTGCTTGAGCCCAGGAGGTCAAAGTTGCAGTGACCTGAGATAGCACCACTGCACTCCAGCCCGGGTGACAAAGTGAGACCCTGTCTCAAAAAAAAAAAAAAAAAAAAAAAAAGTCAAAGACAAAGAATTCTCAAAGCAGCAAGAGAAAAGTATCAAGTCATATATGAGGGAATCTCCATTAGACTAATAGCAGATTTCTCAGCAGAAACCTTACAGGCCAGGAGAGAAGGTAATGATATCTTTAAAGTACTGAAGGAGGAAATAAAAAAACTACCAACCAAGAATATTATAGCCAGCAAAGCTGTCCTCTAGAAACTGAAGAGAAATAAAATCTTTCACAATAAAAAAAAATGAAATTTATCACCATTAAATTGGCCTTCTTAGAAATTTTCAGAAGAGTCTTACATCTGGAAGTGAAAAGATGATAACCATCATCATGAGAGAATGTAAAACTATAAAACTCCCTGATAGATCCCATATACAAAGGAGAAAGAGACAGGAATCAAATCTTTTCACTACAAAATCCCCACCCCATTATAAAAATAAAAAATAAGGGGGGAAATAAGGAACAAAGGATATACAAAACAACCAGGAAAAAATGAATAGAATGACAAGAATATATCTTCACCTATCAGTGATAACCCTAAATGTAAATGAATTAAATTTCTCATTTAAAATATGTAGACTGGCTGAATGGACAAATAAACAAGACCTAACTATATGCTGCCTATCAGAAACTCACCTAGTCTGTAAAGACACAGACAGGCTGAAAGTAAAGAGATGGAACAATTATGTCATGCACATGAAAACCAAAAGCAAGCAGGAGTAACTATATCTATATCATACAAAACAGACTTTAAGTCAAAATCTGTAAAAATGAACAAAGAAGGACATTATATAATAATAATGGGATTGATTTGACAAGAGACTATAACAAATTTAAATATATATGCATCTAACATTGGAGCACCCAGATATATAAAGCAAATATTACTAGATCTAAAGGCAGATACAGACCCTAATACAATAATAGCTGAAGACTTTAGCATCCTATTCAACAAAGCATCCTATTCTCAGCTTTGAACAGATCATCTAGACAGAAATCAACAAAGAAACATTGAATTTACACTGTACTATCGACCAAATGTACCTAACAGATATTTATAGAAAATTTCACCCAACAGTTGCAGAATACACATTATTTTCATTAGCACATAGAACATTCTCCAGAATTGGCCATATGTTAGGACACAAAACAAGTCTCAAAAATTTTTTCAAAATCAAAATTATATCAAGTGTCTTCTCAAACCAGAATGTAATAAAACTAGAAATAAATAACAAGAGGAATATATATAACTAAAAATACTTGAACATTAAACAACGTACTTCTGAATGACTAGTGGGTGGAGGAATAAATTAAAAATACAATTAAAAAATTTCTAGAAACAAATGAAAATAGAAACATAACATAGAAAAACCTATGGGACTCAGCAAAAGCAGCATTAAGAGGCAAGTTTATAGTAACAAATGCCTACATAAAAAAAAAAAACCTAGAAAATTTCTAATAAACAATCTAATGATACATCTCAAGGAACTAGAGAAGCAAGAAAAATTAAACCAAAAACTAGTAGGAGTAAAGAAATAATAAAGATCAGGAGATAAATAAATGACATTGAAACTAAAAAAAATACAAAAAATCAAAAACACACAAAAAATGGTTTTTGGAAAAGATAAGAAGAGAAGAGCTAAATAAATGAAACAAAAAATGAAAAAGAAGATGTCACAATGGATAACACAGAAATACAAAGTATTATGTAGACAACAATGATGAACTATATGCCAATAAATTTGAAAACCTAGAAGAAATGGATAAATTTCCTAGACACATACAACCTACCAAGATTGAATCAAGAAGAAATAGAAAACCTGAGCTGACCAATAACAAGTCATGAGATTGAATAAGTAATAAAAAGTCTCCCAAAAAATTAAAGTCCAGAACCAATGGTTTTGCCACTAAATTCTACTGAAACTTTAAGGAAAAATTAATACCAATCTTCTCAAAATATTTCAGAAAACTTAAGTGGAAGGAATACTTTCCAACCATTTCACTGGGCTAGCATACCCAATACCAAAACCAGACAAGCCCACAACAAAATAGAAAACTAAACATCAACATCCCTAATGAACATAGACCTAGAAATCTTCAACACTAGCAAACTAAATCTGTCAACTCATCAAAAAGATAATAGTTCAAGATTGAGTGGAATATCATAGGAATGCAGGCATGGCTGAACATATAATAAACATCTTACGTTACATAAATAAAATGAAGGATAAAACCCATATGCATCTCAATACATGCAGAAAAAGCTTTTGATAAAATTCGACATCCTTTGTGATAAAAATTCCCAATGAATCAGGTATAGAAGTAAAGTGCTTCAACATAATAAAGACCATATATGACAAACCCACAGCTAACATCATATTGAATGGGGAAAAGTTAAAAGTTCTCTAAAAACTGGAACAAGACAAGAATGCCACTTCTATTCAACATAGTACTGGAAGTTCTAGCCAGGGCAATTGGGCAAAAGAAAGAAATAAAGGGCATCCAAATTGGAAAGGAGAAGTCAAATTTTCCTTGATTGTAGATGACATCATCTTATGTATAAAGAAAAACTAAAGACTGTACCAAAAAATTTTAGAACTGATAAATGAATTCAGTTAAATTGCCAGGTACAAAATCAACATACAAAAATCAGTAGCATTTGTATACACAAACAATGAACTAGCTGAAAAAGATATCAAGAAGTTAATCTGATTTATAATAGCTACAAAAATAATAAAATATATAGGAATAAATTTAACCAAGGAGGTGAAAGACCTTTACAAGTGGAACTACAAAACACTGGTGAAAGAAATTGAAAAGGATACAAACAAATGGAAAAACATGGACTGGAGAATTAATATTGTTAAAATGATCATACTACCCAAAGCAATCTACAGATTCAATGAAAGCCCTATCAAAATACCAATGACATTCTTCAGAGAAGTAGAAAAAAATTCTAAAATTTGTATAGAACCAGAAAAGATCCCAAATAGCCAAGGCAATCCAAAAAAGCTGGAGTCATCACACTACTAGACTTCAAAATTACTACAAAGCTGTAGTAACCAAAACAGCATGATACTAGCATAAAAACAGTAACTTATACCAATGGAACAGAATAGAGAACCCCAAAATTAATTCACCTATCTACAGCCCACTGATTTCTTGACAAAGGCACCAAGAACATATGCTGAAGAAAGGATACTCTTCAATAAATGGTGCTGGAAAAACTAGATATTTACACGCGGAAGAATGAAACTAGACCTCTACCTTTCACCCTATACGAAAATCAATTTAAAATGGATCAAATACTTAAGCCTAAGACCCAAAAGCATAAAACTACTAGAAGAAACCATGAGGAAAATGCTTCAGGACATGGTCTGGGGAAAAAATTATGACTAAGACCTCAAAAGCCCACCGAAGAAAAGCAAAAATAAACAAATAAGATTATATCAAACCAAAAAGTGTCTGCACAGCAAATGTAACGATCAGCAGAGTAAAAAGACAACCTACAGAATGGGGGAAGACATTTGCAAACTATTCATCTGACCAGATAGATGAATGTATATTAATAGCCAGAATATACAAGAAACTCAAAATCTCAACAGTATAAAAACAAACAATAAAATTTAAAAATGGGTAAATTATCTGAATAGGCACTTCCCAAAGAAGACATACAAATGTCCAACAAATATATGAAAAAAATGCTCAACATAACTAATCATCAGGGAAATGCAAATCAAAACCACAGTGAAGTATCATTTCACCCCAGTTAGGATGGCTATTATCAAAAAGACAAAAAATAACAAGTGCTGGAGAAAATGCAGAGAAAGGGAACTCTTATACACTGTTGGGAGGAATGTAAATTAGTTTAGTGGCTATGAAGAATAGTATGGAGGTTCCTCAAAAATCTACAGATAGAATTACCATATGATCCAGTAATTCCATTACTGGGCATTCATCCAAAGGAAAGGAAATCAGTACTTAGAAGAGATACCTGCACCCCCATGTTTATTTCATGCATCACTATTCACAGCAGCCAAAATACAGAATCAATCTGGTGTTCAGCAGATGAATGGATAAAAAAAACTGTGGTGTATATACACAATGGAATACTATTCAGCCATAAAATAGGAATAAAAGCTTGCCATTTGTGGCAACATAGATGTAACTAGAGGGCATTACATTAAATGAAATGAGCTAGGAACAGAAAGTTGAACATTGCATGTTCTCACTCATATATAGAAGCTTTAAAAAAGTTGATCTTGTAGAACTAAAAAAGAATAGATGATACTAGAGGCTTGGAAGAGTAGGGGAAGAGGAGGGATAGGAGAGATTGATTGAAGGATACACAATTACAACTGGATAGGAGGAATATGTTTCAGTGTCCAATAGCACTGTAAGATGACCAGAGTTAACAATAATACATAACTTCAAGTAGCTAGAAGGAGGATATCGAATGTTCTCAGCACAAAGATATGATAAATGTTTGAGATTATGGATATGCTAATCTCCCTAATCTGATCACTATACATCATATGTATTGCAACATCACTGTATACCCCATAAATATGTCTAATAATTATGTGACAATTTAAAGAATTTTAAAAATAATGTCTACAGCACTTTATCCATATTCCTCTTAAAAGCATTTATGATTTTCATTGTGTTGTCATCACCCATATATTAGCTGTCTCCCCTACCCTTTTAAGGCAAAACCATGTATGGTTTATCTTGGTATCCTCCAATTTAGTCTTCAGAAATGTGTGAAGTGTACAAAAAATGTTGATCACTATGAAGTGCACACATTTAAGGACTTTAGATAATACAGTTTTGTTGAATCCGGTTTCATTCTCAAGTATATGTTTTTATGTTCTTTTAACATTAAAAATGTTATGGTATTTTAATTCTTAATAAAAATCAATGTTTTGGTGACCCTATTAACAAAAACCGTAACTACCCAAATGTAGCCATGGTAAATATTCCTGTACTCCAGTCAGTCAGGTACCATCCTCATCTACCAATATCACATTAAACATTTTCCTCACTTGTGCTTACTCAAACCATTTTCACCTACTGCCTCTTTCTACCCATCTTTTGAAGACCATTTAAAATCCTACCTCATCCTTGAAGTCATTAATCCAGAGCTGTGCTGCATTTCAATCCTTGCCACATACTTAACACTTTCTTCTTTTGAATTCATTGTAAGATCCATTTTCCTGCATATTTAATGGCTCTTCAAGCCAGCTGCAAGCCCCTTGCAGTCATAGGTTTTACTAATGTCCTTTTTCATGGTCTCAACAAGCCCATGCCCACAGTCACCAGGACTGGAACAGTTGCCATTCCCATGCCTACAGCTCAATACTGGAATTATCTCATTGCCCAGACTTCAGTTCTAGAATTACTGGGTCTAGCTCCCCACCATCCCCACCAAATCTCTTCTTGCATTGACACTCCCTGATCTATACCTTACTTAATTTTACACCCTTGTCTCAGGCTTTTTGTTCTAGCTCTAAGAGGTGACCCTGGCTCTGACCTATCACTTCCTATGGATATTGACTCCACACATCACAGTAATAAGATAGAGTGGCCATACCCAGATTCTCTCAAATGCTATCTTCTCTTCTTCCTGCCAGATAAGGAATATCAAACAGCATAAACTAGTTCTTAGTCATGCTAAGCATCCTTTGGTTCCTGGGAAAGTGATTTGTGCACTGTTGAGTTCCAAAATAGAATCAGAGTATTAATTACAATGAGGGATGTATCATAGTATTAATTCTGAAGAGGAAAGACAGTGTGAACAGAGTACAATATACAGTAAAGTTGGAAATGCTTTCTTTGCATAGACATACACTATATGACAAGTATTTTTTATGTTTGGAAAATTGTGATAATTCTCTATCCTAGTCTCTTCACACATACTATGAAACGAATTTATTGAGGGAGAAGTGAGGTCCAGAGTGAGTTCCAGGCAACAAAGAAAAAAATTCTAACTAAATTGACCATTAGTTTAGGATTTCATTGTTGTTATTTCCCCAAAATGGAGGCTTCTAAATTGTAAATGAGCAAACAGTTCCTGGGTACTGGATTATATGCTTCAGTGTGTTGGTAAACCAGCTCTCAAAACAAAACAAACCAAGTGCACATACAAACGCATACACACACACACACTCACACACAAAAACCCTGATTGGTAGTGTTTGTCAACTTCTACGAAGTAAATATTCCTACTATGGCTAATTTCAAACTACCAAATGTTTCGCAACTGGTTGGAAAATCACTGCACCTCTTAAATACAGGTACCCAGGCAGCACCAGCACTCCATAATACAAGTCACTGTGCCAGGTGCTATGAGAGATACTAAAGTCCCTCTCCCTGACCTCATTGAGCCTATAATCTAGTAGACACACAGACACACCCATTTTGATTAATTGTTTTCCTTTTTTCCAAAAGAAATCCACATCAGCGTTGGTAGTTATTGTTCTTTGGAGCCCATCAAAGTAAGTACAGTGAGTTTTCCAAAGGTTCAATTCTCAAAGATTGAAAAGTTGACAATTTGTAACAATGCAGCTATACCATCTCTTCCAAATGTTCTACCTGATTACATTTTAAAGATCCACACTGCAATAGGATTCTTGGGTAATTTCTTTTTGGCATTATGGCATTTGTGGCTAGACATAACTAGTCTCTCAAGATAGTTAAAGACCATTAGCAAAATAAAAAAGAGTAGGACTAACTTCAACAGAAATCCTTTGATGGAACAAGGTAAAAATTACTTCATTTGCTCTCAGATTTTGTATTATTTATGAAAAAAATCACAAATCACTGGGGAAGGGCTGCAAATAGACATAAAATCGTGTCGTGGAAACACATGCGTTACTTATGTACAGCATGTACTGAAGACATTCCCCTGCTCCTCAGCCAAATGTGTAAAATGACCTCTGTGGTAAGACAGTTCACTCAGTAGTAAGACTAGTAAAGAGCTTGCAGAGATTTCTTTCTCCGGTAATGGGCAAAGTCTTTGAGATTTGGATTTCTTTTCCAAGTAAATTTTGGGAAAAAACCAAGACTAAAAAAGTAAGAATGAGAAAAAGTTTACTTTAATAGGTTTCATAAAGAGAGTTTCAAAGATCTAAAACAACTAAAGCAAGAGAATACTAAGTCCCATGCAGCTCACCTTGAATTTGGCCGCAAATTTTCCTTCTTTCAAATTATGCTCAACTTTTCTGCTGCGGCCACCTCATATTCCATCCATCTCAGCCACGTCATGTCTTTCCCACTGGACTGGATTTTTTGGAAAGCCTAGACTCCTGAAACCAGGAAGAGTCATACGTTTACTCTTACGCAGCCTTCTGAGTGATGATTGTCTGTAGATGTTTAGTTACTGATGTTGCTTCCTCACAGCTCTATAACTTCTATCTGTTTTTCTCTGAGAAATTTCCCCACATCCTTTAGTATCTGGCTGTCAATGTAAACACATTCATGGGGCTTTGGTGCCTGATAGATAGGCCTGGATTTCAATTCCTTCCCCTACCCCTCCCTTCATTTACTGCGTTCCGCTAGATAAACTTAGACAACTTCTTTAACCTTCTGAAGAAGTTTTTTTGTCTCTCAAAGGGGTATATAGTAACACTTTACAAATGTTGTGTTTAATTAATTAGTTCAAATGCATTCATAAATGTCCGTTACTCTCACCAGCCAGAGTATGCAGAGTTCTCTCCTCCCTAGAAGGAATCTCTCCATTTCTTGTCTTCCTAAAGACTCAATTAGATGTGCACCTGATTGTCCTCGCTGCGTTGAAGCCTACTTGAAGTAGTGTTCAATCCATCATATTCATATTTTTTCACTATAGTCGAGTGCCAACCAATGTCTAGCAGAATGCCTTGCACACTGGAATCTTCTTATAGGCAGGTAGCATGTGTGTTCTGTTTATTGTGTCAGTATTTCATCTCAGTGCTTGATAAAAACTAGAAATGCAAGAAATATGTGTTAGATGTACAATAGGCACACAAGTAATAGATTAATATGTTTTTCAAGAAATGATGCATAAATCAATAGTGGCCAGCTGTGGGTTCTTGCAAGTTCTTGTTTGCCATTGTACACCTGGTGTTCAATATGTACATGCAAAATAAATGATTCATGAGTGAATTAATCAATGAATCAATTGATAAACCTAGTGGCCTAGTGTCTTCTGTTGCCACATCAAAGGCAACTGGCAGACTAAAAGAACTGCTGGTGGTTTGAGTAGCATTAGAACCAATGGAACAGATACCACACAACAACACGCGAGTTTTCACTAAACCGGTGATCTCCAACCAGGGCAATTTTGCCCACTAGGAGATATTTGGCAATATCTGGAGGCATTTTTGGTTGCCACCGTGGGTGGGCTGCTACTGTTATGTGCAAGTGGAGTCCACGGTTGCTGCTAAACATCCTACAATATACAGGACAGCTCCCACAACAAATAATTATTGAGCCCCCAATGTCCATAGTGCAGAGGTTGAAAAACTCTGCTTTACATGATCGGCTATGAAGAGGGTTTTTTTTTTTTTTTTTGTAACAACATATTAAAGTTGGGTCAAAATGACTATTATGGCCTGCCTCATTCACAGAATCATAAAACGTCATGGTTCAAAGGAACACTGGAGACCGTGAGATCCAAACTCCTTATTTCTCAATGAGGACCCTACAAGTACAGACAGGAAAGTGAATGCTCAAACCTGCACAAAGTCACACAGCTGGTAACAGGCTGAGCTAAGAGAAGAAGCCAGGCTCCAAGTTCCCAGGCTATTCATAAGGCCTCATCCCACTCTTTTCCCAAGTGCTAGCAATCGAGCCTCTCTTTAACTCTCACCTGCAGGTTTAGCCCCAGCACAGGTACTGCAGCCAGTGTTATCCCTGGATTAGAGCATCCTTTCCCAACTTCCATCATTCACATCTGACATCAATGACTTTTGCCATATCCATAAACCACCCATACTATTATTTACATAAAAATTGTATTTAAATTAATGTTGACTTCTTTCTTTAATTAAAAGTTTAATAAGCAAATACTTTACCAGCACCTTTACCAGTACTATAAGTAACAGCTGGTATCATGGCCATAATTTTTAAAAAGCTAAAAATGGGCACAATATAAACAAAAACGCCATTCAGTGCTACCTTGTTAATGTTGTCTCTTTAAGTCTCTGAGCCTGAGCCATCCTTCTCTTGGTTAGAAGGGAGATTCCCAAATGTAGGAGCTGTTAAAAGAAATAGTGGCACCAAACTGAGACTTTATTCTCAATGTAATATGAGGCACAGGGAAAGATTTTAGAAGGGAATAAATTTTTCACCCTGTGCTTCAAAATTATTCATTATCATGCCTATGCAACACTTAAAAATCATATTGCATCCCCTCAGCTGTGTACTTACTTGGTGGAAACATTGAATTCGAAGTGTAAGAGTGACCAAAATCACATCTGCCCCCTTTGAGGTAAGTTCCTTCTTTTATCTCCAGGACTGAAAGAATGCAGGGTTCCTGGGTTATTCTTTGCTTATATGCCACTTTGCTTCCATGTCATGTGCAATCAACCAGGAAAATTAAATGAGGAATCACTCACTACTTTGCCAACTTTCACAGGATACATTTCAGGTGGTAGATAGTATGGTAGGAGAATTATAAGATCCCCAAGGGCCCTCATCCTTGTAAAATCCCTGTTGAACCTGTGAATATAACTATATCACAAATTTTATGGCAAAAGGGAGATTTTCCTGGGGGCCTGACCTAACCAAGTGAATGCTTTAAAATCAAATTTTCTTCAGCAGGTTGCAGAAAAGAAAGTCAAAGAGCTGCACTCCAGCTCTCTGGGAATAAAGCAAACATCCGTGCTGTGAACTGCTTATGGGAGCCATGTGGCAAGGAACTGTGGGCAGACTCTAGGAGCTGAGAGCAGTTCCTGGCCAACAACTAGCAGGAACTTGGGAACCTTAGGCCCACAAATGCAAGGAAATGAATTCAGCCAGCTAGCGAATTTGGAAGAGGACTCTGAGCCCAGACTTCTGACCCATAGAAACTATGAGATAATAACTTTGTGTTGTTTTATTATTTTTTTACCTTTTATTTTTATTATTTAGATTTACCCTTTACTTATTTCTGATATATTATATTTGTACATATGTACGGGGTACATGTGAAATTTTGTTACATGCAAAGAATGTGTAATTCTATTTAGGGTATTTGAGGTATCTATCACTCAAATATTTATCATTTCTATGTGTTGGATACATTCAAGTCTCCTCTTCTAGCTATTTTGAAAAATGCAATACATTGTTGTTAACTATATTCACCCTACAATGCTACCAAACGTTATAACTTATTCCCTCTGTCTAATTGTATGTTTGTATTCATTAACCAACCTCTTTCATGGTCTCGTATCTATCATTTCACCCTCTATCACCACACAATCTTTATCTCCACACAATCAATGTTTTTAGCTGCCATATATGAGTGAAAACATGCAATATTTGTCTTTCTGTACCTGGCTTATTTCACTTAACATAATATCTCCCCATTCCATCCAAGTTCCTTCAAACGAGGGGTTGCATTCATTTTTATGGCCACATAGTATTCCATTGTATGCGTCTACCATATTTTGTTTGTCCATTCATCTGTTGATGGATGATATTTTTGTTATTGTGAATAAAAAAGGAAGTGCATGCATCCCTTTGATAGATTGATTTCTTTTCCTTTGGATACATACCTAGTAGTGAGCTTGCTGGATTGTGTAATAGTTCTATTTTTACTTTCTTGAGAAATCTCCATACTGTTTTCCATAAAGGTTGTACTAATTTACATTCTCGTTAACCAAGTGGAATTTCCTTTTCTCCACATCCTTACTAACATCTGTTATTTTTTGTCTTTTTAGTAATAGCCATTCTAACTGGGGTAAGAGGATATCTCATTGTGGTTTTAACTTGCATTTCCCTGATGATTAGTGATGTTGAGAACTATTTTCATGTATCTGTTGGCCATTTGTATGTCTTTTGAGAAATATCTACTCATGTCCTTTGCCTATTTTTAATGAAATTATTTTTTTCTGTTGTTTGGGTTCCTTGTATATTCCAGATATGTGTCTCCTGTTAGATGAGTAGTTTGCAAATGTTTTCTCTCATTCTGTGTTGTTTTAAACTGATAAAATTGTGAGAATTTGTCATGGTGCAAGAAAAAACTAATATAAAGTGACACAGATGTGGGAATATGGCAGGTTCACTGACATCAAGGAAATTATATGCAAGTCCTGGAGGGAGATGAGATACACATAAGGTAATTTTAATACTAGTCAGGGTACATAAGCTTATGTCTGAGAAAGACAAGCAAAGTGGAGGAAAATAATATGGCTGAAGAAAATCAGAAAAGGCTTCATGGAGGAGGTGATGTTTGCGCCTTAAAATTTAACAGAATTTCAGAAAGTAGAGAGGTAGACCCAGTGCAAGCATCTTCAGAATTGACCAAATTCCTGCTCAGCCTTGGACACAGAGTCATTCAGTGTACAGGCGCCAGGATCAGTTTGTCTAAATTCAGTCCTGGCTCTACCACTTACCAATAGCTGCATGGTTTGAACAAGAGAATAAAGCACTTTGATCCTCCGTTTCTGTGTCTGAGAAAGAGGGTCATAAAAACAGTGCCCACTTTTGGCAGACAAAAATCACGTAGTCAGAAAATGGCAGAACTTTCTTTCCTTGCTTTTGCTAACTCCACACAGGTAATCACACATGTGAATTCAAAGCTTCTGAGATTGGGCACCTTCCTTGACACTTCCTCCAACATTTGTAGGTCCCAGGGCAGGATGACAGGTAGAGGCACACATAGCCTGTTTCTGGATGTCTGCAAGTTATAATGTAGCTAAAAGCTGTTAAATAAAGTACATTCTATTCTCCTACTTTGGCAAAATGTAATGACAACATATTAAAAAACAAATTTAAAAAGATATTGGTTGATACTGCCTTGCCACAATGTGGGACACCCCTGAAGGACCATCTCAGCTCCAGAACTCCCCATAAGATTGACAGAGGCACTAGTTGTAGCCATATTGGAGATCGGTTTCCCCCTTTGCCTGATGTTGTCTTCCCTACTTCCTTACAAGAATGTCGTCTAGGAACACTCCCCTACCAGCCTTCAACATACAAATCTGTTCCCAGGGGACCAAGTCCAAGACAACCAACTTCTCACACCTGATTAATTGAGAACATAAGGTCTTCGCCAATGAAATGTCTCCCTGCAGGTGGTCTTTCTGTGTCTTTATCTTTTATTTTTTAATTTTTCGAGACAGGATCACACTCTGTCACCCAGGCTGGAGTGCCGTGGTGCAATCGTAGCTCACTGTAGCCTTGACCTCCCAGGCTCAAGCGCCCTCCCACCTTGGCCTCCCCAGTAGCTGGGATCATAGGCACACACCACCACGCCTGATTTAATTTTGTTTTTTTTTGTTTGTTTGCCTTGGCTGTTCTCAAACTCCTAGACTCAAGGGATCCTCCTGCCTCGTCCCCGCAAAATGTTGCAATTACAGGCATGAGCCACTGCACTTGGCCCCTTTGGGCCTTTAGCTCTTGGACCCATCACACTCCCACATGATGGTCCACACCTGACTCATGGCTAATGAGGAAAACATTGTTGCGGTTACCTCTTCATTAAAGCAAAGCAGTCCATCCTCTTGTGGCAGTTTGCCATATGAACACTCCCCCTTGGGAGGACAAGCTCTGTGTGCCGATCACATTTGGCATTTAAAAAATCATTTAATTATGTGCAAAGAGAGGGTCCATGTGTCATTTGTTGGCCAGGTTTGTTGGGGACTTTATTATCATACATAGCAGTGTAGCTTCTTATTTCTCAGCAGATTGGACAAGTTTCAAGGTTAATACAAATGTTCCAACAACTTGTTATTTTGAAAGTGATTGAAGGAAATGTCCCACTCCAAGCATATGTTTGACCTTTTAGGGGAGGAAAAAGAAGAAAATGCTTGTAGATGCCTCATGCAGTTTGAATTCTTTTGACAGCTCTACATTGTTTGGCGAGTGTTGAGTTGCTCCAAACCCCATAGAGACCAGCATTTCCTTCTGAAGTCTCCGCTTGGATCGTCACTTTAAGTAAAGATGTTAATGATCATAAAGTCATAAGGCACTGTATTTTTGAGTCAGGCCTAGTGCTCTGTGCTCCATGTGAGTGACCTCATTGTGTGTCCACAGCAACCCTGAGAAGTCAGAACTCTTTTCACCTCCATTGTGTAGAGGAGGGAACTGAGGTTTAGAGAAATTAAATAACTTACTCAAGGTCAAAGTGTTTAAGTGGTGGAACCCAGGTGAAAAACTAGGTCTGCTCCTCTCCGAAGTATTGAAATAGCATTTGTCTTCAGCCATAGCTAAAGGATACCACAGATACTGTCAGAGAATCACCTGCCCCTAGCTATTTGCTAGCTAACTTCCAACTCCCAGCGTTTGCCTCTCTGAAGATCTTTTCTGGGTCTACAGAAGGCTGTATTTTCCCTGCAGAGCAGACCAGAAGTGCTAGGGATTTAACCCAGAAGAAGACCTCAATCAATGAGTCTTGAGAGTTGGCATATAAACATGCCAGCTTCCTGGCCCCTCGAGTGGGATAATTCTGAGTCCTGTGTTGTACACTGTTTCTCAATATTTCCTTCTAGAGCTAGACTCTAGTCACCCACTGTGCTAGCTTATGAACAATGCACGTTTTATTGGCTGCCTTGTCTTCCCTGTACCACTTCTCCACTACCCCACTAGTGTCCTCTGTACCTCCCAAATGAACTACTTGCACTTAAATCTGCTCAAAGACACTTCTGGGGTAATCTAAACTGAAACAGGGGCTCCCTAAAACTCTCCCTAGGATTGAGATATCTGTGCCAGTAGGACTGGGGAAGGATGTTTGTTGGAATGATCCATGTTGCTCCCTAGTTATAACAATGACTTCTGGTAATTCTATTCCCTGTTCCTTTGGTCCCAACATTAGTTACCCAAGGATTCCCAACCACCTTCATGTGTTGGCAGAAAATGCTATTGCAGGTAAAATCTTCCCCAAGGGAAAGTTGTTTCATGAGAATTTTTATGCCTGGAAGTTATAGACTTAGCACTTCCTAATACACTAAAGGGTGCAATCAGAGAACTCAAACCAATGCCTATAGGTTTCACCCCCATCCATTCAGGGTAGTGTGTTACAGTAAACTATGGCAGGCAAGTTGGAGAGGAGCAGACCTGGATTTTCACCTGGGTTCCACCACTTAAACACTTTGACCTTAAGCAAGTTATTTAACTTCTCTAAACCTCAGTTCCCTCCTCTACACAATGGAAGTGAAAAGAGCTCTGACTTCTCAGGGCTGCTGTGGACACACAATAAGATCATTCACATGGAGCATAGGGCACTGGGCCTGACTCAAAAATACAACGCCTTATGACTTTATGATGATTAACATCATTACTTAAAGTGACGACCCAAACGAAGACTTCGGAAGGAAATACTGGTCTCTACGATATTTGGAGCAACTCAAGTCTGCCCTTAGACTCCTTAGGTTTGAATCCTGGCTCCAGCAGTTGCAAGCTGTTTGACCTTGGACTAAGTTCTAACCCCTTAGTGACTTCATTTCCTTAGTAAAATAATGATAATAGCAATGTCTACCTCATGAGATGGTTGTAAGTACAATTTAATTCATATGAAGTATTTAGACAGTGCCTGGCACATAGAAAGTACTAGGTAAGTATTACCTATTACTATTATACTAGTATTATTACTAATATAGTATTATTATTAGCATATTGAGGAAGAGACAGTGGGATAAGCACCCAAAAAATGTAAGGTGTTATTTATCAAAGTTTGCCTAACTCTCCTCCTATAGGACTCATTTTGCCATTTACAGAACCACAGTGCAAATCAGTAATTTACACAGAGTCATCAAGATGCATGAGTTTGCGGGTAGGTTAGAGTCTGTTGCTGTTGTAGCTTGGTTCTCATACACACCTGTCCAGGTGGCCCACCGCAGTAGAATCCCAGCTCTGCTGGAAAAGCAAGCTAAGGGCAGTACTTTCCTAGAGTGATACTTTGATTTTTCAGATGAAGACCCAGTGCTGTCTCACAAGCAAGACCCACCGTGGCCAGACTTCCCTGACCTATCCAACCTTCATTGCATACCTTTTCTGCTTTCTGGAGATGACTCACCCCAGGACCCCAGGAACATAGTGCTCCGTCCAGTCTACCTTCTGTGCAGTTGCATCTGCCTCCTCCTGTCTTTCCTGAAAACTCAATTCAATAGATCCCTTAGATTTTTTTTCTTTCTGCACAAGATCATTTATTCAACCTGACCCACTTCTTCATGATGATTTAACCCCTTATTAGCCTTCTCCTTCCTGATTCATCATACATACACATTGGGCAATTCATCATAGTTTGTCTTCTAAAAAGGAAAATGCACAAGGTTTGTAGTTAAAAGGTCTAGGTACAGATCTCTTTTATCTTAGCAAAAGTACATAACCTCACTGAGTCTCAGTTTCCATGTCTATTACCAACCATTCATTCAGAAGTGCTGGGAAACAATAGCCCCAGGAACTGCTTGCAGTCAACAAGAGAAGGAAGTGGGTAGATAAATACCCTGGCTTCCTTGCCTCTTGGTAGGACAATTCTGAGATATGTTCCAGAACAGGATTCAGCCAACTTTTTCTTAAAGGGCCAGAAATAAATATTTTAGACTTTGCAGGCTGTATGGTTTCTGTCACAACTGTATACTCCTGGCAATACATCAACAAGTGGATGTGACTGTGTTCCAATACAACTTTATTTCCAAATAAGCAGGTAGTCCCTGCCCTCTATTCTAGAGTGGCTCAGAGAGTGCCTAGGGGGAATTAACCCAGCTGCCCACAGCAGTAACTCACACATCAACACACAACTTATTGTCTTTCCTTCCTTCCCAGACTTTTTCTACCACTCCCTCTCCACAGTTGCTGGGGTTGCCTCGCAAATCTTGGTTTTGGTTCTGCTTTTGGAGAAACTCAAACTGAAACCAAGGGCTATGAAATGGAGTTATGAGGCCATAGAATGGGAAACTCATCCCATCTGATGAGGTCAGAGGAAGTGTTCCAGGCAATGACAGCAGCATATACACACCCCTGACGTAGGAGGACTCATGACTGCTTTTAGAAACTGAAAGAATACAAGAGTGGCTGGAGCATGGGAGAAGATGGGAACAATGGGGTCAGGTGGCCAAGAGAGGTGGGGCCAGATCCCAGGGGACCATATAGGCTGTACTAAGGCCTTGGGTATAGATCCTGAACCAGTGGGGAACCACCAAAGCATTTAAGCAGCTGGGTAGGGTGACATAATGTGTGTGCACTGACCAGGCTCAAGAGATGCTACCAGAAGCTGCACCCTCCTGTCGCCTGACCCCAGTCTGCCCCACAACAGGTTCATACTAGTGACCTGTTCTTCTTGCCCCATTCACCCCTAATCACTGAGAATTCTGAGCACAAAATCTAAAACATCACCTTAAAGTAGACCCATAAATAGCTAAGTACCCTCCATCAACAGGAGAGAAAGGGAAAAAATAACCTATAAAAATACATAATAAAACTACAGAACAAACAGAGCTGCAGCACGCAGGCCCTGCCAGGATATTGCTTAGACTTGGAGAAGGATTTTGTAATAATATTATTTGATTCTTTGGGCTCCTTGCCAATTATTTCAAAATGCATTTTACTCCTTCCTACTTTGTACCTTTGTATTTAAAAGCTGGTGTTATGAAGTTTTCAATGAGGAACTAGAAAAATAGCCCCTTTTCCCATCCTCCAGTCCTCCACTCATTACACAAGACAGAAGACAATGTCACCCAGAGTTTTTCATTTGCTTGTATTTCTTCCAAAACCCCCCTTCTTTCAGTCATGTATATACTTCTGAGCCTAACATCCTCTTGAGGGGGTAATTCTTTAATACTTTGGGGTCCCATTACCCTCCCCTATAAGAATTCACTCCAATACGTGGAACTCGAAGGTGGACTGCATACACAGGAACATGGGACGCTCTCAGAAGACTCTTGGCTTGGTGTCTAGGTGGGTGGTGACCTTTTCCTAGGAGAGGTTTCAGGGGCAGCCATTCAGATTGTTAAAAGAAAACTTCGGACAAGTTAAATTCGATGGAGCTTAATTGAGAAAAAAAAGATTCACAAATCGGGAAGCTTCCAGAATCACAGAAGATTCAGAGAGACTCCAAGGATGCCTCATGGTCAGAAAAAATTTATAGACAAGAAAGATAAAGTGACATACAGGAATCAGAAGTGAGGTACCGAAACAGATGGGTTACAGTTCAGCATTTGCCTTATTTGAACGCACTTTGAACCCTCAGCAGTCTATGAGTGGTTGAAGTATGGCTGCTAAGATTGGCCAACACTCAGCTATTATTACAGATGCATACGGCTAAGTTAAGTTTTCAATTTTGTCTGCCTATTTAGGTTATGGTTCGTCCACAAGGACTCAAATACAGAAGTAGGGAGTCCTTCTCAGGCCATATTTAGTTCGCTTTAACAGTGTCCATCTGGGTAGATTCAGTTGGTAATAGCAATGAAGGCTTGCTGATGGAGATTTCAGGACAAATGACCACACTTTTCTGTGATTGAAGCCACTCAGCCACAAACCACATGCTTTACAAGCATGCCAGAGGCATTCTTTCACTCTATCCATCTTCCCTCTTGTGTTGACTGGACGTGTGAACATGTGTGTTGATGCACAAGAGTTAATTAACTTTCTTCTGGATTTTTCTGAGGAAATGGTACTGCTCCTACAGTAGCATTAGGGATGAAATATTTGTAGACCCAAAGAAAAGTCAGCCCCTATATCTCCACCAGAGGTATCACTTGTGTTCTGAAGTTGGATAGGTCTTTCCAATTTTTTTTCTTTTCTTTCTTTTTTTTTTTTTTTTTTTCCTTAACAATCATGAACTGAATGCATCCCTAGGCCAAATAGGTAGGGGAATCATAAATCCCACAAGCCAGGAGCACCTTTTTTGGCTAATATTTCAGTTAGATTTTGTAGACTAGGGGTAAGGCTGGCTATAGTAGTGGCATGGTTATATATATATATATGAGAAATGTGTTATTTATTATCTTTTAAGTTCTTCTGAATTTTTTTGGTGAATAACTGTTTTACATACAAGAAAAGACTACCAAAATTTATCACTTACTAGCAGTGGCTGTGAAATATTTTTTGACCCTCAACAACACATACATTTCATTGTAACTCAGTTATTCTTCTCCATTCTGCTTCATTTGTTAAATGCTGGTGATACCCTGTTGAATGTATTTCACAACTATAACTCACCATTTGGAAAACACTGTCTTAGATCTTCTGCTCAAACCTTTCTACAGAAACATCCAAGCAGTAGGGGAGAGGAAAATGTGCCACGAAGATTCAGTTTCTCTCTCTTCCAACTGTACCTTGCTGTATTGGCTTCATCCTTTGTTTCCACCTAGGAGCAAGATGGTACCAGTTGTTCCAGACCCTATATCTTCTCCGCTTTAATGTTAGGGTCCCATAACTCTCCCAAGGTTCCCAGTATAAACTTTATCATGTCTCGTTGGCTTTTATTGTTTTCCATTGACTTTGATAAAATCATCCCTGAACCAATTGCTATGACCAAAAGAATCTTATTTGTAGACTGGCCTTGGTGATGTGCTCAATTCATGACCAGGCGTGGAGCTCTATCCTGGTACATGGGCTAAAAGTAAAGGAAGGAAGATCAGGGTACGCTTGCAGAAGAAGGGTAAAAGGAAGCAGAACTGCAAAAACAATAGATGTCCTCTGCACGTCTAAGCCTAATCACAGATACAATTGGCAACTTGCTTATGATTGGCAAGTGGGGGCAGTGTCCCCAAATGTGGCCCCCTCTTGACTCACCAGTGCCTGAGATAACTTTAGAAAAAGCTTTATTTTCATAACAGAATATAAACCTTAAGATACAAATACCTCTAGGAGAGAGGAGTCAATTCAGACTAAGGTGTAGATGGCTGATGCAAACATTTCTTTTGATTACGGTAAAAAGGAAAAGGTATCTGTCTTAGTCCATTTGGGCTGCTATAACAAAATACCATAAACCAAGTGGCCCATAAATAACAGAAATTTATTTCTCACAGCTCTGAAGGATGGAAAGTCCAAGATCAAGGTGCTGGCAGATTCAGTGTCTGGTGAAGGTCCATTCCTCACAGAGGCTCATCTTCACTGTAACCTCACATAGTAAAAGGCAAGGGATCTCTTTTGTAAGGACATTAATCCCATTCATAAGGCCTTCCCCTTCATGACCTAAACACCTCCAAAAGACCCCACCTCCTAATACCATCACCTTTGGGCTTAGGATTTCAACATATGAAATTTAAGGGGACACAGGTGTTCAAACCATAGCAATGTCATGGGATAATTCATGCAGTAGATTGGAAGAGAGGCATAGAATAAAAACGTACAAAAATATCTGCCTCCATCACAATTCAACCTGCTCTGGTATACTGGAGAAGCCATCATCTTTTAAGATAAGTCCAAAAGGAGCTTCCACATTGTGCAAAGAAAGCTCGTCTTGTACTAGGAGTAGAAAGAGGAGACGAGCAATACATTCTCTGCCCTCAAAAGAACTACAATTTACTTAGAAAACAGAATATGTGGTACAAAACCAGGATCACTACTTACTGTAGGGCAGATCGCACCATGAATGATGTCCCCTAAAATTGTGCCCAGTACAGCCTGTATAGCTATAGACCATGGCTTTGTAAAGATGGCTTAAGTCATCAGCAGATCTAAATAAACTTAGGGAAGAATTCTCCAAATTACGTCCTTTGGAATAATTATTCTTCAAGAGAGGCAGCACCTAGAGCCGAACTTCTCTGGAGTTCTTGAGGGGAACTTTGGACCCTTCTAGAGTTAAAAACACTAAGAAAGAGGAGATCTGAGCCAGTTCTTCTCCACATGACAGCTCTCTAAGTCTGTGTGCATCTAGTAAGCCCTCTGCAGAGCTGAGCAGCTCTCAAGCTCATTGGTCTTAGCCAAAGAACAATCTTGTTTCCAAGATATGTTTGCTGGCAATTCAGATTACACCTTCCACTTGAAGAGAGAAGCTGGGACAGATGCCAAGCCCACTGCAAGCCACTCTGGTTCTTATAATGGCACTTACAGGGGCTGTAGAAAATATAAACTGGATCATTCACTCAAGACAGAAGAGCAGTCATAACCGTAAAATTCTCATTCAGCTCAATTCAATCAGTAGAAACCAAGAGATTAATCTTCGCCAGTTCTGCCACCAACCAATTTAAAGAAAATATAATCTGATAAATAGATAGATAAAGAGAGAGAGAGACAGAAGGATATGATATGTACACATATACACACCTAAATCATATGTATACAACTCAACAACTTATTACAAACTGAACACATCTGTCTAATCAGCACCCAGATAAAAAATAATAGACTATGACTGGGTGCAGGGGCTCATGTCTATAATCCAAGCACTTTGGGAGGTTGAGGTGGAGGGATGGCTTGAGGCCATGAGTTCCAGACCAGCCTGGGCAACACTGCAAGACCCCATCTCTGTAAAAAGAAAGTAAGCCAGGCATGGTGGCATATACCTGTCCCAGCTACTCAGAAGGCTAAGGCAGGAGGATCACTGGAGCCCAGGAGTTCAAGGCTGCAGTGAGCTATGATCACACCACTGCACTCCAGCCTGGACAAAAGAGAGATCCTGCCTCTAAAAAAAAAAAAAAGAAAAAAAAAAAAAGTAGATCATAACCAACAACACAGATTTCCCCCTCCCCTTCTTTATGCTTCATTTTATTATATTCTATAGAAATTTGAATCAAACAGTATGTATATTTCTATGGTATCTTCTTTTCATCCTATGCTTATGAGATTCATTCATATTGCTGCATGTGATTAAGGATGATTCATACTCAGTGCATACTATCCCATTTTGTGACCATACCATTTATTTATCCATCATGCGACCACACCCATTTATTTATCCATTGTGTGGCCATACCATTTATTCATCCATTGTGTGACCATATCCATTATTTATCCACTGTATGACCATATCCATTTATTTATCTATGTGGCTGTGGATGGGCATTTGAGGAGTTTCTACTTTTTGGCTCTTACAGATTGTGCTCCTGTAAACACTTTGGTACATATCTTTGGTATGAACTACGTGTATGAATTTCTCTTGAACATATGTATATGCAAAAGTGGAACTTCTGTGTTATAGAATATATGTAAATTCAGCTTTAGTAGATATTGCCCAACAGTTCTCCAAAGTGGTTATATCCATTTACACTCTAACTAGCAGTGTTCCAGCTGACACATGGTTTCACAAACTCTTGGCATTTTTGTGTTTTTTCCACTTGAGCCAGTTGAGCCATATGATTGGTGTATAGATGATACTGCATTGTAATTTTAATCAGTGTATCCTGGATGACTAGTGAAATGCATCATATTTTCATATGTTTATTGGTCATTTGGATCCCTTCTTTTCTGAATTATCTGTTCAAGTGTTTTGCTTACTTTCCATTTCTCTTCTGTATTGATTTGTAGGAGTTTTAAGTGTATTTTTATATGAATCTTATGGATATATATATATTTTGGAGGTGGCCTTTTCACTTTATTGTGTCTTTTGATGGACTGACATTTTCTATCTTTAATAAACTCCAATTTACCAATTGTCTTTCTTTTAGGGTTAGCAACTTTTGTGTCCTGTTTAAGAAACCTCTGCCTATTCCAAGGTTATAAATATTTTATCCTACTTTTCTCTAAAAGTTGTATTATGTTGCCATTTGCACTTAGGCCTGCAATCTATCTGGGATTAATTTTTTTGTATGATGTGAGATAAGGGTAAATACATTTTTTCCCATATGGATATCTAATTTACACTTGTCGAGTTTTAATCCTGAGGTAAGACCAGCAGATTTTTTTTTTTATTTAGCAAGCCAACATGGGATAGAGAGAGAAATTCTGGTTTATCTGAAACATGCCACCAGAGCAGAAAAATATAAGTATTTATATTTATATAATTGTACTGAGGCTTTGTGTAAAGGTTCTTCAAAATGAGGCTAAGTCTGCTTTTCCAACCCAGTGACCTGTTGTTTTTCCACAAAAGTATAAGACCCTGTGACTAACTGTGACTGCCCTGTCACAGCATGCTTTGTCATGCCACCATGCTTCTGTACATGACATCCTCTGCCTGGGATACCTTCTCTGTCTCTTGTTTATCTCCTACTACTTTTTCAGAACTGTTTTCCAACACTCCCTGTCTAAGAAGAGGTCTCAGATTCTGTTAGTTTCTTCCATAACACATTTTACCTGTTCCTGTGATAGCAATTATCTCACCCACATCTAATTATTTCTATGCCTCACTTTCGCTAGACCATGAACTCTTTGGAGGCAGATACTGTGATTTATCTTGGCATCTCCACCATTCAGCACAGTGACTGGCCCACATAAAAACTTAATATGTTTTTATTTGATCAATATTAAATAAGTCAGGGTAGTGGGAATGCCATCAATAGAAGCATTGGAAGACGGAAATGTGATGATGACATGTCTCAGAAAGTACAAAAGATGATAAATATAAGGCTTTTGGCAACATCAACCTCTTTGAATAGGAAAGAAAACTAAGAGAGGAAGAGAAAAAATAGCAGAGAAAAGAAGGAATGAATAAAGAGGAGATTCTGCTTTTGTTGATAGAGTAAACCAGTACTGGGCTTGTCTGCCCACCATAAATGGCTATAAAATTGAGGAACATATGTAAGACAACTATTTTTAAACATTGAACAATACATAGCATAAGAATGTAAAAAATAAAGAATATAAATGAGTGAATCCCATGTTTACTGTACTTTCCTATGGGCACATTTTTCCTGATCCTAGCACAGGAAAATTCAAGCCAAACATGATGGTCTTGCCGAGATGAGGACACAAAGACTAGAATTTGAGACGAAAGAAGCAGCTGGCACTTGCTGAACAGAGTTCTGGAGAGGAAGCTCCTTCACAAAGAGGAGTGCTCCAGAAGTTTGTACGGAGAAACTCTGCATGCTTGGTCAAAGGCTAGACTGTACTGAGCAAGGCAAAACCTCACAAGGCCTTGCAGAGAGCAATTGTTATGGCACTGAGAGTGATGGACATACTCAAGATCACACAGTAAGTCGATTGCCAGGACAAAACTCAACAGTCTGTAAAGGAAGGTAGCATACAATATATCAACTACTATGTTCAGTGATAAAATTTTTAAAAACAGATGTGGAAATCCCCTCAAGAAACAGGAAAATGTGACCCATAATTAAGAAGAAGGCCATCAATAGAAACAGACACTGAGAAAACTCAGATGTTGGAATAACAGGTAAGGACTTTAAATCAGCAATTATAAATATGCTCAAAGACTTAAATGAAAATACGATCTTACTGAATAACCAGAAAGGGAACCTCACAGGGGTTCTGGGGATATTGAAGCTACAAAGAGAACTAAATGGAAATTCTGTAACTGAAAATGACAATATCTGAAATTCAGTGGATGGGCTGGACAACACAGATAATAAAGGAAGCATGGTCACTGGCCTTTAAAAATAGCAAACGCAATAATTCAAGAAGCTTACGTATTTTTAAAATTGAGAAAAATAATAGCACTTCAGTAACCTTTGGGAAAATAGCAACAGTGTGACGTGACACAAATGGTTTGATCATCTTAGGTTTGTATATTCACAGACATATAAGCTTTAGAACCATTGATCATTTCAAGTATGGCAAATCCCAGCACTATGTGTGACTGGACTACCAAAAAGAGAGGAGAGACTGAGAATGATGCAGAAATGTTTTTTTTAAAGTAATGGTGTAAAATTTCCTAAATTTCATGAAAAACAGATCTAAGAAACTCAACAAATCCTAACACAGGATGAATACAGAGAAACCACAACTAGAAAATCTTACTGAAACTCCTGAAAATGAAAAGGTTTTAAAAATGAACTTACTGAAACAGTTGGAGAAAAATGACACATTATATCCAGAGAAATGGTGATATTAATGTTAGCCAACTTCTTATGAAAAACAGTGGTAGTCAGGAAACAATACATTAACATCTTCAGAATGCTGAAAGAAAAACACTGTCAAACCAGAATTTGATATGCAGCAAAATATATTCTTGAAAAATTACAATGAAATAAAAACACTGTCATATAATTGAAAGCTGAGAGAGTTGGTCAAGTAACAAACCCGTACTTCAAAAAATACTAAAGGAAATTCTTCAGGCTTAATGGACATGATCCACATAAAAGCTCAGATCTATAGGAAGGCATGAAGAGTAGCAGAAATGGTGAATATGAGGGTAAATATAAAAGACTAGATTCTTTTCCTTCTCTTAATCTCCCTAGAAATTAAAGGAGGGAGGGGAAAAAAAAAAACAACAGAAAACTGATGAAGTCACAACCATATGCAATTAGTGAAGTTCAGGATTAAATCCCAACTCTGCCACTTACAAACTATATGTTTGTGGACAAGTTGCTTAACTTCTCTAAGCCACTCCTTTCATTCATTATTGCGTTAATAATACTTACCTTTGGATGGTTGTTTAAAAATTAGAGAGAATGTCCATGACGTGTGGATGTCAGGAGTTACACAGTCAAAAACTAATGTTCCAAATTTTCTTAACCAACTCAAAGGTGTCAAAAGTTTTAATAACTTTTTCTTTCTTTCCCATGTCTCTTTCCTTCAAAAATGAGTCACAGATGCTCATAGTGTTCACGTTGGTTTGATCATCTTAGGTTTATATATTCAGAGACATATACGCTTTAGAACCATTGATCATTTCAAGTATGGCAAATCCCAGCACTATATACTTTATTTTACAATCTGCAGAAAACGTATGCCTCAGATGCAAGTGGATTTTAAAGTATGCATGAACTTTTGTCAATATGACTACAATAGTAGAACATTCTATACTATTTCCCAAACTTCCATCTTTTGCTTACCACTTTTATAAGAGTTGCCATCATTTGCTTTATATCTTTAAATGGCCCACTACATCTTTTACTTAATTTCAAAAAGCAACTTGGGGTACTATTACATATGGAGTACCAATATCATTGTCCATAAACTGAAAACAAACATTTCAAAATTGGATAAGTACAAGCTGGCTACAAACTATGGATTTTTCAGGGTTCTGAGTCTGAGGCTTGCTCTATTTTGTTGAAAGAAAGAGAAAGAGCTTGAGAGAAATTGATAAGCAAATGTTGCAGAGGTGTTAAAAACATACTGGCACCTAGTTGAGACTTTCTCGTTGTTGGAATCATAAGGAATGAAGCAATTCAAAAGGAAATACCTTCCTCAATGTGCAATTCAATTTCATTAATGTTGTTTCTAAGCTTTTATTCTCTCATACACAAAAAGTGGAGATAATAATAGCACCCACCTCACAGATTTGGGTGTATGATAGGCAAAATAATTTAGATCAGGCTCTTAGCACAGGGCCAGGCTTATAGATGACACTCAAGAAATATTAGCTAAAATTTAAAATATATACACATATTTTTCTTGTTCATGGGGAAATTACAGATAGGTTTCTGGCCATTTACCTTTTCTATACACATGTTGAAATTGCTGGAGGACCCCTTTAAAGAGGAAGTCACCATGACAAGTTAATTGTCTATAGTATTAACTTGTTAGCAGACTTTTTAATTTTAAAATTTCTGAACTACATATAGAAATAAGATTAGTTACTAAAAGACATTTTAGAATTAGCACTCTCTGCTACATAGATTTCTGCATCTATTATTCTATTCTGTTACTCTCCATGTAGGGGAAGATCATGTCTCCTGCTTTTTCATTCCCCCCAGCTCTGTCCCTCTCTCTTTCTCTCTAATGTGCACACACACAGCCTATCACCACAATGAACACTCAATTAATACTTGCATACTATGGAAGTCTTCTTTGAAGATGGAAGCCCCAGGTCTGTCTCATCTTCAAAATACTTTCCAACAGGGAAATTATAACTGTGTAACACTCATCATTTCTCTAGCTTAATAATAAAAACTTTGATTCTACTGAAAATTCTAGCAGCAAATGAAAGAAAACTTTTTATAAATTTAAATTTAGGAAAACTTCAAAAAAAAAAAACCAGAAACTTCTAGAAATAATAATATATTTATTCCTGGCGGAAAAAATCTAAAGCTCACAACGTTAGCACTATACCTTTTTCTTTCATTGACATGAGCTGTTAATTCATTGCATTTTTTTTGCTCTCAAAAACAATAAAGAACAAACAACATAAAAAGAAGATCTTGTCAAATCATCACCATATATCAGACATAATGTTTTCTTCACTTTCATCAGATCGTCACCATCCATTAGCTATGTTAATATTTATGGAGCATTTATAGAAGAAATCTGTTAAAATTAATAAATAATAAGGCTAACATCTTTTAAAAAATAAATCAAGAATCTCATTACAAAGTTGCCCATAATTTACTATAGCAATAAAAAATAGAAAAGCAGTTAGCAGACAGGATTATATTTCATTATTCAGAATATCTAACTACCTCCAAAGTGTTTTTTTAAACAATGGAATAAAATGTTTTGGCAACTCCAACTTCTGGGAATCTTTTCATCAATACGTGTAAGGTCATAAGTAATTAGATATGTACAGCAATTCATGCTGAGAGATTTTCTTTTTCCTGATTTGAGCTCAAGATATTATATTTGCTAATATATTATTCAGGATTACAGTCTATATATTTCAAGTTGAGGCTGATTTTCTTATTTTGTGCTCTTTTAGCAGGTTTTAGTATTAAGATTATGAGAACATCTTGAATTTGATTAAAAAATTACTTTTATTTCTACTACTAAGTAACATGTTGACTGACTATTCCCTGGCTTTATCCAAGTGATGCAAAATCTTCTACCGATTAGAAATTCCTGAGAGGAATGGGAAATATAATGTTTAAATTTTCTTCAGCATGAAAAGATAAAGGAAATGAAAATACTAAAAATTGTAGATGCAAGCATTTTTTTTTCTTTAGTAGAATAGTGATAAGAGGATAAAGGTATTATACTATATATCAGCAGATCGGAGCTCTGCTTAACTTTAGTTTTCCTCTTCTTTAGTTCGAAAATATAATTTATCTTTCATTATATTATTGAATTCTCATTTCAATGATAACCATGGTCCTAGGAATAAAGGAGTTAGCTTTCTATTCAAAACTCAATGTTTTCAAATCTTTGCCTTAAAAACTAAACTGGATCAATTACAGAGCTGATGTGATTGAATATGCTAAGGATTTTTAGTCACATAGATAGAAAAAAGATCACAATTTGATCCAAAATAGTCATTTCACGAATATATTTTATCTGTAGATTGTTGAGAAATGAACAGTCATTTTGATACTAGCCAGTGCTTACATTGTTTTTGTTTTGGATTTTAAACTTTAATAAACAGCTTGTCAGATTACAAATGCTTTGAACTAATTTTTATTGACTTGAGCAAAGTATAAGTTTGGCAGGTTTTTTGGTGTTTCAAAATTTTACTAGTATTGAGTATTTCAAATAAGTTTCTTATAAACAGCATCTATTGGATGGTATTTTAAAAATTCACTCTGTATCTGAAGACTTTCTTATAAAAAATAAAATAAAATTAGTTCTGTCAATATCTGTCTTTTAATTGTTATATTTAGACCGTTTGTATTTAAGGTAATTGTTAGTATGTCAGGGCTTAAGTCTATTCCAAATATGTTCACGAATGTCATTTCAAGATATTAATATGAGATTAAGTGTTAGAAGAAATGGTTTTCTGACAAATCAGATAACAACTTCAGGCTGAGTGATAAGTCACATTTTACTGCCCATCAGTAGAGTAGCCCTCACCTAGTTATGCCTGGACATTACACTCTTGACTTACGTTGTGAGATGCTTCAATTAACTGCTCAATAAATCCACTACTTCATTTATTACAGTAGGGGCTTTGAATATATCACCCATTGTATTCATTGTCCTCTCTGTAAATGGCAAATTAAAATTGTATTTTAGGACTCACAAGAAAGTTTTATGTCTTCTGGGGAATAAAAATGGATTTTTTAATGAACAAAATGATTTTAGAAATAGTAATATTTCACATTTTGCTTTGACTCCCAGGAGGTTCAGTGTCAATTTTTTAATTTTAAAATTATAATCTTATAATTGGCAGGGTACAGTGATTCATGCCTGTAATCCCAGCACTTTGGGAGGCCAAGGCAGGTGGATCACCTGAGATCAGGAGTTCAAGACCAGCTTGGCCAACATGGCAAAACCCCGTCTCTACTAAAACTACAAAAATTAGCCAGGCATGGTGGCGGGCATCTGTAATCCCAGCTACTCAGGAGGCTGAGGCAGGAGAATCGCTTGAACCCGCGAGGTGGAGGTTGCAGTAAGCCGTGATTGCACCACTGCACTCCAGCCTGGGTGACCGAGTGAGACTCCATCGCAAAAAGAAAAATTATAGTCTTACAATTGATTAAGCGCCCCATACTTTATGTGTTGTGGTTTTATATTTTACTTCTTACGTTATTAATGCCATAAGATTGTTATTATTGTTGCTTTAAACTGTCATAATCTTTTACATATACTTACATATGTACCCTTTTGAGAGTTATTTGTTCCTTTTTTCAGTCCATCCTTCAACTGTAAATATTTTACTTCAACCTGAATAACTTGTTTATCCTTTTACCTTGAAGAACTTTTGGATTGTTCCTAAGTTTTGGTTATTTTTAAAAAGCTCTTATGAATGTTTGTGATATCTCTTGAGATATATGTCTTCTTTCCTTTGGGGTAAATCCTTGAGCATATAATTGCTGGGTCTTCTGACATGTTTAATATATAAGAAAGTAACAAAATGCTCTTCAGAGTTGTACCATTTTACCTTCCCACTAGCAATGTCTGAGAGTTGCAATTGTACAGCAACCTCATCAACCCTTGGTAGTATTAGTCCTTTTAATTTTTGCCATTCTAGTGAGTGAATAGTGGTTTTGATTTGCATTTTCCTAATAACTGACAAAGTTAAGCAATTTCTCCCATGTCTATTAGCCATTTGCACGTATGCTTTTGTGAAGTGTTTGATCAGACATGTTACCCATTTTTTATTGTATTCTTTATCTTATTATTGAATTGTCAGAGTTCTTTATATATTCTGGATCATAGTACTTTGTCATATATATTATGATTATTTTCTTTCAGTCTGTGGCTTCTTTCCACTTTCATAATGGTATTTCTCAGAGTACAGAAGCTTTTCCTTCATTTTTGAAGTTTTTTTTTGCTGGGTGTTGAAAAAGTTGGGAGATTATTTTCCTTTTCATGTGTCAAAGATGTTATTCTATTATCTTTTGACTTCCATACCTTCAGCTGAGAAGTCAGCCATAATTCTTAATGTTGTCTCTGAAAGTGATATGTTCTTTTACTTACTCTGCCTACCTGTAAGATTTTTCTCTCTTGATCTTTGGTTTCAGCAGATTAACTGTAGTGTGTCAAGGTGATATTTTCTTTGTAGTTATCTTGCTTGGGGTTTACTGAGTTTCTTGAATCTGTGGATTGACATCTTGCAAAAATGTTGGAAAACTCCTAGTCAATAAGATATCTTTATTATTACTTCTGTCTCATTTTCCCTTCTAAATTTCCAATTGCATATATGTTAGACCAGTTGACAATGGTCTATGTGTCTGTCACACTGTTCCTACTTTGTCTTTTTTACTCTCACCCAGTGCTTCAGTTTAGATTATTTCCTTTAACCTACTGTGAAGTTTACTAATTCTTTTTCATGTTGTTTACTGTGTGCTATTGAGTCTACTTATTATATTCCTAACTTCATATGATATATTACTGTTGACCCTTAAACAACATGAGTTTGAATAGTGCATGTCCACTTGTGCATGGATTTTCTTCGACCAAATGCTCATCAAAAACACAGTATTTGTAGGATGCAAAACCTGTGTATATGGAGAGTTGACTTTACCTGTACATAGGTTCCTCAGGGCTGACTGCAGGACTTGAATGTATGCAAATTTTTATATATGCAGGGGTTCCTGGAACCAATCATCTGCATATGCTGAGGGATAATTGTATTTAGTTCTAGAGTGTCCTTTTGGTTCTTTTCAAGAAATGTTATTCCTCCATTGAAATTCTCTATTTTTCCAATCATTTCTCCACACTTTTCTCATTTTTCTTTAACATATTTTTAATCATTATTTTAAAGTACTTGTTTGCTAATTCTAATATTTGAGTCATCTGTGGGTCTGTTTCCATTGGCTATTTTTTCTCTTAATTATGGATCATATTTTCCCTCTCCTTTTCATGTGTCCAATTTTTATTATATTTCAGATGCTCATATGAAAGTATGTAGAATTAACATTAATGTATTCCTTTTCCATTGTCAAAGAGATGGGTTGAAGGCTGATCACTCTGATTCAATCAGGGATTAAGATGGGTTATGGCTGAGTTGTGGATAAATTAGTTTTAATCCACCCTCTAATTTCAATTTTCTTGAGGCCAGAGGCTGGTCTCATGTTTATTTTTGGCCTCTTTCTTTAGTGGAAGTTTTACTTCTAGGCACTGTGAGATTGTGGGTGATTTCTCTTTCCATTTTATCAGGCTGTCTTGCTGTGCCTCAGCAAAAGTTATAGAGAGGAAAGTGGATGAACAGAGAAAATTGGTTCCCTGATCAGGCCCACTTTTGTTAACCATATTATCTTAATATGGTTTATTTCTATTAACTTTCCCCACTGTTCTTATCCTCTGTTATATCTGCATTTCTCAAGTCCCTGATTTATTTCTATTTTATTTTATTTCTTATATTCTTTTGAGTGGTTTCAAATGTTTTTCAACTGCTGCAGGGCCGAAATATGTAAATAAATGACATTAATCCAAAACTACTGTCTTGATTGTATCATATCTAATGTGTGCTTTTAAAGTTGTTCTTTAAGGTCTTCAATATTCTCTAAGAAATCACATTTAAAGATAATTTTTTTCAACCAACTTTGATTTTTCAAGATTATCATTGGAGTCTCAAGAGTGATACAAGAACCAACACTCAATTTATATGTGGAATCTATAGTGGATGAGCAGTTGTTGGCTAGTGAATTGAATTCATTTTTCTAAGCAATCTCTTTAATGAGAAAAATGAAGGAAATAAAATGGGACATTTAAGAACTAATAGACATCTTGAGTATTATAACTACTGACAAAGGGCAATTAAAAAATCCTTTTAAAATTTTTAATAGAAATAAATGAGAATGTTGAAATGACAGGCACCCAGAGGAAAGAAGGACATTTGTTAGATACCTCTGATACCTAAAACTTGTTCTGAATTCCGTAAGAATAATGTCTAAACTTCATTCAGGACAAGTTTTCCACAAAGCATTTTGGCCTGGCTCTTGCCTCATTCTCTTTTCTTTTTTCTCTCATGCTTTCTTCCCTTCCTTGTCTTCATCCTTCCTCCTCCACCACCTGACCTTTCCAGACACATTATAATCCTCTCTCTTCTGCCTGTAGGCCTCTGCACATGTGCATGTCACTTCTTCTGTCACAGTGCTGCTCCTCGCCCTTTTGGCCTGATGTTTACACATCATTCAAAGCTCATCTTAAATGTCACTTTCCATGGAAAGCCCTCCTTACTCTCTTAGATTAGGTGCCCCTTCTACAACCTTCTAGAACCAGATATTTCCCTCATCAAAGCTCTAGCCCTACTTTTAATTAATTAATTGATCTTAGATTTAGATTATTTAATCTTAGATTAGATTAGGTGCCCTTTCTAGAAACTTCTAGAACCAAGTATTTCCCTCATCAAGGCTTTTGCCCTATTTTATTAATTATGTCAATAAATATTTGATGGGCACCTGTTATGTACCAGGCGATGGAATGATACAAGAGAGAACTAAATGCAGTCTCTTCTTGAATGGAGAACAGAGTCTACTGGGAGAGACTGATGCTACACAATCACCAAACTATGATGACTAGTTGATAGGTTAATTCTTTTATCCACAAGAATGTAAGCTCTGTGAAGTTAATAACACACCTTCTGAATTTGTCTTCTGAGGCTGATAACAGCAAATGACCACAAACTTCATAGCTTCAAGTAACAGACATTAATTATCCACAGTTCTGGAGGCGAGCAATGGAGGAGGGCCACATTCCCTCTGGAGCCTGCAAGGCAGGATCCCACCCTCGCCACTTCCCTGGTGGCTGCAGTGCTCCTTGGCTGCAGCTGCATCACTCCAACCTCTGCCTCCATGGTCACATTGCAACTTCCTCTTTTTTATTCCTTTTGTGTGTGTGTGTGTGATAATGTTTCACTGTGACTCCCAGGCTGGAATGCAGTAGTGCATTCATGGCTCACTGCAGCTGTGATTCCCCAGGCTCAGAGGATCCTCCCACTTCAGCCTCCCAAGAAGCTGGCACTACAGGTGCATGTCACCTTGCCTGGCTAAGTTTTTGTAGAGATGGGATTTCACCATGTTGCCCAGGCTGGTCTCAAACTCCTGAGCTCAAGCAATCCTCCTGCCTCAGCCTCCCATAGTGCTGGGATTACAGGTGTGAGCCACCACGCCCAGCCTGAAACCTCCTCTTCTGTCTGTCAAGACTCCCCTCTGCCTCATTCTTAGAAGGACACTTGTCATTAGATTAGGACCACCTGGATAAGTTTCTAGCAAAATCCTTAACTCCATCTTTTGCCACATAAGGTAATATTCACTCTTTTACCGTATAAGGCAATATTCACAGGTTCCAGAGAATAGGACATAGACCTGTCTTTTTGGGCCTACCACTCAGGCCACTACACCTGTCTTGCTTAGTATGTATTCATACTTCCTAGCTCATACTGGCACTCGATCAATAACAGCTGAACAAAACACAAGTGTGCTATCTCCTAGGCCAGCCATCCTTAATTTTCTTTTTAGCATCCTCATTTCCTGTTGTTTTCTCCTGACACTGACAAGGAAACTCACTTGGCCCCATCTCTATTTACTCTTGGCCACGCTACTGATCCCGCCATCTAATCAAAAAGGGAAAATTAAAAAAAAAAAAAAAGTCAGAATGAAAACAACCCAAAGACCAGTGAGAGACAGTGGCCAATAATAATGTGTCACTGAAAAGTGTTCTCTGACCACCTGCATGATCTACAAGCAGGGATGTCCCAAGGGCAGGGCAGTGGGGATGACTCACCTTGGGCACAGCTGTAGGGAAACATGTTGTAGGGGTTTTAAAAACAACAATAAAACTGACTACAAGTGTGTTTTTTTTTTTTTTTTTTTCATATCAACATGCACCAGTCAGTCTAAACAATGTCAGTGATAAATACTCCTTTCTGGAAAAAAAAAAAATATTTTCTCAGTTTAAGTTCTAAATAATTGTTGTATTATCTGTTAAGTTTTAACAGCATATATGTAAGCTTCAAATTAGCACATTTTTATCACTATGCTTTACCAAATACTACATTCTACTTATAAGGTAATTTGGAGAACTGCCAGTTATGCAATGAGACCCTGTCCCATGAGGACTCAGTTACAGATTATGTCTCAAGGGGACAATTTTGTAAAGGTTCAAAATCCCTTGAGCTTGCTTTCAGCATAGTTTGTGTCTCTAAGCCCTGTAGTGTGACATATTCCTGCATTTATATGGTCGATTTAAAATAAACAATGATAGTAAATGTAAAAATGAGAAATTTGAGTTGAGTTCTGTCGTCCTAGGTGATCAATGGGAGTTTTTACTGGTGTTTAAGATAATGAAACAGTACCAATGACTAGAAGTAATTGTTTGGTAAAAGCAAACTTTAGTTCATATGTGAAACATTTTACTGAATTGAAAAATATCTTTAAAATTGGAATATATTGTTTTAAAATTGTTTGTTGTTTGTTTTAAAGCTAAAGGAAAAAACTCACAAAATAATGGTTATTACTAATTATAACATAATTGTCATTGAAAATAATACGGTTGTATAGAGAGGAGGGATTAAAAATGATCTCCTTCAGGTTTTTAAAGACACTAGATACACCACCACTAAAAACCAGACTTACTTTTACAATAAATTGGAAATTATTGGCTGCTATATCCCTACACTAAGTGCTTTGTGTGCATTAAATTATTTAATTCACATAATAACTTTACAAAGTAGAAACTTTATTATTACTATTATCCCCATTATGAGAGATGAGTACTAAAGATGCTTTGTGAGAAGTGAAGATGGGATGAGAGCCAGGTGGTCTGACTCTGGAAGCTGTGTCATGAGCTATGATGATGTACTTCCTCTTAGTCACTCATACAAAAACTAACCATCACTAGCCGCCTTGTGGTGAGTTCCAGATTTAATCCTCTAATCCTCAAAACAACCCTCCAGAGTAGCTATCATCATTCCCATATAACAGATTTGGGAAACTGAGATTCAGAGAAGTTCAGCAACTCATCTAAGATCAAAGAGTTATTACATGACAAAAAGGGCATTCTGATTCTTCCGCCCTGGCTGGCTCCAGAAACTTCCCACAGCCACATTACCTCCTTCCTTTTTTTTTTTTTTTTTTTTTTTTTTTTTTGGTGAAAAATATCCGTAGACTTCAAAATGCTAGAAAGAGCTTCTAGACCGAACAACAGCAACTTCTGATTGAGGGGCAGTGGCCTATTCTTCCTTCCGCAATAGCCATGAGAAAGAGAAAGAGGAGACGCAGTTGCCTGTGAATGCAAGGACCTTGCAGGATTACTGGCTTGAGGCTTGTAGGCAATGGCAGAAGTCCAGGTTAGGGAAGTCCAGGAGTTATTGCAGCAGAAGGAAAATGAGGCACATGTATTGAGCTTCGAAATGCAACAGTAGGCCAGGCTCACGCCTGTAATCCCAGCACTTTGGGAGGCCGAGGCAGGCCAATCATGAGGTCAGGAGTTCAAGTCCAGCCTGGCCAACATAGTGAAACCCCATCTCTACTAAAAAAATACAAAAAATTAGCTGGGCATGGTGGTAGGCACCTGTAATCCCAGCTACTCAGGAGCCTGAGGCAGGAGAATCACTTGAACCCAGGAGGCGGAGGTTGCAGTGAGCCAAGATCATGCCATTGCACTCCAGCCCAGGTGACAGTGTGAGACTCTGGAGAAAAAAAAAAAAACAACCATAGAAGAGTAAGCATTTCCTTGGTTCATTAGAGACAAAGTTCTCTTCCAGCAGGGTAATGCAGTGCCCAGTCAAATTGCAGGGGTGTCCAATTTTTGGCTTCCCTGGGCCACATTGGAAGAATTGTCTTCGGTCATACATAAAATACACTAACACTAACCATAGCTGATGAGTTGAAAAAAAAAAAAGAAAGAAAGAAATTCTCCAGAAATCTCACAATGTTTTTAAGGAAGTGTACGAATTTGTGTTGAGCCACATTCGAAGCCATCCTAAGCTGGATGTGGCCCATGGGCCATGGGTTGGACAAGCTTGAACTAAAGCAGAGTAGTGTAGTGCCAAAGGAGAGAAACAATGATTATAGCTGTCTGATTTAGGCATGGCTGGAGCAAGGTAGCAAAAAGAGGACCCCATCTCTCTTTTCGTCTGTTGGCATCAGAGTTAGACAGAGCCTCCTCCAGTGGCCAGAAGGATGACATTTTGCACTTCAGGCTGAGGTCTTACCAGCTGCACAACTCCAACAGAATGAACACTTCTCTCCCGGTGGCATTAGCAACATCCCCAAGGCCGACTTTTTATGTTCCAGCTTGGGCACATGTCCATCCCGGAAACTGTCAGGAAAGAAGACACGGAAGTCCTCATTTGATGTTTCTGAATTTTATGCCCATCTTTGGTGCAATGGGGGCAAAGTCAGCCCACCTGAACCACATGAATTGAGTGAGAAAAGCCATCCTACTGTTTCCAGGAGAAAAGTGAATGCATGTTGCACAGGTAAAACACACACACACACAAAAACAGATGTTCACTTTGATGGCTATCTTAATTGCTAAATGTAATGATTCTTTCCCAGTCTTCCTCTGACTTGTCCTTCCCAGCACATGTCCCGCAGCTGACCATCTTCTACTTGATTTTTCAACCAGGGTTTGACCTTGGGATCATACCAATCATCAGAAAACAGGCCGGGCATGGTGGCTCATGCCTGTAATCCCAGCACTTCGGGCGGCCGAGGTGGGTGGATGACTTGAGGCCAGGAGCTGGAGACCAGCCTGGCTAACATGGTGAAATCCTGTCTCTACTAAAAATACAAAAATCGGTTGGGTGTGGTGGTGCATGCCTGTACTCCCAATTACTCGGGAGGATGAGGTGGGAGAATCACTTGAACCCAGGAGGCGGAGGTTGAAGTGAGCCAAGATCACACCAGTGTACTCCAGCCTGGGTGACATAGTAGAAAGAAAGAAAGAGAGAAAGAGAGAGAGAGAGAGAGAGAGGAAGAAAGGAAGGAAGGAAAGAAGGAAGGAAAGAAGGAAGGAAGGAAGGAAGGAAGGAAGGAAGGAAGGAAGGAAGGAAGGAAGGAAGGAAGGAAGGAAGGAAGGAAAGAAAAGAAAAGACAGAAAAAAATCTAGGTATCTGTTCTGTGGCTACTCCTGCGTCATCTTCCAGGCCTCACAGATACTAAATACTGCAAAGACCTCAGCCTTTCCTTCTATATTACGTGACAGAAGTCATACATGTAGTGACTCGTTTCCCACAGTATTACTATCAAATTAGCAATAGCTGTAATGCCACCCTCTCCTCTCTTACAAAAGCATACAGGAATGCAAGTCACAGAGAGCAATATTTTTAAAGAGACAGCATTAATTCTCTCTCTTTTTTCAAGGCATTTGAAAGTTTCAGTTCCTAATTATTAGTCATTTTGCAAACCACCTCCCACACCAATCATGACCAACAGAAACTTCCAAGTAAACAAGGTCATGTAATTGAATCATCTTAACAGCCCACCTACAGTCTTTATCTATACCATTCATTAGATCATGGAATCATATACTTTGTTGCATTTTTGATTCTGTGTCTTTCTTACATAACTATTTCATGGATTGTAAATACAGATGCCTACTAAAGCAAGGCAGGTAATATAAGGAGTGAGACAGACTGGAGTAAGACAATAGGGAGTGGTAGGGACTGTGGTGAACTGGACAGTATATTTCTCAGCATATGAAAGTGGCCACTACTCAGGTCCAGCTGATTGTTGACATGAGGGAATTCAGAATGATTGTTTCCTCATTATCTGATATTTTTCAAGACTAGCCTGTACTCTTGATTTTCAAGTGAAACATCCCAAATTCTAAATATCAGCAACAACAAAATACAGTTTTTATTTTATATATTTACTTATTTTTGGTCAGAGACCAAACACAGCAAACAAAATACATCTGCAGCACACATTCACCATTTTGCAAACTTTGGTCTCTGTGCCTCGCTCTTCATCAAGAGTGTACACTTTTGAAAACGTAGGAGAACTAGATATTTTTCTGCAAAACCTAAAGCACTTTTCACAGGGTGGAACTTAAGGCAAGCAGTCAATAAAAAAGAGAAATAAAGTAAGTCTTGCTGACAAATGTTAGAAACACAACAAATGCTGCAACAGCAATTGCACAAGGCATTGCATCAATTTGGATTTGTTTTCAAGGATGTCGAATGACTTCGCCAAAGTCATTTGACTTAACCACAGTTTGTGGTTCTGAAGAGGCTGACTTTCTAAACCTTGTGAGTTCACTTAAATAAAAGTCACCCAAACAGAATTGTGATGCAGGGTCCTACTGTCTGGGGAACGTAGCAGGACTGGAGGCTCTGACTAAAGACCCTCACTCCACAAAAATCTTCTCATGGCACATACCACATTTTTCCCTCAGTCTTCTCTCATTTTCTAAAACGGGTCCCAAATCTGCACATAGCACATAATCTGCACATACTCATACAAATGATATTTACATATGATTTTAGCAACTCTTTGCAACTATTCTGCTACTGAGTTTCTCAATAGCAGAATAGAGGACTGATTTTATGTGTCAAAAACACGTTTAAGGAGATAACTGTCTTCAGCCAAGCACAGGTAAAGCAGCCCAACATGATCTTGGTCTTTGAGTCCACCTTTGAAAAGATCTAGATGATGATTTGTTTAAGCAGTAGAGATTTTGAATGTACATTGACCAAACATTATTTGAGAATCATGTCAATAGAAATGGTACATCAAATCAATATTTAATTGATTAATTTACTTTACGAGTCAGTGACTGGAACAGACACTGATATGAACTGAAGTCGGAAACCAAACTTGTGCCAGCAGGTGCTCCATGTCCACCTCCAGCTTTAGAATTACAATTGGCACAACTGTTTTGTGTGCGTGTGTTTTGTTTTGTTTTTTAGATTTGGAGGATACAAGAGCATTTTTGCTACATGCATGTATTGCATAGTGGTGAAGTCTGGGCTTTTAGTGTACGCATAACCCAAATAGTGAATCTTGTACCCAGTAGGTGATTTCTTCAGTCCTCACTTCCTTCCCGCTCTCCTGTTTTGGAGCCTCCCATGTCTATTTTTCCATCTGTATGCCGATGTGTACCCATTGCTTAAGCTCCCACTTATGAGAACATGGAAGTGAGAATCTGGTGTTCTATTATTTCACTTAGGATAATGGCCTCAGGTTTTACCTGTGTTGCTGCAAAATACATGATTTCATTCTTTTTTATAGCTGAGTAGTATTCCATGGTGTATATATCACATTTTCTTTATGAATCATCCCTTGACGGACATTTAAGTTGATTCTGTATCTTTGCTATTGTGAATAGTGCTGCAATCAACATACAAGTGTGGGTATCTTTTTTATATAATTTCTTTCCCTTTGGGTAGATACCCAGTAGTGGGAATGCTGGATCAAATGGTAGTTCTATTTTTAGTTCTTTGAGAAATCTCCACACTGTTTTTTTCCACAGAGGCTGTATTAATTTACATTCCTACCAGCAGGGTATAAGCGTTCATTTTTCTCCACATCCTCACCAACATGTGTTGTTTTCTGGCTTTTTAACAGTAGCCATTCTGACTGATGAAAGATGATATCTCATTGTGATTTTAATTTGCACTTCTCGGATGATTAATGGTATCGAGCATTTTTTCACATGTTCGTGGACAACCCTTTAGTGTGTTTGAGAGTGGCTGGGAGAATGGCAACAAGACCTCTGGCTGAGAGAAAACCATCTACCCTCCTCCTCCCCTGTTCCAATTCACCACTCACTGATCTGCTGAACAAGAGGACCCTCCTGCTTCTGCATCTTGCATTTCATGAACTGCTCTGTCTCTCTGGTTTCCATATCCAGGAGAGATGAGCAAACTGGCTAAAAGAAATTGGGGAGTGGGGGGGTGGTGGAGCTGGTGAAAGCTCCAGTCTTACCTAATGGAAAATGTTATTAAGAAGTCTGTGGGGCCGGGCGCAGTGGCTCACACCTGTAATCCCAGTACTTTGGGAGGCCAAGGTGAGCAGATCATTTGAGGTCCGGAGTTCCAGACCAGCATGGCCAACATGGTGAAACCCTGTCTCTACTAAAAATGCAAAAATTAGGTGGGCATGGTGGCTGGTGCCTGTAATCCCAGCTACCTGGGAGGCAGAGGTTGCAGTGAGCCAAGATTGTGCCAATGCGCTCCAGCCTGGGCAACAGAACAAGACTCCATCTCCAAAAAAAAAAAAAAGTCTATGGGTAAGGAAGGAGAAAAGACAGTGAGCATGTCCCAAGGAGAGGGTAAAGGAGTGCATTCTTAGCCTATGACAGCAGCAACAGAGATGAGATAATTCCCGTGACTGACTTTTTTCTTACTTAATGCTTATATTATATATTATGCTCTGCCCTTTATTTGCTGTATTACTGGATTATCAAAACAACATGAGGATTACTATATATTTTTTACTGATGCAAAATTGTCTCAGAGAAGATAATAAATGGCCATAATGGAATTGTTGGGTTGAAAGAGTCTTCAGATACCATCAATCTTTTTCTACTGTATAAATGTGGAAACTGATGCCCCAGAAAGAATAAAAGGTCTGCTGAAATCCAATGGGTAATTTTTGGCAGACCAGACTAGAACTCAGGCTTTCTAACCTCTGGCACCCCATTCTTGCTAAGTGGCTATGAAGCAAAAGCTGCCCAAACAAGCTTTTCTTACTTGTCCTGGTGCCAAAACTACTCAGGACTGTGTTTTACAAGTTGGTCTTTCTATCATCTCAACTCTAACAGAAAGAGGGGACAGACAGCATCTAAAGAAGGGTTGTCAAGAAGTGTTTAAGGTCTTATAAATCTGAAGTAAGTTATGACATAAAAAAATCAACCAAATCATGCCTTAAATAGTAAGAACTCTCAAGAACTCCCTCCCCACCTTGTTCAATTTCATCCCTCTAATGCTCACAAAATTCTGCTAAGTATGGATACCCAGCAGACCAAGATTAGTGAATAGACCAGATTACTTATAATTGACCTATTCATTGCTCCTATGCAGATGGTTCTACTAAGTATGTGAAAACAATTTGTTCTCTTAAATAGGTTATATATTCCCTGTCCTCAATCTTGTTTACACTATTAATTTGCTTAGCAAACCCTTTTTTCCATATCTAGTACAAAGGTAAACTTCAGCCCAGCCAGAGGGTCTGAATTATTCATACATTCCAAATTAGCAGGGTCCAGATTAATGAGGTTTTACTCTAATTTTTATCCTCAACTATCTTCCCTTGGGGCATAGAGCCCTTGCTTTCCTCTCTCTCCTTCCCTATTATCATAAGCTATATCCCCCAAATAAAACCCCCGTAAGGCGGCACCTGGTTACAATCTCACCAGGGCTGTTCTGAAGGCGCAATGCGAAGAAAGACAAGTGGCTGTGGAGCTGCAGGTTTCCTATTACCTCATTCTTGGTTCAAATTCTTTTCAGTAAGTAGCTATTGAATGCTGACAACTGGCTTCATTTTCTTTTACATATAATATTCTTTTTTTTTTTTTTTTTTTTTTTTTTGAGACAAGGTCTCACTCGGCTGCCCAGGCTGGAGTGCAATGGTGTCATCTTGGTTCACTGCAACCTCCACCTCCCGGGTTCAAGCAATTCTCCTGCCTCAGCCTCCCAAGTAGCTGGGATTACAGGTGCCTACCACCACGCTCAGCTAATTTTTGTATTTTTAGTAGAGACGGGATTTCACCATGTTGGCCAGGATGGTCTCGATCTCCTGAGCTCAGGTAATCTGTCTGCCTCGGCTTCCTAAAGTGCTGGGATTGCAGGCATGAGCCACCGCACCCAGCCTACATATAATATTCTTTAAAGAACTTGAGCACCATGACACCATTAGCTGAGAAGGACTTCAAGGGACACTTTGTGAGCCATGAATTTAGTGAAAATTAAAACTCCAGCTCCAGGAGACAGTACACAGGCCTGTCTGGTTTATGATCAAACCCCGATCTTTGGGGCTAGATAGAGATATACATTGTAAATGTTATTTTTCATGCATAATTCATGAACAACACCACCTTCCTTCCAAAAATAAAATAACTGTAGGAAAGGCGCTCTCTCTCTCTTTCTCTCTCTCTCTCTCTCTTTCTCTCTCTCTCTCTCTCTCTCTCCCCTTCTCTGCCGGTGTCATCTTTATGATGTAAAAATAACTATTTGGAGATTGGTGCAATCTGTGACAACTAAAAGCAAAGAAATTGTGCGTGTTTATCCAAGGTAAGTATGTAAGCACCAGGAACATAAGAACACGGACATTGTTGAGGATTAGCTGAAAGCCAGTTGCCGTATGCATGCTCATTTCCTCTTTTACTGCTTAATTCCCCCGTGATGCCATCTGATCAGTCCTCGAATGTCCCCTGTGTCTTTGCCTTAACAATCGAGCCTGGTAGGCCATTCCACACATTTGTGATTCTCTGCATGAAAAAAAAATGCTTCCTGACATCTGTTCTGAATTTGTTTCTCTTTAATTTCCATTTATGCTCCCTTATCCTAACATCTGTGTCATTCTGAAAACAGTAACTCAGACTGACGTTATCTGTGCCATTTACAATTTTATATTCCCCAGCTAGAAGTTCCTCTTAACCATGTAGTGGATGTGGAATTCTGGTTGATGTTCAATCCAGCGAGTGGGGCTCAGCTGTGATTTCAGAGGGTTCAGCAGATGTGTCAGCCCTCAATCCTTTCTCAATATCTTTTTCCAAAGAGAAGCCAAGGGGGGTCAAACCTGGCTAAACAGTCTTTCAGCTGGGAACCTTTCTACTGAGGTCTCCTCCTGGCCCTTCAATACAGAGGTGTATTTCACTCTCAGTATCTTGAGGTTTACTCACTGCCTTTTTAGTAGTCACTTTCCAGCAAGATCCTGGGATGTTTCATACCCTCAGGGAATATTTGATGAATGAAGGGATGAACAAAAGAAGATAGGTAGGTGGGAGAAAGAGTTGAAGGAGGAAAGGTTGGTGGTTTCTCAGAAAACAATTCAAGACAGAATCTAAAACTCAAAGCTGTTTCTAAAGTAATCATGTCCTTCTGAAATTCACATGCTTGTTCCAGTTGTTATTTGTATGCTCAGAATTGCTCAGCTATCCTATAGTCCCCCTCTTCAGATAAACCTCTCTCTAATGGGCTTGTCAAGTTTATCCCAAGTCATTCTGTCATTCATGTAAATTCTAATCATTGCTATAGAAGGCCACTTTCGAGACAATGCCACATTTTTGGGCTTGTTTCCATTTCTGCACCCCTGGTTTTCATTTCTTCCTCTAAGCTTAAAAGTGCACACATTTGAAATGTGTTCTGAGATTCAAGTGCTCTCCTCCAAGAGTTAAAGGGCCTTCGATTTTAGAAAACTAATGCGGTGTTTCAATCAAGAAATGTTAGTTTGTTGCACGACTATTATGTGCCAGGCAGACTCTGTGCTGCGTGCGTAGAATACAATGAGGAAAAACAGACATGGTCTCTGCCCTGATGGGACCAGTCTAGCAGATGAGGCAGAAAAAAAGCATAAAGAGCAAAGCAAAACAAATTATAACCTCTAATTGCACATTGTGATCAATGCTATGAAGGAGAGGAACAGGGGAGATCTGAGAGAGAATGAGGGACAGCTGTTTTTAGACTGAGTGGTCAAGGAGCAAGCACAAAAGATAATCTCACAATCAATATGTAGCAAAAGTATCCATGGGCATCATGAGCAATGAGTTGGTCAGATGCAAAAGCCATGTGTCCATGGATAAGAGATAGGGCAGAGAAGTTATTAGGCAAACTTAAACATCATGGCAGAGATAGATGCACCTGTACTAGTGTTCAAGGGAATGGAGAAGCAAGTTGAGATTCTGAAATGAAATCCTTTGTAAAACATTGCTAGCAAAGTTCAAAAAATAAAGATCTTGGAGAAGACTGGAGATGTCAGGAAAAGCTTTGAGAAAGAGAAGAAGAAATTTAGGCAAGGCTGAGAAGGATAAGAAGGTGAAAAGGCCCTGTCTCTCTTCTGGTCCAAGACACCACCATCTCTAAGTTTGACCACAGCTCCAGCCTACTACCTGCTATCCTAGGTGAAGCCAGAATGAAGCTCCTACAGTGTAAATCTGGCAATGTCACCTCAATGCTTAAGCCCCTCCATGACCCCCACTGTCCTCAGGATGAAAGCAGAACTCCTTCATATAGTTCACAGAGATCCTCAGAATCTGGCCTCTGCACGCTTATCCAGTCACATCTCTTCAAAGTCTCCACAACCCCCTCTTCACACGAGATTATGTCCACTTACACCAGCTTCCTTCATTTCCATGAACATATGAGATGCTATCTGAAGATGCTGTTTCAATCAATCTACCCAGGTTACTCTTTAGCCTTCTACTTGACTACCTACTTCCTGCTCATCCTTCAAAGGCAAGTGATGAGATTACTGCTCTGGGAAGCCTTCTCTGAGCCTCTGCCCAGGTCTGGATTGAGGGCCTTCGCATGTGTTCTAACAGCCATAGTTCCCTCATCATGCTTCATTATAACTGCCAGTAACAGATCATAAGTCCTGTGAAATCAAAGCCCATGTGCGGCTTGTCCACACCAACACCCAAGAACTAGCACAGGTCTTCTTAGAAACCAATAATGAGTGAGTGCCAACTAAATTGTTGAATTCCATTGCTGAACTGGAAGTATCTCTGGCCAGTGGAACTAGATCTTCCCCAGAAACATTATATTGGCATCCCATTGGCTGATCAAAAGCTTTACCACTGAAATCATCTCCATTTGGAGATAAGTCAGCCTCCCAGATGTAAAGATGGTCCAAACTAAAGAGCCTCCAAGAGATGAAGCCCAGAGTTCTATTCACACCTAGGAAGAAGTTTAAAGAAGGCAAGAAAGTGGAGAAAGCAGGAAGGAGTCTTTAAGCACTTCCCCCAGTAATGCCAGCCTTCACATCAGAATATCCATGAAGAGCACAGCTGCCTTTCTTCCCCTCCCCCCAAGTTATGATGAACTCCCTGCGTCAGGATTCCATTTCTCCCTCTTGGAATTATTTATGGGGCACTGGGCTTAAATAAAGAATCCCCTCTTTTGGAGGAAACCATTGTATGCTCCCTCAAAATTTTTTTAAACATTTGGTATATGGATCCTGTTTTTAACTAAGCTCCAGTCTGCAAGTAATAGGTAGGTTTTCTTTCATGGTTATATCATCCTAAAGCTTATTCAGATGTGATAACGTTTTGCTGCTGTATCTTGGCAACATGATTTATTCTGCAAATGCTCAGTGTTACCGTCTCACAAAGCTGTACCATCTGGGTTGAATTAATAGGCTACCCAGAGAAATAAATGAGAATGGTCTCCCATAATTAACATGTAGGTAAAGTATATTTAACAGATTATTATAATTAATATGTCAGTTACTGATTTCATGCTAAATAGAATTGTGAACACAAGATATTAAGATTAGTTACCCTTTCTGTGTGTGCCTCAAAAAAAACGCAATGGGGAAAGAAATGAGGGCATGGAGTTCAGTATCAATAAAATTGACCTTAACATTAAGAACATCAGATACCAAAACTCTAAGCAAACAGTGACAATGTCAGGCATTATAAGCTGGGAGCAGCAAATTACTAGTTTCATAAATTTAGGGTTTATACCAGAGATGTCCAGAATATCCCAGATGTGACCTGCAAAGGCAGAAGAATGTGCTTAATTTGTACACAGCTGAAGGCGCCTATCTAAAGGAAGGGGGTGGTGGGGTGGGGGGAAGGGAGCGGAGGAATAAAGACAAAGAAAGAAACCAGATTTGCTCCTAATGCCAGCCTGAGTTCCCTGCTGCTCTGCACTGTATGCAAAATGCCAGTTTGAGTGAGAAAAACCACAAAGGAGACCTAGAGGCAATGGGAATTCAGGGGGCAAAGGCATCCAGGCTGAATCCTCAAGGGGAGTAGAGAGAGAGAGGTTTGTATTGTCAACTGGCATGGGTAGCAATGATCAGGTCCTGAAGAACAAGGCAGTCGGGGTTGGGGAGACAAGAGAAGATGCTTCCCTGTCCTTTAACAGGTCTTTCGAGACAAATTCGTCTATCAAGATTATTAAGTTTTTGTTTCTTTCAAAGCTTCTGGGAAAAGGAGAGATTCATCTTGGCAGAGATTCTCACGTAGGTACTGAACCAAACTGTTAACTCACCTAGCCACACAAGCCACTCTTTTTAATACAGGTTCATTCAGTTTTCCTATGATAAGTGTGTATATGTTTAATGCCACAGTGATCCAGCAATAAAATTTCTTACATGTGTGTTTGTGTATGCGTACATTTGTGCGTAATTAAAGCAAGAATAGGAATGTGTTTTCATCTCCCCAGGGTTCCCTAGTCAGGGAAGTATTTTTCTGGACAGTCCTGTGTTCCCTGCTCCCCACCACCACCCAGTGATCAGAAACTCTTTGGGAATGTGTTTATTTCCTCGCTGGCTTTGAGTCTCCAGGCTTGGATTTACATTATAACTCTGATTACACAGGCATGTCCACATTGTCAGTTTCTCCAGGGGAAAATAGCAGAGGCTTCATTGGCCTCCACAGTGAGCCACACTTCTGGGGAAGCTTCTCTAGGGGATATGCCCGGTCTCCCATCTCCACCCAGCAGGGAGCAGTGAGGAGCCTCTCGCCCAGAGTGTCTGCTTCCAGGGCTCCCTAATTGATGAACAAATGGATTCATGAATCCTCCAAGCTGAGCCTTCGTTAGGGAGTCCCTGAGGACAGAGTTCAGCACGTTTCCAAAACAATCAGGCCATTCGAAAAATGGCAGATAGAGTCAGAGAGAATATATCTCCCAAGAACATATCATGTTCAGCCTTTAGGAACAGGATGAAAAGAAGCTTCTCTATTTGCTCTTTTTCTCAATAGTACAAAGAAGGAAGCAAATATTGTCTTATCCCAGAGGGTGAGGGTGGTTATCAGAAAGAGGAGCCATCAGGTTGGCTCAAGAAAAAATGGGGATTTATTGGAATGGTTGGAAGGCTCAGGGAACCCAAGAAGAAGAAGTGCTCTGGATCTCAGGAGAGAATTCTGACATAAAGGGAGCTACTGGGTCCAGCTCCGTTTCTTTCAGAAGCATCATGTTTCGCTACCCTGCTTCTTTCCTTCTACCAGCTTCATTCTCACTTTCTCTGCAGTGTGGTCCTCTCCGCTCCATCTCACCACGGGTTCCACCTTTGTAATGCTTTCCAATTAAGTCGCCCTAAAAAACCAGAGCTGAGTCATGACGTTACAAAACCACCTCCCCAAGAGAGGATCTGATTGACTGAGCCTGAGTCAGAGCTTCAGTCCTGGTCCAATCAGCTGTGCTGGGGGTAAAGAGGTCACATGGTTCACTCAGCTGGGATGGAGGAAACAACGCTACAGGAGGGAGGAGAGAGAGACGGAGGCAAAATGATAAACAGCATTTGATTTATTTTTTTTTATTCCAGTGTCCTGCCAACTCTCTGCTGCAGTTTTTAAAGAAGTTTTGTCATCATCCAGCTTGGGTTGATTCATTCCGGCTTCTAAAATACCTTTTCAAACCTACTTTTCATTTAAAGTGTTTCCAAGACATAAAACCAGACTTGTACAGGAGAAGAGAATATACCTAACTGTCATGTTTTAGAGTCACCATGAGAGAAGGTCACTGCATTTGTTTTGATAGTGGTATCTCTAACTTTGGCCACAGTGCTTGGCTCATAGTAGAGGCTCAAAAAATAGTCGTTAAAGGAATGAACCAATTAATGAGGTTTTGTCAAAGGCTGTAAGCCTTCAGCCTCTCCATTCCAGGCAGTGATTCTTCTGGATCCCACATACTCTTAACAGACAGTGGTTTCAGACTTTGGCCGTCGGCATCACCGAGGGTACAACCAGTCGCTGCTGGTTGGACAGTGGCTCCCAAGCCCCAGCTGATGTCTGCAGGTAGGCAGCATGTGTTCAGAGAGGAGATGTGCACAGTTTGGGAAGCTGGCTCCAAATCTACCACAATAAACATAAGCCCTGGACTACTCAAGGGAAGACGGGACTCAGATGAGCTCTTGAATATGACGGAGGCTCCAGTGGGAGTGTGACAACTAGCGCAATCAAGAAGGCACATTGTCCCCGTGCCCAAATGATCCTAAGCACAGGAAAAACAGCCAAACCTAACAAGCTCTAGGATATTTCACTGGAATCCCTTTAATGGTGCTAAAAATGGTCTCTCATGCATTTACTTTAAAATAGAGAAGTGTGTTAGCCCCTGCAATTCTACTTCTAGAGATTTGTTTTATAGAAATATTTGGCCTTATGGCAAAGAAATATACACAAGTGTATTCACTGCAGCAGAATTTAAAATAATAGTTTTTAAAAAAGAAATGGAGGCAACTGAAATGTCCATCAGTCACAGAATGACAATACTAAATACATACGCTCATATTTGTGGATTAAAGGTAGTTATCAAATGTGCAATAGTAGATCTGTATGTACCCCGACATGGAAAGATGCCAAAATATGATTCTATTTTTGTTTTAAAATAAACCGTATAAGCAATGTAACTATAGTTAGCAATACTGTACTGAGAGTAGATCTTAAGTGTTCTCATAAGAAAGAAAGAAAAAGAAAGAAAGAAAGAAAGAAAGAAAGAAAGAAAGAAAGAAAGAAAGAAAGAAAAGAAAGAAAAGAAGAAAGAAAGAAGAAAAGAAAGAAAAAGAAAGAAAGAAAGAAAAAGAAAGAAAGAAAGAAAGAAAGAAAGAAAGAAAGAAAGAAAGAAAGAAAGAAAGAAAGAAAGAAAGAAAGAAAGAAAGAAAGAAAGAAAGAAAGAAAGAAGAAAGAAAGAAAAAATTGAAGAGAAGAGAAAGAGGAAGGAAGGAAGGAAGCAAGGAAGAAAGGAAGGAAGGAAAGAAAGAAGGGAGGAAGAAAGGAAGGGAGGGAGGAAAAAAGGGAGGGAAGGTAGGGAGGAAAGGGAGGGAGGGAAGGAAGGAAGGAAGTGATAATTATGTGAGGTGCTGGATATGTTAATTAACTTTATTATGGTGATTATTTTACAATCCATATGTGTATCAAAATATCAAGTTGCACATCTTCAGTATATACAATTACTTGTCAATAATACCTCAATAAAACTGGAAAAAGTAAAAGAAACTCTTTACACGTGTTGTAAGAAGACTGTAAATCCATGGAAACAGTTTGAGAGATTATACACCCAAGTTTAAAACTAATTACCTCCTGGAAGTGAGATGCCCATAGCAGGAGCACTGAGGGGAATTTTCATGCTGTTCCTACTCACTGCTCTCTATTTGTGTCAAGTTTTTATAAGCATGTTTTCCTTTTGTAATTTTCAAAAATTTGACAAAGTAAAGAAAATGAAAAAATAAAATAATAATTTGCTAACCATGCTTCCCATATAAAGAACCTGAGTCTCAGATACCAATTTACTGTAAATCACATGCCTGTTTTGAGATTGGCACAATGTAATCCCATGTGACTTACAAGAAGCAATGAGTTTACACTACATCGTGATGGATTTAAGTTAGATGTAAGGATCCAAATTATTATGGACTGGTAGTCAGTGTGATCCATTAGTAATTTCTAAAGTCGTTAAAGTGATTTAGAATGTGGTCTCTTGTGTCTTCTAGACTTAGATTTAAATTTTACTCACTTATAAGCTGGGTGACCTTGAGCAAGATACCTAACTTTTTCATCTTTCAAATTATTTTTTGTAAAGTTAGGATAATGAAAACATCTACCCAGTAGGGTCATCATAAAAATATAGGTAAATACTACATGTTAAGTGTAGTGGCTGAGACCTGGTGAGTACTCAAAAATCTTAGCCAGCATATTTGTAGCATCCATGAGAGACCTTGTAAGATGTAAAAGGCAAGTCACCTGTCCAGCTGCCTACTGTATAACCTGGAATCCCCAAGGGGCCCATGGCTGGTTTCCTGCAATTCAGAGCCTAAAATTACATGGAAAAACCACCTAAAATTACATGGAAAGCATGCTGGGAAAGGGCATGTATAAATCTCTCTAAGGAAAAGAGTACAGCCTCCTCACATCCTTAAAGGTACTCAGAAAGCCAAGGGTCCCTGAAGGGAGGCCACTTCTCTCTAGCAGCACAGCCTCCAGCTGAAACTCACCAGCCCCCATACCCAGGTTTTCAGGGCCACTCTTTGTCTCTGCTGGGGATCCTATGGCCACACTCTTTACTAGAGTTGAGTCGGCCCTGGGCTGCCCTACCATCGATCTCACTAAGTTAGAATAAATCTAATCTAACAACAGGTTGATAAATCCATAAACACCTTTTGTCACAGAATTTACCAGTTGGCTGAATTCACCAGCTGGACCACTGAATTAATCAGGACTATTTCAATTTCAGGTGATGGAAATCCAGCTCATTCTCAACGCAAAAGAATAGAATCTAATCATGTAAACAAGTCCAGGAGGGCTTCTAATTTCAAGCAGGGCTTTACCCAGGTGCTCCAACAATGTCATCAGGAATGTGTCTCTGTCTGTCATCTCTGCTTTACTCTGAATGGGCATCAATCTCAGGTGATCAGGTCACAATGATGAATTTCAGCAGTACCAAGCTAGCCACCCCAGCAAAAGAGGAGCTTCCCTTTCTCAGGAGTTGCAGCCAAGGTTCAAGATTCACACCATCATCCCGCCTTGGACATTGGCTCACCTTGGAACCAATTTCCGTGACCAAGGAAGGAGGTGGATGGCTCTGATTGGTTAGCCCAGAGCCCAGCCTTAGGGGCTGGGGATGCAGTGCCCCACACAGAACCTCATGGATTAAGAGTAGTTGAAGGATGATGGTTACTCAGAGTAAATCAGGATGCTGTTACCCAAAGAAAGGAAAATAGGTGTTGAACTGGATGGCTGTCTGCTAACTTGTTATTAGTCATCTCCAAGACACAGCCTCTGTGTTGTTTTAGCCAAAACACCATAGCCAGGTCTTTTCTGATAAAAACAGTCCAGCCTGATCCTGATTCTGCACACCCAAGTCACAAGTCCAGGCAGAAGACTTCCAAATCAAGGGATGGCCGCAGACTTCTCCAACAGATAAGCTGCGCAGACACGGCTTCTGCTACTTAACGTCCTCTCGGTAGCTCTCCACTGTGATTTGCAAGGCTCGTATTAGCCTGTCAGAAGGGAAGGATTAACACGTATTTTGATTTCTGTTGAAAACACGTTGTTTCAGAAATAAAGTTGGCATGGCAGGCATCTTGGTTGATTTAATCTCTGACACAGGAAGTTTATTTATAGCATCACAGCCTTCTGAATGTTTAAAAACTCAAGCATTATAAGCCTGCTGTGCTTTTCCTGCGAAGTATGGAACGGCACTAAATGAATAATGCCACCAGGGCCAGCAGCAGAGCCAGGATCCAGAATCAAACACGGCTTTCATCTGCTCCTGGTAAGTGTGAACTCCCCTCTGCCGGGGCTTGGATCCCTCCTGCGGGATGGGTTTCCTGGGCTCCCAGTCTGCATCTTAGCTCTCCAACCCCCTTTCCCAATCTGCCCTCTTTCTCTCTTTGAACTCTCTCCTGGATGGCCAAAGAAGTTCTAAATCAGATGAGCTTCCCTGCACGGCATCTTCCACCAAGATAATCCTTTCTCAGGGCAGTCCTATTCCACTCGACAGGTGTCAACAATATTGTTGAGAAATGGTGTGAAAGCAGCCTAAGCCGTCCTCCTCATTTTCCAGGTCAGATCGAGTCTCAAACAGCATATTTTCCCCCAACAACTAACTCTTACTAAAAATAGATACTGACGGTAAGGATGTGGGGTAATTTAGGCATTGAAGGCTGCCTTCCTGTCGCAGAAAAAAATTGAGTCGAAAAGGTAAGTTGCTCTGGGTATACGTGAAAGAGCTACCTGGGAAGGGGGTATGGGTGGAGGGGGGATGAACAGAGATTGGTTAATGCTTGCAAACATACAGTTGGATAAAAGGAATATGTTTGATAGCAGAGTAGGGTGACTATGGTTAAGAACAACAATATGTTGTATTTTTCAAAATTGCCAGAAGAGAGGAAATGTAGCCAACACATAGAAATTACAAACACTCAGTTGATGGATGTCCTACATACCGTAACTTGATCATCACACATTCTATGCATGTAGTAAAATTTCACATGTGCCCCATAAATATGTACAAGTATATTGTATCCAAAAAATTTAAATAAAGAACCAAACAATGACGTCCTTTTAAGCAGAGGATCCCAAATGATGGCTGCAAGGTTAAATATTTTATATTAATTTATAAGAAAGCACCAACAGCCTCAAAACTATAATCTGAAAGCAGTGTACTTTTACAGGTCAAAGGATCAGGTAAATATTTTTTCTTTTCTTTTTTTTTTTTTTTTTTTTTTTTTGAGACGGAGTCTCGCTCTGTCGCCCAGACTGGAGTGCAGTGGCACGATCTCGGCTCACTGCAAGCTCTGCCTCCCAGGTTCACGCCATTCTCCTGCCTCAGCCTCCCGAGTAGCTGGGACTACAGGCGCCCACCACCATGCCTGGCTAATTTTTTGTATCTTTTAGTAGAGACGGGGTTTCACAATATTTTTTCTTGAATTTCAATGTCAGAGGCTATGGTTTTGACGTTTAGACACAAAACAGATGGCATGCACTTTAAATCAAGCTAACACCACCTCATTCTACAACCTGGCAACAAAGAAATTTCATCCCAGCATTTTTCAGTAAGAAATAGAATGGAAAACAGACAGAAACTTACTCTCCCTTCCTAAGCATACGCTTCATTACAGAGAAGGTCTCATCAAGGGAAGGAAGATCTCAGAGCCAGATCAGGGATCTCTGGAAGAGGCATGGGACAAGCCTGTGAGTTACTAATGTTGGATTTTTTGACGATGTCCACTCCAAAATCAGAACAAGAGTTCTTATGAGGATAAATATTGACCTCGCAACCAAAAACTGTATCACTGTGATGAGCAGACGTAGGATAATACCTTGATCCTGGAGTAAAAACTGAGTTGGAATTCCAAATGCACCAATTACATGACTATGAGCAACTTATTCTTTCTCAATAAGCCTCAGTTTCCTTATCAGTATAATGGCAATAATGTCTACTTCATAAGGCTGTCATGAAAATTAAGTGAGATAAACTGAATATTAAATAACAGTTCTCGGCCAGGCACAGTGGCTCACGCCTGTAATCCCAGCACTTTGGGAGGCTGAGGCAGGCGGGTCACCTGAGGCCAGGAGTTCGAGAATAGCCTGGCCAACATGGTGAAACCCCGTCTCTACTAAAAATACAAAAATTAGCCGGGCGCAGTGGCAGACACCTGTAATCCTGGCTAGTCAGGAGGCTGAGGCAGGAGAATTGCTTGAACCTGGGAGGCGGAGGTTGCAGTAAGCCGAGACCTCACCATTGCACTCCAGACTGGGCGACAAGAGTGAAACTCCATCTCAAAAACAAAACAAAACAACAAAAAAAGAGTTCTTTGTATCACTAAAACCCTAAAAGCCAAAGACAAGACAGCAGAGGTCAAATTGCCCCAGTAGGACATACAAAAAATAATAATAATAAAGATTGTTTTTGACTTGTAGTCATCAGTAACTTTGTGGGAAGGCAAGAAGTTTAATGGACAAGGACAGTATTGATTGAGGATTTAAAGAGAAATTTCTGGGGCACCCTGACAGATGTTCTGTTGTCACCAAAGCTTGAGCTCCCAAGGGCATCGTCCCCTAGATCCTCATCCTCTACTTGGAGCTAATTACCTGCTGTGCCCCACCCTCCGAAAACCACTGCACTCCGTGGAAATAAAGTTTGTCTTCAGCAAACACCCCCATGTCTTCCATTTCTTCCTTGAACATCTCCTTCAAAGTGACAAAGATTTTTCTTATGACTATAATTCTCTCCTTGTGACAAACGTTCTCTTCTTGATCAAACTTCAGTCAGGCTTCCAACTAGATCCCACCCTTAAGCATATCCCTCAAGAGCTCAATTTTAGCAAGAATCCTGCTGAGTCAGTTTAGCCAGAACCCCCTCCCCTCAATATCTGATCACTCTCTATATCTGATCAGGTTTCTCATCCTCCATCATTGTCCAGGTGATGTCTGACCTGCCATCAGCAGAAAGCCAGTTAGGCAGATTTGGCCAGAATCTCCTGTTTACTCTTGAAGTTTCGTTATAGTAATTTTCATCCATCAACACCCACCTTACCCTACCCGTCTTGACTATGAATTTCTACTTTTCCTTGTTGTATTTGAAGGTGATCCTGATCTCTTTCACTTACTACAAAATCCCATTGTAGGAGGCCCCTGGAATAAAGTCTTTCTTAACATATTTAACAAGCATCATGAATAATTGTTTTCTTTAACATTTGTCTTTAACAAATCCTGGTTATCCCTGAGTGTCCTAAATTGGGTTCCCTGCAGGCAGACGCTGAAATGGAATATAGTGTGCAGGATATTTATCAGGAATCACAACTCCCGTGTCGGAGGTGGAAGGAGGCAGAAAGGGGCAGAAGGAGATGTTGAGCATGCCTTCTGTGTCTTCAAGAGAAGCAACTCTCCTGCAGCTCTGCAGAAACCAACCGCTGGGGGTGATCTACTGACAGCACCCTCTGCAGCAAGGCAATGAGTCTTCCCTTAGTGGGGGATGTAGATGGTCCTTCTCTATGTTCACCACCCCAGGCACCCCTGATTACCCTGCAGCCACTCAGGTGGGGCTTTGCTTTTTCTTCTCACACTATGCATACTTCAAGACCTGAAGTTGTGGCCAGTGTGACCCTTGTGTGTCTCTTGGCCTCTTTCATTCCAATCCTTCTTCCTCCAAGAGCACCAGTGTGATGAAGCTCATACCTTCATGATCCGATCATCAGCCAACCCTCCTTAAGTCATTTATAGATCCATAGCCACGCCTAAACCAGCACCCAGCTCACTCCCTCCATCACTGATGACTCCAACTGGGTTTACTCTCTTCCTCCCCACCCCTCATCCTGTACCTTTCTTGGTAACTGCCACATCCACTGGGTATGACTTCACTATCCGTTATCTTGGCCTTTCGGTTTCTCCATCTCCTCACTTCCAATTGTATCATTGGACATTGAGCTCAAGCCAGCCTGCATTTTGCACCTCACCCTATGTTCATTCTTTTATACCTTCTGTCATTATTGTTAACACCTACTTGCTACCATCCTCCCGACCTTCCTGAATACAAGCTCCATGAAAGCAAGGCCCTTTTCTGTGCAGTTCACTGCCTCAACCCCTTTAAAATGTGCTTGCCATACCCTAGGCATTCTCAATATATGTGTTGGATGAATGAATGAATCACACTCAGATCTTCTTCTTGGGGTAATGAGAAGAACTGACATGAAATATAAAGTGAATTGTCTTTTCCCCCCGAGTGAGTTAATGTTAATTAATGATCTGGCTTCTTAAAACCCTCCTGTAGGCCCACACTCCATATGCTGGAAAACACTGACCTGAGTCAACCCTTTCCTCCCTGCAGTACAGACACTGAGACCAGAGCAGGGCAGGGACCTGGGTGTGGTCACGAAAGGAGGCCTCAGCTGAGCCAGGGTGAGCCTGAAGGTGTCTTGACTCCCTGTTCAGCCATCTCCGGAGCCCACTGTCTGCTGCCTCTTATTGTCAAGACAACGACCATTTCACCAAGTGATGCTGTGAAAAGAGCTGATCTTGTGAAGGGCTGGCCTCAAATTCTGGCTTTGCTCCTTATCAGTTGAGTGGCTCTGGGCAGCTGTCCACCCTCAAAAATGAGGATGTTAACCCCCTCCTCTCTGCAGTGTTGGGAGGCTTAACAGATTATGAGTCTCCAGCAGCAGTGACATGCCGCTGATAATCAATGTACATTCCCTTCCTAAGATATTCATTCCATATTTAATTAATTTTAGTGAGCTACCTTATAGGTGTTGGGTGCTACCCCAGGCCCCAATGGTTTAGCTCATGGACTAGTTCAAAGGATGGGATAGTGGTGAGGCTGGGAAGTTTGGGTAATGAAGACACTTTGCATTTGCTCAATCAATGGAAGGCAAGCAGATAAAGTGTTGAATATGAAGAGGAATCATAGAAAAGTCCTCCACTGTTGGGGTTGGGGGAGCACTCACCAAATTTACACATGTCCTAGACTCATGAGGCACTCCCCCCTGTAAGAGGGGAGGCTTAAGAGAGAAAATAAAGGGAAAGGAAAGGAAAACGAGGACGCTGAACCTCTGTGACTGTGGCCATTGGGGGATGGCACAGAACTCATAATAGTGGTGAAGTTTTTCAAAGCACAAGTTTTGAAGTTGACTGATTCAGGCTCAAATCCTGGCTCTACAACATTCTCACCGTGTGATACTTCGGGTGACAAAGTAGTTATCTCTCAGAGCTTCGGGTTTCTCACATCTAGAGTAAGGATCCTATAGGACTTTGCTTGTAGACTTGCTGTGAGAAATAAAATGATGCATGAAAATCATCTAGTGCTGTTCCTGGAACAGTAAACACCCAATAAACACTTGTTCTTGTTGTTGATGATTATTGTCATTAGAATACCACCTTCTTTCATCAAGCTCAGGTTGGAGACAGTCAGTCACAGACTTGTCAGCAAGTCAGTTCTCAGCTCCAGACACTTAAAATCCTCCTCTTCCACCTCTCCTTCCCTGCTCACCATCTTCCTGAAATCACTGATAGACTCTGGTTTGGTTTTGTTTTCACTGTTTTTTAAGAGACGGGGTCTCACTCTGCCCCCCGAGGCTGGAATGCGGTAGTGCAACCATAGCTCATTGCAGCCTTGAACTCCCAGGCTCAAATAATTTTCCAGCCTCAGCCTCCTGAGACCTGAGTAGCTGGGACTACAGGCTTGTGCCACTATGCCTGGCTAATTTTGTTGTTGTTGTTGTTGTAGAGACAGTGTCTCACTATGTTGCCCAGCCTGGCCTTGAACTCCCGGCCTACAGTGATCCTCCTGCCTCGGCCTCTCAAAGCATAGACCCTGGCTTTAATGATCTCTAAAAGAGGACACAGGGTTTTGGTCACTGAGCTGGACCAGGAACCAAAGATTAGAAAGGGAGTCCTGGCTCTTTTGCTTACTGGCCATCAAGGCTCAGGCAAACACATTTTCTCTCTGATCCTTAGTTTCCTCCTCCACAGAATGAAGGTGACGATCATCCTTGGGAGGAAGCAATGTGTGTCCCTAATAGAACAAAGGCTTTGGAGTCACACAGATCTCATTTGGGCCCCTGATGAGCAGCACCCTGATGACCTTGGAAAATGGGCGCCCTTTTCCATACCTCAGTTTTCTCATCTGTAAAATGGAAATAATGGTAACTCTCTCTCAGGTAATTGTGAAGATTAATTGAGCTAGCTAACATTTTTTGAACACTTATTGTATGCAGATGTGCTTCTAAGAGCTCTACAAGTGTAAAGGCATTTACATATGAGAAACTGAGGCCGAGAGAGTTTAAGTGACTTACCCAAGGTCACCCAACTAGGATTCAGCTCCCAATCATCTAGATCCAGAGCCTAAGCATATGTTAACTCTTGCTGGCTTCCATGGTGCCTGCCAGGCCCTTAGGACAGTGCCTAGCACATAATACACACTCAATAAACCGTGCCTGTTATTACTACTTCACAGTTTCTGTGAAGATAAATGAAAGATATACTTTAAAATACTATGAAAATTGTAGATACAATATAAACGGAAGTCAGCAATGCAAATAATACAATTATACTCAGGACACTTGAAATTATAGTTACCCAGCTCTGTCTCCTAAATCAGGGGTTGGGAGGCCAAATCCAGCTGCCACTATTTTTTTGTAAATGAAGTTTTATTGAAAGGTAGCCATGCATGTTTATTTATGCATTGTCTATAGCGGATTTTGCACTGCAACAGCAGAGATGAGTAGTTCCAACAGAGGCCACACGACTCACAAACACTAAAATATACACTACCTAGCCCTTTACAGAAATGTTTGCCAAACCCTGTCCTAAATCATGTGTGGTGTGTGTTTGTTTTTAGACAGAGTCTCACTCTGTTGCCTAGGCTGGAGTGCAGTAGCGTGATCTCGGCTCACTGCAACCTTTGCCTCCCAGATTCCGGCGATTCTCCTGCCTCAACCTCCTGAGTAGCTGAGATCACAGGCATGTGCCACCACACCCAGCTAATTTTTGTAATTTTAGTAGACACAAGGTTTCACCATGTTGGTTGGTCAGGCTGGTCTACTAAAAATTACAAAACACTAGCCGGGCGAGGTGGCGGGCGCCTGTAGTCCCAGCTACTCGGGAGGCTGAGGCAGGAGAATGCCGTGAACCCGGGAGGCGGAGCTTGCAGTGAGCTGAGATCTGGCCACTGCACTCCAGCCTGGGCGACAGAGCGAGACTCCATCTCAAAAAAAAAAAAAGAGAGAGAGAGAAAGCAAGTACTAATGGACGTCTTTGTCAACACCAAAGCACTCCCTATTATCATTTTCCTTCCCTTGTTTCTATCACTTTATTTCTTTCCAACTTAAAAGGGCAGGTGTGTGCCTCTCAACACACACACACACATACATACACACACACGCACACACAAACACAACCCTCAGTGTTGTTTGACAAGCAGAGGTGGTTGAAAACAATGAAACAGAGAGTAAATCAATATGTAGATAGGTGGATTTTTATGTTTTTTTTTTTGTTCCAAGCTTGCACTTCAAAGTCGCTTTGGCCAATTATCAAAATGTCCAGTGTGGGTTTTCTCTTCCCTTTTCTCTCCTGCCTCCTTCTCGGCTTCCTCGCATTTCACGGTATGCGCTCTGTATCGGTCCTGCTACTGAGGAGGGAGAAATCCATCGGTTTCATTAGCTCTTTGAAAAACGAGGTGGGACCATGTTGGCGAGGTGACAAGGTCACCAAGAGTCATTTATCATTTTCGATGAGGCATAATGAACTCCTCAAAGCTGGACTCTAATTTAATTGTCTTCTACTTAATTGAGAAGAAGGAAGCCAGTTCCAAGGTTCTGATTGAAGGTGTTTTTATTGAAACATAGACAGTTCTTATTTGTAACTCTGTAGGTGACAGAAAAACTGCTTCTGGTTAAGCTGTCTCACTCTCTTTCCTTCAACACAGTCTTTATTTTGTGCCTCATGGAGTCTAGATTTTTTTTCTCCAAACTGAATAACTTCTTTCAAGAAATGGCACCACCATTCACCAAGTTGCTCAGACCAAAAAAGAAGGAGTCAACCTTAGTTCCTTGAACCCCAAAGCCTCATCAATGAATCTATCTGCAAGCAGATCACATCAGCCCCGCTAAAGCTGACTGTTTCTCACCACCCCTGGAGATACTCCCTGATGTGATTTGGCTGTGCCCCCACCCACATCTCATCTTGAATCGTAGCTCCCATAATCCCCACATGTCGTGGGAGGGATGGTAATTGAATCATGGGGTTAGGTCTTTCCCCTGTTGTTCTCATGATAGTGAATAAGTCTCATGAGATCTGATGTTTTTATAAAGGGCAGTTCCCCTGCACACGCTCTATTCTCTGCCATCATGTAAGATGTGCCTTTGCTCCTCTTTTGCCTTCTGCCATGATTGTGAGACCTCCCCAGCCATGTAGAACTGTGAGTCCATTAAACCTCTTTTTCTTTGTAAATTATCCAGTCTCGAGTATGTTTTTATTAGCAGCATGAGAACAGACTAACACCACAGCCATGATTCATCTGAATACCTACCAAGCCTTGCCAATGTTCTCTTCGCTTCTACTCTTTACCCCTCGAAAGTTCTTTGTCCATCCAGCAGTCCAAGGATAGAAAATCAAAATCAGGTGATACCACTTGAATTATCTATTGCTGCAGAACAAATTACTCCAAAATTTAGCAGCTTAAGACAAAAAAAAATTTAGTATCTCACATAGTTTCTGAGGATCAGGAACTTGAGCAGCTTAGTTGGGTGGTTTTGATTTCAGGTCTCTCCTGAGGTTGCAGTCAAAATGTTGGCTGAAGCCACAATCATTCAAAGGCTCAAATGAGGCAGGAAGATCCATTTCCAAGGTGGTTCACTCACATGACTATTGGCAGGAGGCCTGATTTCCTTGCCAAACAGACCCCTTCTAAAGCTGCTTCAATGTCTTCATGGCACAGCAGCTGTGTTCTTCCAGAGTGAATGAATGAGAGAGAGCAAGACAGAAGCCCAGCATCTTTTACAGCCTAGCCTCCAAAGTCACTTGCTGCTATTTCCACAATAGTCCATTAATTACAGGTTAGTCTTACTCAATGTGGGAAAGTATGAATAATAGGAAGCAAAGATTACTGGGGGCTGCCTTGAACACTGGTTATCAGATGACTCCTTTGCTAAAACCTTCCAATGACTTCTTACTGAAATTGGAATAAAATTCCAACTCTTTGCTAATGTTTAACAAGCCTGGTGCAATCTGACCTCCCCATATTCATTAAGCTCCAGCTGGTGTGGCCTTCTTTCTGTGCCTCAAGCGTTGTCTTCCCTCCTCAGGGCCTTCTCACTTGCAATTGCCTCTGTCTGGAATGTTATTCTTCCAGATTTTCACATGGCTGATTCTCTGTTACTCAAGTCTAGAAGCAAGTGTCACCTCCTGAGAAGTCTGCCCACCAACCCTATCTACAGGAGTCACCCTCCCTTTCCCATTCCCCCTACCGAGGGGTCAATAAGGAAATTAAAAGCATGTCTTATAATGTAATGACATATAATAACTACATATCAAATTTGGTTGAAAACTTACCCTTTTCTAATAATTTAATTGGAATGTACTCTTTTCTAGTTTGAAACAGGGTTTCACTCCCATTGCCCAAGTTGGAGTGCAATGGCACAATCTTGGCTCACTACGACATCCACCTACTGAGCTCAAGTGATTCTCCGGCCTCAGCCGACTGAGTAGCTGGGACTAGAGGCACATGCCACCACACCCAGCTAACTTTTGTATTTTTTGTAGAAACAGGGTTTTGCCATGTTGCCCAGGCTGGTCTCAAACTCCTGAGCTCAAGTGATCTGCCCACCTCAGCCTCCCTAATTGCTGGGATTACAACCATGAGCCACCACAGTTGGCCTGGAATGTGTTCCTTTAGGTAGAGATCAGATGCTTGGGTAATCTCCCCTATACCTACATACCACTTACTGTGCCCAACAATGTATCAGGTATGCTAAGCACTTCATAAAGTGCATCTCAGGCAACTCTCACGACAGAAATCTCTATGAATAGAAAGTTCTGTAGCCACTTCACAAATGAAGGAACTGAGGCTTACCTAGAATTCTACACCAATTAAAACATAAGCTGGAATTCAAACTCTGCTTTAACTGCATAGTCTGTATTCTTAACACTACATTACACTACCTTTTTAATTTTTTTAACTTTTATCTTAGGTTCAGGGGTATATGTGTAGGTTTGTTATATAAGTAAATTGTGTGTTACGGGGGCTTGGTGTAGAAATTATTTCATCACCCAGGTAATAAGCATAGTACTTGATAGGTAATTTTTTTATCCTTACCCTCCTCCCACCCTCCATGCTCAAGTAGGCCCCAGTGTCTGTTATTCTCTTCTTTGTGTCTATGTATACTTAATGTTTAGCTACCACTTATAAGTAAGAACATATGGTATTTTAATTTATATTCCTGTGTTAATTTTCTCAGGATAATGACCTCCAGCTCCATTCATGTTGCTGCAAAGGACATGATCTCACTCTTTTTATGGCTGCATAGTATTCCATGGTGTATATGAACCACATTTTCTTTATCCAGTCCATTATTGATGGGCATTTAGGTTGGTTCCATGTCTTTGCTGTTGTAAATAGTGCTGCAATGAACATACGCATGCATGTGTCTTTAGGGCAAAACAATTTATATTCCTTTGGGTATATACCCAATAGTGAGATTGCTGGATTGAATAGTAGCTGTGGTTTGAGAAATCGCCAAGCTGCTTTCCACATTGGCTGAACTAATTTACATTCTTACCAGCATATACTACCTTCTTTAGTATTTACAAAGGCACTGTAGGTAGTCTGTAGAAATCCATTGCATTTATTTAAATAATATTAATAAACGAGTTTTTCTTATCTTAACAAACAACATTTATTCAACAGCTGCTAGGCACCTAGCACTGCAGTAGTTGCTATGGGGATCCTGAAAAGCATGACACCATTCCAGCCCTCCAGAAGCTTGCAATTATATGTTGGCTTGAGAGGCTAACCAAAACCAAGTAATTTCCCCAATACTGTATTTAGAGAAAAGAGAACATCATTGAGATAGGTAGATCAGGGTGGGGAGGGGTATTTGAGGTCAGAGAGGAAATATAGTTTGAATCAAGCTTTAAAGAACAAGTACAACTTATTGCAGCAGAGGGAAGGAAGGAAGGAGGTATTGTAAGCAGAAGAAATGACACCCGTGAACATGGGCCAGAAAAAGTAAGAAAATAGTGAGATGACCAGTTTGAATGAAACTGAAGCCATATGCATGAATGCAAATGGTGTAAAAACATAAAATATAAAAAGAAAATGGTGTATGAGGCAATTAACTGATTTACATGGAAGGTGTCAATAAATATTTGTTGAGTGAGACATGATAAGAACTAGTCCTGTTCCCAAGGAAATACAACTGGATAATTATCCTTCTACCCTATCTGCCTGCTCTTAAGTAATCTAAATGTAAAATTGAGAAAATTGAGTAGTCTCATGTTTTCAATCAACCATGTGTTTTGGATTATATAAATAAGGTATCCAGGTACTTTAGAATTTTCTTTTTTAGCATAGTTCAAGAGAACCAAATCCCTCCTACATGCTCAAAACTATGAACAGAGTCCAACAGAGCTGGTTTCTAAACCCGGCTCAGCCACTTACTGGTTGAATGACCTAATCAAGGTAAATAGCTTTTCTAAGCTCACCTGTAAAATATGGACAATAGTCCCATTTTTACAGGGCATCTGTGGGGATTACTTTAGATAACATCCATATTTTATAGGCACTCAAGTGTTAGATTTATCTCCCTAACCTTGACATTTCATTCTATAAGGTAGATGGTCAGATTGAGATAGGAGGGAGGGAAGGGAATGAGCATAGCAGGTGGTTGCAACCTTATAAACAGCATAGGGTAGCATCAATGATTTTGGCTGCCCAGAGTACCAGAATAGACTCCTTTCCTGGGCTCTGCTCCACACCCCTATTCCTTTTTTTTTCTTTTTTTCTGAGATAAAGTCTCACTCTGTCACCCAGGCTGGAGTGCAGTGGCATGATCTTGGCTCACTGCAACCTCTGCCCCCTGCCAGGATTCAAGTGATTCTCCCACTTCAGCCTCCTGAGTAGCTGGGATTGCAGGCACATGCCACCATGCCTGACTGTTTCTGTAATTTTAGTAGAGACAAGGTTTCACCATGTTGGCCAGGCTGGTCTTGAACTCCTAACCTCAAGTGATCCACCTACCTCAGCCTCCCAAAGTGCTGGGATTACAAGCGTGAGTCACTGTGCCTGGCCCCTGTTAAAATCACATTACAGATTCTACCTCCCTAGGCAAAATTATTATGGGTGGAGCTTATCCTAAACTAAGGTAGGCCAATGGCAGGGCCCAATCTCTTTGCCATTGCCACCATACCAGAGACAAACGGCTGACACAAAATGGGCCAATCAAAGCTCTTCCTTGAAATTTTTGAACCTGAAACCATGGAGACCGATAGAGTTTCACTTCATCTCCTCTGACAGCGCCTCCTTCATCTCCTCTGATAGCGCCTCTCCTATGGAAGTAGTTCAGCAATAAAGTCCGAATTTTCATGTCGAGGTAGCGGCAAAGACTAAGACCATCCGAGAAGCATTTTTGGTTCCTAGTTCCATCTGTGCCAGGAATCTAGCTACCCCTGCCTCCCTCATGTATAATATCATAAATTTCCCCTTCTGCCTAAACAGATTTGAGTTGGATTTTTGTCACTCGAAACCTAAAGTGCCCAACACCAGAATGAAGAAAGAAATGAATTTGTCATGTTTGAAGAACAATGAAAAGACCAACTTCTCTGGAATAACAGATTTATTTTAAGGAATTGTGAGATCAGAGCTGAATTAGGCGGGGTGTGAATGCCGGGCAATGGGGAGTTACTGAGGCATTTGAGCATGAAAACAACATGATGAAAGCAGTCACTTAGAATGAGTAAGGGGAGACAATCTATGATGAATAACAGAAGGTAGAGCTGGAAGCAGGAAGACCATTTGGGAGGCTGTTGGCATGGAACAGAGTAGATTTCATTACATCAAACTTCAGTAAGCAATGGAGTGTCAGGGGGCTTCACCTGTTGGCACACGAGCACTAAAATATACCTCCAGGACCTTTGGCATTCCACTTGACAATGGCTTCATTAGGAAAAGCTCTATCCACAGTCACACCAATAACTAGATGTGTAATTAACTTGCTTTCTCACCCAATCCCCCCAAGGGGTGGCAGTAAGGATGGCTGAAAATATAAGGGCTCAATATCATAGTCAATGTTTCTACGGATGTGCCTTTCTCCAATGGGTGCCACACTGACAGCATGGCTAAATGAGGCTTAATTTGACAATCCCAACAATCCATTGTTAATGATGTGCCATCATTGTGATTTGCATTTGGTAAATGCAATTTTTTAGCTGTTGGTCTCCCCTTGCTTCCTCCTCTGGGTTCCTGGACCCCTGTGTTCTTTGGCGGGCAAGTTTCCTTTTCAACATCACAAATACTGTCTCTGCTATTGGGACACAACAGTTAAATAATGTGAAATTGCACTGATGCCAGTGAAATAAAAGTGAGTTTTACAAAACCGAGTTCCTTCCCTGAACATAATAACAGTAAATTTCTAGGGTCCTATAGTGTAATATCCATTAGATTTATTATGTTGCAATTCCCAGTCCCACTAGTTCTGCCTGAGGGTGAGTATATTACATTTCATCACAGTTTCATTTTCTCCTACAGATGAGAAATGGGAATGCGATTGCAGTTATGTAGCATGCATGTGTTAAATCTGATCTCTAATAAAATCAAACACATCACAACTCAAAGCACTTTAGCACAGTGTCGGCAAAATGAAACACCATCTGTCATCATGTAGAGATTGCCTTATTATAAAACAAAATCAAACTGCTCAGTGTGAACATTGTTACTTAATAAATGGGTAAATGAAAACTGATAATTATGATCTTATTTATTTTAAATGATTACTTAAAGCCTCCAAAAGCACAACATAATTTGTCAATTAGACACTCTGGACCTCATAACAGTGTATAGAGCAAACACCCCTCAGTAAAAATGGTAAACAGACTTGAAAAGAAACAAAGGGGAGGGATTAAGAGGAACTTTTAAACTGCCAGAAGTGCAGATGAAGAAGAGAGCTCGAGGCTTGAGAAATCATGGTCAGTTCTGATTCAATGTTTGCAGCTTTGACACCAAAATTACCCAATATTTTCACTTGGAAAGAAATCAACAGTTTCCAGTGTGCTGGAAGATGCAGTGACAGGCTGGAGGCACCAAGGAAAGCTGGTGGCACTGCCTTGGTCCCTGTGAGGTACACCTCAAGCCGGGATGTCGCTTCCAACTCTTGAGGGCAGGTTTTTGACTTGGTTCTAAACTTTCATTTAAACAGAACACCATTCATCTCGAGTTAGTCCTTTCTGAAAATAGATATTAAAGTAGATAGAAAATACACTATTTGGGAGACAGGAGTGCAAAAGTTGAAGCAAAGATAAAGGCAGTGACTATTGTGAATCCACCATAAGATGGAGGAGGGCTTTGTTCTTTCTTGGGGGAAAAAAAATGGAAACATCGAAATCAGCGGTCCCCAACCTTTTTGACACCAGAGACCAGTTTCGTGAAAGACAGTTTTTCCACAGACCAGAGAGGGACAGGGGAGATGGTTTCAGGATGATTCAAGCCAATTGCCTTTATTGTGCACTTTATTTCCATTACTATTACATTGTAATATATCATGAAATAATTACATGACTCACCATAATGTAGAATCAGTGGGAGCCCTGAGCTTGTTTTCCTGCAACTAGACATCCCATCTGGGGGTGATGGGAGATAGGGACAGATCATCAGGCATTAGATTCTCATAAGGAGTGCACAACCTAGATCTCTTGCAAGTTCACAGTAGGGTTCATGCTCCTGTCAGAATCTAATGCCACCACTGATCTGACAGGAGGCAGAGCTGAGGCAGGTGGTAATGTGAGTGATGGGGAATGGTTATAAATACAGATGAAGCTTTGCTTGCCTGCCACTCACCTCTGCTTTGTGGCCCAGTACCAGTCCATGGCCCGGGAGTTCAGGACTCCTGATCTCAATGACCCACTGTGGTTGCAGATGCACAGTAATGTCTCTTGCTAATGCTTTCACCTATAATACTAATTATCTGCCCTCACGAAATCACAATTATTCCTGTGATCCTACAAGATGTGTCAAGAGTTTTTGAGCTGAAAAAGCTGTAAAGATGCTGCCTGTGTTCCTGCTAAGTGTTTCATGGGGGTGTACTGCACAGGGATTAACAATCCTAGGCTCTTCTTTTGTCGTGATACCCAGTTTTCCAGTCTTGCAAATACCACATATTCTCTTAGTCCCCAAGAAACTAATGGAAGAGTTTACAGATTTTTCCTAGATGTCCCAGACCTCCCCCTAAGATCTGGATATCATATGTATTAAACAGCAGAAAAATAAAGTGAGTCTGCAAAAAATATAGTATACTGTCATCTTCCTACACACTTCCTTCAACACCAAAAAGGGTGCTTTTGTGGAGGGGTTGTCTTCATCTCAAATGATTTAGTTATCTAATTTCAAGAACACTTTATTACAAGGCAGTTTCACCTGTAATATTCAATTTGATTAGGTAAATATTTTTGGAGTTCTTGCTATATTTAAATCAATGAAGTCATTTAAATAAATAGGCAGTTTGTGTTTGCATGTAATTTGCAATCTAGTTACAGGGAGAAAACTTGTAACACGGATTAGAATTTGTGGTGATAAAGGAAAAGTTAGAGTAAAAAAAAAACTTGTAGGAGTTTAAAGACAGGAAAGAGCATATCCAGTTGCGGTGACAGGGAAAAGCTCACAAAGGAGGGGGCATCTCAGATGGCCTTTGAAGGACTTGGTTAAAGACGATGAGACAGGATAGGTGTGGTAGGCAGAATTCCAAGACAACCCTGGGGTAAAATGAAGAATTTGTCTGGTCTTTGTCCTGGGTTTTAGGCTTAGAGTTCTTAAAACCCTTGGGATTTCCTGAGAGAGGGGAATGTCTTTGCTATGCTAATGAGGTGACTCATTGCGGGCCACTAGATAGCTTCAGGATGCGGTCTGGTCACCAGAAAGACCAACTACATGATTAGAGGGTTGGAATTTTGGACCTGGGGATGGAGGTTGAGTTCAATTATATGCCCAATGACTTATGTAATCAATCATGAACACATAATGAAACTCCAGTAAAAACTCTGGACACCAAGGATTGATGGAAATTTGTGGTTGGTGACCATTTGCGTGTGCCTGGAGAGTGATGAACCTTTGACTCCGTGAGGAAAAGCGTGTAGAAACTCTATGTTCCCTACAGCCCCCATTCTACACAACCTTTATAATAAAACTATAATCATAAGTATTGCTTTTCTGAGTTCTGTGTCATTGTAGTGAATTATCAAACTTGAGAAGGTTATAGGAACCCACAAATTTATAGCCAGTACCAGTCCATGGCCCGGGAGTCAATCAGCCAGTCAATCAGAAGGGTGGCCTTCGATCTCAGTTGCAGCTGACATCTAAAGTGGGGTCAGTCCTATGGAGGACTTTATCCTCAACTTGCAGAGATTATCCTCAGTAGGCCTGACCAAGTCAGGTGATCTGTTAAAAGGAGTAGGGCTCTTCCTGGCAAGACAGCTGGAAACATCAGAAGGATTCAACAGAAGAAACATTATCCATTACTAGCTTTGAATACAGAGTGAGCCATAAGGCAAGGAATATGGCAGCCCCCAGGAGTGTGGAGCCATGACTGACAGCCAAGGAAATGGGGACCTCAGTCCTGCAACCTCAAGAGACTGAATTTTGCCACAACCATGTGAACTTGGAAGAGGACCCTGATCTCAAGAAAAGAGCCTGGCTGACATCTTGACAAGCTTTCACCTTGTGAAACATCCAGAACCAAACCGTGCTACACCCACACTTGTGAGCTACAGAACTGAGGTAAAAAACAGGTTTTTCTTTAAGCCATTAAGTTTGTGGTAATTTGCCTCCCAGTAGTAGGAAACTGATACAGAGGACCTTGTGATGAATGTCATGAACCATATTGTCGTCCTGTGTGGCCATACTTTTTGTCCACCCAGCTTCTCTGGTTATCTAGGAGCTTCCCCACATTACAGTCTGTGTCACTTTAATCCTCGTGGTCACCATGGGAGCAGTCATTTTGGACATGTGACCTGCCCCTGGACATAGCTGATTGGTTCAAAAGTGAGATGTAGGTGGATCAATTAGAGCCCTTCTCTGGAACTCTTAGACTTTAGACCCAGAAGGTGGCTAAAATGATAAGATGCAAGCATTAGCAGTGACCATGTATTCCACTATGTAGGAGAAGCTCTTGCTATGAGTGAAAATAATGAAGTTAACACACAAAGATAAACTAGGACAAGAAATGTTGCAGCCATATTTGAGCCCCTGATTCCAGTTGTTTCGCAGGCCCAAACACAATGTACCTGTAGGTTTTGAGAGACACTCAATTGTGTTTTACAATACATTCCCTTTTTGCTTATGCCAAATCAGGTTGGGTTTCTGTCTACTATAGTGAAAACAGTCTTAACTAATAGAATCATAGTAGTTAAAATGCATGGTCTTCATTCCTGAAATCTCAGCACTTTGGGAAGCTGAGGTGGGTGGATCACCTGAGGTCAGGAGTTCAAGACCAGCCTGGCCAACAATGCGAAACCCCGTCTCTACTAAAAATACAAAAATATTAGTTGGGTGTGGTGGCGGGTGCCTGTAATCCCAGCTACTCAGGAGGCTGAGGCACGAGAATTGCTTGAACTGGAGAGGCGGAGGTTACAGTCAGCTGAGATCGCACCACTGCACTCCAGCCTGGGTGATAGAGCAAGACTCTGTCTAAAAAAAAAAAAAAAAAAAAGCATGGTCTTCTGATTTCTATTAGGCCTAACTTCTGGCTTTTCTAGGGCACTGTTCCTCCTCCAGGGAATATTTTCATGATCACTCCACAGACAGTACACCAGATTCCCCAGACACTAATTTAAACAAGACCTTTACTTTTGTCTTTTAGATGTTTCCACAGGATGCCTAAATTATTGATTCAGTCGATTGATTCAGCAAACAACCTGTTAATTAGGTTAAAAAGTAAGAATTTAGCCAAAGCTGATTCATCAAACTGGCATGGCAGATAAACTTCAAACAGGTGGTTGAAAGAAAAATTTGCCTGAGTTAGGACACATCCATGGCCTCCTAGGATGAAAAGTGGAGGAACATCAGCATTCCAGAGATTGTTCTTCCTCCACATTTCCCTGGTTCATCCAAAACACTGATGCAGCCACTTCTCCTGGACTCTCTGCAGTAAGTAAGGGCATTTGCCAGCATCCCCATTTTCTACGTGATCATGTCTCCCAATGCCCAGAAGAAGTTCAAGACAATTTTAGAGAGTCAAAGCAAACACTGGGCATTTTAAGCCTTCTATCAGTTTTTCACATGAAAATCAAATGAGAGTGCAACAAAAATGTAAGACTGAATGTAATAGGACCTTTTCTGTTGCAATTAAGTGAGAAACAAAACTCAAACTGCCTTCAGCAAAGGGTTAGAAAAAGGAGTTCAAGTAACTGGAAATCTGGAAGGTTTGACCACCTTAGTCATAACTATACCAACCGCAGGCTTCAGCTGGGCTTCAGGACATGGTTCCTCCCTCTCCTCCTCTCCTGGCTCTGCTTTTCTCTGTGCTGGCTTTACTCTTGCTCTGGCTTTCTTCATGTGGTGACCCCATACAGGTCCAGATTTCCTTTAGAGCTCCAAATCTGGCAGAGAGATTCTCTTTTTTTCCAACTGCTCCACAAAAGTGCACACCTCCAAAACCGCTAGATGAATTTGGGCCACATGTCCATCCCAAATCCCTGAGGCCAAGGGTCTACTGGGTTAGCTGACTTAGGCCTGAGTCTTATGGCAATTTCTGGAACAGGGGGTGGGGTCAGTTTTTCTACAAAGACTGAGGTGGGAGGGGTAATGCCCCCAAAGAAAATCAGAATGGTTACCAAAAGTAGGAATGACTTCTAGGTTGGTAAAACAACAAGCGTCCACTACCATAGTCTTGCCTGGTTCCGGCCCCATACCTAGAGCCACTTGGCCTACATCTGTCAGCAAAATTGGCCAAAGTGCTGACTTCAGCCATTGGGCATTTGAGGAGCTACATCTATTATCCCGAAATTCAGCCTCAAGCCCCTCCTGCTGGTTATGCTGCTCTGGCCCCATTGTATATCGCAGGATCCCGTTCTTGTCCCCAAGGCCTTCTTGTTTTGGCCAACTGCCTTGTGTATCTCCATTTGCTAATTTTGTCCCAGAGGCTGGCTTGGAACGGCAGTCCCATATCTGACCACATGTGGACAAACTTCAATGATGTGAGCATATGTTCCTGAATTCTCAGCCACCATGCTCCACTTGCCTATTGGCACTCCTTCCAAACCTATCCCTAATCCAGATTACCACCTGTCCACCACAGGCTAAGGTCTGCTTGCTGGGAAGGATTTTGCTCAATTACTTATAGTTCTGTCTGACTTTTTAAATGCTTGTCTGTAAGGGACATTTTTCTATTTGCAGCCCTCCCTCTTTTCAAAGAACCCTAATTTTCCTCCTGGGAATCCTTCCTGTGCCAATTTTTATCTTGTTTGCCCCCAGATCCACTCCTCACATTTCCTTTGCTTTATTTTACATTTCAGGAGAGCTGAATTTTCCTAAGCTGCTTTTCCCAGGCTCCCCTGTTAGCTGGTTTTCTGAGTGGATTAAGCCAATGAAGGGTAATGGAATGTAGACGAAGACAGAAGCTGGGGTATTTCTCCCCTTTCCTTTCTGCCTTGGGTGATGTCTGTAACATCTTCTCCATGATAGACAGGCTCCTGATAGACAGGCTCTGCTGCAGCTCCTGTTTCCACCAGGTAGACCTAGCTCCTGGATTCCAGAAACAGTGTCTCCATCCTCCCTTTATCCCACCAGCAAGTGGAGGTAGCAATATCCTGCTGTTGTTAATCTCAAGGTTATTCCACCATCCCCACTTGGCTTCTCTACCCCACTATCACCTGTGTGACCAATTTCTTACCTTAAACTACCTCTGTTTTAAAGACTCAAAGTGGTTTCAGTACTCCTGGTTGAACCCTGACCGACCAATACAACCCTTTTCTCCATTCTCAGCCCATCTGCTACAAGGGAAGCTGACTCCACTCGCAGCTGCAATAGTGGGCACGTGACTTACACTTGGCCAATCAGAACCTCTTACACCCCTGGCTGTGGTGACTGGTTCAGGAATTTGCACATAGCACAATCAGCTCCACTGGTAACCACTCCCAGCATACTGGGTGTGTTAGGAGAGAGATAGATTCTTCTTTTTCTGGTTTTATATCTGTAAAGATGCAAACCTGGAAGTACTGGCACCCATCTTGCTGCCTCGTGGAGACAGCCCTGCCTGAAAATGAAGTCAACATACATGGTAGCAGAGTTGAGGGTAAAAGGAAGAAAACTGGATCTTCATAATATCTAGAGTCTTATATCTCGAGCCACTGGAATCTGAAGACAAAAAGAACTACCTTAATGAGGGTAAGAGTAGCTCTATCTATTTTCTTAAATATCTGAGATCTTCTTAAATATCTGAAAAGTTCAGTCAAAGCTAGATGCAAGGGCTCAAATTATGTGATCAAGGCAAGGTATCTCCACCCCCACCCCACCCTTTTCTTGGCTCTCATTGGCTTGGTTTGATTTATGAGCCAACTCTAAACCACTGTGACTAAGGATATATTATACTTCATTGCTCTGTCCTTGTCATAGGTCTACCCATAAGAGGACTGGAGAAGAAGGGGTCAGTCCTACCCAAGCCACATAGAGAGTCTGGGTAGAAGTGATTCCTGAAAGTGTTTGAAGTACTCTTACCAAAAAAAAAAGAGGGAAAGGGGGCTACAGAGGCAGTAAGAGTTCCTGACCTAGTACAATACTTTCATCTGGTAGACAGGAAAACTGAAGACTGGAAAAAGGACATGGCTTGTCCCAGGCCACAAAGCTCAAAACCACTTGTGTCATGTCTAGTATTATGGTAGCTGGAGACCTCATTAGCTTCTTTCCATGAACATTCACCTGAAGCCCCCTCTGGGATCTTCAAACAACACCCAGAATGTTCCCAGACTCTCTCAGTTCACAGCATCCATGGAATCTTAGTCACTGTTCATGATGTCTATAGGGAATCTCAGTCATTGTTCATGATGTCTGTAGGTCAAAGCAATATGTAAAAGTTCTATCTATTTAGTAGTTAAGTTCAATCAACTGCATATTTATATACTAAGAACTTAGCAATCATTTGAAAAAATAGTAGAAAAAAATTTGTATTTCATTCTTTAATACCCCACACAACTTTTTTTTTTTTTTTTTTTTTTTTTTTTTTTTTTTTTTTTGAGGCAGGGTCTGGCTCTGTCACCCAGGCTGAAGTGCAGTGGTATCATCATGACTCACTGCAGCCTCAACTTCCCAGACTCAAGCAATCCTTCCGCCTTAGCCTCCCAAGTAGCTAGGGCTCCAGGCATGCACCACCATGCCCAGCTAATTTTTGTATGTTTTGTGGAGATGGGTTCTCACTATGTTGCCAAGGTTAGACTCAAATTTCTGGCCTAAGCAATCCTCTCACCTCGATCTCCCAAAGTGCTGGGATTATAGGCGTGATTATTGCTCCTGGTCCCACACTACTTATTATTGGGAAGCAGGCATTCATTGGACATGGCACTCAAACTTTGGAATCGGATTAGACATCAGCATCGTTATTTACTATTACACATTAATGTTCACACACTTCTTATTTTTTATCACAACAGTTATTTGGGGGAAAAATTTCATGAAGATAAGACATCACAGAAAGGAATGTAGCATCCTCTAGTATTAACTGTCTCAAGCTCGCTGTTTATACAGTGTCCAACAGATGCTATCACTGGTTTCCTTCAAAAATGTTAAAAGATCCTATGGTGCCCCCTGTGAGTTAGCTGTGGTGCCCTGGTGTGCCTTGACATACAGTTTAGGAACTGCATCCTTAAGATTGAAGCCCATGGACTTCCCTACCCCGCTTTATCCTACCTACAGGGCGGCAATCAGTGACCTTGAGCAGCAGAAGGGAGCTATGGGGAAGAATACAGATGCTGCTGCCAATTGGCCAGATTTGGAGAAATCCCAGTGCCATCTAAGCAGAGGCGACATCCTCCCTGAGACCCTCGTTTGTACAAGAAAAAACACAATGCTACCCCCAATTCTAAGGAATTAGAGTAACCACTTCTGGCCTCTTTCTAAAGACAATGGGACTAGATGTCGACTGCCCCCAAGGACCATTTGTGGTGCTATTTATTGCATTTTAGATGTTTTGTTTCTCCCTGATTTATTAATAGTTTCTATTTCATTTTGCATCTCTGGCCTATAATCTCATTGCAAACAAAACACTTGGATTATAAATGTCTTCAGAAATTGAAGCAAAGGCCCATTTAAAAATTTTATATCTTTTACCTAAAATAAAAACTGACGCTGCTTATTTTCCCTCCGCTGTGATCACTGACCTGGAAGTACAAAGACCTGTGCTCTCAACCTGGCTGTGCCATTGCCTTGCTATTGGATGCTTGTTGACATACACCCCCACCAGACCCCATTTTTCTTATTTGTTAAAAAAAAAAATAGAAAGGTGAGGAGAGACGTTGAGATTTTACCAACCAGTAAAATGTTTCATGCTTTGGAGATCAACCTGTGATTGCCTATGTGCAATTTTGCCAAAAACATACAAAAAGCAACTACAATCTACTGTCACCATTATTTTATAAAGGTTATTTTAATAAATGGTGCTGGGAAAACTGGATATCCATATGCAGAAGAATGAAACCAGACTCCTGTCTCTTATCCTGTGCAAAAATCACATCAAAATGGGTTAAAGGCTTAAATATAACACCTTAAACAATGAAACTACTAAAAAAAAAAATCTTAAACAATAAAACTACTAAAAGAAAACATTGGGGAAACTCTCCAGGACACCAGAAGGGACGAAGATTTCTTGAGCAATACCCCACAGGCTCAGGCAACCAAAGCAAACATGGACAAATGGGATCGCATCGAGTTTAAAAGTTGCTGTACAGCAAAGGAAATGATCAACAAAGAGAAGAGACAACCCACAAAAGGGAAGAAAGTATTTGCAAACTACCCATCTGACAAGGGGTTAAAAATCATAACTATAAGGAGCTCAAACAACTCTATAAGAAAAAAAAATCTAATAACTTGATTAAAAATTGAGCAAAAGATCTGAATAAACATTTCTCAAAAGAAGACACACAAATTGCAAACAGGCATATGAAAAGGTGCTCAACATCAGAGAAATGCAAAACTACAATGAGATGTCATCTCACCCCAGTTAAAATGGCTTTTATCCAAAAGTCAGGCAATCCTATTCACAATAGCAAAGACATGGAATTAAACCAAATGCCTATCAAAGATAAACTGGATTAAGAAAATGTGGTACATACACACCATGGAATACTATGCAGCCATAAAAAAGAACTCGATCATGTCCTTTGCAGCAACATGGATGGGGCTGGAAGCCATTATCCTTAGCAAAGTAATGCAGGAATTGAAAACCAAATACCACATGGCCTTACTTATAAGTGGTATGTAAATGATGAGAACACATGGACACATACAGGGGAATAACACATTGGGCCTATTGGAGGGTGAGGGTGGGAGAAGGGAGAGGATCAGGAAAAATAACTAATGGGTACTAGGCTTAATACCTGGGTGATGAAATAATCTGTACAACAAACTACCATGACATAAGTTTACCTATATAACAAACCTGCACATGTACCCTTGAACTTAAAAAAGTTAGAAAAGAAAACAAGAGCAAAAGTCAGGCAATACAAGTGCTGGTGAAGATGTGGAGAAAAGGGATCCCTCATCCACTGTTGGCAGGAATGTAAATTAGTACAACTACTAGGGAGAACAGTTTGGAGGTTCCTCAAAAAACTAAAAATAGAGCTACCATATGATCCAGCAATCCCACTGTTAGGTATAAGCACAAAAGAAAATAAATCAGTATATCGAACAGGTATCTGCAGCACCCTCATGTTTACTGCAGGACTATTCATAATAGCCAAAATTTGGAAGCAACCAAAATGTCCATCAACAGGTCAATGAAAAAAGAAAATGTAATACATATACATAATGGAGTACTATTCAGCCACTAAAAAGAATGAGAGCGTATTATTTGCAAGAATATGCATGGAACTAGAGGTTATTATGTTAAGTGAAATAAAGCCAGGAACAGAAAGGCAAACGTCACGTGTTCTCACTTATCCTTGGGAGCTAAAAATTAAAACAACTGAACTCTTGGAGGCGGAGAGTAAGTAGAGGACAGAGGACAGTACCGGAGGCTGGGAAGGGTATTCGGGGTTGGGCGAGGGAGGTGGGGGAGTGGTAAATGGGTGCAAAAAATAGTTAGAAAGAATGAATAAGATCTAGTATTTGCTAGCACAGCAGTGTCCCCATAGTATAAAATAACTTAATTGTATATTTTAAAATAACTAAGAGTATAATTGAATTATTTGAAACACAAAGGATAAATGCTTGAGCAGATGATTACCCCATTTACCCTAATGTGATTATTATACACTGTATGCCTATATCAAAATATCTTATGCAACCCATAAATACATACACCTACTATGCACCCACAAAACTTAAACATTAAACTAAATTAAAAATAAAGGTCATTTAACTATCAAAAAGCGGAAAGAAAACATCCCAAAAATTCTCCATTTTATTTCCTTACTTTAACAGAAAAACTCATTGTTGTAATTTTTTCCATTTTGCTTCAGACTGGTGAAAACCTCATCATAATTAGCACAAATTGCAAAGGAACATTTGCATGATTGTAGTATCCCTCTCAGCCCTGACTTTGCAGATGTATTCACTGCAGTGACTTAGCTTTATGAGCCTCAGTATCTTCATCTGAAAAATGGGCACAGTGAAACCTGCTCTCTTTACTTCTCAAGGTTATTATGAGTGTGAAATGAAAAGGTGGACGTGACGGTGCTTTGGGAAAAAAAAAGAAAAGAAAGAAAGAAAGATGAAGGTATCACCCCAAGTGGCATCTTTTGCAACGCTTTATATTGTACCTAGAATCAAGGCTACAATTATGAATCTCCAACTTTTTCTCTAACTCTCCAGCCTTGACTGGTTTAATTTAGACCCTGAACATTAGTTTAACAAAGTGCTTTCATGTTTATTATATTGGATTAGCAAATTATAAGCTATCATATGAGGCTTTTGAGAACACCCAGACAAATGGCTTGCACACAGGGAACCCTCATATACTCACCATATGGGCTTCATTTATTAAAGCTTTGGACCGCGAGCTTGGGGAGAGCCAACCTCTTTACAGAGAGACTCCTGAGGATTGGTTGCTAGGAAGCTACAAAAGCTAGTGTTTTTAATGAGATTTAAAGTATCATAAATTATATATTATTTTCTGCACTTAGGACATTCACAGCTCTTTGGTTTATTTTGTGTTTCATTTCGCATTGGTGACACATAATCCCTTTACATACAAAATGCCTTGCATAAGAATTCCCTCAGAAATCAGACCAAAATTACATTTCAAAATTATTTTTTTTCTCCCTAAAATAAAAGTTCACATTGCTTTGTCTCCTCCTGCATGTCCAAGGCTGGCAATGGCTAAGAATTTATTTTCTCCAGCTTAAGAAAAAATTAATCCCAGCCTTTCCCAGTGATAATTACTCCAGTGAATACTGTGAGTTGAGTCTGGAGCTGCTGTTAATAAGAATTCTCATAATTCCATTTTCTGATGAGAGTTAATGTGGGTTCTGTGGGTTTAATTCCACAGATAATTACCGAGGCAGTATTTAAAAAGCCTGTTTAGTCAGTACCCTTCCTCAACTCCCTTCAGTTTTCAACATTAAATAAAGAGGCAGCCATTCCACAAAAGAAATTCAAAAACTATTTGGTTTAACTGCCCGTCTTTAAGAAGGCGAGTCATTATGCAAATACAGTGTCCAGAATTGGCTCGTGGAGGCTGCTCCATCCAATCTGCATAATAAAAGGCAGCCGCTGGCCGGGCACAGAGGGCCACAGGCACATTTCTGCTGAAAGTGGCCACCGATAAGACAAATTAAGATGGTGGCTGTCGATTAAGAAATTGTTTTGATCAGAGATCCTTTTTGAAATGAGATTTTAACATCTTTGGGAAACAACGGTGCCTGAGCAGCACACGTCTTCTTTTTTGCTTCTCTTTGTAACTTCTCTTCCTCTTTCGTGTGCTTGTCACTCATGGCCCGAAGTGTGTTTTAGAGGCATTAGGCGTCTTTCAGGAACATCTCAGCCATTTCATTTAATAGGCTGTCTTTTTCACTTTTAACAAAAATCAAGGGCTCTAACAAGGTGCAATTAATCAATTCTAGCAAAAGTTGTAGGGACATTTATAAGTTGTGATGCAGGGAAATCGTGAGGCAACAATGTGTACAGGCTTATCAATGATTGTATACAGAACTACAGGGCCCATGCCTTCTTTAAATGTTGAAAGTCAGCTTTGTCTTTCCTTAACACTAGCTGTTTTACCAAACTCTCCCCATTGCCTTCCTAAGAGCTCTCCGGGCTTCAGGTTTCTGATCTCCACTTCTGATTGCTTGGTTTGTGGATTCAGTTTACCCCTCGCTTGGCTCATAGCTGACCAATCAAAAATCCAGGCCTCACTCAGCAACCAGGTCCCACATTCCTCCTCCTCTGCTCCGTACCAAATTGCTTTTTCCAATCGCGTATTGTTTCAAAGGGCTGCGTTGAAGCGGGACTGTTCGTAGACTTGTCAACTTATGAACTATGTCCTTTAGCTGTAATTTCAAGAAAGCCACGAGAGGATGGAAGGATGACATGGGGAAGCTGGAACAAGTGGCAAAGTGGAAAAAATAAGAATTTGCTGGTAGATTGAAAAGAGCACTCGAAATCAGGGAATGGAAAGTCCGAAAAAAATACTCATACGCCAGAATCATTATAGAGGCTATATGTGAGTTTCAATCACTGATTTATATTTTCTTTTTTTGGCCTCTTGTCTTTTCTACATTTCCAACAATGATCATGCGTTATAATTACATTATTTTAAAGTTTGTTGTTTTTTTTTTTTTTTAAAGCATGTACCAATTTCACTTTTAGTGTATGGCCGAGTGAAACCATCAAGGTCTGTCTGGCTGCGTGACCTTGGACACATTCTACCCTTTTGGACTTCCGTTTTCTGATTTGTAAATAAAGAAGCTGATTCTGAGATCTCTTCTAAGGCTCATATGTTGAGTCATCTAAGAATATCTGTTTCATCCTAGGGATAAAACAAGAATAAGAAAACATAAGGATAAGGAAGCAAAATAAATCTTAATCCTACAACTAACTCAGCAATACTAAAGCTTTTAGAGGGCTTGGAGATCTTCCAAAATCTTCTTGTGTAAGAATTATTTGAAAGAGATGTTCCACTGAGTAGGAAAATGACAGGGAACTTCTGTTCTATCTCAGTGCCTTAGATGAAAAGTAAGTGGCACCAGGCTGGCAAGCCGGAGGGGGGCAGAGTGAATATTAGAACTTCAATGGCTTAGATCCATCCAGAGCCTTTTCTACCAAATTATGTGCTACCTTGAATTTGTGATGTTTTCCTAGTGAACCCTTAAGTAGAATGATCAATCACTGGCATTTGCCTGGGATCATTCAGAATTATAGCTATTGTCCCAGTGTAATTCCTCACAGCATCTCTTTTGCTCTTGAACATGTCCTGAATTAGACAACTATTTTTATGGTCATGTCACCACCCCTTAACCCAGTCCTTGCCCCTCTTTCAGCTTCACAACATTTCGCCTTGCAACACAGCTTGACCCAGGCTTCCTCCTTGACCTCTGCCTTCACCAGAGAGAGGACTGACCCTAATGTCTCAAGAGTCCATACTCACTCGTGGGTCAACTTTGTCTCTCATTCTCACTCGTGGTCTGGAGGCATAAGGCTGGGGTTTAACCTCCAAGCTCAGGAACCAAACTCTTCAACACATTATAAAATACAACTCAGGAAAAGGCCAGACCTGCTTAACAGGAGCCCATCACACCTATGTGGTATAACACCCTCTTTATTCCTGAAAGGCAGGATGCTGTACGTGCAAAATGGCAGATATCATTACTAGGCAACCTTCTTTCATTCATTCATTTGACAATGATTATGTGTCGGCTTCCATGTAAGTTTTTGAGGAAACACAAAGATCACCCAGGCATCATCTGTGTTCCCAAGTTTGCACAGTCGAGTTGGGAGATAGAAGGTATGAATGTAGGGCCGGGCGCGGTGGCTCAAGCCTGTAATCCCAGCACTTTGGGAGGCCGAGATGGGCGGATCACAAGGTCAGGAGATCGAGACCATCCTGGCTAACACGGTGAAACCCCGTCTCTACTAAAAAATACAAAAACCTAGCCGGGCGAGGTGGCGGGCGTCTGTAGTCCCAGCTACTCGGGAGGCTGAGGCAGGAGAATGGCGTGAACCCGGGAGGCGGAGCTTGCAGTGAGCTGAGATCCGGCCACTGCACTCCAGTCTGGGCGACAAAGCGAGACTCTGTCTCAACAAAAAAAAAAAAAAAAAAAAAAAAGAAGGTATGAATGTAGACTTTATACATCACCGACTCATCATTTATCTCCTCCAGAAAACATGCCATATAGTAGGCACTCAAAAAGATTCGTTGAATCCGTGCCTATATGAGGTAATGCATTAATTCATATTGCCTTACTCTCTAGATGCATTGTGCATCTATCTCTTATCTCCCAAAAGACAGAACTGTATCATTATAGTATGGTAGATCAGAGAGGCAGAAACCTGCAGCAGTTACGAGCACGCATCTAGAGCCAGAGCTCCTGGGTTTGAACCCTGGCTCTGTCACTTGTTAGCTGCATGATTTAAAGCAATTTGCTTTACCTTTCTGTGCTTTACCTTTCGGTTTCCTGTTCTGAAAATGAGGATACCAAGAGTAGCTACCACAGGGTTGTTGAGAGGATTAATGAGTTAATACCCTCAGAGTGCCTAAAACAGTTTATCAATTGGCTCTCTGGGGGTAAAGAAAAAAAAAGCCCTGATTCGTAATCTTTGCTGATTTCAGTGTTGTCAATGCTCCCGTCACCAATGTGATGTCACTGAATGTGGAGGTGGGAAGAGTTGTGTACAATTGTTTCTTCCAGGCAGCACACCATTGCACCATTGACTTACACATAATGAGACAATGTATGTGAAGGCATTTCCTCAACTTTGTACGTGTGAGTTTGCTCTATTAATCAATCCTTTCTCTGCTTTTGGTCCCCATTGTGTTTAACAGAATGGTGAAACATGAGATCAATATTCTAAATAATTATACAGACAAGCCAACTACACTCACCAAGTCGGGCTGAACACCAAGCGAGGGAGGACTCCTCCACAGCACTGTCTGCTGTGCACGATGTTGTCTAGTTTCTTTAGAATGATGCCATCATGATAGCAACTACCATTTTAAGGGACTTACTATATTCCATGAACTGTGTCAGATGCTTTAACTACATGATTCCATTTTATCCTCACAACAGCTTTGTGAGACTGGAATTTAACTCCCAATTTACAGATAAGGAAACTGAGGCTCAGGGAAGTACAAAACATGCTCTTTTTCCGCCATACTAAGTGACAAAGCCAGGATTCAACCCTAGTCTGTGTGATGCCAAAGCTCACCCTAAACCCCACACTTAACTCTCATGGTTCTTTTTAAGTTCCAATATCATTTTAATTTTGATTATTGGTGCCAATAGGCAACATATCATAGTGGGCTAAGAGTATAGACTTACAGAGCCAGACCAGGCTCAAATGCTACTCTGATACTTACCAGCCTTATGACCTCAGGCAAGTTCCTTAACCTCTCTGTGCTTCAGTTTCTTCACCTATAAAATGGGGATAATTATGATGCCTGCTTTATAAGAATTAAATGACCCAGTATGTACAAAATATTTAGAACAGTGTCTGGCACATAGCACATTCTATGTCAATGTTTATTAAATGCAAATAAAGTTTTTTTAGATGAGGCAGGTGTTTGCTTGTGTTTCAAGACAGAAACGGTGTGAAAGCCACACTTGGATACAACAACTAACCTGCCTGAATGACTCTCCAGAAAAGGTCCAGGCAGATGAAATCAAACAATATCACGACCAAATGCAAACAAATACCAGGTCTAACTTTTCCTGGAACAGGTGCTTTGCACACTGATTTTCCAGTTAAAGAACCTCTGTGGTAACCACAATCATAACATGTAAAGCACAGCTAACTTTTTTCTAAGTGGGTTCTTCCAAGGTGCCTATTAATGACCCTCAGAGGACACACAATAAAAAGAAAACAGGGGTTTTTATATGGTGATCAATTCATGACTTAAGCTACCTTCCCTCAATAACAGGTAACAACAGCCTCCACTCAGCTAAGCAATACCAAACAAGGCCCTGTAAGCATGACTTTCTCTTCTGACTTTCATAACAATAAACACTCCTGTTGAGGGGCAAAGGCTTTTGAAAAATCTGATAAAGACATAGACCTGCATGAAGACACTGTATCCATCAAATGGGTGGCTTTCCAAAGGCACTTGGATGCTTTTTGTCATGTTCATGTTTCTTTTTTCAAAGCATTTAACTAAAAGTGGTGGCAGCAGTACTAAGTAGCTGGTCCCAGACACACCTCAAAGTATTGTTTTGCATAAGACTGATAGCACCTCTAAAACCTGTACCCACATATATTCCATTGAGTCCATCACCCCTGGCGTTGCACCCACAATGTTCTCCAATAAACTAATAAATAAATCATTAGGGATTGCCTCTTCTACATAGAAAGGTACAATGAGATCTAACTACAAATTTACAAGATCAGGGGTAACAGAAATATGATAAATGATGCCACTGGGATGCAATCATCAAAACTAGGAAACTCTGGAGGATAAATGGCCTACTTTCTTCAATGAATCAACAATAAGGGGGAAAAGGAGGAGAGGGGAACTGTCATAGATTAAAATAGACTTTAGAGTCCATCCTATCAACCAAACGCAGTGTGTGGATTCATTTGGACCCTGACTTGAGCAAACTAACTATGGAAAGTCAAGGCTATTTGAACACTTATTGAATATTTGGTGATATGAAGGAATTCATGTTAATATTTAGACGTATTAAAGATATTGTACGTATGCTTTTTAAAGTTATAATATTACCTCTTAAAAATATATACTGTAGTATATATGGATGAAATAATGGGATATCTGGTATTTGCTTTAAAACATTCCAGGCAGGGGTGAGGGATGTAGAGTGAAGAAGTCAGAACTTGAAATCAAATTGACTGTGTGTTGATAGTTGTTGGATGATAAGTACATAGGGGTTTATTATACTAGCCTCTCTACCTTGTATATGTTTAAAGATTTCCATAATTAAAAGTATTTCCAAATTTCTGAATCAAAACACAGGAGTCTTTTCTGACTCTCCTCCCCGTTCCTTCCTTCTTAGGCCCCTTCCCTACTTTATTTGGTCACTAGGGCTGATGTCTTCTACATACCACAAACTCTCTCCTCTCCACTCAGCAGCAGCCACCTTAGTCAAACCCTCATATCTTCTTTCCTCCATTACTGTAACAGCCCCCCTAACAGTCTCAAGGCTCCTAAGCCACCATCCTCTCTCCCATCAGAGTAATCTTTCTAAAAGTCAAATCTGCTCAAGTTATTCCCCTGCTTACCACCCTCCAACGGCTCATCCTCACCCACCATGAAGTGTCCAATCATGATCCACAAACCCCGTCATGATCCATTCCCCTGCCTATCATCCCATCCTCATCTTCCTGTCTTACCTTCAAATGCAGTAGGTTCCGGTGATACCAAGCTACTGGTTGTTCATTTGCCAAGAATTTATTGGGCTCCATTATAAGAGAAATACTGTGCTAAGCATGGGAAACACAACGGCAAACAGCGTAGAGCAGTCCCTATATCATGGAGCTTGCATTCTAGTAGGGGAGACAGACAATGCATAAATCAACAATGGATGGTGATGAATGGTAGATGCATGCACTTGTGCTCCCTGAGTTTGCTATGCTCTTAATCTTCTGTGGTTTTGCATAGGCAGTTGCTTTCATTTGGAATGTCCTTCCACAATCAGCTCCCTTCCATCTGCTGAACGCCTGCTCCTCTAGTCACCCTCTAAGATTCAACCCATCCATTGGTTACTTGGGGAAACCTTCCCCCACCACCTCCAGACTTAGTTTGTCATCATTATGTCACAAACATCTTGCACTCTGCCTAGACCAAAGTGGTATTTAATAACTCCTTATTGAAAAAACAAATGAATGAATGGGCTGATGGATGGATTTCTGCCTTCCTTAAAGTGACTTTCTGAAGCTTTTGAGTCATGAGCATTGTAAGCGGAGATTATATCAGTGTATTATTCTATATCCTGAAGCATTTGGGATTATAATGTATACTTTGTTAACCAAAGCCATTGAAAATAGATATTTGCTTAAAATTAAAATGTTTCTAAGTGTTTCCAGTGAATTTGTGTTATGGCAAAAAAGGGTTCCACAGTGAAATATTTTGAGCTCAGCAAAAGTCATACTGAGTTATACTTATTTTTTAATTTCAGGAGTTCTTAAGAGTCTGTGATATACTAATTTATGTGACCCTCTAGGATGAGACTTCATTATATGATTTTCCAAAACATGTTTGACCGACAGTTCCTTTTGTTCTCAGCACATCTCAACAGACTAATGTCCTGAAAAGCACCTTTTGGAAAACATTGGCCTACCTGATGCTCTAAAAGTTTTCCTTCATTGATACATTTGACTTACTTTGAAATAAGGTAATAAGCAAGGCCTTGCCACAGTGGCTGTGCAACAGCAAGGAAGTACTGAGGCTTTCTGTTCTCTCACCTCCTCGTCTGTTAAACTATGGTAATAATGCATGTCGTGATTGAATCAGCAGAATGAAAAAGACTTTACAAGGTCGGGGCATGGAGTTTTATTTTCCAACCTTCTCCCTTTCTGTCTTGATTTTTCAAACTATACAGTAAAGGTAGCAATGCTTCAGTAATTGAGAAAACGGCATATCAATCAATGCTTGTTAAAACAAATGTGCAAAAATGAAAACCTCTAAGGACAAAAATCAGTAGCTAGTAAGGCTGCTTCTGGATATGTGAGAAATGAAATAAGAGTAGACAATATGCCATTTGGGAGAAGAGAGTTTCTTTTAATACAATGGTTTATATTGTTTTCTAAAACATGAGGAATGCAATAAAACACAAGCGAATGTATGATTTTACACATATATATGAATATCCATCTTACACTATCACGTGAGAAAATAAAATTGACAAAGGTTTTCTTTTTAGTATACATCTTTGTAGCTTAAATGATGACTAATCTTATAGATTAAATCTGATCACTGGATTATTGATATTAATTCTTTCTTTGGGTTGACAGCTGTAGGATGGAAACGTCATAGAAACACATTGAAATCAACTGAGCCCAATTAAACAGGCAGGACCTGAGCCAACACATACAAAATACATCAATCACAGCTCACAATTTTATTTTTAAGTCAGAATATTTTATAACCTGAGAAAATAAGTTTAAAACACTACATTAATAACAATGTTATTTTACATGATGATTTACGTAATGATTTCAGCTGTATTCCATTGTTTTAAACCTTAGCTGTCAACAGTGAAAATTTTCTTTTAGAAAACTCTTTTAGAGCACAATTTGACCAAGAAATGTTTGGGGATAGAGGAAGCTTTATCCTCTTCAGTATTTTAAGCCCTGCTTTTAGTTAAAGCTTTTAGTTAAACAAGAACAAGTCTAATCTGGCAATTTGCAAATAGGCTCATTTCTGTACGCATTCATTAATGTGCTGATTAGAATCATAATGTAGAGTTGGGGGCATCTTAAAGTCAACTCATTTATGGAAATGCTCATAAATTTAGCAAATCATTGTTCAAATAGAATCATTCCATGATGATAGAATGTAGAAAAAGAGCAGATTTAAAGCAATCAAGCATGGAGGAGCATACAAGCTTCTTGTTACAAAGTTATCTGGTCTGAAGTGAAAGATACCCAGTGTCAGTCAGTGGTAGAACTGACAGATTGCAGCAAGACTGGTCACTATCTTAAGGACAGAAAGAAGTGGGAAAGAGGGAAATTGAGGGAGTCTAGATAGAAGAAGGAAGTCAAAACTACGTTTGAAAGAGGATTGACCATGAGTTAATCACCACTGGAATGAGGTGATAGATAGATACATAGGGGTTCGCTACTTTTATATTTGTTTAAAACCTCTTGTGACAAAAAATGTAAAAAAAATAAAATAAAATAACCTTCGGCTTCTAGCAAGAGATGTAATATTTGTTTTTCTTTGAGATGGAGTTTCACTCTTGTTACCCTGGCTGGAGTGTAATGGTGCCATCTCAGCTCACTGCAACCTCCACCTCGCGGGTTCAAATGATTCTCCTGGCTCAGCCTCCCGAGTAGCTAAGATTACAGTCACCCGCCACCATGCCCAGCTAATTTTTGTATTTTTAGTAGAGACAGGGTTTCACCATGTTAGCCATGCTGGTCTCAAACTCCTGATCTCAGGTGATCCACCCACCTTGGCCTCCCAAAGTGCTGCGATTACAGGCGTGAGCCGCCACACCCGGCCTAATAATTTTAAATGAATAAAAAAACTAAAAGCAAATCAAAAACTATGAAAGGAACATTTTAACCATAAAAAGGAAAGAAGGGAAGAAAACCTTCTAGGGAAAGGAATAAAGATTGTATAAGGAATATTTAGAAGAAAACCAGGATTAACAATGACTGCAGATGCATTTTGATAGATAACACATTTTTTTTCAACTTCAGGAAAAAAAACAATTAGTGAAGAAGGCCATATATCTGAAGGAGTAATAGGAAAAATTTATGGGCAGAAAATTTGTCACATTGTCAGGACAAAAATAATAAAGTATTTAAATCGAAATTCTCATGAGGAGGTGAGTGATAAAAAAGAGTGGGAGTATAAACTCCCACATACAAAAGGGGAAGTGTGAAGGTAAAAGAGGCACCTCAGAAAGTTCCAAGAATTTATTTTCTCACCAGGACAGTATGCATTCCACCTATGCTGGCCACCTTTCCCCTCCTACACTCTGTACTTCTAATACATCCCTCAGCATGCTTCTAACTGGTGCTAGGACAGGGCAGGGGACAGGTGACATACAGTTCCTGGTTCTACCTCAACAGTCACAGGGAACAGATGACCAGATGTGCAGCTATGGTTCTTTAAGCCTTAAACTCTTTTGCCATTGATTTTTTTTTCCTGAGTTTTTAGCACTGTATTCCTTGTTACTGGCATCTAGTAGATTCTCAGTAAATATTTATTGAATAAAGAAAAGGTCCAGGAAAGGTGGCTCAGGCCTGTACTTCCCAGCACTTTGGAAGGGCACGGTGGGTGGATCACTTGAGGTCAGGAGTTCAAGACTAGCCTGGCCAACAATAGTGAAATCCGTCTCTACTAAAAATACAATTATTAGCCAGGAATGGTGGCGGGCACTTATAGTCCTAGCTACTTGGGAAGCTGAGGTGGGTGAATCGCTTGAACCCAGGAGGCAGAGGTTACAGTGAGCCAAGATCATGCCACTGCACTCCAGCCTAGGCAATAGAGTGAGATTGTGTCTCAAAAAGAAAAAGAGAAGAGAAGAGAAAGAAGAGAGGAGAGGAGAGGAGAGGAGACAAGAGAGAAAAGGAAAAGGAAAGAAGAGTGAGTGGATAAGAATGGACGAGTGAACCACAGAGCTTCCGCTGCACAACACCATCTCCACTAGACACCTGGGCCATATGAGCTGCATTGCATTCAGTTCCATCTTACCTTGGAATAAGCAAATCAGGAGAGCTGGTGGTTTCAGAGTCACCTTCAATTCCTCCTTGCCCCTCAGCCTCCCTATAAATGCAATGATCTAGATACATCAGTAATTTTATTTACTAGGTTTTGGAGACCCAATCCTTTCTGTGGTCTGCCAATAGTAAAAATCAGCTTGGAACATAGACAGCAAATAGCAGGGAAACAATGGCAGCAGTGCCCAGCTCTTGTTGATGCCCCTCCTCCATATCTCACAAGATGTATAGGAGTGGTCGCAGAGGAGTTCCACGTCCATTGTCTAGTTGGGCCCTCTATCATCCCTCACCAAGACTGTGTCAACAGCTTCCTAACTGGTTTGCTCCAATACGATCCTCCTCAACTGCAGGTCCCATCATGAGATTTAAAATGTCCACTGGCTCCCCATAAGTCACAGGATAAAATCAATGCTCCTTAGCACAGCAGAGGCTTCCCACTGCCCAAGGCTGGCTTCATTTCCCAGGGCTTCCTCCATCCAACCGCCAGCTCCCTCTGCTCCTAACGGGGAGCTCCCTTTGAGGGGGATTATGCCTGGTCTTGCACAGGCTTTTGTCTACCAGACATGCTTTTTTCTCTCTTTTTCTCCAACTATAGCACTACAGATCCCTCCAAGCCTATTTCAAATGTCACCTCTGAAATACTTTTCAATCATTTTGTCTTCTCTGTTCCCATTGGCATTTAGGTCACAGGTTTTTCTAGCACTTATCAGATCAGCCCAGAATTATTAGTTGGCTTGTCTGCCTTTTCCACTAAACAATGAGCTCCTAGGTGAAAAATATTAATTCTTATTCAGGTCAGAATCTCCAGTTCCCAGCAAGCCTGGCATACAGTAGGTACCCAATAAATGTTTGTCATATTAACATAGTTTACATCTGGGAATGAGGATAAAACAGAAAGGGAAGTGACCCAAGATACACTCAAGAGAATGTTACAAAAAATCCACAAATTTCTTGAAAACAGAGTGAAGAAAGATATATGAACTCAACACATAAGGATCCTAAAGTAGCAAATGTCTGGAATGTAGCAAGTTCTGGGGCCAACTGTTATCCCACTGCTTGTTAGGAAAACTGACCATCGTTATTTTAGTTTTCTCCACTATGTTATATCATTCCACCCCAAAACAATTTGTTCCGCATCTGGAAAAGAAAAAAGTTGGTGCAAGCAGAAGATCTTGCCATGGATTTGAGACCCAAGTTGGAAAGGACAAAAGAGGGAAGAAGGGAAAGAAGGAAGAAAAGGAACACTTAAAAAGATAAATGCAATGACCTAGTTACATCAGTAATTTTATTTACCAAGTTTTGAGGGCCCAACACTTTTCATGGCCTGCTAATAATAATAATCAGCCCAGAACTGAGACAAAAAATGGGAGTGAAGTGATCTCTCCCCTCTTCTTGTTCCTTCTTTGCCAAAGTGCCCTTGATTTTCCCCCATTAATTGCACTCCAGTTCTTCTAACATAGAGAATGTCTTCTAAATTACCCTCTGGTGTGAGAGATAATGTAATGTGTGAGATGAATGAAATACTTAGCTCCTCAGAGCTCCCCAAATACTTCTTTCAAAAATGATCCACTATTTTCTTAGCTTGAATAGTCTTTTCATACCAACCTCAGTGACTACCAAAACAGTTTAATGTTATTAGAATATCATCAAGTTTCATTATGTTTAATAAGAGATGGTGACAAGAGATAATTTTAAATACATTTTCCCCAAAATTAAAATCACAAGTTGTAAAATTAATCTTAGAAGTGTCAGTTATAATGTGATGTAATTTCAGTCTCCTTAAACTTATTCTCGTTAACTGCTCTAGTATGGATCTCTAGCAAGAAAATTATAAATATGGCAAAGAAGCTAAAATCTCCAATCTCCATTTCATTCTTGAAAATGAAAACTGTGGTTTGTTTCGTCAATTTATTTGCCACTTTAAATGGATTATCTAAAGGAAATTGATTGACATGGTCAAATATCTCACTGTCTATTCATCATTCAGTGTATATTCATTGAGCATTTATACGTAGAGCATTACTGGTGGGCCCAGGGTGAACTAACAAGAAAAATAAAAGACATTGCATGCCCACTTTCCCCATTCCCTGTTACTAAATCACTTAGAGGACAACCTAGAATAGCACGAAATTAAATGTGGTTTCTATTTACTTATTCATACCCTGTTTCATGTCAAAAAGGCGTTTTGAGGTTTCTTTAAAAAATACACAAAATATAACAGGACAAAACAGAATAAACCAGGATGAAAGGAAGCAAATAGGTGAAGATTCAGTCGAAAGAGGTGGGCTCTAAATGAAGCAAGGAGCTCCATAACGGCCAAAGCAGAGAACAAATGCACATGCAGACACACAGAGAGAGGCATGCACACACACACAGAAGCACATACAGAGGCACAGGCAGACATACACACAGAGAGACACATATGCAGACACACACACATAAACATACACAGACACACACATGTAGACACACACACACAGAGACATGCACACACGCAGAGAGACACATGCGGACACACACACAAAGACACAGGCAGACACACACAGACCCAGACACAGACACACACATGCAGATATACTCACAGAGACACACACAGACACACACAAACAGAAACTCACGCACACAAACACACAGAGACACACATGCAGACACACATAAACATACACAGACACACACAGAGTCACACGCAGACACACACACAGAGACATGCACACACACAGAGATACATGCAGACACACACACAGAGATACAGGCAGACACACACACAGACCCAGACACAGACACACACGTGCAGGCGTACTCACAGAGATACACACGGAAATTCAGCAAAGTCTCAGGATACAAAATCAATGTGCAAAAATCACAAGCATTCTTATACACCAATAACAGACAAACAGAGAGCCAAATCATGAGTGAACTCCCATTCACAATTGCTTCAAAGAGAATAAAATATCTAGGAATCCAACTTATAAGGAATGTGAAGGACCTCTTCAAGAAGAACTACAAACCACTGCTCAATGAAATAAAAGAGGACACAAACAAATGGAAGAACATTCCATGCTCATGGATAGGAAGAATCAATATTGTGAAAATGGCCATATTGCCCAAGGTAATTTATAGATTCAATACCATCCCCATTAAGCTACCAATGACTTTCTTCACAGAATTGGAAAAAACTACTTTAAAGTTCATATGGAACCAAAAAAGAGCCCTCATTGCCAAGACAATCCTAAGCCGAAAGAACAAAGCTGGAGGCATGATGCTACCTGACTTCAAACTATACTACAAGGCTACAGTAACCAAAACGGCATGGTACTGGTACCAAAACAGAGATATAGACCAATGGAACAGAACAGAGCCCTCAGAAATACCACACATCTACAACCATCTGATCTTTGACAAACCTGACCAAAAAAAAAGAAATGGTGAAAGGATTCCCTATTTAATAAATGGTGCTGGGAAAACTGGCTAGCCATATGTAGAAAGCTGAAACTGGATCCCTTCCTTACATCTTATACAAAAATAAATTCAAGATGGATTAGAGACTTAAATGTTAGACCTGAAACCATAAAAACCCTGGAAGAAAACCTACGCAATAGCATTCAGGACATAGGCATGGGCAAGGACTTTATGTCTAAAACACCAAAAGCAATGGCAACAAAAGCCAAAATTGACAAATGGGATCTAATTAAACTAAAGAGCTTCTGCACAGCAAAAGAAACTACCATCAGAGTGAACAGGCAACATACAGAATGGGAAAAAATTTTTTCAATCTACTCTTCTGACAAAGGGCTAATATCCAGAACCTACAAAGAACTCAAACAAAGTTACAAGAAAAAACAAACAACCCCATCAAAAAGTGGGTGAAGGATATAAACAGACACTTCTCAAAAGAAGACATTTATGCAGCCAACAGACACATGAAAAAATGCTCATCATCACTGGTCATTTCAGAAATGCAACTCAAAACCACAATGAGATACCATCTCACACCAGTTAGAATGGCGATTCATTAAAGTGTCAGGAAACAACAAATGCCAGAGAGGATATGGAGAGATAGGAATGCTTTCACACTGTTGATGGGAGTGTAAATTAGTTCAACCATTGTGGAAGACAGTGTGGTGATTCCTCAAGGATCTGGAATTAGAAATACCATTTGACCCAGCCATCCCATTACTGGGTATATATCCAAAGGATTATAAATCATGCTGCTATAAAGACACATGCACACATACATTTATTGCGGCACTATTCACAATAGCAAAGACTTGGAACCAACCCAAATGTCCATCAATGACAGACTGGATTAAGAAAATGTGGCACATATACACCATGGAATACTATGCAGCCATAAAAAAGGATGAGCTCATGTCGTTTGTAGGGACATGGATGCAGCTGGAAACCATCATTCTCAGCAAACTATCACAAGAACGGAAAACCAAACACCGCATATTCTCACTCATACGTGGGAACTGAACAATGAGATCACTTAGACATGGGAAGGGGAACATGACACATCGGGGCCTGTTGTGGGGTGGGGGGAGGGGAGAGGGATAGCATTAGGAGATATACCTAATGTAAACGATGAGTTAATGGGTGCAGCACACAAACATGGCACATGTACACATATGGAACAAATCTGCACATTGTGCACATGCACCCTAGAACTTAAAATATAACAAAAAAGAAAGAAACTCACACACACAAACACACAGAGACACACATGCAGACACACATAAACATACACACACACACACAGAGACACACGCAGACACACACACAGAGACATGCAACACATACATGCAGACACACACACAAAGACAGGCAGACACACACACAGACAGACACACACGCATGCAGACATTCAGAGACACACACAGACACACACAAACAGAAACTCACGACACAATCACACAGAGACACACATGCAGACACACAAAGACATACACAGACACACACAGAGACACATGCAGACACACACACACAGACACAGGCAGACACACACACAGACCCAGACACACACGCATGCAGACATTCAGAGACACACACAGACACACACAAACAGAAACTCACGCACACAATCACACAGAGACACACATGCAGACACACATAAACATACACAGACACACACAGAGACACATGCACACACACACACACAGACACAGGCAGACACACACACAGACCCAGACACAGACACACACATACAGACATACTCACAGAGATACACACAGACACACACAGAGAAACTCAGGCGCACACACACACAGAGAGACACACATGCAGACACACATAAACATACACACGCACAGAGACACATGCAGACACACACAGAGACATGCACACACATATACACACACAGAGACACATACACATGCATACACATGTAGACACGTATACACACAGATACACAGACACACACTTACACATCCAGAAACACACACACAAACGCAACCCAGATTCAGACACATACACAGGGACACATGCACACACACACAGACACACACTCAGTTGCTTAGAAGAAGCCGGGCTTTTCCAGAAACAAAACTCAAGTGAGGCTTTCCCGGAACATATAAAGAAATGCTGTAATGCTTCCTTGATAACATCATCCCTACAGCTACTGAGTAGTGAGTTCCATGTAACTTTGCAGATGGCGGAGCGGCAACGCGGGCTGAGCATGCTGCTTTCTAATCCTCACTTCTGAGGACCTAGTCGAGCTGGGGTCTCTGGGGAGTCCGATCAGAGCCATAGCCCACATAAGAGCTACGGTAGCTGCATGTACGAGGTATCATGAAAGCACACAAAAAAAGAAGTGACCCTTGAGCAACATTCTAAAGGGGGAAGAGGAGTCAAAAGGAAGCAAAATAGTGGGTCATAGGTCAAATCCAGCCCTCAACTTTATCTTGTGGATCTTTTCAAAATTTAAACTAGTTAGTAACATTTAATAATCCAGATTTCCCATTTCTCAAAAACATATTGGAAGATTTGCTAACACAGAGCCCATATTCCTCCATGACAAAAACTGGCTGACGCTGACCAGCAGCAGCTATTTCAGAGACAGTGAGCACACACCAGTTTGTCCCAGATCTACCTAGTCCACTTCAGAAATGGCATATGCAAAGGTATGAAATGGTGTGGTACATTAGGAAGACTGGAGTGAAGAGTACACGTAGAAGTGATGAGGAGGAGGCCAGAGTAACCAGGAGGAGCCAGACCCTATTCAAGATAGCATTTACGGGCAGAATAAAAGTTGCCACACCTGTTCTTTAGCTCAGGTGGTCCACTGACTCCACTTGCCAGGAGATCTTAGGGTCTTGTTGTTGCTGTGGTTGTAGATCTTTAATGGAGAAGCTAGGCTAGGTATTTAAGTTACCCCTCTGCAAGAGGCTTCCTGTGAACATTACTCTTCGAAAACTCACATCTCCCTCCTTTCCTGCCACAGGATGAGTTCCACACTTAAACACAGCAGTCATAAATAAACCGCAGGAATCAGTGTCCCCTGGACATTTCTTCTGTGTCTGGAAACCCATACTATGGCACATCTTCCCCACTCCTTTCTGCAGATTCAACACTCAATGCAAAGATCCTCTTTCATGAAGCCATCTGTTTTTCATCCATCTGGGGTAATCTCTCTCTCTCTCTCTCTCTCTCTCTCTCTCTCTCTCTCTCTCTCCCCCCCTTCAAATCCCTTGAGGCCCTCAGAACTTGGTATCTTGTATCAGAGTTATTTGTGTATACATTTGTTTCCTTACTTGATTGTTGGGATTTGGGAAGAGGAATACTATAAGTACTTCCAGAATAAGAGAGAGTATCTTCCATTTGGTATTAGTCTGTGTCCTTCACACTCTTATCACCTCCCCAGTCATTCAGTCCATAATCCACAATCAACCACCTACCATGTTCCAGACACTGTTCTAGACACGGAACAACCACACTCCGAAAGACAGAAAACCATCTTAGTGTCAAAGAAGTTACATTCTAGAAGATAGATATGTTTACTTGCAAGCAAATAGATATAATAGGGCAATAAAACACGGTGAAATCAAAGACAATGGCTAGGGTAGTAATGCCCATTTAGAGACTGGTGATTAGAAATGGCCTCTATGAAAAAATGGCATTTGAGCTGAGACCCAGATAAATTATGAGGAAGAAACCATCCTTGGGAACATCTGAGGGCAAAGTTTTCCAGACAGAAGGAACAGCAAGGCACAGGCCCTGAAGCAGGAGCAAGCCTGGCATGTTTGCGAATAAATAAGAGGCCAACGTGGCTGGAGAGTAGTGACTGAGGGACAGAACAAAGGAAGATGTGGCCAGAGAGGTGAGCACACTAACGTCCTGTGGACGAACCAGACCAGGGGTCAGCAAACTATGACCCATGAACCAAATCCAACCTGCTGTTTCATTTTGTATGGCCTGTGTGCTAAGATTTTTACGTATTTAATGGGTTGGAAAAAAATCAAAAGAAAAATGATATTTTATGACACATGAAAATTACATAAAGTTCAAACTTCAGCATCCATAAATAAAGATTTATTGGAATGCAGCCACACCCATCCATTTATGGCCTATGGCTGCTCTCGAGCATCAACAGCAGTTGAATAAGATGCAGCAGAGGCCATATGGCCTACAAAGCCTATGATATTTGCTATCTGGCCCTTTATAGAAAAATTTTCCAACCCTTGAAGTAGATTATAAGCTTCCTAAGGTCCATTCATTTATTCAACAAATATTCCTAGAGGGCTTTCTGTGTCAGGCATTATGTTGGTTCCTGGTGATACATGGTGGATTAAGTCATACAATGGGAGATGCTGAATTCCAATAAAAGTATGTCCAATGCTGGATGAGAAGGAAGGCAGTTTTCTTTGAGTTCAAGGATTTACAAAACTCTTTGACCCATGTCTTCCTCCGGCTGAACAGAGGCATCTGGCCCCATTTTCATCAACCCAAAAAGAAGAGAGAAGCTGGGTCCTGAAAAGTGACCAGCTCATTATAGAAATGAAACCAATCAGCAAAATCCAAGGGCTGTGGAATATGTTGAGTCAAACTTTTTTGTTTCAGAGCAAATACGAAAAAAGAAGATGAAGTCCTCAGAAACAGAATATTATTTAGCAAGCGATGGAAAGTGTTCTCGCTGCACTAATGAGTCATTAAGTGAGGCGTTTGGGAACTGGGGAGGCGCTATAATTAGGTTATCTGTATTTTTAACACAAGAAAAATAATCCAAGGCGGCATTAACCAATGCAGCTGTATTGGAAGGGGGACAGCTCTCTGCAAGTCTCCAAACAGAGGGGAATCATTTTTAACCACTCAGAGCTCAGCTGAGCAGTTAATTTAACAAAATACATAAGAACAAACCCTCAGCCATCAGTACCCATCCTTAACTGTCTCCTCACTTTACCGCAACTAGAAAGCAATGTCCCATTCCAAAACACCAGGCCTGTGCATATATCAGTTTAGATGGAGTGGAAACAGCAAATCTGATCATAACAAAAGGGGAACAGAAATTAAGTGAGTGACGGGTTAGGGATTTCACATAATTAAATTGTCAAAGGCCACAAAAAGATTGCGAAAATCAGGGGATATCACCATCACAGGGGAAGGGAGAGGGGATTTAGTTTCAAATACATTTCTGAGGAAGATGAAGAAAAAATAGATGTCCAGATTGCTCATTTTTGGCCTAATGAATAAATCATCGTGCCCCCCACCCTCCACCCCCAATGCACCTGCTGCTTTGAAAAGTCCTTTCCACACCAACCCAACAGTAAATGCCTCACGATGGCTCCAACAAGGCTGGAGTCCCGCCAATGAAAATTACCACTCTTCAACCAAGATAAACATCATATTACTTCATTACCCTTTTAAAACATATGCAAATTAAATCCATTATTCTTTTTTCACCCAGAAATGAAGTTCGTTTGGCTGGAATTCAGCGATTCCTTTTGTTGCGGTTGACCATGAATGAATGAACTTCATGTAGATGGTGCCCACTCCCCATCTTTGAATCAAACATTAATACCATTTGACAGTAATAAATAACACTTATCACAATAGGGATGGAATAATGATTTTCCCACTCAGCTGGCTCATCAGAGCCTATCAGCTGACAACTGCATAAATGAGATTAGCATAACAGCTGCCTATGACAAATGTATCTAAATCCTTCTAATGCCAACTAGTGCTTTGATCTTCCTATCAAGTCGATGCCAAAACCCAAATCCATTTCTGCAAAATACATCTTGTTTATTATAGATACATATGTATGTTCCAGCACAGTCTGCAATCCCAAGACATCCTTAATTAAAAGAACTTGGAATATTGATTGAAAATTGTCACCTCTGGCTTTGTACTTCCTCCCATGACTTAGCTGAATATTTTAAGAAATGTATTTTCAAAATGGAGCTGAGGCTGTGCCTTCCCATACTTCCTCTTGAGTCACTCACCAGAATGTAATGAGGTCCCATTCTGATGTTTTCAAATGAAAATAATTACCATGGTTTCATTTTGATTATTGCCTTTCAGAGGTATCAGGTTCATAAAAATTTAAATCAACTCCAAGTAACATAAGCCACAGTCCTTTACTTCCTATTATACAATCACAATGAAACACAGACTTGTTCTTTGTTTCGGAATGCAAATGGAGAGTGATATCAAACCTGAGCTATAATGTCTTCTTTTGTCTCCTCAACAATCCACAGTGCTGATGAAGGTAATATGAGGAACAGTAAATACACATTTTTGGTGACTGGATCACTGAAGTCTCAATTTGTTTCTTCTACTGAACTTGAAGTAGAAGCAAGACAGAAAATTCAATGTCCAGGGAATAACACATTGGAAATGTGAGGGAGATGCGGATGTAAGGAGTTAGAGAGCGCCTTAAGAAAAAAAAGGCAGTTCAGTTTAGAAAGCAAGGCTAACACATGAATGGAATGTGCATCTAGGTATTCCCATGGTACACACTAAAGGCAAAGGGTAGTAGCAGATGATTTACTTCCTTCTCTTCTGTGTGGAGCGTGTTAATCACATCCATATCATAACACTCCCCTAAACAATTAAATTAGCCAGCCAGTCAGCAGTCATTCACTTATACAATAAATATTTTTTCAGGAGCCTGCCATGTGCTATTCTAGGTGCTAGGATATCAAATTTAAAAAAAAAAAAAAAAAAAACAGATAGACAAGGTCCTTGTCCTCAAGGGACTTGCATTCTAGGGGGCTAATTCCAGAGCTATTGAAAAATAACTGTAGCAGTGAAGAGAGAGAGGACACGTTTTGGATCACATACCAGAGAAGACTTGAATAGATTCTAACATTTGCACAAATATGGGTAGTCACCAGTAAGAACAGACATAAAAGCTTTAGGCAAATGCAGTTGATTAAGACTTCATTTTAGGTCTGACTTTTAAGCAATTTTTAGACTGAGGTTGCAACTCCTCTGCAACTAATTAAGCAACCCAATATATGAGCTCAAATTGAAACAGCAGGGAATACTCATTAATTTATTTAACAAATGTGTATTGATCAGCCACTATGTGCTAAGGATACAAATGTGTATAGGAGGGAGACACACTCTCTGTTCTATGTGGCATCCCATCCTGAAGGTGGAATTATGACGAAATCACAGTGTCACAAAAGTAGCATCTACTCTGCTGGGGGAAATCAGGCAAGACCTCCATGAAGATGTGGCCTTTAAACTGAGAACTAAGGATGTGGGCTAGCCAAAACAGAGAGGAGAAGCAGTGTGATACTGGATAATAACAAAAGGCAGGTAGATCAAAGCAAAAGTTTCACCAAGATCTGATTAAGGGGACTTTGGCTATTAATACCAGATACCACTGTAGTTGTCATAAAGTTATTTGTAGATGGCTGGATGTGTGTTTCCTTGGGTTAATTCTTAGTAAACCATCTATGTTTCATTGTATGAGTCCATCCATGAGTGAAAGATTCCCCATGCATTATGAAGGCAAGGCTTCATCTCCTGCCAAGAGAAGGTAGATTTAAAAATAATGTACATGTAGACCAAAGGTGTTGAAATAAAATCTAGCCCTTGTTAGTTTTGCCATACAAAAGCTACACTTTCAACAAATATTTGTTAGTTGATTTTTATATCACTGGTTCCATTGAAAAGGACCTGAAGTTCTATAAGTACTATATTCATTGTTGTTAGAATAAACTTATGTATCACACAAGCAAATTTTGCTATTTTTCAAATACATGCAGATGGTGCTATGAAGTAACAAAAAATAAAAAAGACCTTATTTTATTCTATTTATTTATTTATTGAGACAGAGCCGTGCTCTGTCATCAAGGCTGGAATGCAGCAGTGCAATCACAGCTCACTGCAACCACTGCCTCCTTGGCTCAAGCAATTCTCGTGCTTCAGCCTCCCGAGTAGCTGGTACTACAGGTGTGTGTCACCACACCTGGCTAATTTTTGTATTTTTAGTAGAGATGGGGTTTCACCATGTTGGCCAGGCTGGTCTTGAACTCTTCACTTCAAGTGATCCATCTGCCTTGGCCTCTCAAAGTGCTGGGATTACAGGCATGAGCCAATATGCCCAGCCAAATACTTTTTTTTTTTGATATGCAGTTTCGCCCTTGTTGCCCAGGCTGGAGTGCAGTGGCACGATTTTGGCTCACTGCAATCTCCATCTCCCAGATTCTCCGGCCTCAGCCTCCTGAGTAACCAGGATTACAGGTGCCCGCCACCACACCCGGCTAATTTTTTGTATTTTTAGTAGAGATGGTGTTTCATCACGTTGACCAGGCTGGTCTCAAACTCCTGACCTCGGGTGATTCACCTGCCTCAGCCTCCCAAAGTGCAGGGATTACAGGCATGAGCTACCGCACCCAGCCTGAAGACATTTGTTTTAAAGCACCACTGAATTTGTCATAGCTCTATCATCGTGTATTATGTCATCCCCGAGACACAAAAGTACTAATAGCATAAAATTGTTGGCCGGGCCTGGTGGCTCACACCTATAATCCCAGCACTTTGGGAGGCCAAAGTAGGCAGATCCCCTGAGGTCAGGAGTTCGTGACCAGCCTGGTCAACATGGTGAAAACCCGTCTCTACTGAAAATACAAAATTAGCCAGGCGTGGTGGCACATGCCTATAGTCCCAGCTACTCCGAAGGCTGCGGCAGGAGAATCACTTGAAACTGGGAGGCGGAAGTTGCAGTGAGCCAAGACTGTGCCATCACAGTCCAGCCTGGGCAATTCCTTCTCAAAAGAAAAACAAAAACAAAATTATTGTTAAATGTAGAAGTTTTCATATTGGAAAAATTAGAAAGGTATGGTCTATGTGATGAAAATGCCACATGGAAAAATGATGGATTTTGTGTTATTAGTCTGAACTAGCTAATGATTCAGAACAACCAAGCAGCTGATTCACTTCACTTCATAGAATTTATCCTTAATATGACCCCAGGGCATCTATTTGATTCATATCAACACGCCATATATCCAAACTTGAAAACAAAACAATAGAATCAACAAATGCCGTGTTATTAAAAAGCTCAAACGTTTTCATTTCAGCCTTGACTGAAAACAAGTCTGACCATGTTTTGGGTTTGTTCGTTTGCATTCCTAGCACTTGCTATGTGCCTGGCACTTTGACATTAGATAATATCAACAAAACTTTGCTGATGCTAGGGAAGCATCTCTGATGATGTTAGGGGGACGTAGTACTGTTAAAAACATGTTTCCTGACTTCAGGGAAATTACAGTGCGATTGAGGAGCAAAGATTTACACCAAAGTTCCAATACAAGACAGGAGGCACCAAATGCCGTAAGAAATACGGGAGCTCAGAAAAGGAAAATTGTCCCAAATACTGATATCACTAAAGGCTGTGGGAGGAGAAAACAAAGAAAGTGAGTCTGGGAGAGTGGACTGCACCAGGCATCAGGACCACAAAGTGGTCAGATTGGCTAAAATTTCAGGTGGCAAGAGGAGAAATGAGGAACAAATTTTAAGATCACTTGATGAAGGGTCTTGACTGACACAGTGGGACTCCGTAGGGTTTAAGAAGCCATTATATACTTTAAAAAAAAAAAAAAAAAAAAAAACAGCTACAGAGTAAGGCTTTATTTTCTTTACAACACAAGGAGCCTGGAGCGGCGCAGCCCAGGGCTGGTACAGCTGTTCCACAATGTTGTCAGTTTCCTTGAGTTTCCTTGTGTCTTTTCATACCATAATTCTTTTTTTTTCCTTTACTTAGGGTTTAAAAAACAACAACACATATCATAAAATGTACCATCTTAACCATTTCTAAGTGGAAAGTTCAGTAGTGTTACATTCGCTTGTTATGCAACAAGTTAACAAGTAAACTTTTCATCTTGCAAAGCCAAAACTGGATTCCCATTAAACTCCCCATTTCTTGCAAAGCCAAAACTGGATTCCCATTAAACTCCCCATTTCTCCCTCCGCCATTCTGTTTTCTGTTTTGATGAATTCAACTGCTTTAAATATCTTATATAAGTGGGATCACACGGTATTTGTCTTTTTGTGACTGGCTTATTTCACTTGACATAATGTCCTCAGGGTTCTTCAATGTTGTAGCATAGGACAGGATTGCCTTTCTTTTGAAGATTGAAAAATACTCTCCTGTGTGTATAAACTTATCTTGTTTACCTGTTCATCAGTAGAGTGACATGTGACTTGCTTCTGCCTCTTGGCTCTGATCATGCTGCTGACTAAAGTTGCTGTGAACATGGGTGTGCCACACCATCCTATTTTTAAGTGGGAGAAAATAAGACACATAGACACACAGCCATCAAGATTTAATTATATTTACCTCATTCAACTTCTCATTGCCTACTAACTAATAAGAGAAAAGAACTTATTAAAAGGTACAAGTGGATTTCACGCAGACTTTGGCTTTAAAGCCCATGGGGAATAGCCTGTCCAACCAACTCTCCCTTCATCCTCCTACACGCAGGTGTCAGAGCTTTTTTGATAGTAGAGTATTACTTGCCTACTGAACTCCAAAAAATATTGGCATTGTCCATTATTTAATTTTGAAACAGAAGGAAGCATGAGTTTTAGCTAGGATCCCTAATTGCAGACCCCTGAAATGTCTGACAAATATAAATGCTGAATTAACATGGAAGTTCCTACTTCCCAGAAAAGGAAACTTCTGTGATAAAGAGAAAAATATTTTAAATTATCATCCTATGGTTGGTTGGGGTTTAATAAAAATCAATTCAAAATGAAGCATCCAATATCTACATAATTCTTTCCATTGCTTCCTTTAAGACTTAATTCAAATGGCGCCTTCTCAACAACACCATTCCTGGACCAAACCCTTTAAAATCATACCTCCCCCAGCCCCCGGCTCTCTCTTTTTCCCTTTCCGATTTATTGTTCTTCATAGTCCTTATCACCTTCTAATCTCCTTATTTATATTTACTTTTTTATTTACCCCTGACTTCCCACTCTAGAATGTTCCATGAGATCTGGGATTGTGTCTCCTTTGTTCTCTCAGAGAATCTTTGTTCTCTTCTGGTATCCCCGGTACCCATCACATAGTCAGCACTCAGTATTATTTGTCAAATCAGTGAATAAATAAATTAATGAGTTATAATCTGAAAGTAACTGCAGTAAATGCTTTTTGATACTGAAAACAACCCCTTTTCTCTGAAAACTGGCCCTGCCCTCAGGGTTGAGCCCTGACAGCCATTTTTGGAGTGTTCAGTCTCCCATGACTACCCAAAAGAGGACATGACCCTAACCAAACTAGCAGATTGCCTCTCCCAGAAATTAAAATTGGAACTGAGAGATGCTAATCTGAGGCTCCTTGTGTGGCTGCAAGCGAGGTGCTTCTAAGCAGGGGCAATAGGGCACCCAAAGAAAGCTGATCTTCTGCAAGAGTTGAGGAGGTTGCACAGAGCCAGGCAGAGATGCAAGACCAGGTGACCCCAGAGGGACCGAAGGAACTAGCTCCTTGCTTCTAGGTGGTTTCCTTGATTTTACTCCTAGCTTCTTGTAGATGCTGGCACATACCCCTGTACACTTACAATACATTTCTTTTCTTGCTACAGCTATCTTGGCGTGGGTTTCTATTCCTTACAACTACAACAGCCTTAACTGGGATAGTGACATAAAACATTTCCTAGTGCAGATGATAAATGTGTTTGCATTCATCAAAGTGATATTTCAAAGGGTCCGTGGTCAAATAAGTACTCTCGCCTTTTCTGCACTTTGTTGCTTCATTTAGAATCACTCGGAGGAGGGTTAACGCTGCAGTTTGAAGACAGGGCTCTTTATGTGGCTTTTTCATATGATAATGTAGAGTATATTTTCAGCCTAGCCTTCAATCAAATGGGCATCGTCTTAAGGAGATATAATTATAGCCGCTATTTTGCTGGCTCTTAATTGAAGACAAAGCAAACAGTGTGCTAAGAAATTATATTCAATGATGACACTTCTAACAGCAGGGAGAAGAGGGCCAGTCAGTATTGAGGAACTACACATTCCCAGTGTTCATCTAATCCCCAGAAGACTCTCCCAAAAAATTGCAAAAACATGAGGATTGTAGGGTGTTTTTCTTGGGTGGGTAGATTGTGGTTACTTTAATAGGTGGTGAAATGATTGGTGCTGGAAAACCCAACAAATCCAAATAAAATAAGGAAAAATAATTTTGATTATCAGTAAATCATATTCAGTAATAACCACTGAAGACTCCAGTGACAACAAGTGAGGTAAAACAGTGCATTGTTTTTTGGTTTTATTTTTGGTTTTGTTGTTGCTGGGTTATTGTTTTTCTTTTGTTTCTTTTACAGTTAACCATTCAAATTCACACTGGAATTTTGTATCTTCCAGTGAATATTCAGTATTTCCATAACCTTGACTTTTGTAGTTTAAAATTATACAAAAGTTAAAATGGTGTTAAAATGATTAACAATGGTAATGTATTCTCTCTTAATACCTCAGACAATCAGCCACTGAAACATAATTGGAGAACAGTTGGTTTGTAGTCCAATTATTTATCCGTCTCTGTTTCATAAGACAGAAATCTGACTTGGTCAGTCATAAAAGTGATCAAGCCACATCACACATCTACTGTCGTAAAATAATTGCATTTCAAATATACACATTTCAAAATGTGTTTGAAAAGTGGGGAATAAGAGAAAATAATGTCAAGAAACACAAGGGATACATGCCTGTGTAAAGCTTTCTAATTCTTTTTATTTTTTTTTTTCCATTTCAAACACTACATAAAGTTCACTCAGACAATTGGGTTTGTGTGTAAATACAACTGACCGGTTCTCATTGCAAAAACTCGTTTCCCGCTTTCAGCTAATAATATTTCCCTTTTGTTCCACCTCATTACTTCAAGCTCTCCTCCACTGTTCTAAGCTAAGTAATTTCTCTTTCTCCTCACTGTCTGCACCTTTACAAATATTTGCAAATGGTTATCGTGCCCTATCCTGGTACTTATTTCACAGGAAAAACCTTCAGTGTCTTTAATACTTAATAACTAGGGCACTGCCTTAACTGTTTTTCTCCCCTTCAATTTCAATCGTCTAACATGTTATGGTAATTATCTAAAGCAGTCTTTACAGCATGATGTTGAACTCAAAATTCATTTTGCTTTTCTTAGCAAACGCTGTCTTGGGTGAAACTGCTCTAAGAGGTTATCAGAGCCACTGAAAAGTTATCAAAGAGCCACCACTGAGTCCTGGACAGTCAGGAGACCTTGGTCACAAGATCTAACTCATAGTAATCTTTCCTCCACTACTGTGTGGCTTCGGGAAAATCACTACTTCTATGGATCTCACTTTTATTTTCTACAAAGTAAGAGTTCAAATAGATCATCTCTAAGATGTCTTCTAAATCCACGATTGTAAAGCTAACCTATATTTTTAAAGTATCCTTTTAACATCTAAATTTAATCAAGTCACTCCTTCGTAAGAGCCTTCAGCTCCTTCCTATTGCACTTAGAATTAAATCAAACTTTTTACAAAGCCGACTAAGCCCTGTGTGATCTAGCCTCTCCCTACATTTCCAACCTCAGCATGTATCACCCTTTCCATTTATCTTAGGTTGGGTTCCTCCAAATGAGGCTCTGAAACAAGGATATGAATCCAAGTAGCTTACTTGAAAAGCAACTGACAAGGGAATGGGGAAGGAAGGGAGGGTAAGGAAGGAAGCCAAATGAAAGGATTCTTATCAAAGAGCTTATCGTGATGGGCAGCTAAGGTTCCATCCCACTGAGGATTCCCGGGAGACAGTGAAAAGCACAGAACATGCCTTCGAGTTATCTGTCCCAAGGTGAGGGGGAGGCTGGGATGATGTTGACCCACCAACTCCCATTCATTGTACGTTGAGAACAGCTCCTGGAGCATCAATTTCCTGGCACCTGTAGCCTGCCTAGTATGTTGACCCATCATGACGGAGAAAGCTACTACTATAGACAGGAACACAGTGCTGCAGGGTTCTGAGCAGTATACTGACACAACTGCCGCCCCACCATTTATGAAAATCCAGCCACACACACCGTCTTCAGGTTCCTTGGGCTTGTCGTCCTCTTCCCCCTTAGACCTCTGTGTACATGACCCTCTCTGACTCAGATATCTTGCAAGGTTCTCCCCTTCTGGGGTTGAGCATCACTTTCTGAGGCAAGTCTTCCTTGGCCATCCTATTTAGCTTCCCTTCCCTGCTTTTATTTAGGTAACACTCCATGCTTGTTTCTTTCATAGCATCCTTCATACCATGTAATTATTTATTCTATTATTGCTTTGTTCAAAAATAAAGACAGTGTCTCGCTATGTTGCCCAGGCCGGACTCCACCTCCTGGGCTTCAGGAATCCTCCTGCCTCAGCCTCCCAAGTAGCTGGGACTACAGGCATGCACCACCACGCCTGGCTATTATTTAATCTATTTTACGTTTTTATGCTTCACTAGACTATAAGTTGCCCTTGGGGAGGGGCCATGTCTATTTTATTTCTTAATGTATAACCAGCACCTATCTCACTCAGTACCTGATAAATGACTGGTATTCACTAAATTGTTCTGACATGAGTGAACTGTTGAAAGCCACAGTTGTTTCTAAAAATCATTCATTTATACACAACTAAAAAGGTTTTGACGAGACGGTGAGAAAATGTTCTGATGCCCAATTCGCCTACGCATTGAAAAGTGCTAATTTCAATGGTTCTTCTGGAGGAGCAGTACTCCACAGGTAGTCTAGTTTAAGTAAATTATATAAGTGTAGTAATTGGCTTAAGCAAGAATTCAGCATGCTAAAGCAGTCAGAAGATGGGATTCCAGTCTCAGTCTTCTATGCTTCAGGCGTGACTTTCTGCGTCTCGTGTGTGTCTGTGAGTGTATGTTTGTGTATGTGTGTGTGTGTTTCAGAGTTTTTAATTTTTTCTGTTAGAAAGATAATAATGAAGAAATTGGATTATCTCTTTAAGTCCCTCCTTAAGCCCTAATAGTCTCTTAGTCGATTAAAGTGAGAAACACAAATACGGCCCTTGCATATTATAGGTGCTCAGCAAATATTCGGTATTTGAATGTTTAGAATGTAGATGACTGGGCCACAGGTACAGTGACATGAAATTCTGCTAACAAAAATCTCAGATTCTTCATCAGCAAAAAGTGATGGTCTTAAGTAATATGAGTCAGGGATGGCGAATACCTGCTGTGAGTACCACTGTTACCTAGGTCTGTACTCATGGCAGATGTCACTAATCAATTACCACCCTCTTTTCCACTTATCCAAACTGTAGCCCCAGAAACCTGGCAGACACTCTCTTAACCAAGAGGTCAATGTTAATGTTGCTGGTGATACATTATGTTGAAAGCAGAATAGCATGATATGATATGATGAGAAGGGATTTCACCTTTGTGACATTCTTCCCCCAAACCTATAACCCCAGTCTAATGAGAAAGACATCAAGACAAACCCATTCTGAGGGACATTCTATAAAATACCTGACCAGTACTCCACAAAACTGTCCAGATCATGAAAAACCAGGAAAGACTGAGAAACCGTAACAGACTAGAAAAAACTAAGGAGACAGAAGGACTAAATGCAATGTGGCATCTTGACTGTCCTTGATCTTGAAACCCTGGATTAGGAAAAGAGTATTAGTGAAAGACAAAACATATATAAACATCTATAATCCAGATTATATATATATAATATATATTTACATATTTAATATGTTTATATTTAATAATTTAATATATATTATATATAATCCGAATAAATTCTGGAGTTCAGTTAATAGTATAATGTACTAATGTTAATTTCTTCGTTTTGACAAATCCACCGTCACTATGTAAGATGCTAACATTAGGAGGGACAGGGTAACAGGTATACAGGAAGTCTTTATATTATCTTTGTGACGTTTCTGTAAATCTAAAATTATTCCAAATTTTAAAAGGGTACGTGTTTTCAAAAGTGAGTGAACCAGTCCCTCTTATTATTGGTACAAACATGTGCAACACATTTCACCTCTTTGAGCTTCACCTACCTCATCGGTATAAGCATCTTTAATCTTTACAGATATTTTAATGCAGATAAAGAAGATTGAAATTACTTACTATCAACTTCTTCCCATTAGAACATCCAGCTTGAGGCACATACTAGGAAATAAGTAAATGATCCTCCCAAACCCAGTGTTGCTTTTTCCACTTTCAAGTAATTTAAGAGTTTCTATGCAGTCACAGACTTTCTTAAATTAACGCCTTTTTTAAAAAAATTAATTTTCAAAACATCTTTTATTTACGCCCAAATTTAATTGCAAATCTTGAGATCTGGGCACAGAGCGAATTTATGGAGTACTTTAATACTAAGGAATCGCTGCCCCTAACACTAACTATCAACTCAATTGCTACAAATCTTCTCTTAATACCCTCCGGATGACATCTGGGCTGGGGATAGTCTTTGTAAGATTCATACAGCTTTTCCCTTGAAGATACATTCCAGGCACAGGACTCAGGCTTTCTATGTACTTATGGATCCCATAATTCATTGTCTAGGTGAAATGGGCTGCTTTTGAAAACTTGGAGACTACAGCCTTCACTTTTCAAATTGTGTAGCTAGCAGATTTCATTTACAGTATATTGCAACAAGTCCCTGGGAGTTTCCACCAAAGCCCATTAATCAGAATCAGTTAAGAAAAATGTTCAAGAGAATTTCCCATTTCTGCAGATAGACAAGGTTGAGAAATATCAGAGGTAGAGTTATATAGTGTGAAATGACACTTTCAAAAGGGCTCTTTTGAGCAATTTATTAAGAATTTGTCAAAGACATGCCAAGTGCTCATCAGTGAATTAAGCATGTATTATAACGCTTATTGTAGCATTTAAAGATCATGATACTTATCACTCAGATTGTACTTAACGTGCTCAAAACATTTTCAGTTCTAATTAAATATTCTCCCACGTGTATCTGTGTAGCGAAATAACCATTTATAGGAGGAAGAAATACCCAGACTCACAAATAAAAAAATCCATCAAAAAAAGGCTTGGGAACTTGAGTACAGTATTAAAAATGTAGGCAAATATATAACATCTTGAGCTTCAACCAGAAGTCTCAGTCGGTTCCCCAGACAACCATTTGGAGTTCCATCTTCTTGTCAAAATGAGCCTTCGTGCTTTTTTTTTTTTTTTTTTTCCTGAAGTTTTAGCTGCTCTAGACAGAGGCTTTTGAGGTTTAGGCTAATTATGTGGAGAAAACAGGGAAACTAGGCAATTCTATTTTCCAAAATATGGGGTTTGTCTTTTCAGAAATCGGGCTCAATGAATAGAAGTTCAACATACTCTAGCTTTAATAACTTCCTTTTCTTCATTTTTTCCCTCCAGGCTTTAAAAGAGGTATCACTGTCTCCTGATGGGATCAGCATTTTGGTAGAGTCACAACCAAAACGGGAGTCCATCTTCACAGGTAATAATTTTGCTATTCGGAAATATGAGGTCAGGCGTGGTGGCTCATACCCCTAATCCCAGCACTTAGGGAGGCTGAGGCAGGTGGATCACTTAAGGTCTGGGGTCCAAGACCATCCTGGCCAACATGGTGAAACCCTGTCTCTACAAAGAAAAATACAAAAATCAGCTAGGCGTGGTGGCAGGTGCCTGTAATCCCAGCTACTTGGGAGGCTGAGGCAAGAGAATCATTTGAACCCAGGAGGCAGAGGTTGCAGTAAGCTGAGATTGTGCCACTGCACTCCAGCCTAGGCAACAGAGTTAGACTCGGTCTCAAACAAAAACAAAAACAGGCCGGGCGCGGTGGCTCAAGCCTGTAATCCCAGCACTTTGGGAGGCCGAGACGGGCGGATCACGAGGTCAGGAGATCGAGACCATCCTGGCTAACACGGTGAAACCCCGTCTCTACTAAAAAATACAAAAAATTAGCCGGGCGCGGTGGTGGGCGCCTGTAGACCCAGCTACTCCGGGGGCTGAGGCAGGAGAATGGCGTGAACCGGGGAGGCGGAGCTTGCAGTGAGCTGAGATCCGGCCACTGCACTCCAGTCTGGGCGACAGAGCGAGACTCCGTCTCAAAAAAAAAAAGAAAGAAAGAAAAGAAAAACAAAAACGAGATAAGGAATTTGGCTGAGAGAAATTGGGCTTCAAAATTCAAATTCCGCAACTCTGTGAGCTCTAATATTAAAGTTCAAACTGAGAGCCCAGTGTTAGACAAGATGTTAGTATTTACTCAAATGTAATAATGTATAACCTTTGTTCCAGGCAAGAGACTTCTATGACTCCATCCCACAGTCACACTGTATACAAAGTGTATGTGCAAGTGTATTTACTGCAGCACTGCTTATAATAGGGAAAGACTGGAATATTCTGAAATGCCCCTTTATAGGGAAATAGTGAACCCATCTATCTTAGTCCATTCAGCTTGCCAAAACAAAATATCAACAGATGCTGGCGAGGTTGTGAAGAAAAGGGAATACTTTTACACTGTTGGTGAGAGTGTAAATTAGTTCAACAATTGTGGAAAACAGTGTGAAAATTTCTTAAAAACCTAAAAGCAGAACTGCCACTCAACCCAGCAATCCCATTACTGGGTGTACACCAAAAGGAATACAACTCATTATACCATTAAAGACACATGCACATGTATGTTCATTGCAGCACTATTCACAATAGCAAACACATGAAATCAGCCTAAATGCCCATCAATGGATAAAGAAAATGGAGCACATACATACCATGGAATACTATGCAGCCATGAAAAGGAATTAGATCATATCTTTTGCAGGAACATGGATGGAGCTGGAGACCATTATCTTTAGCAAACTAACACAGGAACATAAAACCAAATACTGCATGTTCTACTTATAAGTGGGAGCTGAACAATGAGAATACATGGACACAGAGGGAAACAACAGATACTAGGGCCTACTTGAGGATGGAGGGTGGGAAGAAGGAGATGATCATAAAAAATAACTATTGAGTACTAGGCTTAGTACCCCTGCGATGAAACAATCTGTACAACAAACCCCCATGACACAAGTTTATTTATATAACAAACCTACCCATGTACCCATGAACCTAAAAGTTTAAATAATAATAATAATAAAATAAAACAGAAACAAGATATCATAAGCTGGGTGGCTTATAAACAATTATAAATTTATTACTCTCAGTTCTGAAGGCTGGAAGTTCAAGATCAGAGTGTCAGAATGGTCAGTTTCTAGTGAGGGACCTTTCCCACGTCACAGACTGCCAACTTCTAGCTGTGTCCTCACACGGTGAGACAGGCAGGCAGTTTGCTAGGGCCTGTTTTATAAGGAAGGACACAAATCCCATTCATGAGGGCTCCACTCTCATGGCCCAATCATCTCCCATAGGCCCCATCCCCTAACACCATCACATTGAGGATTAGGATTTCAACATAAAAATTCCAGGAGACAATAGACATTCAATCCAATGCATCACCTAATATGATACAATCCTGGAAAACAATAAGATAGAACTCTTGCCATGTCAACTAGTTATTATGTTGCTCCACAGAGAATTAGACACAATTTTACTCAGAAAGAGTTAGAGTTTTCCCAAAGCTAAATTACTTGGAAGATAAGTGTTGTTGCTAAGCATATGAGCAACAGAACCAGGTGATCCAGTTCAAATCCCAGCTCTGCCCTCCATGTGACCTTGGTCTAGTTGACTATGTCCATGATCTTTGGTTTCATTGTCTAGAAAATGGGGATGATATTGACATTATCCCCTTATAGAATTTTATGAGATTTAAATGAGGCAATACGTGTAGAGTATTTAGCACAGTGCCTAGCACAGAGGAAGTATCCAATAAATATCACCTGTTATTATAGTATTCAGCCAGAAAGGATCTGAGAGCCTCACTACTCAAAGTGTGGTTTGTACAGAGGAAGCAGCAGCATCCCCTGAGAACTTGCTGGAATGCACACTCTCAGGCCCCACTCCAGAGCTACTAAACCCAAGTCTGGATTTTAACAAGATCCCAGATGATTCTTATGTATGTTATGGTTTGAAACTAGTTCGTACTGCATAGAAACTGAGATTGTGAATTTCCAACAAGCTCCCTGATGCTGCTGCTTCTGGTCTGTTGCCCACACTTTGAGTAGCACATCAAAGCTTGAGAAGTGCTGGCTTGAAGAGTGCACAGTTCTGCCCCCTCAATTTACAGATGAAGAAACTGAGCTCTTTGAGAGCCTGGACTGTGACAACCGAGGCCAGAGGTCTCAGGCTCCATCCTTATCCTCTGTCCTGGCAGAGCAGGGGCAGAAATGCAGCTGGGTTCTATTGCCTACATGAGGACATCCCCCTGGACTGTGTCCACACCACAGGGAGAGCCCTTATCGTCCAAGAGTCTACAGGATCCCTCTAAGAGCCGGGCCTCTGGCCCAGGGATGGAGGGCATGGGAGAAGTCCAGAAACATGTTTTTGGTAGCTGGCCCAGGTGGTGGCATGGCACAGTAGACAGGATACTGGCTTTAACATCAGAGACTTGGGGTGGAATAGAATTGCTATCACAGGATAATCATGTGATGTCAAGAATTCACCTCAACTCCAACCTCTGGCTTCCTTGAGCCCTGACCTCCTTATCTGTAAAATGGGTATGAGAAAACATTTAAGAAGAAAAGAAAAAAAAAAACCTGAGCTCTGAGAAGGTTAACTGACTTATTGAGGTCATATGCCAGTCCATAGTAAATCTGGGACTCAGACCCAGCAGTCCTTACTCTGAAATGTAGACTTTGAACAAAAGTGTCAGGTCACAAATTGTCAGACCAACACCGTTCTCCAAGAGCACAGCAGATTTGATATGAACTCACTCTCGGATTCTGAGATTCTGTGTGCATGTCAAGGTAAGTGAGACCCTAAATGGTTGTTTTAATGAATGCAATGTTATAATTCACACAGAGTCACTGTTGTACCTAGCAAATTCATAATTAGAGGTAATTTTGCACCTGCTGTCACGGGAAGATGGCATTTCCTCTAATTTAGCTTGATGCCTTGATTATACTGTGGGAGCGGCAGGAGACAAGGCAATCTCTCACTCCACTTCTAGAGAAAACACACAGCCTTTAGTTTGTAGTTATGATTAATAAAACTACTCAGCACCTTGGAGTCATCAGCCACCACTTCTCGTCATGCTGATGCAGTCTTCCATAAGGCAGGAGCGTGTGTCACCACCCAACCTGTTGCAGAAACGACAAGAGGTTACTGGGTTCTTTTTAGGGTGAGCCATCCCAAGAATTCCAATCAAACCAACTTCAAAACATAATCACTGAAGCGACTATGAATTTCAGCCCACCCCAGAGTCACAAAAAACGTAATGTTATATTTCTATAACTGAACTTACTTTCCAGTTCCAGGCCCTGTTCAAGGAGTTTTTTTGTTTTGTTTTTTGTTTGTTTGTTTGTTTGTGTTTTTTTCATGGGCTACTTTAATTTGGGGTGACTTATCTACAGCCAAGTCATTAGGGAAGAAGGGCACTTAGACATGCGTGCTGATGTCCACTGAGAGGCCTCCATCTGGTGCTGGTCATCAGTCCTCGGTGGTCATGACTGTGTCCTCTCCTGTCTGCAATGGCAGGATTCTCTCGGCCCAGTGGTCTTTCGACTTTTAGATACTCAGGCTTCTTTCTGTTGCTCTGTGCCAGTCAGAGGAGGAGGAGGGGTCTCAGTGGATGTAATCCACTAGACCCCATGCAAAACCACCACTCCTGCTCTATTACTTTACTGGGAGGCTGTAGGAAACTGGGGATAGAGGCGTTGCCAGCTCAAGTTTCAAACTCAGGTTTAGCTGAGGCCAAGTCACTTATTGACCTCTATACTATTAAGTCTCTTATTTTCCCCCTAGCGCTGATGACAGCAAGAGGAAGGTTGGGCTTCTCTATGGTACATAAGACTTATTGACCTTTCTATGGAGGAGATAAGAAGACCAGGATTCAAGGGAAGGTGCAAGTATGATGTAAGACAATTCCCTTAGCCTGTCTCACTGCCCCTCTTCAGTCCACAATCAGTTTAGCTCAGACGTTCTTTATAGCAGTTGAGGAGTATTCCACTGTGGGCAGGCACCCTTCTTCATTACTCTAATTCCTTGTTGATGAAAGATTAGTTGTCCTCACTTTTTCTTATTTTATATAGAGTTCCAGTAAACATTCTTTAGAAAGTATCTGCTCAGGCTATTGTCTGGACACCAGGGTTTGAGACAGAGTGGGAGTTTACAGAACTAAAGAGCTGGAACTACCTGTGACTCCATTCCATAAGCGTGCAACTCATTCTCTCCGGGATGCCCCTATGGAAGGAGTATACCACTGTGGTGAAGAGGGCATGCGTTAGAGCTTAAGACTCAGGTGCATATCACAATTCTGCCACTTACTGGTTATATGACCTTGAGCAAGTTTCTTGACCTCTCCTAGCTTCAGTTTCCTCATCTGCAAAATAAAAATAAAAGCTGCTTCACAGCATATTGAAAAGCGTAAAATAGATGTTGGAAGTAAATATGTAGATATATATATAAAGTGTTAGGCATTGCACTTGGCTATTGTTTATTTCCTATGGACTGGCCTATAACTCACAAAATAGTTTGAGGAGGAGGAGGAGGAGGAGGAGGAGGAGGAGGAGGATTTTGACATGGGTAGGGAAAAGCAGGAGGGGAGTAAAGGAAACCACTTAGGGAGAATTTATCATTCATGGATACACTCACCAGGGAGCTGTCTGCACCTGCTCAAAAGTAGCAGAGTAAAATAAAAGGACAAACCTCACTTCCAGTGCCTGATCCCCAATTCCAGCACATGTCTCCTCACCTCCAGGGAAAAGAGAGCCCATCTCAGGTAGCTGAGGAAGATTCTGCAATGCTCTGAAAAGGCAAATCCCTACTCAGGTGTGCAAAATTTATAACTTGCTAGTGTAGACATATAAAGTCAATATGAACTCACAGTGAAATGTAATTAACTATAAACTATTTTGGTAAAAGTGAGATTTTTTGATACATGAAAAAACTGCGTGATGGCTTGAAGCCAAACTACTATCCAAAAGGATGTCTTGTTAATTCAGGTTTGGGATTTGCTTTTTAAATTCAAATAGTAATGGGTGGGGTACACAATTATGGGAAACATAATTACAGGGCATCATTTTCTGGTAGGTTTGTATTGTTGGGTTTTTTTTTTAAGATGTTCTTGTTTGTATTCTATTTGTTTCACGTGAGGTTCAAACCACAATTGAGACTGGTATTAAAAGACAAGCATTACCCCAAGCCCAGAAGACTGAGACTCAGCATGTTGCATATGAGGCGCTTTATTTCAAATGGCGTTAAGAGGGTTTTTAATTTCTCAGCTTTGGACTCAGGTATCACCTCTCTGACAAAACAGCAAGGGAGGAACAGCATTCTAACTGGATTAGATAACTTTCTCGCCACCAGACCCGTGACTAGGAGCCATTTTGCCACACAGGAGAAGCTATTTTAAACCAGCTCATTAGGGGAGGTATGAAGAGGAGCTATTTGGAGCTCCCTGAGGCCTATGGGGAGAAAGGGGAAGGGAAATAGATAATTATCATCAGTAGCCAACATCGCCATGTTTTCCCCACCAAAATTCTGCCTTTCACAAGTATGCTAGGCAAGCTACCTGGAGGAAAAAGATTATAAAAGAATCTCACTCGTAAGTGGAAGTTAACTATGAGGATGCAAAGGCATAAGAATGATACAATGGACTTTGGGGACTCGGAGGGGAAGGGTGAGAAGGGGGCAATGAATAAAAGACTACAACATAAAAATAAAAAGAACAGTAGATAAGAGTAGAGGCTTTGGAGCTGATCACAAAGACCTGAGCTTCAGTCCTAGCTTGGACATATGCAAGCTGAGGCAAATTCTTCGGGGACTTTAGACTCATTTCATTCACCTACAAATAGGGTATGTTCATATTTGTCCCATAGGATTGTCCTGAGGATTAAATGGGAAAAAAATATATACAAAGATCTTGGCACAGTGCTGGGCATTCAGTAAATGCTCAAAGATAGAACCTACCATTTAGCATTGTAATGATGCCCTTCCCTCCTCTCTCTACCAAATCAAAGGGGCTCAGCCGGGTGCAGTGGCTCATGCCTATAATCCCTTAGGAGACTGAGGCAGGAGGATTGCTTGAGGCTAGGAGTTTGAGACCAGCCTGGACAACATAGCAAGACCCCCATCTCCACGAAAAAATAAAAATTAGTCGGGCGTGGTGGCACACCTGTAATCCTAGCTATTCAGAAGGTGGAAGGAGGAGGATTACTTGAGCCCATGAGTTCAAGCCTACAGTAAGCCATGATCACACCACTGCATTCCAACCTGGGTGACAGAATGAGATCCTGTCTCTATAAAAATAAAAACAGAAAGTCTTACAGCAACTTTATTTTTGCCATGTGCTAAATCATCCCTCAAATGAGCACGTCTTTGATTCCACCCAACCTTGCCACTGGCGTCTGTGAGGAGGGTGTTACATTTACCTAAACCCTGGCCACCCTGCTTTTCGGCTCTACCATCTCTCACCCCACCTCAGCCCTGCGGTGCAAGCTTCCTTTCTAACGCTTGCCCATCCTTCCAGTACCTATACCTAGAGCACAAAAGGCAGCAGTAGATTCAGAGGATTGAAAGTCAAAGAGGTGGTACATCCCAAAACTCCTGAAAGAGGCAAGCTTAGGTGGGCCAGAGGGCTTGGGCTCAGCTTCACGGAGATAGAAGGGACAGTGGTGACCAAGAAGGCAGGGCCAGCTTCCTGGACGTGTGACCTCTGTAGTCACGTGGGGCCTCACACTTTAAAATGAAATTGATTTACTGTTCTGCCATGACCATCTTAAAATTCTTAATTTTTTAACAGAGGACTCTACCTTTTTTTTTGCTTGCACTGGGTCCTGACAATTAAATACCTTGTCCTGCAAGGAGGAAAAAAAGTGCAGAGATGAAGGCTAGGCTGGCTTCCTATCCCAGTTCTACTACATTCTAGAAATGTGACTGTGTATAAGTTCACCATGCATTCCACACACATTTTTTTAACTTTTAAGTTCAAGGGCACATGTGCAGTTTGTTATATAGGTAAAGTTGTGTCATGGGAGTGTGTTGTACAGATTATTTCATCACCCAGGTAATAAGCCTAGTGCCCATTAGTTATTTTTATTTTTCCTGATCCTCTCCCTCCTCCACCCTCCACCCTTCAATAGGTCCCAGTGTGTATTGTTTCCCTCTGTGTGTCCATGTGTTCTCAGCGTTTACATCCTAAGATAAGTAAGAATCTGTGGCATTTGGTTTTCCATTCCCACATTTATTTGCTAAGGATTAATGGCCTCCAGCTCCATCCATGTTCCTGCAAAAGACATTATCTCGTTCTTTTTTATGGATATATAGTATTCCATGATCTACACACGTTTTAATGATTACGTCCTGTGATGGTTAATATTGAGTGTCAACTTGACTGGATTGAAGGATGCAAAGTATTGATCCTGGGTGTGTCTATGAGGGTGATGCCAAAAGAGATTAACATTTGAGTCAGTGGGCTGGGAAAAGCAGACCCACCTTTAATCTGGGTGGGCACCATCTAATCAGCTGCCAGTGCAGCCCGCATATAAAGCAGGCAGAAAACATGAAAAGTCTAGACTGGCTTAGCCTCCCAGCCTACATCTTTCTCCCATGCTGGATGCTTCTTACCTTCAAACATCAGACTTCAAGTTCTTCAGCTTTGGGACTCAAACTGGCTTCCTTGATCCTCATGTTGCAGACTGCCTATTTTGGAACCTTGTGATCATGTGAGTTTGATACTCCTTAATAAATTCATATATATATATATATATACACACACACACATATATACACATATATATACATAGGTGTGTGTGTGTATATATATATATGCATATATCCTATTAGTTCTGTCCCTCTAGAGAACCCTGACTAATACACCTCCTATCTGCCAGCCTCAGTGTCCTCATTCATAAAATGGGTGTAATGATGCTATCTACAGTGAGGGGTTGTTTTGAGGAGTGAGAACAGGTACTAAGGCACTTGGAACTATGGTGGCCCATAGCTAATGTTGAGTAAATATCAACTATCATTATTAAGGAGAAAACAAGTTTAGGAATTGGCACAGGAAGGAAAATAGAGCTGCCAGAAGACTCTTGAGAAGGAGGAGTCCCTTCATTTTAAGATCTGTGTATATATTTTGAGGCACCTGACAGACGCAGCACACAATAAAGGCGGATATGATGTGTAAAAATGTAAGTAATGGTGAGTCCCGTCCTCCTGAGAGTCATATTTTTGTGTATGAGAGGAGTAGGTTAGGAATCACTTACACACATCCTAATGCAACAAGTTCGAGGCTGGCCAATGCTGTGAACAGGGTACCAAGAAGTTCAGAGATGAGAGAATAAAGAAGGAGAAGCAGGTTCTCCTTTGGAGGAGCTAAGAAGGACTCATGAGAGGTGAGCAGGTTCTAGGAAGAAGGGCTTGGATTTTGAAAGTCAAAAAGGCACAGAGGGCAACACAGTGAAGGGGGCAGCACAGACAGAGCCCCTGCTGGAGAAACGCAAACAGCACTCAAGAAACAGCAACAGTAATGAGTATAAATCTCAGTCCTCAAAATGCTGGCAAGTTAGAGAAAGTAGTTTTGTTTTCCCTTTATTTTCTCTGCATCAGCTTAAATTTGACTCCCAGCCCCACAACCCACCAAGCCAGAGCAATCTCAGTCACTATTTGGAGATCTCTGTTCAGCCACCCCAGGTTGTTCCAAACCCCTGGAGCTTCCACAGGCTTCTGGTCATAGGTTCTTGGTCTACACTGGTTTCTGCTGAGATGCTCCTGCCCCCTCAGGCCTACAGGTGCCTGTTTGGGAACAGGATCTAAGAAATGTGGGACCCAGAGAGCAGGAAGTCAATGACTCCAGGAAATGTTGAGAGCTGCCACTGATTCAGTCTTCAAACTGCTGCTGACTTTCCGTCAAACCTGATTTCAACTTTATGTAAATATTGAGGAGGGCCAAGATGAGTACTGCTGAAGCTGACTGGTTCTCTAAGAGGCCGTAAAGCATAGTGGTTAAGTGTCAAGTCACATGCTGTGTTCCAGTTTTACTTCTTACCAATTGTGTCACCTTTGGTAAGTTACTTAACGTCTCCAAACCTGAGCTTTCTCATTTGAAAAATGGGAATATTAGTAATACTTCTCACAGTTATTATTAAGACTAAATAAGATAATATGTACAAAGGACATATTGCCTGGCATATATAAATGCACCATAAATGGAAGCTGCTATTATCATCATCACCATCTTTAGGCTGCACCCAAGATAAATACGCACTGGATAATAAAATTCCCCTAAAAAGACTACGTCTTCCTAACTACAGTAACAAGTTTTAAAACCAGATTACCTGGATTCAGATCTCAGTTCACTTGCTAGCTATGTGACCTTGGGCAACTTACACACATATCCTCTCTGGACCTACCTCAGTTTCCTAATCTGCAATTGAAGTTCATATCAGTACCTAACTCATAGTGCCTTAAGGAGGACTAAATGAGTTATTTCATGGAAAGCAAATAGAACAGCACTCAATAAATGATGGTTATTGTTGCTTTTAGTTTCTCAAACACTTCTGCATGCATTCAATTCTCAGAAAGTGACTTACTAATGAGGTTTAGAAAGCTGTCCCCCTACCAGAGCACATCTTTTTGTCTTCCAAATTAACATCAAGTAGAAAGTCAAAGTCTCCCCAGAGGACACTCACCCAGAGAGAGTCACTGTGTACAGTTTGGTGTGCATCCTTCTAGATGTTTTCTAAATGTAAGTATACATCAATGGAATCCTCCTAAACAATCTATCTTTTCCACTTAAGATGTTGTAGATATCCTTCAGATCAATACTATTGTATCTACCTCATCCTTTTCCAACAACTCATTCTATTCCATGGCATTGACATACCCTACTTTATTGAACAAGTCCTCTACCCAAAGAAATTTTGATAGTTTCCCATTTCCTGTGATCCTGAACTTATAATCATGTTAAATACATCTACACAAACTTATTAATCAGAATAAATTTCTAAACGTTGACTATCTGGATCAAGGGGTATGAACATTTAAAATGTGGATACCTATTACCAGAATGCCCAGCCAAAAATGGTTTTTTTTTTTTATTTCATTGTATTTTATTTCATCTCATCTCTTTCCTTTGCTCCTTCTTCTAGCTCTGATCACATTTATGTTGGGCTACATTCCCTTTCTACCTGTATTCGTTTGCTGGGGCTCCAGTAACAGAGCACCACAGAGTAGATTGCACCAACAACAGAAATGTGTTTTGTCACAGTTCTGAAGAGACCACAAATCCAAGATTAATCTGCAGGGTTAGTTCCTTCCAAGGCCTCTCTCCTTGCAGGGTGGATGGCTGTCTTCTCCCTGTGCCCTGACATGTTCTTCCCCCTCTGGTTTCTGCATCCTAGTCTCCTCTTCTTATAAGGACACCAGTCATATTGGATTAGGGCCCATCCATATAGCCTCATTTTACTGGAATCACCTGCTTAGAGGCCCTAAATTAAGATTTATGAATTTTAGGAGGGACACAACTCAACCCATATCACTATCTGTTATCTGATTTTTCATCTTTGTATTTCTGGAATGCCTAGAGAAAAAAAAGTGTCCAGTGATTTCCTGTTAATCAAATGGGTGTATTTGCCCAGCATCCCATGGTCGTCACCCCGGGCCAGAGAGTCCCACCCACAGAACATGATGGGCACTAGTCCAGAGCCCTGGGTTGGAATGCCAACCCTGCCACATAATAGTTTGATGACCTTAAGCCAGTTCCTCACCTTCCTGAGTCTGTTTTATCATCTATAGTCATAGAACAACACCACTGCAGGAAATTGTTGAAGAGATTCAAATGAAAATCCCATGTGAACATGCTTAGCAGGGAGCAAATATGGCTCGAAAGCTGTGACAGTTACCACCTGGCTCTTCCCTTCTTGCCACTGCTCCTCCCATATCGTGTTCATGCATTACCCCCACCTCCACCCCCGGCCTCTCTAGAGATGAGCTTCCCCCAGAAGAGGCCCACTTCCTGTGCAAACAGTCTCCAAAGGCAATTAAGACTCACTCTCCCTCCCCAGGGTTTGTAAAAGTCTATGTGTTCCACGCTTCTAGAAACATTAACCATGACTTGGTGACACTTGTCCCAAAAGGGACCTATTGGCTTTGGGATCGCAGACGATGACTTCATTGGGAAGGCCATTAATCATAATTATGAAATAATGAAATGGCTGTCAATTTGCCCATGCCTAATAACACCTAGTTAATAAGAGGGTCTTTTTATTTCTCACAGTGAAAATGGATGGCAGAGGATACTGTTTCTGGGAGAGCATTACACGTCTTGGATGGCTGAAATGCCTTGGCCAGTGGAAGTCACTCGACTCTTGGCTGGATGCCTCAGCAGCACTCTATGAGCCGTGCAATAACCTCTCCGAAATGCACTGCTGCTCCTGTCTTATTGCTTAATTAATCCACTTCTAATTGATATGGCCATGCATTACCATGGCTGCCTCCCTGCTGTGAGAGCCCATAAAAACATATTTGGCTTTTTTAACAGGACTTTTGAAACAATGTCAAGAATGTGAACTTCTAAATGACATCATACTTTGTCAAGAAATGTGAGTCCCATTACTTTGGCCAAATATTACCCTGACATTTAATAAAAATGTCCAGGTCCAATGAAAGCATTATTATATTTTAAAGGATTTATATTGTAGAGAGGTGGGGAAAGAGGGGATGAAGGGAAGACAGGAACTAATTGGAACATGGGCTCTGATAGTGCCTTTTGTACTCTTCCTTAGTAACTACCCATCTTTTTTATTTATTTATTTTTAGAGTCAAAGTCTCTTTCTATCACCCAGGCTGGTGTGCAATGGCATGATCACAGCTCACTGCAGCCTTGAACTCCTAGGCTCAAGCAATCCTCCAGCCTCAGCCTCCCAATAGCTGGAACTACAGGTGCACACCACCATGCATAGCTAATTTTTCATATTTTAGATATGGGGTCTCGCTATGTTGTCCAGGCTGGTCTCAAATTCCTGACCTTAAGTAATCCTCACATGTCATCCTCTCAAAGTGTTGGGATTACAGGCATGAGTCACTGCAACCAGCCAGTAGATGTCCCTTCTTATTCCTTCTTCTTAATCATATTATAATTGCCAAAAAAGCCTGGTAAGTACCTAACTGAGCAGTATGTGGTGTGAAGCACTGTCCTGAAAGACGAGTTATTTCTCTGTCAGTCAATTCAAGATTATTGTGAGACACACAACTCTAAAAACAGACTGATAAGAGTTTAAATCCCAACTCCGTCACTTCCAAATTACCTAACCTCTGTGGTACCCAATTCTCCTTTTTGCAAATTTGACACTCAGATATTTTCTTAAAAATCACACATAAGCCAGGGTTGGGAACAAGTCTTTTCAAAATTATGTATAATCAGAATCATCTTTAGAAACCCCTGTAAAGCACATTGTCTCTATAACCTATCCCTCCACAGTAATCTTCAGACACATTCAAATTTAAGATCTACGAAAGAAGTCTAGATCAAGGGTCAACAAACTATGGCCCACGGGCCAAATTCAACCCACCACCTGTTTTTGTAAATCGTTTTATTGGAATATAGACCCCCTCATTTACGTATCTTATACGGCTGCTTTCCCACCACCACAGCATGCAACAGAGGCCATATGACTCTCAAAGCCTAAAATATTTACTATCTGGCCTTTTACTGAAAAAGTTTGCTGCTTCCTGGTCTAGATGCAGACATCTATCTATTGTACTTCCTTGCCCTTCAAGTTGGCTATCAAATCCCTAGCACTGAATGGGGAAAGGTGAAGAATTCTAAAGCTTACTGACTGCCTATAGGGTCAGCTTCATTATGCTGTAATACTAAACCTCTATGGCTTTAATTTGGGCTAATAGAGTTGTTTGTGGCCAGGGAATTAAAAAGAGGTCCTGGTGTACCTCTTTCATAGGGACTAGGTTCTAAAATCAGCTGTAACTGCACTCGGGATTTGATTTCCCTAGAGACGGTGCCCCGTTTCCCAAACCAGAGGTAAAAGTGAGGGGTCAGGGGTACCAGCACAGAAGCAAGGCCTTTGGGGGCAGTCCTAGGGCCAGGCTCAGTTCCCCTGGAAGCTGGCGGGGCAAGAGACTCTAAGAATTCTCTGCAAAGGGGCAAATCAGGGCTTCTGTCTCTGGACTCACAGGAGCATTTGACACACTGATTTTGCCCTCCAGGTCAATATTTCACGGTCCGTTCCCAGATTCATCTCCACTGCTTTGCCTGTCTCCTGTAAGAGTCTCCTCCCAGTCCAGGCAGATTCTAGCTTCTTCTTTGCTATGGGGGCAGCTTGGAGACACTTCACAGGCGATATTAATCATGCTGATTAGGCATGACCTCCCCTTTCGTAAACTCATGTTGATGGCCTCAAACCAATCAGTACCTGTCGCAATGTTTATGGTCCCTAAATGAGGGTGGAAGATGGTGGAGGAAAGAGTGTTTGGTGTGAAAATGAGGAATCCCTTCAGTCCCAGCCTGCTGGTGGCAGCTAATGCTTCTGAGAGAAAGTGGCTTTCAGAAATTTGCTCGTTGCTGTGGCCTCTTTGGTCTTCACTCATAAGGCATTCCCCGTCTCCCTGGTGAAAAAAATAAATAACCCTTTACATTTATGCAACACTCTTTTCTGTATACATGGCCTCCCTAGAAAAGTGTTACAGGCTCGTGGCAAGGAATATGGGCTCTGGATTCAAACTGCCAGGTAATGAATCTTGCCTGTGCCTCTTGGTAGCCACTGTTCTTACAGGAAGGTAAACTTTTTTTTTTTTTTTTTGAGACAGAGTTTTACTCTTGTCACCCAGGCTGGAGTGCAATGGCACAATCTTGGCTCACTGCAACCTCCACCTCCTGGATTCAAGTGATTCGCCTGCCTCAGCCTCCTGAGTAGCTGGGATTACAGGTGCATGCCATCACACCCAGCTAATTTTTGTATTTTTAGTAGAGACGGGGTTTCACCATGTTAGCCAACCTGGTCTCGAACTCCCAACATCAGGTGATCCGCCCACCTCAGCCTCCCAAAATGCTGGGATTACAGGCATGACCCACCACACCTGGCCCAGGAAGGTGAACTTCCTTATGCCTTAGTTACACCATCCGCAAATAAGGAACAATCTTTAGGGCCAGCTCCATGGGCGTGTAACCTTTGTAGCTGCAGAGCGTCCCACGCTTAAGAAGGGTTTTGCACTTGCTTTAGTGCTCTGCCATAACCGCCTTGAAATTCTGAAGGATTTTTGAACAAAGACCCTTGCATTTTCATTTTGCACTGGGCTCCGTAAATGTTGTTATTGTCCTGAAGAAAGTACTGGTATTGGGACAGATTAATGCCTGGAAAGTTCTTGTTACAATACCTGGCACATAGTAAACACTCAGAAAAGAAGCTATCATTATCAACTCTGTTGATTTGATTTCACAAAAGCCTTATAAGGCAAACCAAACTGAAAGTATGATTTCGCTGGCAGTACGGTTTTATTTTATGAATGAAAACATGGACTCTTAGGAAATAACTTCTCAAGATCATCTGACTCAGGCTTAGTTCAACCAGCATTAATTCCTTCCTTCATTCATTCAGAAAATGCTTATTGGGCTCTGATTAAGTGCCCATAGGTTTGGGAAGACTGTGGTGAGCAAGACAAGCCTGTCTACCCTCACGCAGCTGGCCTCTTGGCATGGGGGAAACTTCAGCACTTTCTCTTTAAAACCACAAGCCCAGGATCCCTCATCTCTAGAATCAGCAGAGCCAACTCATGTGCCCTCCCAGGTCATAGCTGAGGCCAAGGTGATAAGATAAACCAGATAAGAAACTGCTGCCAGTTTCCCCTGCCATTACAAATGACTGGTGAAGGTGTAAGCTATGGAACAAATAATCTACCTTTGATCACATCCCAAAACCTTTGGGAAATTTTCTAGCCCTGGTCTTGGAGACTTGTCCATTCCCTGATGTCTGACCTCAGCATTATCCTCCAGCATCATCTGGCATTGCCAGGTTCCCCTTCTGGGGATCATCCATGGGATGATCTATTGATGTTGATGCTTAATTTTAGATTCCTAAAGAGGAAGCCTGCATGCAAACACTGCCTTGCCCAGCCCAGTGCTCTGGGCTCTTGCTCTTGGGAGGGGAATGAAACAAAAGGCACTTAGGGCCTTGGTGGCTGGTCATGGCAGAGCCAGAGCAAGGGCTGAGGCCTCACCCTCGTCCACCCGGTCCCCATGGTGAATGAGTCTCCTTCCCATGCACCCTGCCCAGTTCTCCCAATGCCCATCCTAGTCAATGCTGAGAGCTCACAACCTTCCCTCTGCCTCACTCACCTCCACTAGGAGGCCTTTCCATCTATCCAGACATAAGATACATTGTTAAAACACTGTTTCCCAAATTAGCCATTCAGGGTGTTTTCCACATCCATGTATGTCTATCTTATCATATACTTAATATTTTTGTTCAAGTTGCCTTTTTTAAAATTAAATGAGTTTATTTAAAAGAAATTGTATATCAGTAACATTCATAAACAGGCCCACTTGCCTCAAATAGAAAGAAGATGACTGAACATATAAAAATGTAAAATGAAAAGAATACCAGATCCAAGAGTGCAGGTACCATCAAAACCATCTCCTGTACCAGAAGGGGTATGCACAGTGCATTTGAGGAAACTCATGGTTAAACTAATTCTCAGCACTTCATTAATAGCTTATTGTATTAACTATTTGTGGATATTTACATTTTTATAGGGGACTCTTGGAAATGGAATGTCTTACCCATAGAAATAATGTGAGAATTCTAGGTAGGAGGAAATGAAGAGGATATCTTTGCTTAGAGCAGGGCTTTCCAGGAAGGCTGAAAGCTTAATGCATGGACAGCCACCTTACTCACTTCTGAGTAATGCAGGCAGTGAACACTCAAAAGTGGAGTCCAGACTCGCTAGAGGATAGAGAGAAAAAGATGACCTGCTTTTCCAATGAACCCCATTTGCTTTGTACTTTGTTCCTTTCCCAAGTGAAATCAGATAAGAAGCTGCTGCCAGTTTCCCCTGCCATTACAAATGACTGGTGAAGGTGTGAGCTATGGAACAAATAATCTAACAGGATCTATGGAACAGATGCTCAGGTGCTTATCTGCTGATTGCCACGGCTGGCCTGAAGCAAAGTGGAGAAGCTGGTACTATTTGTAGCCTGGACTTTCTGGTCCTATCTTGCTTTTCCCTTAAGAGTCAAGACCTGTCTCAACTTCTCAGGGCTCTATCCTCTCACCAGCTGACTTTCTCCTCTCTCTCCATCTAAATTTCACTATCTTGATCCATTTCCCATAGGATCTTGCTCCAGGTAGCACAATTAGAACATTACAGCCATGACAAGCAGTATAACTTCACACCCTTCATTGCCCATCATGGCATACAAAGCTTCCTCACTCTCTGCCGCATGATTAATCACTTCCCTGGATGATTGACAGTAGGACTCTTCATTTCTTTCAGAGAAAAACACCACTTCCACCCACCAGGTATCATCTTGTTATCATGGTCCCAAGACACAGCCACAGAAGGGTCAGCCATTGGTACATTTCACAATGTCTGGGCTGGCCAATCTTAACCACGACAAATTTCTTAAATAGATATATACATGTTTCCAGAGACTTTTGACTCCTACTGTTGAAATGAGGTGACCCTGAGGAGAACGACATGAGAATGAGTTCTGAACGTGCTAGGAGGCTAGGGAGAAAGGTAGAAGAACCCAGGACCTGCCAAATTAGATTTCTTTTACTATTCAAATTATAATATATTCAAGCCCCCATCCCTAAGTTATCAGAAGTCCAGTCTTTTCCTGGAGGTTTCTCCTCAAATATCGTGAGTGATCCCCAAAGCTGCTGACCCGTCCTGTGATCAGCCTCCCAGATGTTACCTGTTGCCACCTTTCACCTTCCAAGTTCAAATGTAACCCTGAGGTATGAAAATTTTATCTTCTGCTCTTGGTGGCACAGGGGCATGTCCCATTCCCATGGCCAAAGTGGTCCCTCAGTTAGAAATCCAAATATCTCAAGTCCAGAGAAATGCCCGGAGACTGCCTACCATGGCAAGTGCCCCACTCATACCCCAAGCACAGCTAGAGCAACCATGGCTGCTGCGTGGCCCAGGCCCCAGCGGCTCCTCAAGTATGCGAAAGGGCAGCTCCACTCAAGGAAGCCCTGCAGCAAAACGGCTTGGGCCTACACCTTACAGCTTATAGCCATAGGTCTGTGTAATTCACACACAGGTAACCATTTCCACCCAAGGCACACAGATTTGTCAGATATCTGGATCAGGAAAAAGGCCAGCATCAGCCCCTCACATTGTGCCAAAACAAGGGCCAGGTCTTCCCACCAACTTCGTGGATGGAGCAGGCTCTTTTGATGTCCAAAGAGTTGGTCTAGTGGCTGCCCAACTCCCACTTCCGTTAGCAAAAACACGTACATACATAAATACCTACACACACACACATATATATACACACACATATACACATGCATTTACATACATGTGTACATACACATGCATGCACATGTGCATACACATGCATGTGTGTGTGCATATACACATATACATACACGCATGCCCGCATCTACACATATACACACTTACACACATGTATGTGCACACATCCATACATATATATACTCATATACACATACATACACACATGCATACACACATACATAAATATCTTACTGTAGTCTCTGTGCTTCCTCATTTTCTGCTCCAGTGTATTCATGTCCTGTGGCTGCCACAACAAATCACCACAAATTTGTTGGCTTAAAACAACAGAAATATATTCTCTCATGCTCCGAAAAACAGAAGTCTGAAATTAAGGTGTTAGCAGAGCCAAGCTCCCTCCAGACGCTCCAAGGTAGTTTCTGCTCCTGGCCTCCCCAGCTTCTGGGGGCTCCCGGAGTTCCCGGTCTTGTATTCACATCACTCCAGTCTCTGCCTCCTCAGTCACACCACCTGTCTGTGTCTTATGAGGACACTTGTGGTGGCATTTAGGGCCTACCTGGATACTGCAGAGTCATCTCCTCATTACAAAATCCATAACCTAGTTACATCTGCAAAGACTCTTTTTCCAAATAAGGTCATATTTACAAATTCCAGTGATTTGGACTTGATACCTTCTGACAGCCATCATTCAACCTACTACAGCAGGATTAACTACTTCGCAGCGTGGGCAACTCCAAGGACATTTCTTTCGTTTGGGTGAAGGAGACACTTTCACCCATTAGGATTCTCTTCTCCCATGTCTCCAACTTTCAGACACATTAGTGTATTTCCCCAACAGTTGTGTTCTTTGCCATGTGTAAGGTCAGTCCAATGTGGCTCTAAGTCTTGCTTTTCCTTGCATGTGGGACATCAGTCTGGCCACCACGCAACGGAGGATTCAAAGTCATGAGAGCTTTGCGCTAAGTGACTGTCTTTAAATAATCATCATTACTGAATCTTCCTTGCACAGGTGTTGAGTTTTAGGTTGAAGTCCTCTTGTTCACTTGCTTGGGGTTAGGATGGTTCTCCTCTGAGTGGGTTGGCCAAACTCAGTGTCAATCATCTGGAGGAGAGGTGGCTCCTCAAATAGAAAACCAGATTTGGAAAGCAGGCTTTTTCTCTGGGGAGTGACCCTCTTGCACTGACATTCTAGAGCATTTAGATTTGCCAGAGATACTCCCAGACTGGGCAGGGAAACACAGTATGGATGAGGGCCAGAAGCCAGGCAGGAAGGCAACAGACTGGGACCCAGCCCCTTTTCTTTTCCCCCAAAATCACCTCTCGTGCTATGCTTAGGTCACTGTGCAATTAAATGTGCCCAAATGAGCCGTGTACTCATGTCTGTACCTTTGCATATGCTACTCCCTCTGCCTACAGCATTCTCTCCTCCAATCCTTCCTAGCCCAATGCCCCATATATTCACATCTACTGCAACCAAACCTAGACAATTGCTGCTTCTTCCAGAATGATTTTCCTCCCCTACTCCCCAGGGCTGACTTGGGTACTCCTCATCTCTGCTTTCATAAATGGAGCATCTCCACTCTACACTAAAAGCCCCATGAGGGCAGGGACTAAATATCCATTGTCCTCTTCTCCATCTGTAGCGTATAACATGGTGCCTGGAACATACGAGGTGCTCGATAAATATGAGTGGAATAAAAATGACTGTGATAACCCTTATAAGCACTCTCCTCAAGTCCCCTACTATTTGTCTCTATGTGTCTGTGTCCCTGTTGTTATTCCTGAGCCTTTAGTAAGGTCTTTTTTTTTTTAATTGCATAAATGTTGGGGATACAAGTACAATTTTGTTACATGCGTAGATTACACAGTGGTCAAGTCAGGGCTTTTAGAGTATCCATCACCCAAATAATGTACATTGTACCAATTAAGTAATTACTCATCATCCACCTCATTTCACCCACTCACCTTCCTTGGTCTTCATTGTCTGTCATAAGGTTCTATTTAAATGTTCCCAACTGGCCTCCCTGTACTATGGGGAACAATGTATTAAAATATAAGTATGCAAATTATGAGTAGCAGGGCATTAAGAGAGGAGAATTTTGCTCATTGAGGCTTGGATGGCCATAGTTAGTAACTGACTCCAAAAGCATAGTGAATTTTAGAAACAAGAGTTGGTCGAGGTTACAAAAGTGCCTTTTCCTCCATGGCTAAGCTTGAAAGACCTGGAAGTGAGCTCTTATGACTTTCCTCATGATGTCTATCAGTTCTCAAAATTTTTCTCTTTTATACTGAATTACATCCGGACCCCAAGACCAAATTCTCCCTGTAATAGACATGAGGGTCTGGGGAAGAGTGAAAATGATGCGTTCGGCAGAAAAGTGAGTGCAGGCTGAAGTACAGCTTCATGGGAAGGAAGAGATGAGCTAGACGTCAGACTCAGGCTGAAACATTTTTACATTATTCTTAGGCATTTTGCAGATGGAGGCATAAGGAACTGCCTAATTCAGGAATTTTGATTTGAACTACCTGGTCTAACCAAGGTTTTCACTTCCCACTACTGCAGTTGGTGTAGGGTCAATGAGCTGAAATTTGTGAACCCATGTTGCTTCTGTCTTCCCTCAGATGTTATCACATAGAGGAGGGAGCTACCCCACAACAGGGGAAAAAATATCTTTCAGCCCCAACATCCATCCCAGACAAATAAGAACACGGATAAAACAAGCGACTCTTAAAGACTCGTTTTGAAAGCCCTGAATTCTTAAAAAAATCTCTGAACAAGTTTCTCCTAGGAGAGGACAGGAAAATGCAACTGAAATGAAGCCTTTTGAAAACGAAAAAGAAATGGCACATTTGACAAGGGTCAGCTGGCCAGGCTCCTGTGATGACAGCATTTGGGAGTATTAATATGTACCAAGAGTTGTAAATGGTTGTAAAAATGCACATGGATTCCTTGACATAATGTACTAGCTCACACCATCTGCCACTTTCAGCAGTCATGGACTGCATACTTGAAATCCTTTCTAATCACTTTCACTTAACAAGGAGTTGGATTCCACACTATTTTTTGAAAATCCGCCACCAGAACAGTTCGTTAGGGTTGTTGCTCCGGTGACCTTAAGGGATATCTAAGATGAGCAGAAGTTCACTAGAGAATGCCAAGAATTTGAAAATTTCTTTTGCTAGTCCACATTGGATACTAAATTGAGCTTCTTTTACACTACTGTTGGTCATACCCTGTAGGTAGGGTAGTAGAATCCCCACAAACAAACATGTAGCTTCCACAAAGTCAACTGAATATGCTCAGGGGGCGAAAAAAAGGTTTAATATGATACAATCTCCACATATAAGCCACTCTTTCTCAAGAAACTCAAGATCTATTCAACTCAGGAGTCCATGATTCCAACATCAGGGGAAATGGCAGTTCTGGACTTACTAGGGGCTGAGACTCTATACCTCCAACTACATTTACTGTATTTAAATATAATATAATGGTGCATATAAAATACCATAAAAAGGAGAATTTTGATTGTATACTAAGTTTTTGCCTTACATCTTTAGTGCTTAACCCCAGCCTTAAAAGTTAGGTCTTTTTGACATTCTTTCCAAGTCCAAAAATCTCAGCCCTGTTTTGGAGCCTGGTGAGAATACACATAAAGAAATGTAGACTAACCACAGTTAGTAGATGTGAGGATCTCTGAGGCACTCTCCAACTCACAATGGGTTTTTCGGGCATTTTTTGTTTTCCCAGGGAAGAGATTTTGGCAACATTTTGCCAAAAGGTTAGTTTTTGGGCCCAAATACCAGGACTTTCTAAGAAGGAGATAAAGATTTTTCCCGTCATCAAAAAGGTCATGAGATATAATATTACGCCGCCATAAAAAAGAACAAAATTGTGTCCTTTGTAGCAATGTAGATGCAGATAGAGGCCATTATCCTAAGTGAATTAACAAAGCAGAAAACCAAATACTGAATGTTCTCACTTATAAGTGGAAGCTAAACATTGGGTACTCAAGGACATAAAGAGGGAAACAATAGATACTGGGGACTACTTGGGGCAGGGAGGGGAGACAAGGGTGAAAAACTAACTATTGAGTATTATGCTCACTACCTGGATGACGGGATCAGTCGTACCCCAAACCTCCACGCCATGCAACATACGCAGGTAACAAGCCTATGTGTGCCGTGCCCCCTGAATCTAAAATAAAAGTTGAAATTATGCTATTTAAAAAAGAAATGACTGAGTGAAATAAATGATAACTAAGTTAAAAAAATAAAATGACTACATTTAAAAAGACCATGAGAGACAGAGAGAATTAATCCCAGATCAGCACCCTTACACACCCTGAAGAGATATGAGCTAGAACCACTCACTAGCATTGAAACAGGGGCAGTTACATAATCAGGCTTTTATGTAGAAGCTGCAGATGTTTGTCCCTACCTCAATGGAACGGTCTTTGGGGTCATATTGTCCAAATGACCTGACTTGAGCACCAGATTCCATCGCCTTTTTTAAAATTTTATTTATTTATTTATTTATTCATTTATTCATTTATTTATTTTGAAACAAAGCCCAGGCTGGAGTGCAATGGCGCGATTAAGGCTCACTGCAACCTCCGCCTCCCAGGCTCAAGTGATTCTTCCACCTCAGCCTCCCGAGTAGCTGGGATTACAGAAGTGTGCCACCATGCCTGGCTAAGATTTGTATTTTAGGGGGTTTCACCATACTGCCCAGGGTGATTTTGAACTCCTGAGCTCAGGCAATTTGCCCACCTCAGCCTCCCAAAGTGCTGGGATTACAGGCGTGAGCCACCACACCCAGCCAGATTCCACTGCTTTCTGTTAGTTTCTAGATATAGTCACCATAGAAGGAACTCATTTCCCACAAAGCCTCAAATGCATCTATAGCCAGAACAGTCTCTGTCATTTGTGCATCAAACTAGATCTCAAACAAACTATGTCCATCAGAATAGGCCAGAATATGTTCTGGAAACAATTCCAAAAGCTCAGGGACTTAAAGCAGCAGACATCGTTACTCATAATACACATCCATCCCAGGTCGGTAGAGGAGCTCAGTTCACTTTAGTCACTCAGAGATGCAGGCAGATGGAACAGCCACCACCCCAAATCTTGCCAGTCACCATGCCAGAGGAAAAGAAACTCTGGACAGTTTTGCACCAGCAGCAAAATATGTCAGCCTGGAAAAGACAAATATTACTTTCACTCACCACTCATCAAGCTGAACTGTTGCCCGGCCCCATCCAACCATTAGGGGCACAGGAAGTGCAATCCTACCACAAGCCTGGAAGGCAGAGAGCTGAAACTGTTTAGTAAAGATTGCTAAGGACTGCTACACTCATTTGCGATGTCACTCACACTTTCTTTGCTATCTTCCCCAGTTGTCTTAAAAACCACAAAGCAGTCTGTGACTAGATCCTGTGAACTCACTAGAGCAGTAAAAACCCTTGGGCTGATAGGTTGCCCAGAGTACTAGCAAAGCATTACTGCCCAAAATGAAATGTTGCTCCTTACAGATGTCTTTTTATCCTTTATCCCAGTGTGTGGGCAATGAGTTTCCCATCATTCCTATCCTACAGTCTCCATACTTGATTTTAATTCTCATATTTTTCCAAAACTTCTCTACCTTCCTTCCTTTCTAAGAAATGATGTTTTATTCAGATGGGACAAAACATTTATTTATCTCAAAAGCATAATTATATAAATCATAGAATGAGGCAGTGGGGATTGGAGGCTTAAAATTCAGAATAGAATAATTTCTTCACTTTTACAGGCAAGAAAACTGAGACCCAGAGAAGAAAAGTTATTTTTCAAGATGAGTCAAGCCTCCTCTTTCTCCCCAAACCTTGTGTCACTCTACACAGACCCCAAAAGAGATTTATTTTGCCCAACAATCATAAGAAAAAACCAAACAGGGGCTAGTACTATGAAACATGGGGAAAGAAGGGAAGATAGAAATTGAGAGTCAGTGTTCAAGAAAAAAACTGGGAATGCTTTTCTACATTCAACATTTCCCAAGGTCATGTTTTGCAAGGCTGATGATTTACCCTCCCTATTTCTCCCTCTTCATTTTCTTTTTACTCACACACAAAAAGACACGAACTCAACAACAACAAGGATGTGAAATCGTGAAATCATTTCATTGGGCATTTGAATACAGCTGGGTCATAAAGGAAAACAACCACTGACTCATTATTTCATAAGGTGAAAGGAAAAAACAGGGACTCCTGCAATATCAAGCATGTGCTTACTATCGACTTTTCCCCATGAATGGTGTTTCCCTGGGAGTGACATTCTTATTACTATTCATAAAACTAGTGTCAAAATCAAACGATAAATAACACCTCTGGCCTTGGCCACCTACCTCTTCATAAGCACAAACTGCATTCTAACCTCTCTTCTAGTTCTTTGATATTTGACAGATATTTAAATTAAATATCAGTCCTATAGAACATCTGCATAATCTTAAGGAAGGTTATAGTCATGCAAATAATAATACTAGATTAGGGACTGAGGGATAAAGTCAGTGTTAACTCTAGGTCATAATTTGAAAGCTAGACCTGTAACCTGCCGCTCTAATTACACTAGTCCTCTGTCCCCTGATTACACATACATGTGTTGTGGCTTTCAATGGAAGGAACAAGGCATTTTAGAGAAGCAACAAAAGTGCTCTTGTCAATTAGAGCAGCTATTAATACTAATCGTGCTTTAGAATTCTCACAACAGTGTTAGAGACCCTAATTAATATACCACCGTTCACAGAGATATGATGAAACCTGGGTGTTACTCACACCAGTCTAATAACTAGTCTGGTTGTGATGTGGACTGGCTCAGAGTTAGAATTTTAAGTACCACACAGAAAAGAAATTAGCATTCTTCAGTCTCCTGTTGCAATGGGGGTGAGAGGAGCTGGCCTCAACTACAGAGCTGCAGTGGAAGGCACATAAAGCCCCTGAAAGGGGAATCTTGCTTTCCAAATCTTTTGATAAATGGAAGGGCTTTCCAAGTGTTGTCAATCTAAATGAACACAGCAGGGAGTGTAGCCTGGGAATGTTCACCCTCATGGTCAAACTCCAGAGAACGAGAATTGCAAGTTGGCGTCCAAAGACCGACTTCTGCTTCTCATCTAGAAGACATATCTGAGCACAGAGTTCTAGAAAAGAGGAAGGAATTTGATAGAATTAAGAGCTTCCCTTGAAAGGAGGGAGGGTATTTGCACTTGTAAATAAGGTGCTTATTGTTGACACCTGTTGAGAGAACACACACACACACACACACACACACACACACACAAATGCTGGGCCATGCTCTGCAGAGTGGCACTAGTCCACCTATGCAGCATTTCATCTCCTGGTAGAGCCCAACTTTTCACACATCTCAGAGGGCCAAGAGACTGTCACAGATGATAAAACAAACTCCCTTCACTTAACTTAAATTTACATCAAGGTTGTTGCACAATAGATTTGGTCAGAGAGCACTTAAGTTAGGAGATTTTGCTAATCTACTCATATTTTTTTTAGGTCCTTGCTTGTCTTTGACCTCTAACCACTGCACCATCTGACCATGCAACATTTCCCTGCCCACACCTTACAATCAGGGACTTGTCACAGAAATTCATTATTACTTGCAATCATGTTTTAACAGGTAAGACCTAACTGATATCTTCTCTTGGTTGGTGGACTTCAAGGGTTAACAATGTCATCAATCTTCAGGGCCTGGGTGGATGGCAGGATGCTTGGGGAGGGGTCATTTTCTTGGTCCATGATAAGACTCAGGATGTCTCATCCAACGTGGCAACTTTTCTCAGTGACATGAACCAGTCATTTTACTACTCCGTGTTACTGTTTCCTCAACCCTTAAAAGAAGATACTAATTACTGCCCCCAGTTCCTCATAAGGAGGTTACAGAGAGGAAAGAATATGAATCCCCTTGGAGGAAGGAAAGGTGTTATATCAAAATTGGATGTCATTAATCAACTAAAGGAGAGGTTTTTAAAAATGTTGAGGATAGGTGAGAGTGAGAAAGGAAAGAAGGGGACATGTGTGCTCAGAGCCCACACACCGCTTCTTCTAACCCACACTTTGCATACCTAAATAGCCCCCAATCTCCTGTGGAAGAAGCTCAATATGGATGTGTGACTGAAGTGTCCACACATTTATTCCAGAGGCTTCTTGTAGAAATAAATACAACCAGGGTGGTATGAGACAAAAGACAGACCACACTGGGGGCCAAGAAATAGCTTCCCCAATGCAGAAGTCTAAGGCATTCAAGAACTCTAAATTCAAACCTGGCTTTATAGGTTAGGAAGATATATTTATCAACATAGAAGGATTTCACATGTTTTTTAGTTTTTTTTAATAATTTAAAGTTATATTTTAGATTCAGGGTGTATATGTACAGGTTTGTTACCTGGATGTGTTGCGTGATGCTGAGCTTTGGGATACAACTGATCCCATCTTGCAGATAGTGAGCATATTACCCAATAGGCAGTTTTCCAACCTTTGCCTCGACTCCCTACCTCTCCCCTCCAGTAGTCTCCACTGTCTATTTCTCCCATCTTTATGTCTATGGGTATCCAATGTTTGACTCTCACTTATAAGTGAGAACACGTGGTATTTGGTTTTCTGTTCCTGTGTTAATTCACTTAGGATAATGGCCTCCAGCTGCACCCCTGCTGCTGCAAATGACAGGATTTCATTCTTTTTTATGGCTGCATAGTATTCCTTGGTGTATATGCACATTTTCTTTATCTAGTCCACCATTGATGGGCATCTGGGTTGATTCCGTGCCTTTATTTAGCATATTTTGCATAATAGTTTGTTAGCTTAATTTATAACTTTTTTAGCTATATGGTGAATGGGCCTCCATTTATACTCTTGTCAGGGTCCTGATAATATTAGAAATGGGCCTAGATTCCAGGGTCAGTTAAGTCTGGGAAACATTGAGATAAACACAGTTAAATACGGTATATCAAAGCCTAAAATATGCATCATGCATTGTGCATATCTAAGAAGGGATTATGTCATATTTCTTTCACTCCAAAGTGTCTTTTTTTTTTTTTTGCATTTTAACATTTCCAAAATCAGAATGTATATTGCAATTGTAGTTGGCCAGAAAACAGCTGTGTCTGAACGTGCATTGAAACTTGCACTGTGGGCGTCAATGGCTTGGAAGGAAACCCCAGAGACAATAGTGGAGCATGTTTTTAAGAAATGTTTTATTACGCAAATCCTTGATGACATACAGGAAGCTATCATGTGGGAAAACATAAACATCAATGACTCAGAATCAAGCAATGATGCTCAAGAATTGAACTCACATGAAGTTTAAGGAAACCTAAACAATTTCACTTGCTTTAATTTTCTTCTCTAAGTATGCACAAGAGCGATTGTGATAAAAATCTAAGTCTACACAAAGATTATAAAATTTACAATAAGTATAAAATCAAAATTCCAAGTGTTAAGAAAGAGTTGTTTCTTGGTTTAGTTGGTAGTGGTTTGTCTTTCCTAGTGGAGCATAAAATAATGGTATGTCTCACTTATAAGTGGGAGCTAAACAATGGATACACATGGACCCAGAGAGTGGAGTAATAGACACTGGAGAATCCAAAAGATAGGAGGGTAGGTGGAAGGTGAGGGATGAAAAATTATCTGTTGGGTACAATGTACACTATTCCAGTGATGGGTTGATATAGTTTGGCTCTATGTCCCCACCCAAATCTCACCTTGAATTGTGATAATCCCCATGTGTCAAGGGCAGGACCAGGTGGAGATAATTGAATCATGGGGGCAGTTTCCCTCATGCTGTTCTCATGATAGTGAGTTAGTTGTCACGAGATCTGATGGTTTTATAACGGGCTTCCCCCTTTGCTCGGCACTTTTCTCTCCTATTGCCATGTAAGGAAGGATGTGTTTGCTTTCCTTTCCACCGTGATTGTAAGTTTCCTGAGGCCTCACCAGCCATGCAGAACTATAAGTCAATTAAACCTTTTTCCTTTATAAAATGCCCAGTCTCAAGTTTTTCTTTATAGCAGCTTGAGAATGGACTAATACAGTAAATTGGTATCGGGTAGTGGGGTGCTGCTGTAAAGATACGCGAAAATGTGGAAGCAACCTTGGAACTGGGTAACAGTCAGAGGTTGGAATGGTTTGGAGGCCTGAGAAGAAGACAGAAAGATGTGGCTAAGTTTGGAACTCCCTAGAGACTTGTTGAATGGCTTTGACGAAAATGCTGATAGTGATATGGACGAGGAAGTTCAGGCTGAGGTGGCCTCAGATGGAGATGAGGAACTGGAGTAAAGGTGATTCTTGCTATGCTTTAGCAAAGAGACTGGTGGCATTTTGCCCCTGCTCTAGAGATCTATGGAACTTTGAACTTGAGAGAGAGGATTTAGGGCATCTGGTGGAAGAAATTTCTAAGCAGCAAACGTTCAAAAGGAGGCAGAGCATAAAAGTGTGGAAAACTTCCAGCCTGATGAGGCCATAGAAAAGAAAAACCCATTTTCTGGGGAGAAATTCAAGTCAGCTGCAGAAATTTGCATAAATAATGAGGAGCTGAATGTTAATCACCAAGACAGTGGGGAAAATGTCTCCAGGGCATGTCAGAGACCTTTGCAGCAGCCCCTCCCATCACAGGCCCAGAAGCCTAGGAGGGAAAAGTAGTTTCCTGGGCCAGGCCCAGGACCTCCCTGCTCCATGCAGCCTTGGGACATGGTGCCCTGCATCCCAGCTGCTTCAGCTCCAGTTGTGGCTAAAATGGGCCGAGGTACAGCTCAGGCTGTTGCTTCAGAGGGTGCAAGCCCCAAGCCTTGGCAGCTTCCATGTGGCATTGTGCCTGTGGATGCACAGAAATCAAGAATTGAGATTTGGGAACCTCCACCTAGATTTCAGAGGATGTGTGGAAATGCCTGGATGTCCAAGCTGCAGGGCCAGAGCCTTCATGAGAACCTCTGCTAGGGTAGTGCAGAAGGGAAATGTGGAGTTGGAGTCCCCAGACAGAGTCCCCACTGGGGCACTGCCTAGTAGAACTGTGAGAAAAGGGCCACCGTCCACCAGACCTCAGAATGGTAGATCCAACAACAGCTTTCACCATGCACCTGGAAAAGCCACAGACATTCAACGCCAGCCCGTGAAGGCAGCCAGGAGTGGGGCTGTACCCTGCAAAGCCCCAGGGGACAGAGCTGCCCAAGGCCATGCGAGCCCACCTCTTGCATCAGCGTGACCTGGATGTGAGACATGGAGTCAAAGGAGATCATTTTGGAACTTCAAGTTTTAACGACTGCCTTATTGAATTTCAGACTTGCATGGGGCCTGTAGCCCCTTTGTTTTGGTCAATTCCTCTTATTTGAAACAGGTGTATTTACCCAATGCCTGTGTGCACATTGTATCTAGGAAGTGAATAACTTGTTTTTGATTTTACAGGCTCACAGATGAAAGGGACCTGCCTTGTCTCAGATGGGACTTTGGACTTGGACTTTTGGGTTAATGCTGGAATGAGTTAAGACTTTGGGGGACTGTTGGAAGGGCATTATTGTGTTTGGAAATGTGAAGACATGAGATTTGGGAGGGGCCAGGAATAGAATTACATGGTTTGGGCCCCCCCAGCCCCTGCCCAAATCTCACCTTGAATTGTAATAGTCCCCACATGTCAAAGGCGGGACCAAGTGGAGATAATTGAATCATAGTTTTCCCAATGCTGTTCTCATGATAGGGAGTTAGTTCTCATGAGATCTGATGCTTTTATGAGTGGCTTTTCCTTTCACTCACCACTTTTCTCTTCTGCTGCAAAGTGAAGAAGGGCATGTTTGCTCCCCTTTATGCCATAATTGTAAGTTTTCTGAGGCCCCCGAGCTGTGGGAACTGTGAATCAGTTAAGCCTCTTCCCTTTATAAATTACACAGTCTTTGGTATTTCTTTATAGCAGCATGAGAACAGACTAATACATGGGTACACCAAAAGCCCAGACCTCACCACTACACAATATATCCATGTAACGAAACTATACTTGTATGCCCTAAACCTATTTTTAAAAATTTAAATTCATTTGTTAAAAAGAAAAGCAATTACATGTATTTATTTAGTGTCATTTTGCACTTTAAGAAATATAATAGTTGCAAATTTTCCCAGATGTTTTTGAACAGAAAGGCCCTTTTTCTTCAAATCATTACATAAGACTTGTGTTTTCTGGAGCATTTTTTGAGAAAGCTGCATTAAGTTATAGAATACTGAAATGCAGCAGTTGGAAGGAGCTTCAAAGGACCCAAACCCCTCATTTTCAAGACAGATAAACTGAGGCACTGAAGGTAAAGTGACTTTCTCAAGTTTACACAGCACATTAATCTCAGATGTAAAGCAAGAACAGATATCCTGACTCCTGACATATTTTTTATCCCTAGATCAGTTGAAGCCTTCCTGGATTATATCAAACTGGTTGTTTCTGACCCAGCTAGAATTGGTCAATTAATATTTTTGTCTTGACAAATTCAAAACTTGTTTATGACTTGTTTGTCGGCCATCATTCAGTTTAAAACTAAAATGGTTGACAAAGACAGAAAATTCATCCAGAGGTCTACAAACCCACAGATTCAGGAAGTTCATGAACAGACACAGAATGAACATCAAGAAAACTGCACCAAGCATAGTATAAATTACTGAAAGTCAATGATTAAATAAAAAAGGCCTCAAAAGCAGCCAGAGAAATGAATATGATAGGTTAAAAGCATAGGGAAAATATATCATAAAACACTAATCAGGCCAAGCTCGGTGGCTCACTCCTGTAATCCCAGCACTTTGGGAGGCCGAGATGGGTGGATCATGAGGTCAGGAGATCGAGACCATCCTGGCTAACACATAAAACCCCGTCTCTACTAAAAATACAAAAAAATTAGCCAGGTGAGGTGGCGGGCACCTGTAGTCCCAACTACTCGGGAGGCTGAGGCAGGAGAATGGTGTGAACCCAGGAGGCGGAGCTTGCAATGAGCTGAGATCGTGCCACTGCACTCCAGCCTGGGTGACAGAGCAAGACTCTGTCCAAAAACAAAAACAAAAACAAACAAACAAAAAACACTGATCAAATGAAAGCTTCAATAATTTTATTAATATCAGACTAAGTAGACTTTAGAACATACCAGGAATTTCTAATGATATATCTAGTATTATTACAGATAGTACAATAGCTAATGATAAAAAAAAAAAAGTCAGTCGCCAAGAAAATCTAACACTCCTAAATGTATATGCCCAATAACAGAACTTCAAAATATGTGAAGCAGGAAGTGACAGAACTAAAAAGAGAAATAGACAAATTCACAATTATAGGTGGAGATTCCAACAATCCTCTTTCAGTAATTAATAGCATAAGTAGTGACAACATCTGTAAAAATGCACCTGGATGTACAGAAATGCATGCACTTCTTCGTGAAGAAGCATAATTTGAATCTGGGCTCTGCCACTATAAGAGAGTCACATAGACTCTCGGGGGGCTGCTCAGTGTAGGATAAGGTCAAATGAAATGGACATTACATGTTTCTCAGATTGTGATGAGAAGTAAATAATTTATGTCACTACATACCTGCTCTTCATTTCTGCCCAAAGCATTTGAGAAACCAAGAGGAACTTTTACAAGGAATTTGCCATTGAAGGACTGAAACGGGTGTGGCCCGCTTCTTGAGGACAACCACCCCATCAGGACACATAGGGTAAAAATTTCATATTCCCCATTCCTGTGTCCTTTTCGCTATAGAATGCTAAATTGTGTGCTAGGTAATCCCTAGTGTGGAAGATGCATACAATATGGCACCCATGAATCCTGCCTCCTTGTATCTATCTCTGTGTCTAGTTCCCTCCCACAATGACAGGCATCTTAGTCCTGTGATTTCCTCTAGCCAATGAGACTTCAGCAAACATGCCACAGGGAGAAGTTTGAATGGCACATGCAAATTGTGGCTTACTCTCTCTCCTTTGCTGTTTTTGGAATCCAGCCACCATGTAAAAAAGCCTAGGCTAGCATTTTGGAGACAAGTCGCCCAGGTGGCAGCCAACACCAACATCAGACATGTGAGTTAGGCCATCTTACTCAGCCAGCTCCAATGGAGCAACCAAAAGTGACTCCAGATGAGGCCAGAAGAAGCCTAGCCCCAATTGCTGAACTGTCCACAATAAAATGGTTCTTCCGAGTTTTCAGGTGGTTTACTAGGCAGCAAGGTATAACTTGTAATGTCCCAAGTAATCAGCCGGCTCTACACCAATAAAGGCCAGAGCAGCAGCCACCCCTCTAATTACTCAAAGAAGAGACAGAAAGTGTCTTATTAACTATTGCCTAGAAATTCAGAGTGAATCTCTTCTGACGTAGCCCCTCTCTCAGTGCAGCAAATCAATGTTAACAAAACACATGTGCTGGAATTCCCCTGATGCCCTTCTAGGCAGAAGTTTTTGGTTAGGAAAAGAAAAAGAAACTTAATTTGAAGCTTTAATAACCTCCCAATTGGTTGTTTCTGTTAGCATTAATATTTAATCATGACATTACTGTGACTATTTTAGAACCGAACTGAAATTAAGTAAAAATGTTTGATCACAAATAATTTCATTATTAAAGATAATCTTTGTTATATATGTTCCCATGCCTATCTTTTATTACATTTACTTTTCATGTTGACATTTTTAAGGGGATAATTGTATGTTTTTGTTCTTAGTAATATTGTTACCATATATTAATTATGGCATCATGCCAGGAACACTGGTAATGAAATTCTTTAGTTTTTCTACTTTAAGAGCCAGCAATAGGCTCTTTCCTTCACAACTAACAAATAGATGATAAACTTGGAGCTCTAAATTTATCCCCTGAATTATTTTCTCTCCTTCCTAATTTGTTCATAACTACCACTGATCTGGATTCACCAAAAAACCAGGGTACAAGAGTGGCAGGGGCTATGGTTATATTTGCCCTTTTTTCAGGAGTTTCTTGGAGGCCACGCACATCACAAAAACAGAAGGATATGTAGGCAGAATAATGGTCCCCCAGAGATGTCCATATCCTAATCCTGAGAACCTATAAATATGTTCCCTTACAAGACAAAAGGGACTTCACAGATGTGATGAAGGACCTAGATATGGAGAAATTATTCTATATTATTTGGGTGGGTCCATTGTAATCATAGGGGTCCTTAAAAGTGGAAGAAGGAGGCAAGAGAGAGAGTCAGAGAAGATATGATACCAAAGCAGGGTTGGACTGATACTACGTGAAAAGGACTCAATCCACCATTGCTGATTTTGAAGACAGAGGCAGGGGCCATGCATCAAGAAATAGAAAAGGCAAGGAAATAGATGCTCCCTAGAAGCTCCAGAAAGGAATGTGTCTTTTGCTGACAACTTCCTTTTAGCCCAGTGAAACCAGGGCTAGACTTCTGTCCTACAGAGCTGTAAGATAACAGATTGTGTTGTTTTAATGCACTACATTTGTGGAAATTTGTTACAACAGCTGTAGGAAACTGATAGAAGTGGCATTCCCTGGGGTACCTTGGTATGAATCCTGGAAATCCCCCTTACAGGCTATGTAGCAGAGGACAAGCTGTTTAACCTCTCTAAGCTTCAATTTTCTCATCTGTAACATGAGGATAATAGTGGTTATCTCACAAGATTATTGGGATAATTAAATGAGAAAATTTGCATAAAGCTCTTAGCCCAGTGCCTAGCACATTTTAAGCCTTTGTTAAAGGTCAGTTATTGCTGCTATCATTAAACCCTGTTGTGGCGGGCTCGGGAATTGTTCACATTTGCCTGTGTCCTTCCCTGTTACAAGACCCTCACTGCCTGCCCTTTGGCAAGTGACTTCTAGAGTCTTGCTGGAGGTGGTGGGCTCTTCTTGTCCCATTGTCAGGCTTGGCCATGGAACTGTTTTGCAACGAACTGTGAGCAGACATGAGCCAGGCCACATCCAAGGAGAAGTTCTGAAGCAAGTACACACTTTGGCCCTGACTCTTGTTCTTTTCTCTTTATGATAGAAAGGTATTTCCTAAATGATTAGGTTCTACCTGAGTCCTGGCTAAGAAGACACATGGCACAGAGCTGCTGTATATAGCATGTAAAGTGAGATATAAATGTTTGCTGTTGTAAGTCATTGAGATGTGGGGGTTGTTTTCATGGTAAAGTTAACAAACACACCCTTTATGGATACTGTTTAGAGAGCTACCAACTCACAACACATACACACCCTGCTATCTACAAAAACTGTACTTTGATCATAGCTATCCTAACATTCATATTGGTATTCTGTGACCTCTGAGTCCCTGACCATGGTTAACTCAACCATATAAGAACCCTTGGTCCTACTTGGGCCAAAGAGATTGCCTTTCCCAAAAATTTGGACCTGTGACCAAGAGGCAGCTAGAGATAAGCTCTGCCTATGCCTAGAACTAAAGAATTTGTGGAGAACGGGAAATCTTAGGAATTATGACCTGATCATGTTGGACTCTGCAGCTGGAGAAGCAGAGAAAGAATAGAGATGTGAGAAGAGGAGGAGAGGCTGCCTGACACCACAATGGTTTTCCAATTCCTGGACTTGATCTACCCTGAGGGCCTTGAGATATGCTCCAGGAGATATGCCACTCTCCTTTCAATAAATCCTTCTTACTACTAAAGTAAGCTCAAACTGGTTTCTATAACCTTAAACTGAAAGCATCTTGGCCAAGATGAGGTTGTAGGTAGGAATACTGCTACCAGGAGTCTAAAGGAAAAATTTCCATTGATGACAATCCCTAAAGCCATGAGCAATCAGTCTGCACATTACAGAGGGTCCAACTTTCCCTTTTCCCTGTCTGCCTGAGCCCCCAGCAGATTCCCCATTGGTGCAGAGGATGTAACTCCCCACTTGCCACCAACTGAGCTCTTCTGGGTGGATGAGTCAGAACGCTAGAAGAAGACAGTTTCAACAGTTTGTTCACCATCAAACATGTGTTAGAGTCCTGCTCTGTTTTGGACACCATGTTGGCAGAAGGAATACAAAGAAGAGAGGTGGCGGGGCATGGTGGCTCACGCCTGTAGTCCCAGCAATTTGGGAGACTAAGGCAGACGGATCACCTGAGGTCAGGAGTTTGAGACCAGCCTGGCCAACAAGCTGAAGCCCCATCTCTCCTTAAAAAAACAAAAAAATTGCTGGGTGTGGTGGTGCATGCTTGTAATCCCAGCTACTTGGGAGACTGAGACAGGAGAATCACTTGAACCGGGGAGGCAGAGGTTGCACTGAGTGGAGATAGCGTCACTGCACTCCAGCCTGGGCGACAGAGCGAGACTCTGTCTAAAAAAACAGACTCACCCTGCCATTTATGAGGATATAGCTTAGTAGGGGATAAAAGGCTGAAAAGGAAGTTCAAAAGGAAGGTTGGGGGTAAGAAGTTTAGCCCCATCTCTGCTACTAACTGTGAAACTTCAGTAAGCCATTCACCGTCTCTGGCCTTCAGTCTTCCCCTTTACAAAATAAGGGCCTAGGTTAAATGATTTTTACAGTGTTTTCCATGATGCCTGGCCCACTGGCACTACAGGTAAGACCCAGTAAGCAAAAATGAGCCACTGAACACAGTTTAAGGCTGGCTTCATCAGAATCATGTGGGGAGCAATCTAAAAAAATAAATGTAGAGTTTTGGAGCCCTAAGCCTCCGAGTTCTGATTCAGTAGTGCTGAGCAGCACCCCGGCTTGTGCTGATTCTGACGCATGCCAAATTTGGGAACCACTATTCTTGGCTATCATGAATTACCAGATGGAAATGTCTTGGCCATCCCTTAAGCATATAAGCAATCAACAACATGATAAGCTGATAAACTGCACATTCATTGTTAATACTTACATAGCAGTGTTGGCATAGCATTGCTATGTGCCCAGCACTGCACTGAGCACTTTACACGTATTCATTAATTTAATCTTCATAACACCCTAGGAGTTGGGTACTTTACTATCCCCAGAATGATTTTAATCCTTTTATTCATCTCTTTCTTCCTTGATCCAACAATGAACTTTGATCAGGTCTTCCCTATAGGAAAGTATAATAATTTGAATAAATAATTAGAATTAAGTAAAACATAAAAGAAGAAGAAAGCCTAATTTGGAAGGTGGCTGCCTTATGTTCCTGCCTCATACCCGCACTTCCTTTGGGACTTTATGTCTGTATCTTCCACGTCTCTGCTAAAGGGTGAGAAAAGTGGCCAAGACGTGGGTTGTGCTTTCCAGGGGTGGAAGGATCTAATGCAAGGGAGATTCTAGTCATAAGTTTATTCTGCCACTGATTCAGTTGTCAGAGAGATTTGCATATTAGACGAGGTAGAAGAAATAACCCAGGCCGGACGCGGTGGCTCAAGCCTGTAATCCCAGCACTTTGGGAGGCCGAGGCGGGCGGATCACGAGGTCAGGAGATCGAGACCATCCTGGCTAACACGGTGAAACCCCGTCTCTACTAAAAATACAAAAAGAAATTAGCCGGGCGTGGTGGCGGGCGCCTGTAGTCCCAGCTACTCCGGAGGCTGAGGCAGGAGAATGGCGTGAACCCGGGAGGCGGAGCTTGCAGTGAGCCGAGATCGCGCCACTGCACTCCAGTCTGGGCGACAGAGCGAGACTCCGTCTCAAAAAAAAAAAAAAAAAAAAAGAAATAACCCAATGGGATAGTCTTGAAATTTTGTCATCGACTTTGATATCAGATATTTACACCTTGGATAAATTAATAATCTGTAAGCATGGTAACATAAACCACTGAGGATTTTATTAGATCTGGACAGAGTTCTGCCTCAAGGAGGAAGAGTAACAAATAACAGTAGTTTAAACAACAAAGCATTCAATTATCTCACAGATTTAAGTTTGGAGCTAAGTATTCCTGAGTTGATTCACCACTACCTCAGGGAATCCACATTCTTTTCATTTTTTCCATTCTTTCATTCCACTATCTTTCATGTGTAGATTTTCAACTTTCAGCTTATTACCTCATGATCACAAGAGGCTGCAACAACCCCAGGTGTTATAACCCAACATTACAACCTCCAAGGCAGGAATAGAACAGGCCCTTTCTTTCTGCATCTCTCTCTATAACTAGGGCAGGAAAATCCCTCCAGACACATCATCCCCCTTATGCCTCATTGGTCAGAACTGTCACATGAGCACTATGATGGGTTGACTTGTGTCTTCCCAAAATTCATATGTTGAAGTCCTAATCCCTGCTACCTCAGAGTGTGACATTATGTGGAGATAGAGTCTTTACAGAGGCAATAAAGTTCAAGTGAGGTCATTACAGTGGGCTGCAATCCAATATGGCGGGTGTCCTTTTGTGAAGAGAAAAATTGGACACAGCCACGTAGAGAGGGAAAATGATATGAAGACACAGGGAGATGGGAACCATCTACAGGCCAAGGAGAGAGGCCTGGGAGAAACCCTTCCCTCACAGACCTCAGAAAGAACCAACCATGGTAACACTTTGCTCTTGAACATCTAGCCTCTAGAGCTGTGAAACAAGGATGTCCTTTTGTTTAAGGCACCCAGCTTGTGGTACTTTATTTATCTAGAGACAGAGTCTCACTCTTGTCACCCAGGCTGGAATGTAATGGCGCAATCTCTCCTCACTGCAACCTCCACCTCCCGGGTTCAAGCGATTCTCCTGCCTCAGTCTCCGAGTAGCTGGGATTACAGGCACCTGCCACCATGCCCAGCTAATTTTTGTCTTTTTAGTAGAGACGGGGTTTCACCATGTTGGCCAGGCTGGTCTCGAACTCCTGACCTCAGGCTATCCACGCACCTTGGCCTCCCAAAATGCTGGGATTACAGGCATGAGCCACTGCACCCGGCCTGTGGTACTTTGTTACAGCAACTCTAGCAAGCTAATGAAGTCACCCCTACCTAACGTCAAAAGATGCCATGAAAGTGAATATATAGTCAGCCTCTATTGTGGGAGGTAAATCTATAAGCAGAACTATGAGAAAGAGAATGTCTACTGACTGGTTAACCAATGGTGACAGCTCCATCCTTGTTTACAAATCACAAAAATAGAATCTGGCTCAGTCAGAAAAGGAATATATTAGAATAATATAAGGAAGGGGTAAGAATCGATGGGAAGACTAGACAAGTTTAGAAAAATGAAGAAAGCCAGGCAAGACTAGGGATCTGAGTAGCAGGGATGACATAATCCTCTTACCATGACTCCACCACTGTGACGTATGAGCTCCTGTTACATTTTCTGCCATTAAAATGCTTAGGATTTCAAGCCCCAGGAGAGCAGGGGCCCAGCTTTTGACCACAGGAGAAGAGGGAATAATGACATGATTTAAATCCAACAAAGATTGCACCAAACTGGAGACAGACAATTCTCCAAAAGGAAATCAAGAAATTGTTTCTTAAAGGATTCAGAATAAAAGCTGGGAGGCCAAAGAAACTACATGTCCACTTTACGTGTGGAAGACAGGCGATGGGTGCAGATATTAGACACAAAGCAGGGCTTCCTTACAACTACTGTAGGTTGTCCCACCTCCTAGGGATGAGTCCTCAGAGCCAAGCTCCAAGTCATGGTTAAACTACCCACACTTCTTCTTATTAAAACTCCCAATCCCTGAGCATGATAATTAATTACCCAGTACCCTTCAGGGATTATTTTCTGATCTCTTCTTCTAGTTCCTCATTCTCCCCTTTGGATCTTAAGCCCTCAAAGGATTAAATTAAAAAGCAAACACAAAAGCAATGGTTTAAATTCATCAGAATCACCCAATTTCTCCAGACTCAGTACCTTTCTCCATGCAAATGACAGAGAAAAAATCACTTAAGTCTGTGTCAACGAGGTACCAAAACATTTAGTCAATTAGATCCAGTTGGGAAACAGCCTGTCACCCGGGTGGAGGGAGGAGAGAATCTGCCAAATTAGTTGTTTGACTGAATTGACGGGCTGTCTTGGTCAAAATAAGTCTTTTTTATTAAATGTTGACAGATCATAGTACATCAAAAAGAAAATCTACAAAAGCCACTTTTCATCTATGTAAACAGTAAAATCAAGGTGACATATTGGAAATCTCTAAATAACACTTTGTCTACATAAAAGGGTGTAATTCTTTAGGTCAGAATAAATTAGGAAAGAAAACCTCCTTTTCAAGTAGAAAAAGATTGAGAATCTAAATTATCCCAGACGATGTGTCACCAATATCAGTATGATTTCTCACCACCTCCACCATTTCACACCCCTCACGTAGTGACAGCCGCATGTACTGAGTGAGCACCATGCTAAGTGTTCTCCATTTACTGTTTCATTTAATCTGATCAACAACTCCATAGGGTAAAGACTGCTATTCCCATTGTAAAAGAGGAAACTGTGGCTTATGTGGTCAACACAGACCTGAACATATACCTGACTTCAAAACCCTGGGTTTTAGCCCCTTGCTGGCGGTTCCCTTCTAAGAGTACTTAGTTCTTCATTCCTGCCACATTATTGGCACCTTTCTCTTTGGGCTGACGCAAAAACCCTAGACCATTCTCTAATCGTTTGGGCTCTAAGAGTACCCCTTTTCATCAACTTAACAACCCCAGCCTCAAAATTCCTTGACCCAGGCCAGGCGTGGTGGCCCACACTTGTAATCCCCGCACTCTGGGAGGCCGAGGCTGGTAGAGCACCTGAGGTCAGGAGTTTGAGACCAGCCTGGCCAACATGGCAAAACTCCATGTCTACTAAAAATACAAAAATTAAGCCGGGCACAGTGGCTCACGCCTGTAATCCCAGCATTTTGGGAGGCCACAGCAGGCAGATCACCTGAGATTAGGAGTTCAAAAGCAGCCTGGCCAACTTTGTGAAACCCTGTCTCTACTAAAAATACTTTAAAAATTAGCTGGGAATGGTGTTGGTCGCCTGCAATCCCAGCTACTAGGGAAGCTGAAGCAGGAGAATCACTTGAACCCAGTAGTCAGAGGTTTCAGTGAGCCAAGATCACACCACTTGTACTCCAGCCTGGGTGACACAGCAAGACTCCATCTCAAAACAAAACAAAACGAAACAAAAATCAGCCAAGCAAGGTGGCACATGCCTGGAATCCCAGCTACTCAGGAGGCTGAGACAGGAGACTAGGAGAATTGGTTGAACCCCGGGAGTTGGAGGTTGCAGTAAGCCAAGATCACAGCACTGCACTCCAGCCTGGGCAAGAGAGAGAGACTCTGTCAAAATAAAATAATAAAATAAAATAAAATAAAGTAAAATAAGTAAAGTAAAGTAAAATAAAATAAAATAAAATAAAATAAAATATTGGCCAGGCACGGTGGCTCACGCCTGTAATCCCAGCACTATGGGAGGCCAAGGCAGGCGGATCACGACGTCAGGAGATCGAGGCCATCTTGGCCAACACAGTGATACTCCATCTCTACTAAAAACATAAAAAATTAGCCGGGCTTGGTGGCGGGCACCTGTAGTCCCAGCTACTCGGGAGGCTGAGGCAGTAGAGTGGCGTGAACCCAGGAGGTGGAGCTTGCAGTGAGCCGAGATCGTGCCACTGCACTCCAGCCTGGGCAACAGAGCGAGACTCCATCTCAAAAAAATAATAATAATAAAATAAAATAAAATAAATTCCTTGACCCGGTATGACCTTGCTTTTCTTTTTTCTTCTTTTAGGCTCAAGCCCGCAGAGTCCAATAAGGTCTGCCCGCCCCTTTCTAACATTCTAATTGTCACATGCAACGTGGGTTCCAGCTTCTGTTGCACAGTCTGAGTCCTTATAAAGGAGAACTTTCACATAATAGTGTCTGACCCAGGGTGTCCAATACTGCCTTGTTTTATTTAGCTCAGGCATTGGGGGCTCTTTCTATGGGCACAATGGTAAGATTTTCATTGTATTGTCATTGACTTTTGTCTTATATTTATGGCCATGTCTTCAACTTCTCCTTTAATTTAGAAAATAAGACCTGTGAAAGACACCATAGCCAGCTCCTCAGTGGACTATTTCCTGCCACTTCTTATGATTTCTTGTCTTTTAGTCATCACAATTTCAATTTCTTCTTTGTGCAGTGTGACCAAACCCCAAAGATGATCACAGAACATGGAGCAATGGTTTCTAATTAACCCTTTTCTTTAGGCATAAGGGCTCAGGGTATACATAGAACACTTTATGGCGTGTGCACTTTTTATTGTTTGCCTTAGGATTGTAACATAAATTAATAAAAAGAAACAATAAACTTCCCACAATCAGTTATAGTAAGACACAAAATTATTTTGAACAACTGCTTCAATGCATGAATCTGGTTTTTTTAAAAAAAAATTCTAGACCCCTATTTTTCAACACTTACCTCTTGGACAAGTGTTATGTTGATCCAAGTGCTAAACTCTTGGATCAGACTAAGAAGGAAAAGGAGTCATGGGAGAAATGAGGTTTGGAGAAGTGGAATTCTCCTGAAAAAGGAAAGAGAGAAAGAAGGAGGAGGAAGAAGAAGAAGAAGAAGGTGAGGGAAGAAGAAGAAGAAGAAGAAGAAGAAGAAGAAGAAGAAGAAGAAGAAGAAGAAGAAGAAGAAGAAGAAGAAGAAGAAGGAGGAGGAGGAGGAGGAGGAGGAGGAGGAGGAGGAGGAGGAGGAGGAAGGAGGGAGGAGGAGGAGGACAAGGAAGGAAGGAAGAAGAAAAAGAAAGGAAGAGAAAGAAAGAAAGAAAGAAAGAAAGAAGAAGAAGAAAGAAAGAAAGAAAAAAGAAAGAAAGAAAGAAAGAAAAAGAAAGAAAGAAAGAAAGAAAGAAAGAAAGAAAGAAAGAAAGAGGGAGAGAGGAGGGAGGGAGGGAGGGAGGAAGGAAGGAAGGAAGGAAGGAAGGAAGGAAGGAAGGAAGGAAGGAAGGAAGGAAGGAAGGAAGGGAGAGAAGAGAGCTTTGCAAGAGATGCCAACCTTCGTTTCTTGTTTTCTTTAATCCTACCCATCTCCACTCTTAAAATCTAAAATAATATTTTGTATTTTCTGAAATTCTTTTTTTTCTCTGAATTTATATTAACATTCCAAGACAAGGAACAAATAGAGGTATAAAACATGCTCACAGAATCATCTGCCCCAAATGCATCCCCAGGGTGCTCCCCACGACATCACTGTTAGGTTTGTGTTATGTTAGCAAAGGCTGCGAGTTTAGTCTCTAGAAAGAAATACATTAATGGCCCAAAATGTCTTCAATCTAACCAGTATTTCTTCCGCTTTTCTCCCTAACCCAAAATTTTATTAAACAGATGATTCATTTTATGATCCATGGAAATTTAAAGAAATAATCAATCCTCCTGACTCCCAATTTGGGGAAATTTTATTAATCTGTTATGCAATATTTAATGTATATCACATGTATTATTTTGTATGCAAATAGTGAGGCATACAACAAAATGAAGATCTGTGAGCCCAATACCTAACGTTTTCTACTATTGTAACTACCTAAGAGGTTCTTCCCTATCCCAGTTCCCTGCCACCTCTAATGGTGAGATTTTTCATTGTTTCTTTTCTTTTCTTTTTTTTTTTTTTTGTTACATGTGTGTCTCCCTAAAAATATTGCTTAATTTTGCTTGTCTTTGAACTTTCTAAGAATGGCATCATACCATATGATGTCTCAAATGACCTGCTCTTGTCGTTCAATCTTATGTTAAATCACGGAATACTGTGCAGCCATAAAAGAACAAAATCATGTCCTCTGCCACGACAGGGATGCAGCCAGAAGCCCTAATTCTATGCAAATGAATACAGGAACAGAAAACCAAATACCACATGTTCTCACTTACGAGTGGGAGCTAAACATTGGGTACACATGGACATAAAGATGGAAACAATAGACACTGGGGATTACTAGATGGGGAGAGAATGAGGGAGGAAAGGGCTGGAAAACTACCTAGTGTGTTCTATGCTCAGTACATGGGTGATGGGACCATTCATGCCCCAAACTTCAGTGTTACACAATATACACATGTAACAAACCTGCACATGTAACCCCCTGAATCAAAAATAGAAGTTGAAATTGGAAGAAGCAAAACCAAAATAAAATTTCAAGGAACAATCTTAAATTTCTAAGATTCACTCATGGTTGGTCTACGCAAATGTGATTCATTTATTTTACTTGCTATGTAATATTCCATTGTGTGACTATACCCTAATTCATTTAACTATTCTTGTATGATGGATATCTGGATTTTTTGCAGTTTTGGTTGCTCTAAATATTATTTTATGTTTTCCAGTGAATACATCTAACAACATCTCTAAGGCACATACCAAGGAGTGGAATACTAAATAGTAGAATATGTAAATGTGCAATTCTACAAGATAGTGCCAAATTATTTTCCAAAGTAGTTACAATAATTTACATCCCCACCATCCTCTGTGGCAACCTTTGTTTCAATCTTGTAAAAACTGAGAACAGTACTAAAAGAATGAAACAGAGGATGAACGTGGTTTGATGTAAGTCAGGAAAGAGTGCAAAAGAAGATTGCCCGTAGAGGTGCTGCCTACACCAGGAAAGCTAGGCTAGAATCTTTTTCCTACCCGGGTCTTTAATCACTGCTGACCTGGCACAGCCCATAGCCACAGGCAACCAACAAAAAATCCACCATGGCTGCCTGGTCCTCAGAGATACTCTCACCCTTGGCTTCTTTCGTGCTCCCTTAGCAGAGTCTTAAAGTATCTGTCGTTGGCTTTGTTCCTACATACAGTCAGTCAACAAGCACTTCTTGAGCGCCTATCAAATACCAGATACTGAAGGTATAGCAGAGATATGACAGGCAAGGCACTTACCCTTACATTCCATTAGATGGAAACACGTAAGAAACAAGTAAACAAAAAGGTGAGTCCAGATTGGGACTCTTGTCATGTACTTGATTTATTTCCTGATAACAGGTAAAGAACTTGGGAAAAGCATTCCAGCCAGAGAGCAAGCACAAAAGCCCTGAAGCTGGATGGAACTGGTATGCCCAAGAGTCGAAAAGAAAGCCATGGGCCAAAGTGTTCTGGAAAAGGAGAGTGGCAAAAAAGGAAACTGGAAAAGCAGACAAGAGTCAGATGATGCAAGGGGCTTTGTAGGCCAGGATGGTGACGAAGTAGCATGGGGTTGGCTGGAGAGAGGCAGAGAGATCCAAGTTCGATCCGTCCACAGGACACAGAAGGAGAACTTGGCTGGGAGGGACAGGTAAAAGGGACAAATGGAGAGGGGCATCTTCAACTGAAATACTCTTTTCCTGCTTAACACCTTTAAAAAATATATTTTATTTTATTTTAGAATTGGGGTAGATGTACATGTTTGTTACATGAATAGATTGCGTACTGGTGCAGTACTAGTGTATCCATCCCCCAAACACTGAACATTGTTCCCTATGGGTAATCTTTCAACCCTCACTCCCCTCCCTCCATCCCTTTTGGAGTCCCTAATGTCCAATATCAATATCCAAATATTCCCATCTTTATGTCCATGTGTACCCATTGTTTAGCTCCCATTTATAAGTGAGAATATGTGGTATTTGGTTTGTTTCTAGCTTCGTTCACTTAGGATAATGGCCTCCAGCTGCATCCATGTTACTGCAAAGGCCATGATTTCATTATTTTTTATGACTATAGAGTATTGTATATATACCACAATTACTCTATCCAGTCAACTGTTTTGGTTTTTTGTTTTGTTTTGTTTTGTTTTGTTTTTTGACATGGAGTCTTGCTCTGTCACTCAAGCTGTAGTGCAATGGCATGATCTCTGCTCCCTACAACCTCCGCCTCCTGGATTCAAGTGATTCCCCTGCTTCAGCCTCCTGAGTAGCTGGGATTACATGCACCCTCCACCACGGCCAGCTAATTTTTGTATTTTTAGTAGAGATGGGATTTCACCAGGTTGACCAGGCTGGTCTCAAACTCCTGATCTCAGGTTATCCACCCACCTTGGCCTCCCAAAGTGCTGGGATTACAGGCGTGAGCCTGGCCCCCTATTCTGGGATTCTTAATTCTTCCCATTGTGTCTTACTTCTTAGTTAACACTGGGTAATACTACTTATGCCTTGATTGGGATTTCTAAGTTATAAGCACGGCCATCTTTTTTTAAATAATAATTTATTTTCCTTTGGGTTGGCATTTAGTAGTGAGATTGCTGCACTGAATGATAATTCTATTTTTAGTTCTCTGAGAACCTGTTTACTGCCTTCCAGAAATTGGTTAAGGCTCATGATCCATGTAATTCACATTTTGCATTTCCCTGGGACACTGCTTCCAGGATGGCTGAGGAAAGAGAAAAGAAATAACAAAAAGAAAAGATGACTTTCTTTCTCTTTCCACCTCGAAGTTTGGACCATCTCTCAACTATTGCCAAATGAAGCTGTGGCTTTAAGGGGAGAGCCTGAACATGGGACTCATGGCCCCAAACCTGCTTGGTAATAATGTGACATATGGGCAGTTGTTTACCCTAAGACTCAAGTTCTTACAAAGTGAAACTGATGGTAGGAGAGACTTTGAGCACCTATTGCACATCGGCCGCTGAACATACTTCGTCTCTTTAATCCTGAGAATAACGCTATTTTATGGATGAGAAAGCTGAAGCTGAGAGTTGTTGGGACCACGATGCTGAGATTCCAACCAAGGTTCAAGAAGGCTTTACAGAGCACTTCCTCAGGGATATTGCGAGCAGTGAGTAAATAAATATGCGTGAAAAGATTCATCAAGCAGAGTGTTCTTTGCAAACGTAAGGTATAATTACTTTTTCTATAAAACTCATTTCGAGTTGCTCCCCCACATACTTTCTGTCCAATGAGCTATTTATTTTTTCCCAAAAGCTTCATGCACTTTAATGAATACCTCTATTCATATATTTCCTTTTGCTCAAATACCCTTCCCCCTCTTGTCTACCAGGTAATCTTATATATAGCTTTCAAAAGACTTGCTCAGAAATTACTTCCTCTCAAATTTTTCCTACTTTTGTCATGCAAGCAAGACTGATCACCACTTTTTCCAGATTCTGATGGTACCTAAGATATGGACTGTACATGTAGCATTAGCTATTGCCCCACAATAATGTATTAACGATACACCCCAAAACTCTATGACTTCAAACAACAATGATTTTTTTCCTCCTCACAATCTAAGGGTTGGCTGGGATTTGGCTGATCTAGGCTGGTTTCAGCTCCAAACCACACACTGGTTCAGTCTTCCTCATGAAAGTACTACTTGGAATTGCTCCATAGAAGTGAGCTCTTTCTCCAGTGGAAACAGTTGTAAAGTACGGTGGCAAAGGATTTAGAGCCAGGGATAGGTGAAGAGTGAAGGTCAATAACTCCATCTGTCACACATACCTTTTAAAATGCTCTTATATGGGCTGGGCATGGTAGCTTATGCCTGTAATCCCTGTCCTTTTGGAGGCCGAGGCAGGTGGATCACAAGGTCAAGAGATTGAGACCATCCTGGCCAACATGGTGAAATCCTGTCTCTACTAAAAACACAAAAATTAGCTGGGCCTGGTGGCCCACTCCTGTAGTCCCAGCTACTCAGGAGGCTGAGGCAGGAGAATCGCTTGAACCTGGCAGGCAAAGGTTGCAGTGATCTAACATCATGCCACTGCATTTCAAAGTGGTGACAGAGCGGAACTCCATCTCAAAAAAAAAAAAAAGAAAAGAAAAGAAAAAGAATGCTCCTGTATGTATGTGGTGAAGAGGGAACACTTTTACACTGCTGGTGGGACTGTCAACTAGTGCAACCACTATGGAAAACAGTATGGAGATTCCTTAAAGAACTAAAAGTAGAACTACCATTCAATCCAGCAATCTCACTACTGGGTATCTACCCAAAGGAAAAGAACTCATTATATAAAAAAGACACATGCACACGCTTTCGTAGCAGCACAATTCACAGTTGCAAAGATATGGAACCAACCCAAGTGCCCATCAACTAATGAGTGGATAAAGAAAATGTGAAATATATACACCATGGAATACTACTCAGCCATAAAAAGGATGAAATAATGTCTTTTGCAGCAACTTGGATGGAGCTGGAGGCCATTATTCTAAGTGAAGTAACTCCGAAATGGAAAGCCAAATATCATGTGTTCTCATAAGTGGGAGCTAAGCTATGAGAATGCAAAGGCATAAGAATGATATAATAAACTTTGGGGACTCAACAAGGGAAGGGGGGGATGAGAAACAAAAGACTACATATTGAGAGCCTGGGTGCGGTGGCTCATGCCTGTAATCCCAGCACTTTGGGAGGCTGAGACGGGCAGATCACCTGAGGTCGGGAGTTCATGACCAGCCTGACCAATATGGAGAAACCCCATCTCTACCAAAAATACAAAATTAGCCAAGTGTGGTGGCACATGCCTGTAATCCCAGCTACTCGGGAGGCTGAGGCAGGAGAATCACTTGAACTCAGGAGGCAGAGGTTGTGGTGAGCCGAGATCGCACCATTGCACTCCAGCCTGGGCAACAAGAACAAAACTCCAACTAAAAAAAAAAAGAAAACCTCCAAAAGACTACCTATTGAGTACAGGGTATACTGCTTAGGTGACAGGTGTACAAAAATCTCAGAAATCACCACTAAAGAACTTATACATGTAACCTTTTTGGTTTTTTCACCTGTTCGCCAAAAACCATTGAAATAAAAAAGAAGGAAGGGAGACTCACTAAAAGAAACATGAAAGTCCTCCCAACTAACTAAAAAAAAGAAATGTTCGTATAACCACTTACTCACCAGTTGAGTACCTATTCTGTGGCAGGCACTCTTCTAGGGGCTGTGAACACAGTCAGAAGCAAAAACAGAGAAGGTGCCTGTGTCTTCATGGAGCTGACATTCTCATGGGAGGGCACAGACTAACAGGCAATAATTTCAACTAGTGGTCAGTACTATAAAGAAAATAAAACCTGGACATCTGAAAGAGTAACAAGAGCGACAGCGGGAGCAAAGGGGAGTTTAGATGGTGTACTGGGGTTCTCTAGAGGGACAGAACTAATAGGATAGAGGTATACATAAAGGGGAGTTTATTAAGGAGTATTAATTTACACGATCACAAGGTCCCACAATAGGCTGTCTGCAAGCTGAAGAGCATGGAAGCCAGTCCGAGTCCCAAAGCTGAAGAATATGGAACCTGATGTTTGAGGGCAAGAAGCATCCAGCATGGGAGAAAGATGTAGGCTGGGGGGCTAAGCCAGTCTAGTCTTCACTTTCTTCTGTCTGCTTTTTATTTTAGCCACTCTGGCAGCAGATTAGATTGTGCCCACCCACATGAAGGGCGGTCTGCCTTTCCCAGTCCACTGACTCAGATGTTAATCTCCTTTGACAATACCCTCACAGACACACCCAGGAACAATATTTTGCATCCTTCAATCCAATCAAGTTGACACTCAGTATTAACCATCACACACGGGATGATAGGGAACGGCCTTTCTGGATAAATGACTTTTGAACAGAAATATGAATAATGAAACAGAGCAGGTCCCATCAATCATGGGGAGATCTGGGAAAGAGCATTGCAGGTGGAGGGACATCTCCTGGGTCTGAGAAACAGAAAGCACCAGTGCAGTGAGGATGCACAACCAGTATCAAAATCACCTGGAAGGCTTCTTAAGACAGATGGCTGGGCCTCACCCCCAGAGCTTTTTATTTGATGGGTCTAGTTCAGGCCCCAAAATTTGCATTTCTAACAAGTACATGGGTGATGTTGATGGCACACTGACTCTACATTTGCAACTGGTGTGCTTGTATGATCAAGAGAGTGTGGCACAAGGTAAGACCTTTGAGGCTGTGATGAAGAATGTTAATGTTATGTTATGTACAAGGGAAGCCACTGGAGGACATCAAGCAAGGGAGTGATGTGACTTCATGTAGAGTTTGGGTGTTTTTTTCTAGCTTCATTGAGGTATGATTGACAAATTAAAAGTGCATGAGTTTAGGTTTAGTAGAGCTTCTGGAGCCAGGGGGATAACAAGGGTGCAAAAATGGAAGAAAGAAGTTAAGATATTTATTATATCAAACCATCAGTTTTCCAGAGTTCCTACTTGGGGCAATGGGACATACAGAGCTGCCAATGGCAAAGATGAGAATCATGGTGGAGAAGAAAGATTGGTAAGGGAGTGAGGCAGATTTTGAACTCAATTTTAGGTCCCATTCAAGACCACTGTGTTACACACCTCTGGAGGTACATGCACACTGCATATAGTGTGAAGGGCAGCCTGGCAGCACAGAAGAATAACATGACAATGTGAATAGCACCTCCTAGAATTGTGCAACATACCCCAAATATTCTTCCTCTTCTAAGCTCACATGTTAGTGAAAGAGGCAGGCAATGGGTAGGCAAGATATTTTTAAATGGTGTTTGGTGTCATAAAGAAAATAAATTATCAACTCTGCAGATCTGGACAACTCATGATGCTGCTAGCAGTCACTGACTATATGGATGGGGCTTTCGCATGTTCACTCCTAGGACCTACTTGGTTAAAGAGAGCATATGGAGAATCGTAACTTGTAGGTAAAATATTAGGTGGGTGCAAAAGTAATTGCGGTTTTTACCATTACTTTTAATGCCATTACTTTTAAAAACCACAATTACTTTTGCACCAACCTAATAATAGTAACTAACATTTACTGGCACCTATGATGTGCCAAGCACATTAAGTCCACGTATTAGTTCAAAGAACAATCCTGAGATGTGTGTCCTGATTGTCCTCATTTTAAGTAACTTGCCAGAGGACACACTGCTAGGAAGGGGCAAAGACGGGATTCAAGATAAGGGCTAACTACAGAGCTGGCTCTTGTACACATTCAACAACATGGCTCTCGGTTACTTACAGGCAGAGTCTGTCTGAAGAAGGTCCATGTCACCCTTGTCCCCTGGCCAGGCTCTGGTATTGCCAAAAAGAAAAATCCCACCTCGCCAAGGCCTACATTCTTTGCCAATACATAGCTAAAAGTGTCACAGTATCTGCAGCATTAAGAAAACCCCATGCCTGAATCTATGTGCCAGACCTTTTACACAGAGAAAATATGGACATTTTCTTTTAATAACGCTACAGGGAAATAATGAAATGGTAGCATTACAAAAACATAATTAGGTCTTCAAGAAAAAAAACATCTCCACTGGAGTCCTATAAAAAGACCACAGGTGTTCATCATTATTTTTTATTTAGCAGACAGTTTTAGCCATTGTTTGTTTTTTCCTCCATTTATTAAGTTCTGGTATTTTAAGATGATTTGTGTGTAATAATAACCATAATTTCCTGTTTGCCTGTCAGTTGTGAGCTGCTTTAATTACAGATATTCATTTTCAGAAGTTAACTTGGTAAACACACTCATTTGTTATGTTCCCTGTTCATTAAATCAGTTAGCACAGCTAGTAACTATGTTAAGTATTTTGCTGTTGGGTTTCAGCAATGTATCTTCACGGATTTCCGATGCTATTTCTCACAGAGACAGACACAGACTTCCTGAGAGTCCCTTCCCATTGGTTTAAAGATGCCAAGTCTTCCATCTCTGCAAGGCCAGGTGCATTACACCCGATGGAGGCATCCACTCGAGACCCTGCATATCACAGTCTGAATCATTAATTCAGACTAAAGGGCAGTGCTTGACAGCCAGAATCATGATATGGGATAAAGGAAGAGGAACATCTTGGCAAGGAAGGATTTGAGTAGACATGCTTGGAGCATACCTGATCACAACCCTGTCTTTGGACAGCCCTCTGCACCCACTCTGCAGAAGCAGAGGGCCTCAGTCAACATGGGGGTACCAGATAACCCTGATCCCTGACAGCAGCTAATTATTCCAGGGTTGGACATCAGAGGTCATCAGTTGTCTAACTTAAGCATTTGAAGGATAGAAGCCAAGTTGGAGATGTAAAATTCAGAGAGAATCAGGGCTGAGTCTCTGAGCCGTAGCAGTCCCAAACCACACACAAGCTACTGTTATGGAAAGACATGAAGAGATTAATGATGCGGAGACTCCTCAACAACAGGAGAGCATGCAACCAGGAAAGAAAAAGTAGAGCAAAAGAACATCGCCTGAAGATGTTGCAGCTCCAAAGAAGACCAACCAACTGTTTCTTTGAGACTTTCATGCATCTTTACAATAAACCAGTCACTTAGCTAATTTAGTAGGTCTCTATTAGTCACAACCAAGCATGCTCTGAGCAATACATTTTTAATCATGGTGACTAGGATGATGGTGGGTCCACTAAAAGTGTCACATCCGGTAAATTTCAACTTTTCTAGTAAGCAGCCATGGGTACTGGAACTTGGTCATCAGTCATAAGTCACCTGAGAATTAGATGTTTCATTCAAAGTTTTCCTTTAATAGGGACTATGACTATTGTTGACATGCCAAATCGGGACTAAGGGAAATAAGACATTCTAAGTTGCCAATAGCTAAGTCATAAGGCTCTAGAGGAAATGACTCATCCGAAGTGTGAGTCAGGACAGAGGAATTTGTGTCAAAGGTGCATATTCTCAGTCAGAATTGTGATTATTAAAAAGTCCAGAAACAACAGATGCTGGCAAGGTTGCAAAGAAAAAAGAACGCTTTTACACAGTTGGTAGGAGTGTAAATTAGTTCAACTATTGTGGAAGATAGTGTGGCGGTTCGTCAAAAATCTAGAAGCAGAAATGCCACTCGATCCAGCAATTCCATTACTGGGTAGATACCCAGTGGTATATAAATCATTCTATTATAAAGATACATGCATGTATATGTTCATTACAGCACAATTCACAATAGCAAAAACATGGAATCAACCCAAATGCCCAACAATGATAGACTAGATCAAGAAAATTTGGTACATATATGCCATGAAGTACTATGCAGCCATAAAAAAGAATGAGATCCAGTCCTTTGCAGGGATATGGATGGAGCTGGAAACCATTATCCCCAGCGAACTGACACAGGAACAGAAAACCAAACACCACATGTTCTCACTTATAAGTGGGAGCTGAACAATGAGAACACATGGACTTAGGGAGGGAAACAACACGCACTGGGGCCTGTCTGGGGTGAGGTTAGTGGGAGTGAGAGCATCAGGAAGAATAGTTAATGCATGCGGGACTTAATACCTAGGTGATGGGTTGATCTGTGCAGCAAACCACCATGGCACACGTTTACCTGTGTGACAAACACGCACGTCCTGCACATATACCTCAGAACTTAAAATAAAAGTTGAAGGAAACAAAACAGAATGGATATTCAAAGCAGAACAAAAGTTCAATGAGTTGCCCCGTGTCAATTATTTATAACTACTCTGCCTCACCTCTTTTGGAGCCTTGCTAAGCTTTCCTAAAGAGAACAATCCATTGGTTGTAGCTAGACCAGCAATGATGAGAAACAATGAGACAAAGGTTTGACATAAGCACGGGGTGATTAGGGAAAATGATATTAGTCTTGTTGCGCTTAAGCCAGGTCATCTAGGTGGAGGCCTGAGACATAGAGGGGCACCATTAGCTCATCAGAGGGCACAAGCCAGCATATTTAATAAATCCAAACCAATCTGGTAAGGATTTTTCAAAAGCCCCCAAAACTAGTCCCACACTATTTTCTCCATGATACCTGGCTTTGCTCTACATTCCCTTCCTTTGCAGTTTCAAGTCCTTTATGCTTGGCTCTCCCATCTTTTGATGGCTTCTCCATCTTCTGACTTCTCCTGCAGGTCTCAATTGTCTCCAGATGCTCTCTCCTTCCAGCATCTGGAAATACATGCTGGAATTCAGGAGGCAGCTTAGTCTCATGCCACACCCAAAGGTATAGATGGAACACCACTGGCACCACAGAATCATGGAAGTGCTGGGTCAGCAGAGAAGGAATTTTGGCAGCAAGGCCCCCAGAAGAGGTGGATGATGACAGCACCTAGAATGTACGTGAAGAGTTATAGACTTCAAAGCGAAGGAAACTTGAAAGGAAGGAGAAATGTTGAAGTAAAACAGAAGAGCGATGAGATATCTCACTTTAGAGATCTCTGTAAAGTAGAAGTGTGCTATGAGTGCACGGCTCAGAAGTAGAATTACAGGCATGAACAGAAGACTAAATATTTGAAGAAGGTAGTGTCTATATACTTGCTTTCTTAGCTGGGAGCGGCGGCTCACGCCTGTAATCCCAGCATGTTGGGAGGCCGAGGCGGGGGGATCACAAGGTCAGGAGATTGAGACCATCCTGGCCAACATGGTGAAACCCCGTCTCTACTAAAAAATACCAAAAAATTAGCCGGTCGTGGTGGCTGACGCCTATAGTCCCAGCTACTCGGGAGGCTGAGACAGGAGAATGGCGTGGACCCAGGAGGCGGAGCTTACAGGGAGCCGAGATCAGGCCACTGCACTCCAGCCTGGGCCACGGAGTGAGACTCCATCTCAAAAAAAAAAAAAAAAAAAAAAAAAAGACTTGCTTTCTTGAAGAAATAGAATAATTGCTGTGCTGGAGCTCTGTAGGTTTTTGCCAATACTGCATCGATTCTCCTTCCCCTGGTAACAGCACCTAATTTTGATTTGCAAATCCCAATAGACACAATCTTATTGGGACAGTTAATCAGAGGGTCCCACCCTTCCCTTCCCAAGGAGTGTGCACATGACCCAGGCTAGGCCAATCAAAGGTCTAATTTGAATTTTGAATACAGTAACACAAAGACTGAAAAACTGTTGGTGCTGATTTCTTCTGATGGTGGCACCAGAAGGGACCTACTCTCCAGAACCTAGGAGGAATTCTGGTGACAGTTTTTACAGAGGTCTTATTCTCTCACTCTTCCTTGAATTTTGTGAACCAATACACATCTTTCCAAGAACATCGTTTTTGGCTTATAGTGATCAGACCCAAGTTCTGTTGCTTATAACTTAGAAATCCCAACCAAGGCATAAGTAGTAATACTCAGTGTTAACTAAAAAGTAAGACATGATGGGAAGAATTAAGAATCCCAGAAGAGGGAGCCAGGCTCACGCTTGTAATCCCAGCAGTTTAGGAGGCCAAGGCGGGCAGATTTCTTGAGGTCAGAAGTTCAAGACAAGCCTGGCCAACATGGTGAAACCCAGTCTCTACCAAAAATACAAAAGTTAGCCAAGCATAGTGGGTGTGTGCCTGTATTTCCAGCTACTCGGAAGCTGAGGCAGGAGAATCGCTTAAACCCGGGAGGTAGAGGTTGCAGTGAGCCAAGATCATGCCACTTCACTCCAGACTGGGTGACAGATTCTGTCTCAAAAAAAAAGAATTCCAGAATGGGGATTCCACTTCCAGCTTTGCCACTACCACTAAAACACTGGGCAAGTTTGAGTAAGTCCCTCAAGCTCACGAAGCTTCATTTCAGACAGCTGTAGAAGAAAAGGTTGACTAAAAAGCTGCAAAAGTCCTTTTCCATCTTCATAGACATAGTTTTTCCCCTATCTCTTATTTTAGTCTCTAGTCTCCATTCCCTGCCATCCACTATCAAAGGACTTTAAGCATAGCAAAGAAAAGAAACACATCATATCCCCTTCTAACAGACATGGGACTCGGAATTCATTCATAAAGAGAATGCCAAATCTCATGTATGAGCCCATTTTGTTAAGCAATAGAAGCTTAATATGATTTCATTATTTTTTCATTCTTTCATTTGGCATCTGCTAAGTACTTCTTGCACATGTTTTACATTCTCTATGAGGTGAAAAAGGAAGTCAGGACCTAATCTCTGTCCTCAAGAAGCTTGACATTTAGTGGAGGAGGTACGTGAAATCCCTAGACAATATTCCCAGGAGGTCTGAAATCACATACCCAGCACCTAGCAGGTGCCAACTATATATAGTAGGTGCTTAATAATTATTGATTGAATGAGGTATAATACATGTGTATATACTGCTATGTAGTTTATAATAATAATTCAAAATGATGAGAAGATTAAATATTTATTTTGCAACTACTGTGCACTTCTACTACATGATAGTTTGACATGAGCTTCAATTTTAAAAACGTTGTTCGAGAGATCAATTGAAAGGTGAGTATTTGCATTTTAAAAAAAGAATATTCCTACCTGAAAAAAAAAGTATTTAAAGAGTCTAACACATTTACAATAGATTTTTCTTTGTGTGGAAGCTTAAGAACATTGCTATGAATAAATGAAGGTAAACTTGAACTTAACATGCCAAGACATAACTTCATCCAAAAACTTCCGCCTGTCCCTTAGACGCCAGTGTAATAGCACTTGACATACAGCAGTGTTAAGCAGATGAAGCTGTTAAAGCCGCAGGCCACTCACCAGGCCTGTCAACACGTGGAGGTCTCAGTAACACAGGGGACTTTTGATTCAGGAGGCAAAGTTCACCCCGAAGATCACAGTGCATTAGGGAGGAACGAAAGCCTTCTGGTATGGCCAAGTGGACGAGACCAGGGAAAACCTAAACAGAAAATGCAATAAAATTAAAATGCAATGGGAGTGAACTGTGGTGGCAGCAAGCATAACCTTCTTGGTGTCTTTAGCAGTGTTAATGGATCCACTTATGGCACAGATGGTGGTTTTCAGAAAAGTCATTTTTTTCTCTAACAAATTCATGACTAAACTAAAAAGACCACTATCAACTTCATTATGCTTTCCAATTGACTTGCTTTAAGGGTTATTCTTTTATTATAGCTCTTAAGCTCCCATTTCTTTTTTAAAGTGCTTCTTTTAATACCAATTTTCACAGCACTAAGAAATTTAACACTCTTCAGTGGTTATATTAATGGCAAGGAACTGTTGCGGGCTGAAGAGTAGCATGAAAGACACTGGTATTGGTCATTTGTTATCTCATCTACCACAAGTTACCGACCCGGATCCCAGGGGGTGACATTGAGGACAGTGGTGATGAGAGAAAGCTGGTCACATATCTCCTTTCTACAACATAAGAGTTACGACACACAGCACATTCCGTATTGCTCTCTTCAAACACAATCCTACTTCAAGCCTCTCCTACCTAAGTGTGCCCAGTTAGCTCTTTCAAGTGACCAGAAGATCTAATTAATTGCACAAACAAATCCGTAAGTATTTTACAAACATCATCGCAAGTAACTGTAAACACGAAGATAAAACAGTTTGTACAACATGGGGTAAGCCAGAGTCCTGAGCCAACCAAACAATTAGATTTTTTCAAAGTGAAATTGACTTGGAGGAAGATCAGATTTCATAGGAATAAAGAAATTACTTATTGTAATATTACTTATAAAAGCTAAATTGAAATAAATTTCCCAGCAATGGGCAAACAATTAACCATATCTGTTAAGCTATTAAAAAGAAGATTGGGATGGATCACGGTGGCTCACGCCTATAATCCCAGCACTTTGGGAGGCTGAGGCGGGTGGATTGCTTGAGGTCAGAAGTTCAAGACCAGCCTGGTCAACATGGTGAAACCCTGTCTCTATCAAAAATACAAAAATTAGCTGGGCATAGTGGTGCATGCCTATAGTCCCAGCTACTTGGGAGGCTGAGGCAAGAGAATCACTTGAACTCAGGAAGGATAGGTTGCAGTGAGCTGAGATCGTACCACTGCACTCTAGCCTGGGCAACAGAGTAAGACTGTCTCAAAAAAGAAGAAGAAGAAGAAGAAGAAGAAGAAGAAGAAGAAGAAGAAGAAGACGACTGGGAAGAATATGCACAACTATGGAGAATCATTCTAATGTTAAGAGAAAATCCAAGACACAAAATATCTAAAAACCAGATAATACAATTATATATGACATTTGACATATAGGGAAGGTCGTAGTAGAAATATGTGAAAATACCATCGATAGTTGTCTATGGGGGCAAGGTTACACACATGTGCTTGTAAACTCCCATTTTTCTATTTTCCAATCTTATTTCAATGGTGTTTACCCATTTAAACTCATAATGAAGAAATTTTAATATTTTATCTCACGTGAAGAAAAGATAGTAATCATTCACACAGAGATTTTGATGGCCAAAAACTTGTTTACAGGGATTTGGATTCTGTGTGAAGTCCCCTATGCTATGGCTTTTGGACTCTTTTGATAACCTTCCATTGAAAAATCACCTTTTGCATCAAAGCTAGTTAGAGGAAAGGTTGCATGCTCCAACTCTTCCATTTTACAGATGGAAGAACTGAGGTTCAGAAGTCCCTTACCTGAGACCTGGGGAGATGCCTCTTCCCTCAGCTCCCTCACCTCTCAACCAGATCATTCCTTACAAAGCAAATCCTCACCCACAGCAGAAATCTAAGAATCAAAGAAAATAAAATAAAATTTAGACCCCACTTAAATCAGGCATAATCAAATTGTTTCACTCTATTTTGCCGTTATGTTCCAAATCAGTCTCAAATTCTGCTGCTGTGTTAGTTTTAAGGTGAAAATTCCTCCCCACAAAAAAAAAAATTTTATATTTTATTTATTTATTTTGTAGAGATGGGGTCTTGCTATGTTGTCCAGGCTTGTCTCAAACACCTGCTTCAAGCAATCCTCCCATCTCGGCCTCTGAAAGTGCTAGGATTACAGGCATGAACCACTGTGCCTGGCCCTAATTCTTAATTTAGAAGAGAAACACTGTGGCCTCGCCTTTTTGTTTTGAGGCCCACTCCTGGTTATGGGGTGCTATGTGATGGTGTGTGCAAGTGACTACAGTTTTGAGTTCTTGTCTCTTTATTTGGCTGAGAAAACTCTGGAATCTGCCTTTGCCCTGCTTCACCATGACATAGGCAGTGCAAGGTCCAGATGTTCCGTCCATATGGAGAGGCACAGAGAAGCCCGCATTATCTAGGAAACAGGACCTTGATTGGAACACTCAAAAAAAAAAAAAAAAGTGGATTGCTTAATCCACTGCTGGAGGGAAAGCAGGAAATAACATATTGGAATATCTGAGGAAAATTAAAGTGCTCTTCAATGAAAGGTTGACTTTTTTGAGAAAGTTTTCTCCCCTCCTTTCGTCAGAGACATTTCTCCTCTTTGGAAATGGAGAGCAATTATTTTTTATTCAACCTGTCTTTAATTTTTATCTCATGTGAAGAAAGAACAGTGATCACTCACAAAGAGGTTTTAATGACAGCGAAAATGGTCTCATGATTGATCATTTCATATCACGCATTCCACCTGGAGCGCTTGCAGGCCACCAGCCTGGGAGCGCCTCTCCCTGCACAAGCTGGGGGCAGGCCTCGCGGGCTTTGTGTAGGGGAGCCAGTCTTTGAACAAAAAAAAAGAAAACAGGAACAAAGGGCCACAATTAGAGGCACTTTTAGAGATGGGAGAAATAAAGACTCAGACTGCGAAATATTTGAGCACTTTTGAATGTACTTTAAACTTTTAAACTCTCTCATCATTTCTCAAAACCTGATTTTTAATGAGGGACACTGCAGACAGAGAGAGAGAGATACTAAAAAAAAAAAAATTCTGAATGAACAATCAGGAGAGTCCTTAAAAATCAGGGACATTTGAAAGAAGTGACATCTATTTGTAATTCAAACTTTGAGTTAAAACAATGTTGAACTATAAGAAAATTGTTCTTTGTCTTAATGTGCAGTTTCTCTCTAAGTTATCCTTAATGCTATATTTATCTCTTTTTTTTTTTTTCTTTTGAGACGGAGTTTTGCTCTTGTTGCCCAGGCTGGAGTATAGTGGCGTAATCTCGGCTCACTGCACCCTCCGCCTACCGGGTTCAAGTGATTATCCTGCTTCAGCCTCCTGAATAGCTGGGATTACAGGCACCCGCCACCACGCCTGGCTAATTTTTGTATTTTTAGTAGAGATGAGGTTTTACCATGTTGGCCAGGCTGGTCTTGAACTCCTGACCTCAGGCGATCCACCCACCTCAGCTCCCAAAGTGCTGGGATTACAGGCATGAGCCACCATGCCCGGCCTTTATCTCGTTTCAATTCTGATTTCCCAACACAGTCTTCTCTGTAGCAGAGTCTTATTTAAAATGGGCCATCACATATCCCTGTGGGAAATGTTACTTTCTTTCCATGGACTTTCAAGTTTCAAGGGTGCTGACTGACACTGCTACTCCAAGCCTCCCAGTAAAATGCCCACAAAAGTCCTAGGGTATCTACAACACTTGTAAATCAAAGGTCGAAAAAATAAATAAATAAAAAGACCCAAAGACAGGGAGAATCGATTCTCACTCTGTCATTAAGTGAGACGGATGTAGAAACACATACATACCCTCTAACCAAAAGAAAAAGGTTAGCTCCAGTAAGGTAAGAGAATTTTTAACTCCCTTTCACTACCTATGACCCAACTATATGACCCAAGGGTTGAACTGATAGAAAAGCAGCCTCTTCTCCATCTCTGACATTTCTAAGTAGAGCCCCAAGCTTCTCTCCATCAGCTTTTCTTTCCATCCAGAGTATCAGAATCCAGTATGCAACGTGGCATGCTGGAACACAGAAAGGGTGGACCAGAAGTGTGTTTTGTCTTGTTTTGTTTTGTTTGAGACAGAGTCTCCCTTGGTCGCCAAGGCTGGAGTGCAGTGGCATGATATCAGCTCACTGCAACCTCTGCCTCCCAGATTCAAGTGATTCTCCCTGCCTCAGCCTCCTGTGTAGCTGGGATTACAGGTGCGCGCCACCATGCCCAGCTAATTTTTGTATTTTAAGTAGAGACAGGGCTTCACCATCTTGGTCAGGATGGTCTCGAACTCCTAACCTCAAGATCCACCCACCTCGGCCTGAACAGGGGTGTTTTTGTAGCTGGAGCTACACTGTTTCACAGGAATAGCATAAGAAACAGGAATAGAAAACAAAAAGTGCTGGGAGCCATGGGAGGTATTGGAGAGAGAGTAGTTTTCATTTCATATGCTACTCAAAATACTGGGAGTGATCTGTGGCTCAATTTTAAATCAGGTTGCAACATAATCTGTAAAAGAGACAAAAATAATATATAGCAGCCTAATGGCCAATATGCAACTGATTTGCTTTCATTAAAACAAAGGCACATAACTTACATGCAAACACACGCACACATGCACACACATACACATATCCTCCTGTTCCAGTCATACCTTTCTCATCATGAAGGCCTGGGAAAAGTCTTAGCTATGAAAGCAGGAGAGATGAGGTAGGATTCTTTAAAAATACAGAAGCCCAGAGAAACAACAAAAGCATCACTCAGAGCTGAGTGTTTAGAAATAGTTTGAAACATTCTTCTAATCTGAAAAAAGAAAAATCAAATCCTGGACAGTGTCAGAGGATTTTAGTACTTAACTTTAAATAACTGTTTAGTAACTCACTTTGGCTACCTCAACAAGAGTTTCCCAAAAGTGACAAGTGGTGTTAGCCATTATCATTTGGCTTCACTTCCTCGTCTTAAGACAGGAATGTGATAATGACATTTCTTGAAAGACTACAATAAAGAGAAGACATTAAAATAACTCAGATGGTCTGCCTGAAACATTCTCTAAGGCCAAAAAGAAGTCACATGCATTTATTATACGGCAGAAGTGGCAAATATGAGAAGGACTGGGGAAGGATCCTGTTAAATGAACCCTTTCTCTTCTATTGTGTTAACATTTCCCTGCATGACCCAAACGAACTCTCAGGCTTGGGGAAAGAAGTTCTTCCTCAAAACCGATTTTGTAATTAGATATCTAAAGAAAGACAAGCTAGTGTACATCCCTGAATATCAGAGCATCTCAAATGCCTGATATTTCTGATTTTGTGCTTTTAAAACGTAAAAGTATAAAAGTCCTTAGGAGAATCATTGCCTCCACGGAAAAGTACCATTTAAGAAACTCAAGTCAACTTATTCTTTGGGGGACTTTTACATCAGAACTATTTTGGTCATACAAGTTCTAGAAAAGTCATTGTTAGGAGTACAGCACATTTTCCAGAACTAAACTGCTTCTAGGAATATCAAGGCACAAACTGGGCATTTTACTGAGACAGCTTCTCTTCCCACTGTCCAGAAACTTTTCTCTACAAGAAAAGTCCTGATACGGAACAAAAATTCATCTAACTACATTCAACCAAATTCTATGGAGTCCTGAGCAGGAATTCAAGGGAAATAATTGCAGAATTTCCAGAGACACAATATAGAAATCCTGTTTCATAAGGGTTCCAAAAAATAGTTCAAGAGAAAAAATCCAAACATGATCTTCGGGGATCTAATTAATAATCTTAATAATAACCTTAGGTATCAAGTATCTCTTGTGAGTGGCACCAGGGAGCCATCCCATCCAACATTCTTCTCCCTCTAGACATTCTCTACAGTACTGGACACAGTTGACCACTCCCACTATGTTTTTTTTTTTTTTTATTATTATTATTATTATTATTATACTTTAAGTTCTAGGGTACATGTGCATAACGTGCAGGTTTGTTACATATGTATACTTGTGCCATGTTGCTGTGCTGCACCCATCAACTCGTCAGCACCCATCAACTCGTCATTTACATCAGGTATAACTCCCAATGCAATCCCTCCCCCCTCCCCCCTCCCCCCTCCCCATGATAGGCCCCAGTGTGTGATGTTCCCCTTCCCGAGTCCAAGTGATCTCATTGTTCAGTTCCCACCTATGAGTGAGAACATGCAGTGTTTGGTTTTCTGTTCTTGTGATAGTTTGCTAAGAATGATGGTTTCCAGCTGCATCCATGTCCCTACAAAGGACACAAACTCATCCTTTAAAGACTTGGAATCAACCCAAATGTCCATCAGTGACAGACTGGATTAAGAAAATGTGTCCCACTATGTTAATAGCCTTCTCTTGGCTGCGGTGCCATCACAGTCTGCTGACTCCCTCCACCTCAATGGCCACTACGTCTCGATGTTTTCCTCCAGGCCATCTCTAAATGTTGGCACAACACACGAACTTGAATATTAAGGGCTTTCTCTTCTCCATCTAAAGCTCTCCAGAGCTGATTTACATATGTTTTATTCTCATGGTTTTAAACATTCTATATACAGAGGAGTTCCGGGCTCTCACCTGAGCTACCAACTCTGGGTCCAAGTGCCTATTTGGCATTGATGCAGGTGCTGCCCTTCTCCCTATCTTGCCACATCACCAGCTGCCAGCACCTACCTCTCTTTATCTAAGGGCTTTCTCTGACTGCTAGAGGATGCTCCAGCTGCACACAGAGCAGGTAGGAGCTAGTGCCAGGAAATTCATTTTCCCTCAGGAACAGCCTTCAATCTACGACTGTTTGGAGAAACAGCTTCTCAACATCGCTGATTATTAGAGAAATGTAAATCAGAACCACAATGAGATACCATCTCATGCCAGTCAGTATGGCTATTATTAAAAAGTAAAAAAAAAAAAAAAACAGATGCTGGCAAGGTTGTGGAGAGAAAGGAACGCTTTTACACTGTTGGTGGGAGTGTAAATTAATTCAACCATTGCGGAAGACAGTGTGGTGATTCCTCAAACCTAGAGGCAGAGCAATCCTATTACTGGGTATATACCCAAAGGAATATAAATCATTCTATTATAAAGATACGAGCACACATATATTCACTGCAGCACTATTCACAATAGCAAAGACATGGAATCAACCTAAATGTCCATTAATGATAGGCTGGATAAAGAAAATGTGGTACGTATACACCATGGAAGACTATGCAGCCATAAAAAGGAACGAGAGCACATCCTTTTCAGAGACATTGATGGAGCTGGAAGCCATTATCCTCAGCAAACTAACTCAGGAACAGAAAGCCAAACACCGTATGTTCACATTTATAAGTGGGAGCTGAACAATGAGAACACATGGTCATGGGGAGGAGAACAACACACGCCGGGGCCTGGGTTTGGGGAGAGCATCAGAAGGAATAGCTAAGCGATGCCAGGCTTAATACCTAGGTGATGGGATGACCTGTGCAGCAAATCATCATGGCACACATTTACCTGTGTAACAAACCTGCACACCCTGCACATGCACCTTTGAACTTAAAATAAAAGTTGAAGTTAAAAAAAGAAAGAAGCCCAGCTTCCTCGACACTCAGGTGGAATAGCACTGAGGTGCATGTTCTACACCCACTCACAGGGTTCCCCCATGCGCTTAAGCTCCAGTTGCCCTTAGTGGCAACTTGCTTGATCAGGTACCCTGGATTTGTTGCCTTCCCTCCTTCCTCACCTTCCCCTCCCTCCCTCACCTTCCCCCTCCCATACCAGTGTTTCCTGGAACCACTTTCTAAACAATCTAACTGCACTCAAATCTTCATCTCAGGGCCTTCTGGAGGAAACTCAAACTAAAATAGCATCACTATCCATATATGAACCCCTCCCCACCTGCTCCTCTCCTAGTTTCTCAAACAAAAAACTAGGAGCTAGTCTTGATATCTTAGCTCAAGCTACTCTAACAAAAATACTACAGATGAGGTGGTTTAAACAACAGAATTGTATTTCTCCCAGTTCTGGGGGATGGAAGCCCAAAACTAAAACGCTGGCCAACCTGGTTTCTGGTCAGAGCCCCCTTTCTGGTTTGCCGACGGCCGCTTCTCATTGTATCTTCACACAGTAGAGACAGAAAGCTCTAGTATCTTTCTCTTCTTGTAAGAACACTAATCCCATCCTGGGAGCTCCACCCTCATGAGCCTATTTCTAAGCCTAATCACCTCCCAAAGGCCCGACCTTCTCAATCCCATTGGGGGTTGGGGTTCCATATGCATTTGAGGGGAAGATAAACATGAAGTCAATAACACCCCATGTTCTTCCGCTTTTCTTCTCTAGTCCTATTGTCCAATGACTTTTGTTTGAACTACAGCAACAGCCTCCCATGTAGCCTCCCTGCCTCTATTCTTGCCTCCCTATTCAGATTATATTCTTCACAAAACATCCAGAGTGATCTCGTAAAAACTCAAGTCAGATCAACTCACTTCCTTGCTTTAAATATCACAATGGCTTCCCATGATACATTGGGTGTGATCTAAACCCCTGTCACATGTCCCCCAACCCAGGCCGCAGTGTGTGTTGTTCTCCGCCCTGCAATGTGTCCACGTGCTCTCATCACGCTGCTCCCACTTATAAGTGAGAACATGCGGTGTTTGGCTTTCTGTTCCTGAGTCAGATTGCTGAGGATAATGGCTTCCAACTCCATCCATGTTCCTGGAAATGACATGATCTCATTCCCCTTTATGGCTGCATAGTCTTCCATGGTGTATATGTACCACATTTTCTTTTTCTAGTCTGTCATTGATCTAAATGCATAGCTTCACAATCTAGCCCCTGCCTCTCTCTGCAACTCATTTCGTGCCACTCTCCTCTTGCTCACTCCACTCCAAACCTCCTTGAAGCTCTCCTTCAGGGATGCAAAGCTCATGCCTCACTTAGGATCTGGGGTTGGTTTCCCTCTGCCCAAGATGCTCTGCCCACAAGTATTTTCATGACAGATCCTTTGCCATTCATGTCTCTGCTCAAATGTTCCCTTTTCACAGACACGTACCAGATATGCAGTCTCAGAAGTCATACCCATCCCTCTCTATTACACACTCTGCTTCTCAACCCTTGTCACCTCCTGAAACCCTTATTTCTTTACTTGCTCTTTTCTGTCTTCCTATGCCAGCACATCAGCTTTTGTCTGCCGTAGGCACCAGTGTAACCTCAGCCTCTGGAACTGTGCCAGACACACAGCAGATGCTCAAAAATACTTCTTGAGTGACTGCACGCTACATGTGAAGCACCATGCTAGGTGCTTTACAGCTACAAGGAAAGCATTGCTGTCGACATTTTCCACTCTGACCTTCAATTTTTCCATCTATAAAGTGGCTTGCCAAAGATCACTCAGCTAATTAGTGGGGATAACGGCCTACTCATGGATGCTGAGAGTTAGGAATGAGGGCTCGTTGTTAATTGTTTCAGTTAAAACAGCCAAAGTCATGAACAGCTGCCACATCCAGAAAACTCACATAATTAGGTCACACATTTGGCCTAAATTTCCTACCTTCTTATATCCATTTTCGAAGATACTAAACTTGAGGACACCAGTACCTTGGTATATAAAAAGGCATCTAGAGCAGAATTGTGAATGGAAGCATTCTTATTTAAATCCTAAAAATGCAAATATATTGTCTCTATGCTAAAGAGACAAACTTAATCAGAGATTTTGAAAATTAGATTTCACTGACATAAAAGTTACCAAATGACAGCAGGGTCTTATGATAGTGTTTTTATCAGAATTCACACTTCAGAACCTCTCTTGGTGAGTGAGACTATTTTTAGCATCCTTTTGATAGGTTGGGCTTGCTGGATGATCAAGGCCCAGTAGGAAGAGTGTGTGTGTGTGCGTGTGTGTGTGTGTGCATGTGCGCATAGGTGTGTTTGTATTTTTTATATATATATGTATATGTATATATAATTCTTTATTACTTTTAGCATGCTTTATTATGATAAAGTACATGTTTTTCAAACTGTCAAAGGACTTTCAGAATTTAGAATCCCAGGCACAGTCCACATAAAGCCTCTGTATGGTTTCCTACATAATAAGGGAATTACTTGAACTAAAAATTGTTTGGCTATCTAATCACAGTTTGGTTACAGAAGATTCGATTCTGATTACAAACTTACTTCTTGAGCAACCCAGTGTTCTACAAGAGTGTTTGCAGATGAGAAAGATTATCTCAAAAGAAGCAACCTCAGAACTGAGGGAGGAAAAACCTTTTACTTTTAATAAATTCATTGTACTGATTTGTATGTCTCTTACTCAGTAGGCATTCTATCAATAGAAGTTAGATGAGAAAGGACTATGTCTTTATAACCATGAGGTATATTTGAGTTAACAGCTGGAAACCAAATCAGATATATGGACACTATGGACATTCCCAAGATAACTGCACATTTTGTTCATTGTAATCCAGATGCCAGTCCTTGAATGGAGGGGAAGCAATCAGTGGATAAAACTCCCACCTCCCATCCTTTGGGTGGACATTCCTGGAAGGTGTTCTATTTGCTTCTCAGGAGTCCTGGTAAATTTGAACATTCACTGCCCAAGCAACAACCTCAATTACACACCTTTGTGTCTACTTTTCCTCCTCTACTGTTGCCCTCTTCCTGTTTCCTCACTCCAGCCTCCTAGGGGCACATTCACCCAAGTCTTTGTCTCAGGTTTTCAGGGTAGTCTAATTAAGACACGATTCACTGGAGTTTGTATACATGAATTAAAGGAATCGTGTCTTCTATTTTATATAGTACCTTACTTCTTCCAATTTCCAAAGAAATTTCACATACTTCTTCATTGAGATCTCTTAGAAATGTCCAGGATTGTTAATGGAGAAAAGGTTATCTTTCTCATTTGGACAGTTGAGGAAGTTGAGATGCAGAGGTGAAAAGAGGCTTGTCCAAGATTTCAGGGGTTGTACATGGTATGGCTGGGATATCATCACCAACCTGGGGCTGACAGCAAGTCCTTAGCCCTATCCAATGCACTTTTATTTATCTCAACTGCCCCCTTCATTGTCTGCCTGGCACCCTTCTTTCACTTGTCCTACAAGAGTTAGTTCCAGCCTCATTGAGTCCAAGGAGGATTTGTTTTTTTGATGGGGTTTTACTCTTGTTGCCCAGGCTGGAGTGCAAAGGCACTATCTCAGCTCACTGCAACCTCCACCTCCTGGGCCTTAAGCTCTTTTAAGGGGAAAGACCAGGTCTTGCTGGTTGTATTAGGATTCTCCAGAGAAATAGAAGATAGATAGATAGATAGAGGATAGATAGATAGATAGATAGATAGATAGATAGATAGATAGATAGAATGAGATTTATCAGTGGATTTCAAAAGGTTTGTGAAAATTGAATTAAACAATAAAAATAAAAATTATGAACTTTATTTCTGAACATAACCTCCATCAAGCTCAAGACACTTTTGTAAGCAATGATGCTCATCATTTAGTTCATCCCTAAAGAATCGAGGGTCCTGGCAATTGAATCACGTCAGTAGTCTTTTTTACATTATTAACTGATGAAAAAACTGGTGCCCTTAAATAATTTTTTAAGATTTGTGGGAAAAACAAAACCAGAATGAGCCAAATTAAGACTGTAAGGTGGATGCTTAATGACTTTCTATTGAAATCATCCCCAAATTGCCCTTGTTTCATGAAAGGAATGAGCAGCATTGTCATGGCAGAGAAGGATTCTCTGGTGAAGCTCTCCTAGGCATTTTTTTCTGCTAAAACTTTAGCTAACTTTTTCAAAACAGTGTCATAATAAGCAGATGTCATCATTCTTTAGCCCTCCAGAAAGTCAACAGGCAAAATGCCTTGAACATCCCAAAAAACTGTTGCCATGACCTTTGCTTTTGGCTAGTCCACTTTTGCTTCAGCTGGAACACTTCCACCTCTTGGTAGCCATTGCTTTCATTGTGTTCTGTCTTCAAGATTGTGCTGGTAAAGTCATACTTTCTTTCCTGCTACAATTCTTCAAAAAAATGTTTCAGGAATTTGATCCTGCTTTTTAAAAATTTCCATTGAAAGCCCTGCTTTTATCTGCAACTGATCTGGGTCCAATGGTTTTGGCACTCATTGAGTAGTTTGCTCAACTTCAATTTTCAGTCAGAATTATGTAATTTGAACCAATTGAAATGTCTATGTTTTTGGTTATAGTTTCTGCTGTTAATAATTGATCCTCTTCAATTAGGGCACAAACAAGATTAATTTTTTCCTCAAAAATTGATGCAGACAGTCTGCTGCTATAGGCTTTATCTTTAACATTGGCTCATTCCTTCTTAAAACAAGTTGCTCATTTGTAAACTGCTGATTTCTTTGGGGCATTGACCTTATATACTTTTCATAAAGCATCAATGATTTTAACATTCTTCCATTCCAACTTCACCATAAATTTAATGCTTGTTCTTGCTTCAATTTTATCAGAATTCATATTGCTCTGATAGTCTCTTTTCAAACTGATGTCTTATCCTTCTCAGTGCCTCAAACTAGATCCTGTTCAGAAATGTTATAACAAGTTAGTACATGTTTATTTTCATGCCAAAACGTTTTAAATCCATGCATTGTTTTTTCATAATATGCATTTCTGTGAACTTTTTGAAGACCCTTTGTATTATAATGAATTGGCTTATGCAATTACGGAGGATGAGAAACCCCAAGACCTGCAATTAGCAAGCTGGAGACTTAGGAGAATCAATGTGTAGTTCTAGTCCAAGTCTGAATGCCTCACTCTTTGAGGCATTCTCACCCTGCCCTTATGACCTGTTTACCTATCTGACCCTCCATCCGTCTGTGAGCCCCTTCAGAAATCTCAGAAATCGCCACTAAAGAACTTATTCACGTAACCAAAACCCAAAACTATTGAAATCAAAAAAGAAAAAACTATTGAAATTAAAAGAAAACGATTGAAATAAAATTATCCCAAAACTATTGAAATAAAAAGAAAAAATAAATAAGTCACTTTAGTCATCTCCGTCACGTTAGTCATCTCCGCCTCTCCTGCGCCTAGGACAGCATCACATGCTATTAAGCTGGTACTTAATAGCATTTCCTGAACAAATGAATGAGAATTTTACATTCCTAAGAATACTATGACACTAGGCATAGGAAAAACTAGCTGGAAGAAAACTCTGGAATGAGATCACAGAAGAATCAAATCCACAAAGAGACAAACATGGAGCCCAAGCTTTTACTAAGCCATTATTGGTTATCATAATCCAACAACTGTAGTTATATATAATAAATATTAACTATGTCACAACTGATGATAAACAATGTATGCCTGGTAGTTTTTACCATATAATGATGGTTTTTTCACAGAAAGAGCAGATAATCATGAACAAGTTCTATAACCTTTGTGTACCTTGGGTTTCTCATTAATAATAGTAATAATAATAATAACAATAATAATAGCTCCATATATCAAGGACTGACTTTGTGCCAGAGCTGCCACATTGCATTGTCATCTATGAGACTGGTGCCCTATAGAGTTGCAGTTCACAATCAACATGGTTTTACCTGGTAGTCCTGTGTTGTACTAAGCACCTCATGTGTAGTGTCTCATTTAATCACTCTCAACAACTCTGAAAAATATAAAATTACAGGTTCCATATTACAAATAAGGAAGAAAGTCTAGGAAGGTCAAGTGATTTATTCAATATCACACAGCCATGGGCTATGAAATCAGGATGTGCACCTCCTGTGGAATCTAGCTCTGTGGCTTCCAGTATTAACCTTGGGCAATACTTTATAGTATTACTGCAAAGTTATAATAAACTCCTAGAAAAGAAACATTTTACAAAGAGTAGAGTCAATATATCTTTTAAAATTATTTTGATCATGACTTTTCCTTGATTGCCAACCTATGATGGTCAAAACCTGAGAGGTTTTATAAATAACCTGGGAAAATTTCTAAGGCATCTTTACAAATGCATCTTTTATAACCTGAACATGAACTGTACATAGGGGAGAAATAGAATAAATCCCAGCCATGATTGATGTTTCTTATCAATAATGATAAATATAGAATGATTCAGAGCAAAGAGGAGACACAGCTAGAATCTGTCAAACGGGGAGTCACAGAATTTCCTTCCTTCAAAAAAGTTCTGGAAAATGTACTGAAAAAATCCTCAAAGGCATCAATTCAGCAGCAGCCCAACTATGGTCGAGTGATGAATTTCCAGGGGTTCGAGCTAGAAACAACCAATTCCCCCCAATCCAAGTTTAACTTGAGTTGTCCAAGAGACCCTTTTTCCTAGAACACTGTTTTTCAGCCATCAGTATGAACTGTGAGTACATAATGTACATTTTATCGTTCTATATAGATTTTTGTAAAAATGGAAAGAGGAAGGGAGTTATGTAGGTTTTGAATATTCTTCTAAGACCCACAGAGAATCTGTCCAAAGACGCATGTGGAAAGTTGGTTTCATTAGCTTAAAGAGAAAAAAAATTAAAAATACAGTGACACTTAAAAAGCTACAGATTTCAGAAAATGAAGGATTCCATGAGTTTTTCAGATAACTGATGCTTACCCCATTAAGCACCAAAATGCCTTTTTATTTTAATCTGCTTGGTTAACTCTTTCAAATACATTTTCTAATTTTCTGTCTTTGTAATCAAAATATATAAGATATATTTAGATAGTGCCTGCAGGACTTGGGACCTTCATTATGAATCTCAGTTATCATATCTGAAGACATATCATCAATCTTACTATGATACTCCCAGAACCATTTCTCCCTTGGGAAATGGAAGGCTCTTGAATGGATGCACTTTCTACATGGTTCTGTCTGCCTTGAAGATGTTTTCTTCCCCTTTCTTCTGTCCAACAGCTACCTCTTAGGACTGCCCTTCCTGTGCCCTGCTAAGTCTAATCTGTCACCACACTTGAGATCAGGGGTGGGCAATTACAGTCTGCGGACCAAATCCAGCCTGCTGCTTGTTTTGTAAATAAAGTTTTATTGGAACACAACCATGTGCATTTCTTTCCGTATTGCCAGTGGCTGCTTTCACTCACCAACAGGCCAAGTGGAGTAGTTGCAACCAAGGCCACATAGCCCTGCAAAGCCTACAATATTTACTATCTGCTCTTTACAGGAAAAGTTTGCCAGCTCCTATTTTAGATTCATGGATAAGTCAGAGTCTTTTAGAAAAATCTCCTCTCTTTCTGGAAAAAATAAGAAAAAATAAGGTGCTTGGCAACACCTGTGCTCTTAGCAACTGAAAGGCTGTTTTTCACTTCCATCCATCTATGTTTCCAAATGTGTCCTGGGAGGTTGAGGAGGCTACAAGACTAACCTTCAAAGAAGGGAACATTTCCAAGACTTTTAAAAGTTATAAAATTCCATTATATTTGATGCTAGATTCCAATGCCTCAAAAACAATATTTATGTGTTCCTGTAATAGGGCTGTCTCTATCACCTTAAACCAGGTGTCATTTGGAGAAGATCTGATGCCTTCAAGTAATTGAGCACACAGCTAGCCCCAACCCTCAAAGACCAGCTAGAGTCACTGACTTAATTAATAATAGAAAAATGAGATGCAAAAGAAAGAAATAGGAAATCACTCAATTTAAAAAACAAATTTTAAGGAACAACAACTGAATCAAACCTGTCCCTGAGATTTACAGAGGAGAAATCAACCAAAGACATTGTTTAAAAATGAACATGGCATTTTAACCCAAAGCAGATTTCCAGCTAGAGGGATTACAGCATATGGTATTTCACACACAAAAGGTAATTAAGAACTGCCTGGGAAAAGAGCTTTTGTAGCCACCTCATCAGTGACCTAGCAGGCTGGTTTGTATCACTTACTATTCATTACTGTCAGTAAGAACAAAACAGGGTATGATTAATGCAGTCCAGTGCAATGAATTCCAACAGAAGATGATGCCTTGAAAAAAAGTGCAATTTAAAAAAAAGACCATCATTTATGAAGGCTAGGGATTCTATTTGCATTTTATACCTATAATATTGTTATAATTATTATTATCACTAACAAAGTAATGAGCATTTAAACACTGCCTAATACCAGTCTATAAGCTATATGTGTATTAGTTCATTGACTTCTCAAAAACTTCTGTGAATTAGATATTAACATTTTTCCTAATTGACAGGTAAGGAAACAGATTCAAAAGGGCAGGTAACCTGCCCAGTGCAAGAGTCGAAATTCACAACCAAGCCTGAGTGACTCCCAAGGCCAAACTCTGAATCTTAGTTCTATGATATCCTATCACCCATTTTACTTGGGTTTAGAAATTTGCAGCTAGACATTCAAGACACTCCAATACAGTCTATTATATCAGTGTTGTTCAATAGAAATACAATAAAAGCCATATATATAACTTTATATTTTCTAAGTAACCACTTTCAAAAAAGGAAAATTAAATAAGTGGAATTAATTTTAATAATATATTTCTATTTAGCACAATATATCCAAAACATTATCAACATATAAATAAACTATTAATAAGATACTTTGTATTATTTTTATGTTATACTTTCTAAATCTGATGAGGTTTATACTTACAGTTCTTCGCAATTTGGACACTAAAATTTCATCAAAAAGTACATGATCTATATTTAAATGTCATAAAATTTACAGTTGAAAAAAGTAAATTTCTATTTCAAACATGCTTAAAAGTTTTCCAATACTTGAATGGGGTATGTCCTTAAATTTAAGCTTCAATTAATTACATTAAAATTCAAACTTCAGTCCCTTAGCTACACTAGTCATTCAAGTGCTAAATAGCCAGAAATAGCTAGTGGCTACTATGTATTGACAGTAAAACTTTATATCCTACTTTTCACACCCTAAGTACTGGAGAAAATTCAGCAAGTGGTAAAGGGCATGGGTAAATTTTTTAAAAAAATTAAAAAAGGACAAATTGGGAATCTAAGGACTGGATTTCTCTGATTCTGAGTGTTCAGAATTTTGTGACCTTGGGCAAGCCATTCAACTTCTCTTCTTATCCTCTTTGCAAAACAGGGTTAATAAGAGTTAGTCTATCTACCTTCTAAAGCTTTCCATTAGGATTAAATAAGATGGTATCCTTGAAAAAAATCAAAAATTTAATTACCATATCAATGTTAGATCCTCTGATCAGCCTATCTACTTTTCATGATGAGTAACTTGAATTCTGTCAGGTTACAGGTTAATGTCAAACCAAGTTACACCAGCATAAATCGTCATTCCGGTGAGGGAAGGACTAGAAGAGCAATAATTGAAGTATTGCAACTTGGACTCGTGTGAAAATCTCTAAATTATTACCTCCTTAAGGTTATAGGGACTGTAACAAAGTTGTGACTCAATAAATATGAGTTAAATTCTTTAATAAATGATGTAATAAATCTCTCAGCCAGTTGGTCTGGTTGAAATATCAGGTTTATCTAATTTGGTTGCATGGCAATCTAACTGTATGTCTAAAATATTTACATTTTTCCTGTAAGATACATAATGTCTTGGTGGTCTGTACACCTCCAGTGGGGCTGGGATTGGAAGTGGCCCAGCCTGATGACTGGAAACATGGAAGGATTCCTCCCTTCCCAGAGCAGAAGCCAGCAAAGTGTGTTCCATAGGATAGTAATAGGTGTGAGCCAAACTTTTAAAGAATGGTACCTTGGCCAAAGAAGTCTTGGAAAAAGAGAACTGATTTTCTTAAATTCTGAAATTCTTAGAGCTTTTAATGTTTTAAAGTGCATTGGGAATCACCAAGTAAAAGAATCTAGTCTACAGAATTTACCAAATTCATTTGACCAGGGAAACTCTTTCACTTGGAGTATCTTATAAAACTATTATCCAGAGAAATCCCCACTGGGAAATGTTATAGAGAAAGATTAATGCCCCAACATTTCTCAAAATAACTAAAAACTTATTATTAACACAAACTAGTGGTGCCAAAAGACAGAAACCTGGGAGATTTACTTGTCAGCAGTAGATCTCTGGTTTCAAGCACAGCTGAATTCTGGAGCTCAAATATGGTCATCGAGATTCTGTTCCTCTCCAGGCCTTAGTATCCCTATCCATTGTGTGGGCTTCCTTCCCAGGCTTCACAGGGTAGCCCTGGAGTGCCACCTCTCACTTGTTCAAGCAAAAACCCTAAGATTTCTCTGATTGAGCCCAATTGGCTTGGCTTAAGTGTGTCCACCCCTGACCCAATCACTGTGGCCAGAGGACGAAAATTCTCTGAGTGGCCAGAGCAAGTCACACATTCCACCACTGTGACTCAGCATAGAATTAATACTTGCCACAGCACAAGGGCTAACAGAAGAGGAACAGATGAGTCTCCAGGGAAAAGCTGGGGGACTCTTACTAGAAGATAGGAAAATGGATGTAGAGAGACTGAAATGACAAATCTGCATTATAAGAATTAATTTCCTGAATTTCTAAAATGCAAGTCGTTTTCTGGCTGGTTTGGGGAATGTCCCCTCACATTAAGAGTTTATTAAAATTCCTAAGCTAAAATAATAGCTGAGAAGGATGTGAGATCTCCAGAACGCTTCAGGATCTAACCCAACTAGTAAACCTTGTTCCGTGCTATTTACTTCCCTTTCTGGGTCTCACTCTGTCACTCAGGCTGGAGTATAGTGGCGTGATCAAGGTTCACTGCAGCCTCGACTACCTGGGCTCAAACAATCCCCTCACCTCACCTTCCTGAGTAGCTGGGACTACAGGTGCATGCCACCAGGCCCAGACAATTTTTTAATTTTTTTTTTTTTTTTTTTTTTTTTTTGTAGAGACGGGGTCTTGCCATGTTTCCCAGGCTGTTCTCAAACTCCTGAGCTCAAATGATCCTCCTGCCTCAGCCTCCCAAAGAACTGAGATTACAGGTGTGAGCCACCATGCCCTGCCCGTTTCTGTGATTGCTGTGGCTGTAGTCATCAAATTAGATGGCAGAGTGCCATCTATTCCATGTTTTTCTTCTATATGTTAATTCCTATTTCCCAAGACTAAGGAATAAGGAATAAGAAGAGCCAAATATATGTTCATTTCCTTCTTGACAAATCCCAAGTGTCTCTTAGTCCTGTGATCTACATAAGGAACAGTGTGATTTCACCACAGTTACTTCCCTGTTGTTCATTATTGTACATTGTATCACAGTATTAAGGAAACTGTTAAAAATAACAGGTTCTCATGTTCTTAACCTGTGAAAGAGCTAAATATCCATCTGCTGTAATGGGAAACGTCTAAGTCTGTGCCATGCAACATAATGGCTACCAGCCATCTGTAACTAGGAAGCACTTGAACTGTGGCTAGTTAGGACTGAGACTTTCTCTAAGTTTAAAATGCACAATAAATTTCAAAGAGTACAAAAAATGTGAAATATCTCATTAATGATTTTTATATTGGTTGCATATTGAAATGATAATATTTTAGATACTTTGGATTAAACAACATACAGTCATGTGTTGTTTAACAATGGGAATATGCTCTGAGAAATGCATTTCATCATTGTACAAACAGCATAGAGTGCACTTACACAAACCTGGATGGTATAGCTACTATACACCTCTGCTACAAACCTGTACAGCACGTTACTGCACTGAATATTGTAGTCAATTGTAACACAATGGTAGGTATTTGTGTGTCTACAACATATCTAAACATAGAAAAGGTACAGTAAAAATATGGCATAAAATATTTTTAAAATAGTGCACATGTATAGGGTGCTTACCATAGATGAGGCTTGCAGGATTGGAAGCAGTTCTGGGCAAGTCAGTAATAGTGAGTGAATGTGAAGACCTAGGACATTATTGCACACTACTGTAAACTTTATAAACTCTGTACACATTAAAATTATTTTCAAAGTATTTTTCCTTCTTCAATAATAAATTAACCCTAACTTACTGTAACTTTTTTACTTTATAAACTTTTTCACTTTATAAACTTTTTCATTTTTTGACTCTTGTAATAACACAGCTTAAAACAAAAACTCATTTTACATCTGTAAAAAAACTTTATATTTTTATTCTATAAGCTTTTATATTTTAATGTTTTATTATTTTTATTTTTGAAGCTTTTTGTTAAAAACTAAGACACAAACATACATCAGCCTCAGTCTACACAAGGTCAGGGTCATCAATTTCACCACCTTTCACCTCCACGTCTTCTCCCACTAGAAGGTCTTCCGGGACAACGCCACGCATGGAGCCGTCATCTCTGACAGTAATGCCTTCTGGAACATCTCCTGAAGGACCTGCTTGAGGCTTTTCTGGAGGAGTAGGTTTATTTACACAAGCCTCACCACAAACACATGGGTAATGCAAGCACCACAACATTACCATAGCTACAGAGTTAAAACTGGTATGAGCCACTAGGTGATAGGAATTTTTCAGCTCCACTATCATCTTATGAGACCACCATCATATATGCAGTCCATCATAGGCTGAAACATCATATGATTGCATATTATTAACATTAATCTCTCCTGTTTCTACTTTTTAACAATGTGGCTAATAGTAACGTTTAAATCACATAGGTAGTTTTCATTACATTTCCTTTTTTTCATGTACATCATCTTTTTAAATTTTATTTTATATTCTTTTATTTTGAGACAGGGACTCAGTCTGTCACCCAGACTGGACTGCAGTGGCATGATCATGGCTCAGCTCACTGCAGCCTCAACCTCTTAGGTTGAAGTGATCCTCCCACTTCAGCCTCCTGAGTAGCTGGAACTACAGGCATGCGATGTCACATCATGCTGTTTTTTGTATTTTTTTCTAGAGATGGGGTTTCATCATGTTGCCCAGGTTGATCTCAAATTCCTGGACTCAAGCAATCCATCTGCCTCGACCTCCCAAAGTTCTGGGATTACAGGCATGAGCCACCATGCCCAGTCCATCTTTTTATTTTTTAGAGCAGTTTTAGGTTCACAGTGAAGCTGTTCTGATGGTACGAACACTTACCATATACTCCCAGCCCATACAAATCCACAGCCTCACTCATTATGAACAACCCCCACCAGAATGACACATTTGTTACAATCAAATCTATATTGACAAGTCATTATTACCCAAAATCCATAGCTTACATTAGGGTTCACACTTGCTGTTGTATATTCTATGGATTATGAAAAATGTATGCTAACATGTATCTATAATATCATTATCATATCACATAGATTCATTTCAATGTCGTAAAAATTTTCTGTGCTCCACGCATTCATCCTTTCTTCTCCTCTAACCCTTGGCAGCCACTGATATTTTTACTGCCTCCATAGTTTTGCCTTTTCCAGAATGTTAGAGTTGGAATCATACAGTACACAGCTTTTCTAGATTGGCTTCTTTCACTCAGTAATATGCATTTAAGTTTCCTCCATGTCTTCTTGTGGCTTGATAGCTCATTTCTTTTCAGGGTTGAGTAATATTCCATTGTTTTAGTTTTCATTATAGTTCTATCGGATGGCACTGCTCTAGGTAATTCCTAAGACTGGCAAAGAAACAGTAGTAGGAGCACTTTTCAGATATGGAAGTAAACACCAGAAGAGATAGCTAGAAGAGCTAAATGTGATTGCCTCTAGGAAGCAGGGCTGACGATTTTCGGGTTAAGCCATTTATGTATGATCTAAATTATCTTTGATTATACTCTTTCATCACTTTGATTTTTAAAATTTAGGCAGCTGCAAAATAATAATTAAGCATTTCAGGGGACTTTATTGAGACATTTTATAGTGAAGGTGGGCACTTGTTTATAACTGCTTCAGTTTTGTTCCAAGCTCAATGCCTGTGCTCCTTAGCCAGGAGAATGGCTCAGAATCACCTGGGAAGCTTTAATAGCAATATCTAAGTCTGGGAACTAGCCTAGAGTTTCCAAGCACGCTATTTTTTCCCAAAGATTCAAGGTAAGTCTGTTATTCATACGTAGTTCAGAACTTCTGGTCTATGACATAGAACTCTGAGATCTCATGGTAAGTGTGCTAACAGAGCCAAAACTATTTACTGAGGAAAATCTTGGCAGAGTCTATAGACATTCTATAGGTAACAGGTGCACCTTTCTTTGGTTCATCTTAAAATCAGGAGTGTCCTTTTCAGGCTCCTCAGTTTTACCCTCAGGAATATATTCAACACATTATGGCTTAGTACTTGTTGCTCCCACAGAATAGCTTCAAGGCAAGTATTTGTCAAGGTGTTACCTGAAATGCACCACCACTCAGCACATGTCTAAAGCCCAACTCAGGTAAATTTTTTTTTTTTTTTAATACAGTGTCTTGCTCTATCACCCTGACTGGAGTGCAGTGGAGTAATCATGGCTCACTGCAACCTCGACCTCCTGGGCTCAAGCAATCCTCCTGCCTCAGTCTCCCAAGTTGCTGGGACTACAGGCATGTGACACCATACCCAGCTAAATTGTGTATTCTTGTAGATATGGGCTCTCCCCATGTTGCCTAGGCTGGCAACTCAGGAAATATTAGTGAAAGATTTCAAGAGAGATACACAATCCAGCCATTTCTCTAGATCAGGGCTTCTCACTATATGGTGCACAGACTATCTGCATGGAAAGCAACTGGGGTTTCCATATAAGACACAGATTCTCTTCTACCAGGCCCAAAGCATGGTTGCATTTTGCCACCCCCTTTGCAGTTAGGCATGACCACATGACTTGCTTTGAGCAATGAAATGAACTTGGGAAGTACCATACATATCTTCCAGGTGGAAGCTTTAGGAACCAATACGCAATTTGCCCCAGGCTTTGTTCTGCTTTGGCAATCATGGAAGCATGGAGATGGAGCCTGGGTTCCTGAAAGCAGAAGCCATAGAGCAGAGACACCACTACCCATCACCCACCCCCGACTTCCTCCGCTGACCTGCAGGGGTTATGGAACATGAGCAAGAAAAACACCTTTGTTATTTTAGTCTGCTTAGTTTTGGAAGTTGCTTGTTTCTGTAGCATAATCTGGTTTATTTCTATACATGGGGAGAGGAGGAAGACCTGACAACTTCTATTTGCTGGGTGAATCTTATGCACAGTGAAGTTGGAGAACCACTACTTTCGTGTGCTGAGCTCTTTTCTTGGCTTAAGCAAGGGCAAGAGAAAACTGCCTGTCTAGACTGCACATTTGGCCCCTATAGAAATGCTTCTGCTGCTTAGTACTGGGCCATTGGCCCTCAGGGAAGTACAAGTATAAAGAAAAGCCCAATTAATTGATTGTGTTTCTTAAAGATCTATTGAAGACTCTTGTCCGTGAATTATAGTGTCCTCTTAGTGAGGGCCCAGAGGGAAAAACTCACTCTGGTGTCAATACCAAGGACAGTTTGGCTTCTCCTGAGTCATTAATATGTTTCTAATCTAATGGTTGCCAAGAATTATGGCATTAATCCTAGAAGGAGCCTCCAAGCCAAATGCATGGCTCCACTCTAGCAAAGTGCCAGATTTCATAGCACATTCATTTTGTGGGTCACCCATGCCTTTATTTTATTTTTCCGAGCCTATTTCCCCCTTTCCACCAATTTTTCTGACTCACCCGTTCTTATTTTATTTTGAATTATGTATTTTTGCAAGCTGCCTTAATTCTTTTCAGGAAAAAGGTAGGACATGAATAAAAATATGTATGCAAGCATGCATACATAAATAACAGACCCTTATTTCCAGAGGTACAATAATGAACCTCAACTTGCTTTTTAATGATGCCAAGAAGGGAGGAAAGAAAAGAGAGGGAAGAAAGTGGGGAGGGGATGGGGGAAGGTTGTGAAGCCACAGTATTCGCGTTCTGGCTCCTAGTTAATAGGCAGCAGAGGAAAGCAACTTTATCTTTAAGATAAATGTTATAAATTGCACATAATGAAATAAGGTCTTATTTTCCCACCTTTTGGTTTCTTATTTTTAAGACATACAGTCCTGTGTCAACCAAAATATCTAGACTTATAGCACACAATTCTATTCAGCTGGTAGAACAAATTCACTGGCACCGTCAATTTTTATTTTAATTATTTGTATAGAGTGGAAAGGAATGGCCTGATTTATTACTGAGTTGGACTCCAACGGCAATATTATTATAGTTGCAACAGATGAATAAACCAATATATTTCTTAGAGCCATAAAACAACCAGCTACATGTCAGAGAAAATTGTTTTCCAAAACAACTGAAAAAAAATATATCAAGGGAAATAGTGGCCTCTTTAGTCTCCCAAAGTATTCCAAAGAAAACAGGACTCCCACAAACCAGGAAACATTCATTTCAACAAACTCACTTTCCATTTATCCGCTGAAATTAAACATGCACCAAAATAATTTATAATATTGTCTCCAGCATTGATTTGTTAATTGCATTTGAATGTGCTTTTAAAAAAAAATCGGTAGCCACAGAAGATCACTGTTCTTCAATAGCCCAAAGTTTGACATGCTGATGCAGCCTTCGGCAGCAAGCTACAGGATTAAGTTGATCAGAACTATGTACCATGATGACATTTTAATGCCTGATCAGAACAGAACTGTTCTTTGCAATTTGCTTTGAAGGGGAGATGATGAGAGAGGGGGCAGAAATGGGAAGAGGGGTTTTGCATCTGTCTTTGCTTATCTACAGCATGCACACCAACCCTGTGTGGGCTTCTCACAATGAGAAGCAGACCACAGAGAGTAGGTAAAAGTCAAGGGTAGCATTGAACACCTCTCCTGAAGCTTTCATTGGATTAGTGGAACTCAGTCTGTGCTGACTGCCAGGCCTCAGGGTAACCAGAGCTTCCTGGCACTGTTATCCACTGACATGCCAGTGTTGATTTTTCTGGTGTGTTTTCTATTTGTCTCTGTTTCAAGCAATGCCTCTAGATGGGCCACACACCTCAAAACATGCAGAACTACCCTATGAATGTGAGATGTGAGTTTTCAAGAAATGTGTGGCCATTAAGACCTCAGGCTCTAGAATCAAAAACTCTGAATGAAATCCTGGTTTCATATATTACTTGCTATGTGTTTTTGGCAAGTTCCCTGACCTCCCCAAGTCATACTTTTCTCATCTGCTGAGTGGCAATATTGATGCCCACCATATGAATAGTTGTCGAGAGGACCTCATGCAATGCATTTAGCACAGTGCCTAGCTCACAGTAACAACAGCAGCTCCGGCTGGTTGTTTCCGGCAAACTCAATCATTTCTAAATTATACACACAACCTTTTGTGCCAATAGCCAGTTCCAAATTCTCTCATCAGGTCTGTACTTGGTTGTATGGGAGTTCTCTACAAGTACTTAACAGTTTCTCGGAATGTCCTATTGGAAAATCTGTCTGTGAACGTAAGTACTACAGCATCTTAATACAGAGAAGATAAAGCACATGCTAGGAAACATGGAATGTAAATGCTACAGGCCTAAAAATACTAGTATGCCCACCAAATCCCCAGGGCTGTCAAACGTCAAGCTTTATGCTTGTGGGCAGCAAAATGTGAAAACAATAACCACCACCACAATTACAATTGCTAACATTTACGCAACACTTACTATATCCCAGGCACTATACTAAGCCCTTTTTATGCTCACTTGATCATCACAACAGCCCTATAAGGTGATTATAGCTGCATCCCAATCGTACAAAAGAAGAAACTGGCTAAAGAGGTCAAGCAACTTGCCCAAACTAGGAAGCGACTAAGTGAGAATTCAAACCCAAGTTGGGGTAATTCCACGGCCCATGCTTCCAACCAGCCCTTAGTGAGAATCTGATTTGCTGGTCACCCACATTCTGGTTCGACCCCTTTCAGGTTGTTCTTGCTCCTGCTATTGGTGAGGAACTAATACGGCCCCTCTTGCTTCTGCTGTTGGTGCGATTCATTCAAGAAGCTCATTTCCAAAGGCGCTGTCATTATTTAAAGGAACGACTCCAATCATGGGAACCTCTGGCTTTGAAAGAATGGATTCTCCATCACCAAGAATTCAACGCACACTGTTCAGGCACTGTAGAAATATATCAAATTATTAAAAAGATTGTCTCTGCTCTTAAGGAATTCCCCTTTAAAACCAAATGCACAGATGAAGGAGTTCCCCATCCACAAACACCCCCGGACTTAAAGGGAAACATAGCACAAAGATCAGAGTAAAGAAGACCTTTTTTCTGAATGCCAATCTTCCCTCAGCATAATTAATTAATTAATTTATAGCTAGAAAGCCTCCAACTCATCCAGCCTGAATACCTCGTCTCCAGCTCAAACTAGACAATGACCAAGATCAAAAGAGCAAAAACTATATGATTTAAACCTCTCTCAACTGTGAAAGAAAAACATTCATATTTATTTATTCCTTATTCCAAAAAAAAAATTCATTTCTAACTGTAAAAGAATTCATAGTTTCTTTAGGCCATTGTTCTGATTTGGTGCAATTCATCACAGGGTGATAACATGCTGATGATGTGTTACACTAATACATCCTTACATTGGTAATGCTCTAATGATCTGGCAGGCTCCTAAATCACCAGAGAGCTGTCACTCCCATGATGTGTTACTCAGAGATACGGCTCTGATCAGGGGAAGGCATCCAGGAACTCAACAATGAGAGAATTATATTTTTTGACTTCAGAATTTCTGGACTATAAATAACATTCTCTTTCATAGAAAATAGAAAACTCAACCTAAAATCAAGAGAAGTAGCAAAATTTCTTGTATTTTGGAATATGCCAGAGATACAAAAATAAGCACATATATTAGTGGAAGCCTTGGCTGTGTGGTGGAGGAACTTACTGATAAGAAAATGATTTCTGAAGAATCAATGGGGTGCTGAATATGTTTCCGAAAGGTAATCAGTTGGGCGCTTATGGACCCATTTATCACTGATGTGGATTTCATCAATGCCTTAAAATAAACAGTGCTAAAACGTGAGCCAAGAGAAAAATAACAGAGTGGGGAGACAGGTACCCTCTTCACACTGTTGGCAGGAGAGTAAATTGATACAACCTTTCAGAGGGCAATTTAGTAATATTTATCAAAATTTGAAGCATATATACTCTGGGCCCACCAGTTCCATTTCTGAAAATCTATCCAGCAGACATATTTGCACACATACAGAAGGACATATATGTGTAAGAACACTTACTGTAGCAATTGCTGCAACTGAACAAAAAAAAGAAAAAAACAGAAACCACCTAAATATCCATCAATAGTGGAGTGCTTAAATATATCAGTGAGAATCCATTCTATGAAGTTTATGTGGCCATTAAAAATTATGATGTGGATCAATGGCCTTGAAAGTGTTGCAGAGAATTGTAGAGTTATCAAATTTCTGTGTGAATCAGAATCACCTGGGGAGCTAATAAAGAATACAGAGGCCCGGCCGGGTGTGGCGGCTCACGCCTGTAATCCCAGCACTTTGGGAAGCCGAGGCAGGTGGATTGCCTGAGGTCACGAGTTCAAGACCAGTCTGACCAACATGGTGAAACCCAGTCTCTACTAAAAATATGAAAAAATTAGCCAGGTGCGGTGGCGTGCACCTATAATGCCAGCTACTTGGGAGGCTGAGGCAAGGGAATTGCTTGAAACAGGGAGGTGAAGATTGCAGGGAGCCGAGATCACACTACTGCACTCCAGCCTGGGCAAGACTCCGTCTCAAAAAAAAAAAAAAGAAAAAAGATACAGAGGCCCAGGCTTATTGAAGTAGAGTAAGGCCCAGGCCTCTGTATTTTCATCAAGTTCCCTATGCAGTTGTGAGATACACGAAAATCTGATAAGAACCACTTTTCTAGGATACCCTGGAGACACATCAGAAATCCTATATTCTCACTCTGTCTCATCCAGGGAAGTTTCGTGTGTGTGTGTGTGTGTGTGTGTGTGTGTGTGTGTTTTAATTATGGCTCTAATAATTTTTTATTTTATCTTTTATTGATATATAATATTATACGTAGTTATGGGTACATGTGAGTCTTTGTTTATGCATAGAATGTGTAATGAACAAATTAGGGTATTTGGGGTGTCCACCACCTTGGGCACTTATCATTTCTATGTGTTAGGTACATTTCAAGTCCTTTGTTCTGGCCACTTTGAAATATATAATACATTGCTGTTAACTATAGTCACCGTACTCTGCTATTTTTCAGCACCATTTATTGAAAGAGGTATTCTTCTTCAAGGAGAACTACAAAACACTGTTCAAGGAAATAAGAGAGGACACAAACAAATGAAAAAACATTCCATGCTCATGGATAGGAAGAATCATTAGAACTTATATCTTCTATATATAACTGTATGTTTGTACCCACTAACCAACCTGTCTTCATCCCTGCCCCCGCCCGCCGCCACTCACACACCCTTTCCAGCCTCTGGTATCTATCTTTCCATTCTCTATCTCCATGAGATTTACATTTTTAAATCCCACATGTAAGTGAAAACACACAATGTCTGTCTTTCTGCGCCTGGCATATTTCACTTAACATAATGACCTGCAGTTCCATCCATGTTGCTGCAAATGACATTATTTTCTTTTTTGTAGTGTTCTATTGTACATATATATATATATCACTTTTTTATCCATTTGTTCATTGTGGACACAGGTTGATTTTATATCTTTGTATTGTGAATAGTGCTGCAATAGATATGTGTTTTCTTTAGAGACAGGGTCTCACTCTGTCACCCAAGGTAGCATCATAGCTCACTGTAACCTTGAACTCCTGGGCTCAAGAGTTCCTCCCACCTCAACTTCTTGAGTAGGTAGGACTACAGGCATTCACTACATAATGAACATTATTATTATTATTATTATTATTATTATTATTTAGAAATGAGGTCTAACTACATTGCCCAAGCTAGTTGTAAACTGCTGGTATCAGCTTATCCTCCAAACTGGACCTCCCAAAGTGCTGGGATTACAGGCATGAGCCACCAGGTCCAGCCCTTTACCCACTTTTTAATGGGATTATTGGTTTTGTTTACGGTTGAGATGTTTGAGTTCCTTGTATATTCTAAATATTGGTCCTTGTCAGATGAAGAGTTTGAAAATTTTTTCTTCCATTTGAGAGATTATCTCTTCACTCTTGATTATTTCCTTTGCTGTGCAGAAGCTTTTTAGTTTAATATAGTCACATTTGCCTGTTTTGGTTTTTCTCTCTCTGTGCTTTTGAGGTCTTAGCCATAAAATCTTCAGCTAGACCAATGTCCTGAAGTGTTTTCCCTATGTTTCCTTCTAGCAGTTGGATAGTTTGAGACCTTACACTTAAGTCTTTAATCAATCTTAAGTTGATTTTTGTGTATGGTGAGAGATAGGGGTCCAGTTTCATTTTTCTGCACATGGTTATCCAATTTTTCATTGCCATTTACTGAAAAAGGTATCCTTCTTCAAGGAGAAATACAAAACACTGCTCAAGGAAATAAGAGAGGACACAAACAAATGAAAAAACATTCCATGCTCATGGATAGGAAGAATCAATATCATGAAAATGGCCATACTGCCCAAAGTAATTTATAGATTTAATGCTATCCCCATCAAGCTACCACTGACTTGCTTCACAGAATTGGAAAAAATTACTTTAAATTTCATATGGAACCAAAAAAGAGCCTGCATAGCCAAGACAATCCTAAGCAAAAAGAACAAAGCTTGGAGGCATCATGCTACCTGGCTTCAGACTATACTACAAGGCTACAGTAATCAAAACAGCATGGTACTGGTACCAAAACAAACATATAGATCAATGGAACAGAACAGAGGCCTCAGAAATAATACCACATATCTACAACCATCTGATCTTTGACAAACCTGACAAAAACAAGCAATAGGGAAAGGATTCCGTATTTAATAAATGGTGTTAAGAAAACTGGCTAGCCATATGCAGAAAGCTGAAACTGGATTCCTTCCTTACACCTTACACAAAAATTAACTCAAGATGGATTAAAGACTTAAATGTAAGACCTAAAACCATAAAAATCCTAGAAGAAAACCTAGGCAATAGTTTTCAGGACATAGGCATGGGCAAAGACTTCATGACTAAAACACCAAAAACAATGGCAACAAAAGTGAACACTGACAAATGGGATCTAATTAAACTAAAGAGCTCCTGCACAGCAAAAAAAAAAAAAAAAAAAAAAAAAAAAAAACGATCATCAGAGTGCCCAGGTGTAGTGGCTCACGCCTGTAATCCCAGCACTTTGGGGGGCTGAGGCGGGCAGATCATGAGGTCAGGAGTTCAAGACCAGTCTGACCGATATGGTGAAACCCCCATCTCTACTAAAAATACAAAAATTAGCTAGGTGTGGTGGTGTGCACCTGTAGTCCCAGCTACTCAGGAGGCTGAGGCAGGAGAATCACTTGAATCTGGGAAGCGGAGGTTGCAGTGAGCCAAGATTGAGCCACTGCACTCCAGCCTGGGTGACAGAGCAAGACTCTGTCTCAAAAAAAAAAAAAAAAAAAAAAGAAAGAAAAAAAAAGAAACTATCATCAGAGTGAACAGACAACCTACAGAATGGGAGAAAATTTTTGCAATCTATCCATCTAACAAAGGGCTAATATCCAGAATCTACAAAGAACTTAAACAAATATACAAGAAAAAAACAAACAACACCATCAAAAAGTGGGCAAAGGATATGAACAGACACTTCTCCAAAGAAGACGTTTATGCAGCCAACAAACCTATGAAAAAAAGCTCATCATCACTGGTCATTAGAGAAATGCAAATCAAAACCACAATGAGATATCATCTCACACCAGTTAGAATGGCATTCATTAGAGAGTCAGGAAGCAATAGATGCCAGAGAGGATGTGGAGAAATAGGAATGCTTTTACACTGTTGGTGGGAATGTAAATTAATTCAACCATTGTGGAAGACAGTGTGGTGATGCCTCAAGGATCTGGAACTAGAAATACCATTTGACCCAGCAAACTCATTACTGGGTATATATCCAAAGGATTATAAATCATTCTACTATAAAAAGACATGCACATGCACATGTATGTTTATTGCAGCACTATTCACAATAGCAAAGACTTGGAACCAACCCAAATACCCATCAATGATAGACTGAATAAAGAAAATGTGGCACATATACACCATGGAATACTATGCAGCTATAGAAAAGGATGAGTTCATGTCCTTTGCAGGGACATGGATGAAGCTGGAAACCATCATTCTCAGCAAACTAACACAAGAACAGAAAACCAAACACTGCCTGTTCTCACTTATAAGTGGGAGTTGAACAATGAGAACACATGGACATGGGGGTGGGGTGGTACATCACACACCAGGGCCTGTTGGGAGGTGGGGAGCTGGGAGAGGGATACCATTAGGAGAAATACCTAATGTAGATGACGGGTTGATGAGTGCAGCAAACTACCATGGCATGTGTATACCTATGTAACAAACCTGTATGTTCTGTATATGTACCCCAGAACTTAAAGTATAATTTTAAAAAGAAAGAAAAAGGTATCCTTTTTCCCAGTGTACATTTTTAGTATCTTTGTTGCATATCAGATGGCTGTAAATACATGCGTTTATTCCTGGCTCCTCTAATCTGTTCTATTGGTCTATGTGTCTGTTTTTATGTCAACACTATGCTGCTTTAGTTACTATAGCCTTGTGATCTACTTTAAAGTTGGATAGTGTGATGCCTCCAGCTTTGTTCTTTTTACTCAAGATTGCTTTGGCTATTCAAGCTACTTTTTGCTTTTACACAAATTTTAGGATTATTTTTCTATTTCTATAAAAAAATACATTGGTATTTTGATAGGGATTACATTGACTCTGTAGACTGCTTTGGGAAGTATGGTAATTTTAACAATGTTAATTCTCCTAATCCACGAGCATGGGATGTCATTCCATATGTTTGTGTCCTCCTCAATTTCTTTCATCAGTGTTTTGTAGTTTTCCTTATAGAGACCTTTCATCTTTTTGATTACATTGATTTCTAGGTATTTTACATTTCTTGTAGCTACTGTGCATCCCATATTGTAAATGGGACTGCCTTCTCAATTTCTTTCTCAGCTAGCTCATTATTGATGTATAGAAATACTACTGATTTTTGTATAATGATATTTTACTGTATTTCTGAATGAGTTTATAAGGTCTAAAAGCTTTTTCACAGAGTCGTTAGGTTTTTCCAAACATAAGTGCATATACTCAGCAAAGAGGGACAATTTGACTTCCTCTTTTCCAATTTGGATGCCTTTTTTTCTTGCCTGATTGCTCTGGCTAGGACTTCCAGTACTATGTTGAAGAGGAGTGGTAGAAGTGGGCATCCTTGTCTTGCTGCAGTTCTTAGAGGAAAGGCTTTTCAGTTTTTCCCCATTCAGTATAATCTTAGCTGTGGGTTTGTCCTATGTGGCCTTCATTATGTTGAGATGTGTTTCTTCTAAGCCTAGTGTTTCAAAAGTTTTTATCATGAAGGGATGGTAAATTGTATCAAATTTTCTTTCTGCATCTTTTGAGATAATCATATGCTTTTTGTCCTTCACTCTATTGATAGGATGTATCATTCTATTGATAGGATGTTTTCTGATTTGCATATGTTGAACCATCCTTTCATCCCTAGGATAAATCCCACTTAATCATGATGTACTTTCTTTTATGTGCTGTTGAATTTGGCTGGCTAGTATTTTGTTGAGGATTTTTTTTTTGTCTATGATCATTAGAGATATTGGCCTACAGTTTTCTTTTTTATGTTGCATCCCTCTCTGGTTTTGATATCACACTCTTGCTGGCCTTATGGAATGAGTTGGAGAGAATTTCTTCCTCTTCAGTTTTTTGGAATTGTTTGAAGAGAAATGGTGTTATTTCTTCTTCAAAACTTTGGTAAAATTTTGCGGTCAAAAAAAGCCATGGGCTTTATATGTTTGATGGGAGAGTTTTTATTATTGATTCAATCTTATTACTTATTATTTGTCTGTTTAGGTTTCCTATTTTTCATGATTCAATCTTGGTAGGTTGCATATATTCATAAATTTACCCATTTATTCTAGTTTTTTAATTTGTTGGTGCATAGTTGTTCACAGAGTGGTAATCTTTTGTATTTCTGTAGTATCAGTTGTAATGTCTCCTTTTTCATTTCTGATTTTGTTTATTTGGGCCTTTTCTCTTTTTTTCTTGGCAAGTCTAGCAAGTGGTTTATCCATTTTGTTAATGTTTTTTAAAAAACAACTTCTCATTTCATTGACTCTTTGTAATTTTTTTAGTCTCGTTTCTTTTAGTTTTGCTCCAATCTTTATCATTTCTTTCCCTCTACTAATTTGGGGTTTTTGTTTGTTCTTGCTTTTCTAGTTCTTTGAAGTGCATCGCTAGCTTGCTTATTTGAAATCTTTCTACTTTTTTAAAAAAGAAAACGAAAGATTGCTTTTACTGATGCACCAATAGACTCATTCACAATTTGGAAGGGATAATAGTGATACAATAATAATCATCAAAACAAACTAAAATAGAATGGTTACTTGTTCCTTTCTTTCTCTCTTATTGTTTATTCTCATGGTTTTGTAGTTTTCTGTAGTGGTAACATTTAAGTCAGATATGGTTTGGCTCTGTGAACCCACCTAAATCTCATCTCCAATTGTAATCCCCAAGTGTCCAGGGAAGGACCTGTAATTCCCACGTGTCGAGGGAGGGAGGTGATTGAATCATGTAGACAGTTCCCCTCATGCTGTTCTCATAATAGTGAGTGAGTTCTCACGAGACCTGATGGTTTCATAAGTGTTTGACAGTTCCTCCTTCACACGCACTTCTCTCTCCTGTCACCATGTAAGACATGTCTGCTTCCTCTTCTGCCATGATTGTAAGTTTCCTGAGGCCTCCCAAGCCATGCAAAACTGTGAGTCAATTAAACCTCCTTTCCTTATAAATTATCCAGTCTCAGGTATTTCTTTATGGCAGTGTGAAAATGGACTAATACATAGTCTTTTCCTCATTTCTTCTCTACACCAGTGGTTTTTATATTTTCATGTGTTTTCATGATGCTAAATATCATTCTTCTGCTTCCAGTTGTAAGAATTTCTTACAGGTCTGATCTAGTGGTGATTAATTCCTCCAGCTTTTGTTTCTCTGGGAAAGACTTTCTTTTTCCTACATTTAAGAAGAATAACTTTGCTGCCTATAGTATCTTTGGCTGATAATTTTTTTTTCTTCCAGCACCTTGTATATGTCATCCCATTTTCTCCTGGCCTATCAGGTTCTGGCTGAGAAATCTGCTGTTACTATGATGGAGCCTCCTTTATAAATGACTAGACACTTCTCTTACTGTTTTTAGAATTATTTCTTTGTTTTTTGACTTTTGACAGTTTGACTATAATATGCCATGCCATGGAGATCTTTTTGCATTGTATCTGTTTGGGGATCTCTGAGCCTTCTGTAACTGTATGTCTAAATGTCTTGCTAGTCTTTGGAATTTTTCATCTATTATTTCATTAAATAGGTTTTCTAACACTTTCATTTTCTCTTTACCTTCTGTGACTCCAATAAATAGAACATTTGGTCATTGTATTATTCCCCATTTGTCATACAGGCTTTTTTCATTCTTTTTTTATGTTTTTTTCTGACAGAATTATTTCAAAAAACCTGTCTTCAAGTTCTGAGATTCTTTCTTCTGCTTGCTCCAGTCTATTGTTGAAGCTTTCAAATGTATTTTGTATCTCATTAAATGAATTTTTTAGTTCCAGAATTTCTGTTTGGTTCTTTTTAATGATCCTTATGTTTTTATTTATATTATTATCCTATTTATGATCTCTTTGGTAAATTTCTTATATCCTGAATTGTTTTCCTTATTTCTTTATATTGTTTTCCAACATTCTCTTGTATCCCACTGAGCTTCTTTAAAATCAATATTTTGATATTTTTTCCAGAGTTTTACAAATTTCTTTTTGATTGGGATTTGTTGCTGGATAATTATTGTGTTCCTTTGGAGGTGTCATATTTTCTTATTTTTCATATTTCTTATGTCCTTACATTGATATCTGGGTATCTAGTGAAACACTCACTTCTTCAAATTTTTTAAATTTGCTTTTATAGAGGAGGACTTTTTCCTGAAGCTGTATCTGTGGAGTGGGTTAAGTAGGGCACCTTGGCTTTGATTCTGATTGTGTATGGTAGTATAGTCTCTGTATGCTTTCTTCAGCTATAAACAGAGTCAGTGGTGTCTATTATTTCCTCAATAACCTAGAGTGTGCTTATTAGTGAAAGCTGTGATGAAGTGTTGCTGGAGACTAGGATGCCAGGTGGTCCATTCTTTGGGTTCCAGTGGAGGCAGCTCTCCTTGGGCCCTAGGCCAGCCTTTGCATGCCAGTTTTAGCTGGTGAGGTGGACTGATTCCTGGGTCTTTGGGTGGATTGCTGAAATACCAGTAGTGGTAGCAGTGGGCTGGATGTGTGGGTGGGTTCTCAAGCCCTTGGGCAGCAGGCATGATGTAGGCAATGGCAGTAGCAGAGGCAGGATAACTATCTTGGTATTAAATGGTGAGCATTTATGTTAATGGTGGCAGCAGCAGCCTTGGCAGGCCAGTTCAAGCCCATAGGTAGCATGGGCAGGTGGGTGTCAGCTGTGGTGGTAGTGGCAAGTAGGTGGCCCAACCTCAATCTCCCAGGAGAAGCACTCAGGTGCTGACAGTGGTGGGTGGGATTGGTGATCCCGAGACCCCCAAACTACATGCTGTGGCATAAGGGTAGGGGAAAAGCCGGGCTGGGAAGGCTTGTCCTTAGACACCCTGGTGGTACGTGCAGGAACTGGCTTTGGTAGGCAGAGATAGGGTGATTTCCAGGCCCCCAGTGGAATGGTCAGGTGAGAAGTGGCAGCAGCTATGTTGCAGCCCTGTACTGCGGAGGGCAGAGTGGTTTTCAGTGGCAGCCATAGGCAAGTGGATAGAGAACATGCACTTTCCTTGCACTTCAGTCCAGTGGTGGTAGCACACGCTTCACTTGCACCTCAACCCTGGCAGCAGCAACCAGCACTTCACTCATGTCCCAGCCCTGGTGGCAGCAGCCTGCGCCCCACTTACACTTAAGCCCTAGTGGCAGCTGGATCACCCACAATGATGGCAACTGGGGGCAGGGGACTCTGTCTAGGTGCATGCAAATTCATGGTGGCTCTCCTGCTGGTGAGAGCAGGATCACCACAAGTGGCCTGTGCCTTGGCTCCAGTGACAAAACCAGCAAGGGATGTCAGTGGAGCTTCAGGAATGTGGAGATGCAGGCACTTTTGGGCCCCAGGGCAGGGTGCAGTCTGTTTGGGGCTGGGCTTTCAAAATTGTGCCTTGCTGTGTAGCAGCTTAGGACCTGGCGGGGTCAGGGAGGATCCAGGCAGCTCCTTAAGTCAGTTTCAGGGCCCATGATGGTCAAGGGGCTCTCTTGTGACCAGGATTGCAGGAGGATTCCATGTTGGATATGTGGACCACTGAGGGTCTCTCACTTACCCATTGCCCTTACTGGGGACTCTGTCCAGGCTCACAACCAATCCTAGCCAAGCAGGCTTCCTTGCTTCCCTCTCTTTCCCTGCTTTAGGTGATTCCTGTCACCTCTCTGTTGATCCAGTGTTCTCTCTTAGGTGATCTATTTGAAGTGTAGTCATCTACTTACTATTTTGGTCCTTCTTTGTGGGGAAGTTGGGTACAAGATGCCTCTAGTCAGCCATCCTCTCTGCAAAATAGATTTTACTGAATAGTTTTTACTGCTTTAAACTAGTTTGAAAGTCATTGATGTAGACAGATAGCTAACCTTACTGAGCTCTTATACTGTGCCTTACAGTCATTCTCATTTAATCCTTGTAGAAACACAATGAAGTAGGCCATACTATTCATCATTTGGCAGTTTAATAAATTGAGGTACAAAGAGAGTAAGTAAATTCCAGAAGATCAACATGAATAGTAGTTCTAGATCTGGGCTATGAACCTGGGCAGTGTGATTTTAGAGCCTTAGCACTCTGCTTTCTGAATCCAATGTGTATTAAAGTCATATATTTATTAACTTGGGAAGAGGTTCACAACATACTAGTTTTTTGAGCAGATTAATAAGTAGCATGTGCAATTGGATATCATTTTATTATATGTTCATGCAAAGGGATGGATAGATTACTCCCATGAAGAGAAAAAAAAAGAAACTATCTCCAAAATGAAGGAAGAGAGAAACACGGGTAAACCAGCTAGAGAATGTGTTCTAAAGATTCTGAATTTGGTATGTTCTCTTGTCCCAGGCACAATCATGCCCCTTCTTCAAGGGTCGGCTACCCTGTGGGAGCCTGTATGTACGGGAGCTGTCTGTGTGTGACCAGCCCACATTTTCTTTTTTGTTTGTTTTTGTTTTATGGGGTTTTTTTCTTTTGTAATTTCAACTTTTATTTTAGATTCAGGAGGTACATGTGTAGGTTCGTTACCTGGGTATATCACAGGATGTTGAGGTTTGGTAAACAATTGATCCCATTACCCCAATAGTGAGCATAGTACCCAACAGTTAGTTTTTCAACCCAGTCCCACTCACTCCTCGTAGTAGTACCCAGTGTCTATTGTTGCCATCTGTCTGTCCACGAGTACCTTATTTAGCTCCCACTTACATAAGTGAGAACATGGAGTATTTGTCTTTCTGTTCCTGCATTAATTCTGTTAGGATAATGGCCTCCAACTATAGCCATGTTGCTGCAAAGAACATGATTTCATCATTTTTGCGGCTGTGAAGCATTCCATGGTGTATATGTACCACATCTCCTTTATCCAACTCATTGATGGGCATTATCAACACCTAGGTTGATTCCATGCCTTTGCTATTGTGAATAGTGCTGCAATGAACATACAAGTGCATGTGTCTTTTTGGTAGAATGATTTTTTTCTCTTGTGTGTATACCCAGTAATGGGATTACCGGGTCAAATGGTAGTTCTAAATTCTTTGAGAAATCTCCAAACTGCTTTCCACAGTGCCAGCCCACATTTTCAAGACTTACATGTGTCGGGTGTTAGGGCACCATTGAGGAAAGGGGTCCTGTGTGACCTCTGTGCAGGCAAGTTTCAAGAATTTTCCATGACAAGTTCAACGTAGGGTTAATTAAACCATTTTCTTGCCTTTGCTTAAATCATCTAATCTAGATAAATCAACTTAATGGTTATTTTCAGCATATATGGGTAGAATTGAATTTAATTGACTCAGAAGCCAATGGAAGGGTGACACAAAAGAAGCCAAAGATCTATCTTCATGGAATTTATAAGTTATTAGAATGAGAAGCATACATTCAAAGGACAATTACAAAATGTAACAAGAATTTACAAAGTATATGTTAGACTACATGATGTAGACTGAGTTAGAAGAAAGGAAGAATATCACAGAATCTGAAATGTTCAAAAAACACATAGGGCTTTTAATTGGGCTCTATAAAAATAATTTGCATTGGCTGAGAACAAAAATAGATTTTCCATCTTTACTATCTAGATCAGTGGTTCTCCACCATTGAGCTGTGGCTACTAATGAACCATGAAACCTGAACAGTGTTACAATGAAATTTTGCCCAATGTGACCTTTTTTAAAAATGAAAATACACATAGTTGCAACATCATCTGTCTGATGGATCCTTTCAGCAGGCAGGAATATAAAAAGGATGATCCAACCTGCTGTGAACCAGAGTAAAGTGTGAGCTTTGGCTTGTGAGTTTGTAGCAGATTGTCATCACAGCAATAAATAATTCTAATCAAATAGCAGGACAGTGCAAAAGGGTGACCACTAACTTCTTTCAAAACACTGGGAGACATTGTTAGACTGTGGCAATTACTGCATTGTAATTGTTCCTAATTTGTTTAAATGTTGTTTTTAGTCTCCTAATCATTCCAAGAGGGCTGCCAAAATTCTAATATTCCGAAATGTGCCATGAATCCACAAAGTTTGGGAGCCACTGATTTGTTCTCTCCCTTGACACATTTTGTTTCATATTACAGTTTGCCCTTAGGAAATAGTGTTTTAACTATACCAAGCAAAAGCATTTACGAGCCATGGAATTTAGCAATTACCTTGAATTGTTTAAATTGAGCAGATTCCTTTAAAAATAATGTATTACTCTGAAATATCTAAAGTTCACAAAAAGTCACAAAAATAATACAGTGTTCCCATGTACCCTTCTCCCAACTTCACCCAGTGATCATATTTTATATAATCATAGCATGCTGTGAAAACCAGAAAATTGTTGTTGGTACAATACTGACTCAGGTGTATTTATTTTTAAATAGTATTCTCCAAGTTTACAGGTAGTCTATGGAATATGAGTCAACAGGTTTTATAAAATAAATTAACTAGATTTTAAGTTTTTAACTTTGAAACATTTGCATCCATATGCTAACTCTGTCGGAGAAAAATGAGTAGAAGAGTTTGTTTTGGGTCTCTGAAAATCAGAAAATAATGCACTATTGAGTGTCGAGCATGTGCTGGCGCTGGACTAGTGAGTCAGGAATAGGAACGGGACCTCCATACAGCTCACAGCCCAGAGGGAACTACAAACAGGCATTGGTAATTCCGTGGGAAACAAGTTGTGATGTTTCTTAAGAAACACGTGGGGAGATCATGGGAAAGACACAATCAGGATTTGGGAAGTCATGGAAGATTTTCTAGGGGAAGTTGAGTTGAAAAAAATCACACAGGAGCTAGCCGGATACAAGAGGAGTGGAGAAGAGTATTCCAGGCAGAGGAAAAACCTATGTTAAGACATGAGGTGAGAAACAGCATGACCCATCTGCAGGACAGAGAGTTCTGTGACTGGAACACAACACAGGAAAGGACGGACACGTTTCACAGGAGGGCGAGCAGCCAACCTCACCTACAGCTGCATTGTTATATGGGAGCCCCTGGCCACAAGTGGCTATTGAGACTCAAAATAAGGCAAGGTTTCATTAAGATGTGTTGTAAGGGCAAAATATGCACCGGAGTTTAAAGACTTGCTATCAAGTAATAGTACTAATGTATCTCAGGAAATTTTTTTTTTTTTAGATAGGGTCTTGCTCTGTCACCCAAGCTGAAATGCAGTGGTGCGATCACAGCTCACTGTAACCTCAAACTCTCCTGGGCTCAAACGATCCTCCCACCTCAGCATCCCAAGTTGCTGAGACTACAGGTGTGCACCACCATGCCTGGTTAATTTAACTCTTTGTTTTTCTATAGAGATAGGGCCTCACTTTGTTGCCCGGGCAAGTCTCGAATTCCTGGCCTCAAGAAATTCTCTCATCTCAGCCTCCCAAAGTGCTAGGATTACAGGCATAAGCCAGAGTGCCCAGCCAGCAAATTTTATATCAATTTCATACAGAAATGAAAATATTTTGAGTTAAATAAAATGTATTATTAAAATCAACTGCTTCTATTTTCTTTTCACATTTTTAATGTGGCTAAAATTACATATGTGACTTATATTTCTAGTGGACAGTGCTGTTCTAAAGGGCCAGGGATGGTTTCCCACGAAAAATGTATTAAACTGAGATCTGCAGTGAGAATAAGTTAGCCAGCAAGCAAGGGGAAGGAAGAACACATGGGAAGGCCCAGAGTGGAGACGGGCAAACGAGAGCCTGAAAACGAAGTGTCCTCTAGGTTAAGTTGAGAGTGTCAACTTTAATCAGAAGGCAACAGAACCATTGCAGAATTTTACACAGAGGAGTGACATGATAGTTTTTAGGTTAAGAGGATTACTCCAACCAGTGGGATGGAGTAAGAGTAAGTAGGGGAAACAACACAGGTGTTGTTGAAGGATTCCAGGGCTAAATATCTTTCTTCCTGCCCTGTCCCTTAATTCCCCACGTCCACCCTAAAGCAAATCCTGTCCAAGCATGTGTCCTAAAAAGCGCATCAAAGTGAGGTCAAAGCATAATTGAAACCTTAACAGTTTCTTTACAAGAAAGCCTCTTCTCTGTAGCTCAGTTTCCAAGCTTAAGTAATTAGAGATAAGACCACTTCTGGAAGTACACGTCCTGGTAAAATTCAAGGCTAACTACAGATTTGATGCCTTTCCATTCTCTGCTTTCCTTTACCTTGTGTACATCAACACAAAATGATTTCAAAACAACCATCAAGGCATCTTCTGTTGCATTCCAACTTTTCAATGTCCCATGGGCATCTCAATTCTGTAATTAGGAGACTTAGAGATTGGATGATAAGCGTTGAGTGTGCCTGCAGAGCCCTGTTCATCAGTTCCAGACACTGCCCACTTGAGTGACCAGCAAGGCTCCTGCTACCACCCAATCAGACTGATTGGATTGGGGAATGGAGATGGGAACAGAATCAGGGCAATATGGTCCTATCAATGTGCCTACATTGACCATTACTAGTGGCCTCTTTTGGAGGTGATTTTTAACCACCAACTCCTCAATTATACTTTTTTCTGGGTTGACTTTATTGCTGTTGTTTATTATTCTTATTGTTTTCCTTCTTATTTCTGTTGTTTGGGTTTACGTTTTGTTCTTGCTTTTTTCATTAGTTCCAAGTTTTTGCATCACCTTAGAGACACTGTATAGATGAAAACTGAGATTTGAAATTAGTTATATAATTTGTATACTGGAGTCCTTTGGAATGAATGCAAAAATGAATAAGGAAATGATCTTGCCTTAAGAAAATGTTTAGCTTAGAAAGATAATGCAAATAGGATATGTAATAGTATAGGCAATGCAATTGTATATGAAAATAGTGGGGATGAAAATCGAAGGGCACAAATCAGCTGTTGCCTAGCCACACTAAGACTGTAGATATGTTTGACTTAATTTAAACATTGACTATAAAATATTCCAATTAGGCTGGGTGTGGTGGCTCACGCCTGTAATCCCAGCACTTTGGAAGGCTGAGGCAGGCAGATCACTTGAGCTCATGAGTTTGAGGACCAGCCTGGACAACATGGCAAAACCCCAACTCTACAAAGAATGCAAAAATTAGCTGGGCGTGGTGGCATGTGCCTGTAGTCCCAGCTACTCAGGAGACTGACATGGCGAGGATGGCTTGAGCTCGGAAGACAGAGGTTGCAGTGAGCCAAGATTGCACCACTGCACTCCAACCTGGGCAATAGAGCCTCATCTCAAAAGCAAAGAAAATATTTGAATTAGTTGCTGGAATTTAAAAATTAGGAACTCTTATTCCAGAATCTACATGTCAGTCTTCTCTTGAAAAATAGGAAGTTTTTGCCACGTTGGACCTGTCTTCCTACATGGCAATAACTGGCTAAAATAGCCTAGTGGCTGCCACTCATGCAGCTCTGGGTGTCCAGTGTCCACTATGCGCCACTGTTTTATACCCAGTCTTCCTTGCTTGTTTATGTTGTCTGCCAGGCCCCTGTAAACAGCTGGTTAGCAACCTTTAGTGTAAATGTGTGCACTATCAGATAAAAAGGAGTAAAGGATATGCCTCATGTCTTAAGAGTCGTTACCAGTTATAGGAGTCATAGGACTGAGAGACAGTCTCTGTTTTTCCCTTTGTATCCATATTTTTGAAGGTTTTCAAACAAGAATATATTCATGCCTCATTGCCGTAATTTTTCAAAAAAAGCATGTTAATATATTATGATCATGTATGTATATAACTAAAATTCTCTAAAAATACTATAAAAGCTGAATAAATGGAGTACCGTGGCTCCTTAGAAGAGAGATAATCTTCAGGTGGACAGAGTCGTGCGATGATACCAGAGTCTCAGCTATGTACATTACTTGGCATTTAGCCTAACAGAGGTTACATGGTAATAGTCAATATATTTTCTGTGAGTGGAATCTCTAGATATATACAATGGCAAAATAGCCAAATCGGAAACTCAAACAGAGCTAGTATATGTGAAACCTTGGACATAGTAGGTCATATTGAAAGAAAAAAAAAAATCAGCCTTAGACCAATCTGTATTTTTTTGCCCTTACTAACAAAAACAATAAGCTAGACCAGAATTCATATCTCCTTAAGATGGAACCATCTGAGCTAGTCGTATTCTTGCCCACCCCATGCAGAAGCATGATCACCAATTGGGCAAACCCCAGAAAAGTTTCATTCTCTTTATATGCTGCAGGACAAGAATGTGTGCAAATGAATAACCACTACTTAAGCAAATCACCTTGTCCCAGTTTGTGGACCTGTTAACTTTGATCTTTCTTAATTTATTCTCCACAAAGTAGCTTTGTCCCACACATCATGAAAAATTATTTAATCAAATTTTATTTTTAATTTTTCATTAAAAGCTGAAATAAGAGATTATCCCGCATGTATCAAACATCTACAGAAAGCAGTGAAAGTAAATTTTAATAATCAGTCAGGATGCATAAAAATGAAAGGAAATCATTCTTTTTCTAACTCACATTGAAGCACTGATTTGTAAGGAGAAGGGTAATGTATAAATTACCATTTCTGAATCAGTGAGAACTGCAGTTATTTACTCATACCTTGGATTCGTGGCTATGCAGACAAACCAGCTTTACTTCAAAGATTTTTTAAAGAATTCCCTTCTGCTTAAAAGAAGTTTGGATGAGATGAATCTGTTAGTCCTTCCAGCTCCAAGATCCTATGTTTTGTGACAGTGAATTCACTCAAACAGCTGTTGTTTTTTAAATAACTAATTAGCACTCCCATAGCTAAAGTTGATTGGAGAAGAAAAAAAAAAGCCCAGTAATAAGTTGTCTGAACCCATGTAATGATTTCTTCATTATGTATTATCTCTAAATTTTTGATGGGATTATCTTATTATAAGGTAATGACAATATTCATTAAGTATTGAGTATTTTTATGTACCAGACACTTGACTTGTGTTATCCTCTTAATCTTGACATTAATGCTATTAAGTGGGTACCATAATTTCCCCCATTGTGTATATCAGAAAACTAAAGTTCGAGGGGTTAAATAACTTTCCCAAGATTACAGAGGTAAGAAATGGTACCAAGATGCAAATCCAGGATGATTTTGTGCCAAAATTTTGCTCTTAATCATTATACCATACGGTGTCCAGACCTAAGAATGAGCTTTTTTATGAAAAAAACCCACAATTTTAATCTACCCCTTTGATTGATTGATCAGGTGATGGAGTAAATATATCTTTATATTTCCCTGTACTTGTAACATGGTGCTCATTAAAAAGACATCAGAGATCTATAACTATTTTTATCAAGTTGCAAACACAATCCACACTTTTAAGAGGAATTCTTATAAATATATGCCTGAGGCCTTCCACTTACTCCCATACATTGCTTGATTACTCAGCTGTCTGTCTGCATAGTTCCTTTGACAAAGAGTATGTCACTTTCATACGTAATAGCTAAATAGGATTGATATGATACCAAACAAATTCCTTTCCATTTGGGAGAATTTATGCTTGAGAAAACATATTTCCCCCAGGAAGCCTCCATTTATCATCAAGATGAATCACGGGGATGGGTACAGGGCAGCCTCCAAAGAGAGGATTTGTTCACTGTCTTTGATTGGTCTGGCTTTCAGCTCTGAAAAGGGCACCTACAAATTAAGCACGCAGATTATTTTCTCAAAGTCTTCTTGGTTCTGTTCATTTCAATGGAAGAATAGTAACATAGCGTTTAGACCCAAAGCATTTTCCAAATGGAACATGCAAGTTGGGTGCTAAACATTTACCAAGAAGGCAGACGCGGAGTCCAGTCATCTTATTTCAAACAGAAACATTGTTTGGCCAGAAATCACTTCAGGGCAGAGCTGATTCCAACATTCACCGTGGCTACAAAAAGGATTCTATTTTGGCCAGCAAATACTTCGAAAAAAGCATTTTTAGTCATCCATGGAAAAGGAGTGAGTGCCCCCTGGTGAAAATGTGGGAAACGTTTCCATATGTTATTTTTGGCTGGCAAGAAGGTGCAGATGTCTTCACAATAAAAATATACTCGCTATGAGCGCGCGCCTCCTTGAGAAGAGCTGGCAACATTTGGGGCACTGGATCCTCAGAGTGGCAAAGAAGCACAAAGGGAGGAGAAAAGCCAAGCCATCAACAAGACACAGTCAGGAGGGCAGGCGCTGGAGTCACACAAGCTGGGATCATGGGAGACTTCCGTTTTATTGTTGTATTTTTTATACCTATGTTGGGTGGTCTGCCCTCTCCAAACCCACTCTCCACGTACCTTCACTCTAATCTGTGTCCTGGGGGGCTGACCTTTACAGATATATTAACACATTCCCTTCCCCTCTGGTTTGTAGTTGGGTTCTTCAAGGGAAGACAACAGCAGGTGACCAGAGGGTGGAAAAAGAGTGACACTGAGGTGTTTATTCCCAGAGCTCGCTCTTTGCCAGTGCAGGCTGGAAGGGACTGTATCGCTCATTCTATGGTCTCAGCTCCATTAAGATACAGCTGACCTATATCTGTAAGTCTGTCGCTCTCTAGGTGAACTCTCCCTTCCAAAGTTCCTTCATGCCTAAGGGTGGCAACAGCTCCCCATTTTTGCTGACCTGGGGTGCTTCACCATTCTTGTTGAGTTCTTTTTTTTTTTTTTTTTTTTTTTTTAAAGACAGTGTCTCACTTTGTTGCCCAGGCTGAAGTGCAGTAGCACGATCACAGGTTGCTCCAGCCTCAAACTCCTGAGCTCAACCCATCCTCCTGCCTCAGCCTCCTGAGTAAACAGGGCTACAGGTATATACCACCATGCCTGGTTACAGGCTGGTCTTGAACTCCCGGCCTCATGCCGTCTTCCACCTCATCCTCCTAAAGCACTAGGATTACAGGTATGAGCCACCACACCAGGCCTTGCTGGTGTTTCCTAAATCTTACCCACACCTCTGTAAAAGATCTGTGCAGTAAATGTACCTTCTTAGTCTTTCTGAGTGTGCCATCTCTTTCCCATGAGTACTCTGACTGATACAGTATTTTTCCATATATCCCAAAATTTCTACAATAAACATCCATCCCTATCTAACTCCAGGGAAAGCTAAGGCTTCTGGTAGTCCCAAATTCTAATCCCACCAGTTCTGACCTCTTGGACTGGGGTTCAGTTAGAAGAATCGCAACGTGGGACCCTTGTCTTCAGGGTCTCACTTCACCGCTGCACGCTCCAGTGATGAATAAGTCCACTGCCAACCTTTTGACTCAAGCTGCTGGCTTCACCTGCACCTCTACATTTTGAACAGGAAGAAGAAAGATTCTGTTTACATTCAGCCTTCACCTATCTCACCAGGAGGAGAGGAGAACAAGTTGTTCTGTCAGGAGGAATCGAAAAGATTAAACAAACAGCACACTGCTTCTGCAGGTCTAGTGTTGGCAAAACCAGGAACTCTGTAAACCACAAGAACAGAAGGGCAGCCTGCTGGTCAGTGCCCGGGGCATCCAGCCCAGGGATCTGGTTTTGACAAGAGAATACAGAAGTATTTAGACCTACACCTGTGTTCCAAACATCCAGACTTCCCTCATTAATCTATTAGATCGGTGCAAAAGCAATTGCTGGTTTTTCTCATTACTTTTAATGGCAAAAATCTCAATAACTTTTGCACCAACCTTTAATATTATGAAACTGTCATCCAAGATTGCCCTATATGCTTTTTGATGCAGTTAACAGAGATGATGAGTGAGAAGGATGCCAGATTGACTCCTCTCTTACTATGTGATGAGGACCAATTTTAACCTTTCCAAGACTGACTGCAATTGTCAAATGGAGATGATAATGCCTACAGCATAGGATGATTTTAAGGGTATACGTGGCCAGGTGGGGTGGCTCACGCCTATAATTCCAGCACTTTGGGAGGCCAAGGCGGGTGGATTGCTTGAGCCCAGGAGTTCGAGATCACTTTGGGCAACATAGTGAAACCCCATATCTGCAAAAAGGTACCAAACATTTGCCAGGCGTGGTGGTGAATGCCTGTAATCCCAGCTACTCAGGAGACTGGGGTGGGAAGATCACTTGAGCCTGAAAAGGTTGAGGATGCAGTGAGCCATGATCACACCACTGTGCTCCAGCCTGGGCATCAGAGTGAGACCCTATCTCAAGAAGAATAAAAGGGCAAATGAAGCCATGCATGCAAGGGGCACCATCCCAAACACAGAGTTGGCACTCAATAATATGGTTTTGCTCCTTCTCTTTGTCTTCTTGAGATATTATAGGTTTCCATATCCTCATCAAACTTTAATAGTCTGATCATCATGAAGAAAACTGCTTAGAACTAACATAAAGCCTGAGTCATTCACATTAAGGAAAGTTTTTCTTGCTTCCTTTCACAGTTGCCCAGGATTGAGCACACAAGGTATAATAAAGTTAATATTAAGGGCTAATTATTGAGGACTTATTACATAGGCACTCTGATGAGACTTTTTTCCATTTTATATTTGTCAAATATATATGTCCATATTTAAAGAGTCAAAGAGTTTTACAAATTTGTACAAAACTCAGCAATTCCTACCCTTTGCCCCACATCTATCTTCCCAGCAGACTTCACTTTCGAATCTAAAAAGGAAGTATATTGGCATTTACCTTCACAATTATGAACCACATACTTCTTACCACTTCTTCATTTTGTAGTTTAGACATAATCTATTGGCCTCCTTCTATGGATAACGATAATGGAACTTTTATTCATTCCCCTGCCCCATCACTGCACACCCTTTCCCCTCCCTCGGGTCCCTAATATAGCTATTTGGTAATTTTGTCAGATCGATATTGTGTTGGCATATGACTGTGTAAGTGCTGCTCACAGCTGAGTCGTGTGTACACTAATTATTTTTATTTTCCGTGCAAATTTCCCTAGAGATAATTGTCTTGCTTTCTCATTCGTTTTGTTTTCTATGAATATACCACTAGTGCAACTCCGAAGTCCCTGCCTTTTGTCTAAAACTCTTTTTAAGACGTTTATATGATCTGATCTATCAATTTCCTATTCTTAGAGAAATCTTTCCTGGAGGCTTCTGATATACTCCAACCTGAACTGGTTGCCTTCTAGGCCTGGTGCATGGCTACTATCCTGGCACCTCCCTTCAACATCTTCCTGTGGATTCTCTTTGCCTCTTCCTTGTGTTGGATCTCTTCTTTTCTGAATCTCATATCTTCCTTCTTATTGGCTTATTCCCTCTTTTAGGTGGAATACATCCTTTAGTATCTTCTTGGGAAAGGATATGTAGGAAATAAAATTATTGAAACACTGCTTACCTAAAAACAGGTTTATTTGACCCTCATGCTTTGTAATTAGTATGGGAAATAAAGAAATGCTTTGTAATATTGTTTTGAGCAAAAATTTAAGAACAGTAAAACAACCACAATAAAAACTTTTGACAACTCTTATTATCTAGACAACAGAAAACCCCTATCTCTAAAGTAAAAGAAACAAAACTGGGGCCAGCCCAAAGAAAAAGCATTTCTCATTTTCACATACACCTAAGATAGCTCCTATTGCCACTTGTTTTTTTACCATCTTTGCTAGAAAACTCATGAAAGGCTTCTCCACTCTCATACATGATTGACAGTCTGGCTATGTATAGAATTCCAAGTGGCAATCATTTTTCTTCAAATTCTGAAAACATCCTTCCACTTGTCCTCCAACATCCAGTATGGCTTTTGAGAATTTCAAAATCATTCTGATTCCTGGGCCTTTGTGTGCAACTAGTTTCTCTCTCTCTCTCTCTCTCTCTCTCTCTCTCTCTCTCTCTCTCTCTCTTGCTCTTTCTCTCTTGCTCTTTCTCCCCCCCGCCCCCCAGTGTTCTGAGATATGTGAGGCTTGCGTATTTTCAATCACTGTGCTAATAGTGCTAATCACTAATAGTAATAGCATTCCAGCTTCCAAATCTATGGCTCTCCCTATCTGGGAATTTGCCCGTCAGTTTTGAGAAATGTTTTTCTGTTGTTTCTCCCCACATATTTTCTTTCTGGAACTCCCGATATTCAGATCTTGAACTTCATGAGCTGGTGGTCCTCTAAATTTTCTTACTTTCTATCATATTGTCTTTTTAACTCTACTTTCTAGATTTTCTTGGTTTCATTTTTCCTCAACTTAATTCTCTAACTCTTGAGTTTTTCATCTCTGCCCTCATTTTTAATTAAGAACTCTATTTTGTTTTCTAAGTGTTCCTTTTATAAAGCATCCTCTTCTTGATTTATGGATGTAATAATGATAGGAAATTTTTTTTTCTTTACTCTGCATGGTTTCCAGTTTTTACAAGATTGGTTTTTGTTGATGTTCACTTTGACTTCTGTCAATGGCTAAGCTTTCTCTTAACTCTGGTAATCCAATTGTCTGCTGTATTGAAGAATATGGAGATAAAAACAGACTAGAAGCTCTAAGTGTGCTATACTGTCTGTGAACTTTACAAGGTGATGGGGCTGGGCTATTCCCTTGTAAAATGTGCACAAACCAGACCAGATTCCCGACAGAAGACTCATCTCCTAGATCTCCCAGGAAGAAAAAAGGCCTGAAAGTCACTTCCAGAAGCTGAGTGAAGGGATAGCTGGGGGGAATCTTAGCAACCAGAATGCATTCATTAATTTGCACCCTGTGTTTTCAGTAGGATAAACCCACCTTCTAGAATAACTGAGCTACTCTCATCCATATACCTCTGCTTTAACCTCTCCAAAGAATGAGCTCCAGGTCTTTTGTTGGGATAAAGGAGGGCAGTTGTCCAGCTGCATGCCACTGGGAAGGAGATGTGAGCCTCAGACTCTTCCTAAACAGGCTTTGGACCAGTACTCCTGGGCTCTGATCCCATATTTTACCTCATTTTGTGGTACCAATTTCAATCCTTTGACTCAGTGGTTTAAATTGGTTGTTTTTTGGTTTTCCATGCTGCAGGCTTAGGACTCCATCTTCTCAAGTGTGTTAAGTCACTTAGCATTCCAACTTCCAAAAATTTGTTGCTACTGTCTCCTCTCCCATTTATTCATTCAAAGCAAAACAACAAAAGCCCACCTCTTTTTAGTTTCGTTTTAGTAGAGCTTAAGAGAGAATGGAAGTAAATAAGTAAAATGCATGAATTCCAAATGTCATCTTTACTCAGATATCCACTAAGCAATTTACGTATGTGATTTCATTTACTTCTCACACATCCGCCCCCCACCCCACCCCACCCAGACAGGTACAATTATTATCCCCATTTCACATATGGGCATAATCAAACAGAAACCAAAGCTCAGAGATATTAATTTACCCAAGGATACACAACAAATAGATGGCATAACTGGGATTTGAAATTTCTGTACCATGTACAGAAATAGCATAGAACTAAGGAGAAAAACATATGGAAGCTACTCTAGAACCTATAAATTGCATTTTCCTATAATCATCAGATGTTATATGAAAACTGGCTAGATTCAAACTAAAATGCATCGCAAAAGTATTTGTAGCATGGTGTTTTTGTCTTAAGCAATTGTTTAAAAGTTTGGATTATAATGGCATTTTATTGGATTGTAATATGATGGATAACATTCTAAATAAAATACAATAAAGGAAGGAAACAAATTAGCTCCTTCAGTAAGCACTTGAATCAAGGGCAATGATAAATGACAGACAGATAGATAGATACATACATAGATACATAGATAGACAGATGGAGTAGTACAAATTTAAGGAGCACAAGTGCAGTTTTGTTACATGGATATATTACATAGTGGTGAAATATGGGCTTTTAATGTAACCACAACCCAGATAGTACACACTGTGCCCATTAAGTAATTTCTTCTCATCCTCACCCCGTCCCACCCTCCACCCTTCCAGTTCTCCAATGCCGATTATTTCACACTCTATGCCCATGTGTACCCATTATTTAGCTCCCACTGATAAGTGAAACATGTGATATTTGACTTTTTGTTTCTAAGTTGTTTCACTTAGGATAATGGCCTCAGTTCCATCCATGTTGCTGCAAAATACATTATTTCATTCTTTTTTATGGCTGAATAATATTCCATTAAATATACTGGAATTTGCCACATTTTCTTTGTACAACCATCTGTTGACAGACACAAGTTGATTCCATAGCTTTGCCAGTGTGAACAGTCCTGCAATAAACCTACAAGCTTTTTGATATAATGATTTCTTTCCCTTTGGGTAAATACTGAGTATTGGGATTGCTGTATTGAATGGTAATTCTATTTTTAGTTCTGAGAAATCTTTTATACCATTTTCCATAGAGCTTGTACTAATTTGCATCCTCACCAACACTGTATAAGCATTCTCTTCTCCACATCCTTGAAGGGCAATAATATTATTAGAGGAACTTCAGCTGGTAAAATAAAGCAGTTCTAACATTCATACTTCTTATAATCTGAGTATGTAAAATAAAATTTTCTCTCTCATAGTTCTTGATTATCTTTGTTTTCCTCAAGAGTTTGAGGGAGTGAGAAAAGGCTTATAATGTTTTCTTTTATGAGAAGGGATCTATTTTAGCATAACATTAAAAAGGCATAGCTCTCACGCTTCCTCTCTCTTTTTCTTTTTCTTTTTTATGGAAGCATCTTTCCCAGGGAAACCTCAGTTTTGCTCTTCATGTCTTTCAACTCATTGGATGAGGCTCACCCGGATTATTGAGGATAATCTCCTATACATAAAGCCAATGTTAATCACATCTACAAAATTAACTCCACAGCCACACCTAGATAAGGGTTTGATTGAATAACTGAGTGCTATTGAGAGGTGAAGCCAGCTGGACTTCTGGGTTGGGTGGGAACTTGGAGAACTTTTCTGTCTTACAAGAGGATTGTAAAATACGCCAACCAGCACTCTGTAGCTAGGATTGTAAAACACACCAATCAGCCCCCTGTGGCTAGCTAGAAGTTTGTAAAATGCACCAATCAGCACTCTTTAAAAACACACCAATCAACACTCTGTGGCTAACTAGAGGTTTATAAAATGGACCAATCAGCACCCTGTAAAATGGAGCAATCAGTGCTCTGCAAAATGTGCCAATCAGCACTCTGTAAAATGGACCAAACAGCAGGACATGAGGGGGGACAAATAAGGGAATAAAAGCTGGCTACCCCAGCCAACAGCAGCAACTCGCTCGGGTCCCCTTCCACACTGTGGAAGCTTTGTTCTTTTGCTCTCACAAAAAATCTTGCTACTGCTCACTCTTTGGGTCTGCACCACCTCTAAAAGCTATAACACTCACCGTGAAGGTCCGTAGCTTCATTCCTGAAGTCAGCAAACCACGAACCCGCCAGAAGGAACAAACTCCGGACACACTATAACATAGCCTAGCTGACCATCACAGTATGCAAGCTCATTGTTGATTCACACTTAAGTTGCATTCTCAGATACTAGCTTTCCTTAGCACATAGTAGGTGTTCCAGATGTTCTGATTTGAGTAAGTGCCTGAAGGATGCACTCCATCTGCTTACTTTTCTCTGTTTGTAACTCAGTATGGATGAAAGGATACAGTTTATCATAACCCCTCAAGCTCTCTGCCGTCCCCATACTCTCCAGACTAAGTCCAATAAGTTCAAGGGATGATAGAAGTCAAAACTAGAGGAGAATTGTCCCATAGAACAAAGAGGGGCCCTAAAGTGGGGTTGTCTGCAGCCAACAGCAATGTGGAAAGAAAAGACATGCCTGCCTGGTGAAGGACTTTGGACAAAGTTGGCAAGTTGCCCTTGGCCTCAGAGTGGAACAGGAGAGCAATCAAATGTTTTTCATGACCCTAAGTGGGGAGCAGCAGTAGCTGAGGGAGATCAAAGCTGGAAACGCTGGGCTTCCAGAAGTGAAGGACAACACAGCAGCCTCAGTCAATGATCCAGGCCAGGTGGGACATTCTCAGCAAATGACAGCCATGAGATTTGAGGGTCCAGGACTTGATACCCCTCCTCTATAAAGCTGTAACCTCAGTAGGGACCCAAGAAATTAGACACAGCCCTAAGAGAAACATGCAGAAATGAGCAGAATGGACCCTAAATAGATCAAAATTCTGTCCCACCCTCTGCTGTCCCTCTCAGAATGGAAAGTCAACAGAAAAATTAAGTTTGGCGGTGAAAAAAATAACTTTACATTTTCTTCACATCAGTTTGTGGGCCAATATGCATACTTGGCTACACACACAGACTGGCGGTGTGGACTGCAAATGATTTAGTCTGAAAGCTCCCACCCCACCGCCACCCTTTTTTAACTAAATAAAGCTTTTTGATCATTTCATAGATTAGACCTGGGCTGAAAGAGTGCCCCAAGTTGTCTAAGATCTATCTTCCCAGCAACTGAAGAAAGAATAATGTCTATTATTGGAGCAGGAAAAGGTAGATGTCTCCTCTAACCCAGCAAAGAAGCACATTGGTGCCTTGCTTTATCAAGAAGGGGATGGCCAGTCTGGGGAGGTGTTTTTTCATTGCATACAAAATATGAAATTTTAAGCCAGGCACAGTGGCTTACGCCTGTAGTCCTAGCACTTTGGGAGGTTGAGGTGGGTGGATCACTTGAGGTCAGGAGTTTGAGACTAGCCTGGGCAACATGGCGAAACCCCATTTCTATTAAAAATACAAAAATTAACCAGGCATGGTGGTGCACACCTGTAGTCCCAGCTACTTGGGAGGCTGAGACAGAAGAATCGCTTAAACGTAGGAGGCAGTGGTTGCAGTGAGCCAGGATGGTGCCACTGCACTCCAGCCTGGGTGACAGAGTGACTCTACTCATGGTAGAGTCACGCAATAAAATAATAATAATAACAATAATAGTAAGTGATCTACAACTACACTTAAAAGAACTTGGAGAATCTTACAAAGAGTTTAGTGAAAGAACACAGAAACAAAAGTGTATGCACACTATGATTCTTTTTATATAAAGTATAAACATAAGTGGAAAAAATAGATGAAACTATTCAGTGCCATTAAAAGTCAGAAGAGTGGCTTCCCTTGTGGAAACAGTGACTGAAAAGGAACGCAAATGGGGCTTGAGGCACAAGAAATGCTCGGTTTCTCAATCTGGGTCATAGAGGCATGAGTATTTTCAGGTTGTAAAAGTTCAACAAACTGTAGACTTAGCTCTGTACATAATACTTCAATAAAAAGTTTAAAATATATATCTTCTAGATTGTCTACTATATTGGTGTCGTTGAAAGTAGGACACACCTTTCATGTCAATGTGTGACTATATATGGATTCAGATTCTCCAAAAATGAATTCCCCAAATGTAGCTTAAAATTATTTTATTGAGTTTTGCTAGCCATGAGTTCTAGTTACAGCTGCCTTAAAATTAAAATAATATATTTCTTAAGGTTTTGCTAGAAACATGAGGCCAGTCTAAAAATGAAATTTGGAGTATGGCTACCCTTGAATATTGTCTACAGTGTCTTGGTTAAATAATCAAAGTACTGGTAAGTAATCTGATGAATAATCAAACTACTGTTTATTAGATATCGAATATATCTTGGGTTCTGTATCAGTCTACAGTGGGAAGGAAAATGGGCACTTTGGCTATTCTCAGGGAATGTAAGTTCTGGTGAGATATACTTCAGCTTAACCAGTAACAGGGAAGTCATTATTTCACAAGGAATCCTATTCTACTCTGGTAACTTTGATTGTTAGAAATGACTTTCTTACATTAAAATGAAATCTCTCTCCCTGTGGCTTCCAGTTAGGTCTCTGAAGTAACAGAACAAACTTCTATGTCTCCTGAGGCCCATTTACTTTAAATTAAACACCTTTTGTCCTTTTCACCATACCTTATTTGATACTGTTTCAAATCCCTCCACTTTCTGGCCACCCTCTTGGGACAAGCTCCAGATTGGCAAGATTTGTTTCAAAGTATTGGACTCAGAGCCAGACACACTATCGCAGCTGAGACTTGATCTAGAGCAGGATTTCTCAAGGATTAGCATTATTGACGTTGTGGGCAAGATCATTCTTTGTTGTAGGCCTGTCCTGTGCATTGTAGGATGAGTAGCTGCATCCCTGACTTCCACCCACCAGAGGCAAACAGCAAACCTGCCCCAGTTGTGACAATCAAAAATGTGTCCTGACATAGCCAAAGGTCCCCTGGGAGGCAAAACTGTCGCCGATTGAGAACAGCATGATCACCAGGCTTCCCGTCTAGATGTTCTACACCCACCCTTAAGTCATTAAGTTGCCAATGTTGCATGGCTTCTGAGGCACTAACTACAAGGTCACTCCTGCTTGCAGATACATCACCAAAAATAAAGACATACATAAATATTAATATAATAAAGTTAAATAAAAAGGCAGTCCTCAAGAGAAAAACAGTTTGCATAGTGTCCTCACAACGTGGAAACTCTCTTGCTGCTCTCTGTAAAATACAGTTGATAGTTTTATTTTATATCCATGTCTCTTCCACAAGAGAACGATCGCAGTAGAATTCAACAGACAGAAATTGAGTCTCTATGACCAGATAAAAGAGAACCGGGATTCAGAAACAAAGTATGTATAAGTTTAATTCCACACCAAACCCATCCCCTATCCCATTATGATGAGGCAGGAAAAATAATAATTTATGGGAAGGAGAGACATCCAGTAGACCACGAGGTTCTTAAAATCCTCAAGGGTCTTACAGGTAAGAATCAAAAATCTGGTCTTCATTCTACGCTTAATAAGCAGGTCTTGCAACTGAATGAATAATAACCCAGTGGGTAAAAAGCAGACAGAGAAATTAGCAGGCAGTGTGGTTTTACTGTGGAATCCAAGGAGTATCTTAATCAGTCTGATTTTAGTTTAGCAGGTAGACTTTTGAAATGAGCAATAGATTGGATCTTAGATACTTTGTAAACTATAGAAATTCAAGTTTGTTGCTTAACAGGGATTTGTTGGTGCATTCTAGAATTCTCTTTATAAAATGAGATCAGCTTGTCGCCAAATTACGCTTCTGGAATAGGGTGAAGTAAGCACTTAGCACAAAAAGATAAAGTTATCTGCTCATTTTTCTTCTTTGTAGAGTAAATGCTCTTTGAGTTGTCTCATTCATTTGAAGGGGGAAGAAAACACAGTATTTTGGTTTGGGTGTGCAAAACTAGAGAAATTCCTTAAAGCTTGGGGTGGGAAGCGGGCAGTGAAAGGCCGATGGTTGATTCTTTTGTTTGGTTTTTATTGTGCATGACTAAATGTATTAGACATGTTGGATCACAGAGAATATGCATCCGTGAATCACGGCGCTGTTGAATTTGTATGTGTCTTGCCTACTAATATCAGTTGCTCTTTCCAGCAAAGGCCTCCCTACTCACATGATATCAAAGTTACTTTAGTAAAATTAGAGACACAACATGCTATGTGAGTCTTCTGTAAGAAATAAGAGATCCTTCCCAAAATGATGCTTGGCGATTTGCTTTTTCTCTTCAAAACAAAATAGCAAAGGACCAGGGATGGGGAAGTAGGAAGCATGGTGCAGGAAAGGGAGTAATGAACATAGTGGGTTTTAGGAACTATTCTTTACAGCCCACACCAAACTACAAGTAAAAGCACGTTTTAAAAAATTTAATCTTTTCAACAAAAATACTTTGAGCCTCTACTATGTGAAAGGAGTTTGGCTTGGCTAGGGTATGTTCCCTGTGATTTCTGGAAAGCTACTGATTCAAAGGACAGACCGTTCACTAAATGTATGGGTTTCTTTTTATTCTTTTATGGATGGAGTAGTAATAAAGTATTGCACTGGGGCTACCACTAGACACCAGGGGGAGAAATCTGAACGTCAAAAGGTTTCCATCAGCTTTATTGTCATTCCTTGGGAGAAGAAAAATGAGATTTACTTAATCGCAGAAGTATGACAAATTTCTTTCTTCAAATCTCAAAATGTTTTTCAGTGAAGATTTTCAATTGAGAGAGATTATTATTGTGGGGGGGGGATCCCTGAAAACGCCCGTGTTTGAAAATCCCTCACCAAGAGGATTACCGCTAGCTTTATTGCTATGTCACAAAGCCAGGTGCTTTGTTGTTTAAAACAAAGATAATATAGTCTACCAGATCAGCAGCCAGTGATCAGACAGTGTTCCTGGCCTTCTCTCTGCTGTGCAGCCTTGAATTTGTCATTTTCTTTCTTTATGCCTTGGTTTCTCCATTTGCAAAAGAAGGGCTTTGGGCTAGATTATCTTTAAGGCCCCAACAGCTCGAAGAAATCTTAAGATTAAATTTGTTCCTGCCTGCCAGCCAGATATCACTCTAAGCAAACATATTTGCTCCACTGAATGGCTGTGTTTTTCCATACACATAATTGAAGATATTTTATACCTGAAGTTACAGTTTCATCACTTACCTACCCCATATCATTTAAGGTCTCTTCATTCTGCTTTGAAGTTCAAAGAAAGAGAAGACTCTGTATAATGAGAATGGCCCCTTTGAAATGCTCCCTTTCGCAGCTGCAAGCTTGGCAGATCCTGCACTGTACGAAGGCGAGGAGGCTATTGTGATGCAGATGTGCTCCAAAGTGCATCTGCAGCAAGAACATTTCCATGGGTCTTTACTGTATTTCTTCTATTATTCATAGAACACAATGTAAATGAAGCCATAAATTTTACCCCCCACACTAGATGGAGAAAGAAGATAATGGAAATTGTGAATTATGAATGAATCACTGTTATTGTAATTCCTTAAGGATTCTGATGGAGATGATTAAATTCATGCAAAGACACAGATTCTAAACTTTTATGCCCGAGTCCCTAGTAATGCCTCCTGGAATTTCACAAGGAATGGAATAGAGACGATCTTGGTTTTGCATTTACCTGCCAAATTATCTCACAGATAATCTACGTAGACCTGGACAGATCACCTTATTAAAGATAAAGAATTCATTCCCAGGGGGAGGAGAGGATGTTGCAAAATATATGTGTCTTCCAACTACTCAGACATATTCCTTAGGATCCTAAACACAAAACATTTGAAACCCCTAACCCTGAGTCCTTGGAATGTGTTCTTTTAGAGAACTGGAGGGAGAAAGAGCAAAATAAGAGTCAGTATCTTCCTTAAAAAGATAACCCTGGTGAGGCGCAGTGGCTCATGCCTGTAATCCCAGCACTTTGGGAGGCCAAGGCAGGTGGATCACTTGTGGTCAGGAGTTTGAGACCAGCCTGGCCAATATGGTGGAACGCTGTCTCTACTAAAAATACAAAAATTAGCTGGGCAAGGTGGCGCACTCCTGTAGTCACAGCTACTCAGGAAGCTGAGGCACGAGAATCACTTGAACCTGGGAGGTGGAGGTTGCAGTGAGCCAAGATGGCACCACTGCACTCCAGCTTGGGCGACAGAGTGAGATTATGTCTCAAATAAAATAAAATAACACAAAATTTTTTTCCTTCTAAATAACAAAAACTCTGGAGAACAATAATTATCTCAACCATTGTACTCAATTCTTCTTAATAATGACAGTAAACCACGAGATTCAGAAGCCACTCTGGTTCTGATGGTGATAGAAAGTGATCAGAAGTATTTTACTGATCTAAGACAAAGTCTCTGGAAAACTTCAACCTTAATCCACTTTTGCCCTATGCCAGGCTTTTAGAAGGTGACAAGCCCCCCAAATGAGATTTGAGACGATATTTAACAGTTCAAGTGTCATTCCAGAAAGAATTCTCTTTTGCAGAACCCCAAAATAGATCTTTGACATTTTTATACAACCAAATATGCATGGATTGATAAAGATTTAAGCACATGCAGACTTCTTTTCAGTCGCTGCTTTCTACTCTCAAACACAAAATAATTTAAAATTTAGAATGTTTCAGGGTGTGAAAGGTAGGAGTGGAGATTTTTTCCTAAATGATATTAAATAGTCACCAAAATGTACTAGATGCAAGATGAACCAGGAGTTCTTGAGCAGCCAAAATCCCTTCCCTGAGCCTCAACATCCTTGTCCGCAGAATGAAAAATTAGGACTAGAGTGTCTCTAAGGTAATATACAGCTACAATTTTCCCAGCTCTTGAGAAGAAAGCAAAAAGTGACAGAAATGTTCTTCCTTTACTATTGATGGGGGCCTGGGCTAAGAGGAGTTTTAGACGCTAGGACCTTGTCCTTGATCTGGAGGGCTCACGAGTGTCCTGGAGCCTTAATACAGGGTTTTCTATGTAGGGTAAATTTTCGGGGCCCAGCAAGGTTGCTGTAGCTGCTGGCCAAGAGGAGTCTTTGCCAGTTGCCAGAGGTAAGGGCAGTTAATGGTCTAAAGATGCTGGTTTCTCAGCCCCTCCGAGCTGCAACCGTGCTCACTTGATCAGGTGCTCAAATGGAGACCAGACAGTATCTTGGAGAAACTCCTGTCTGATCCATCCATATGGGACCTCCAGTCTGCTTCCTTCAGCACAGGTCCCATCCATCTCTCTCCTTCCTCATGAACCTCCTGATAACTCCAAGGTATCAGTCACCATCCAACCAGGAAAACAGAACTTGGGCCAACTTGAGGGCATTGAATGTGGAGAATGAGTAACAGAGGTGTTAGAAAAGCTGAAAACACATCGGGGAACATTGAGGCCACCTGGAGAGGTGCAGGAACAGCGGGATGGAGGAGGTGTTCCCAGAGCCCAGGTGTTACCTACAGATAAGAGCCAGAGTGGGGGCAGCTGCCTACTGGGAGCTGGAGCCATGGTAATGCAGCTACTGTCAGAGACACCATCAGAAGCAGAAAAATGAGGGAGAAATACCCTAACTCCCTCCTCTCACCCTCAGACAGAACGTCTACGCCTCGCCTTGGGCAAACCTACCCAGAAGCCAGAGGAACAAGAGAACCTGGGGAATGGGATGGGGTCTGTAGGAATCAACCCCAAGACAGAAACCAGAGCAGCAGAAGGGTGAGAAATGAGCCTCACAGCAAACAGGCAGTGACCCCATGCTGGGAGATCTCTTCCAGCGTGAGGAACCGCGGTATTTCCCTTGTAGGCAACTCTAATCCTTCTGTTCCTCCCAGGCCTTTGCTTTTGGAACTCAAAACCAAGAAGAGACAGTGGAGGAGGTAAAACTTTCCCTTTACCTTCTGAGGGTTTGATCACTGAGTCTGTGAAAGAAATTATTAGTAACCGGATTAACAGGAGAAAAAGTGTACAAATTTAAGAGAATACCCAATACCGGTGAGATCTGGAAGCTTGTACATGCTCTTCACAGGGGAGATGGAAAGGGGGATGCAGGCAACTTAGGGGAGAGTAAGTGATTTGAGGGAAACATGATTGGGACCTCAGAAGAATAGGGGACAAGCCAAATGCAGTGACTTCTGCCTGTAATCTCAGCACTTTGCCAGACAGAGGTGGGCAGATCACTTGAGGTCAGGAGTTTGAGACCAGCCTGGCCAACATGGTGAAACCCTGTGTCTACAAAAATACAAAAAAATAGCCGGTGTGGTGGCACATGCCTGTAATCGCAGCTACTTGGGAGGCTGAGACAGGAGAATCACTTGAACTTGGGAGGTGGAGGTTGCAGTGAGCTGAAATGGCACTACTGCACTCCAGCCTGGGTGACAGAGTGAGACTCTATCTCAAAAGCAAAAGAATAGGTGGCAGCCTGTGACAAAGGCTGCCTGGCCATGGTGATGACCCCCAATCTTCTCTCCTGTGATACAAATCAATCTTCCCTGCTTGGTGGGATTCCTGGGAAGGGGATTCATGACTATTGAGTCCCTTTTGGAGTACTGTCATTAGGTAAATAAGGGAGGTTCCAAGAAAGCCTCTGCCTATCATCACTCGTCCCCATGTGCCCTCACTTCAAAGTAATTAACATGCCAAAACATCATATTTTGGGGTGGCATTTCCTGAACTCCTTCAAAACTCTTGTCTCTGAATCTGCAAAGGTATTGAAGATGGAGGGTCATACTGAATGAATGGAGAAGCTATAGAGCTGTAGAGAAACACAGAGACTAAAACCACATGATTAATACTTTCAAAATGTTATACCACGGCATGTTATTTTCCATACTCACTGTGGATTTGCTGGTCTCAGGGCCCTGTTGCCTGCTACAATAGCCTCCTAACCGTACTCCCATCACTGACTCCCTGCATTAAAATTAACTTTTTACATGTGGAAAAGCCCCACCAACTTTACCCACATAATGGTTACATTTAATAAATATCAAAGTTGACAAGTCAGTTATTTCTTATCAGGGAGATGACATCACAGACATAGCCCATATTAATTCTTCATGTGTTCCAATTTCTAACACCAGGAGACAAATACTTATGACTCATTCCTCAAAAGGTAGAAGTCCTTTCCCACCCTCATCCCTCATTTCTTTTCTTCTTTTCTTTTTTTTTTTTTTTTTTTTTGGAATCTCACTCTGTTGCCCAGGCTGTAGTGCAGTGGTGCAATCCTGGCTCACCGCATGCAACCTCTGCTTCTAGGGTTCAAGCAATTCTCCTGCCTCAGCCTCCCAAGTAGCTGGGATTACAGGCACATGCCACCACACCCAGATAATTTTTGTATTTTTAGAAAACTTCACGTTTCACCATATTGGCCAGGCTGGTCTCAAACTCCTGACCTCAAGAGATCCACCTGCCTTGGTCTCCCAAAGTGCTGGGGTTACAGGCATGAGCCACTGTGTCCGACTCCCACCCTCATTTCTTACTCAAGGTGTTGGATCACGCTTCTATAATGCCCACTGCTTCTCCCTTTGCAATGTGATTCACACTTGTACTGATCCCTACAAAAGCTATCTTTCCCTGCACTGTTAAGCTTTAACATGTTAGGGACTGTGTCAATGTGATTCACCAATATATTTCTGGTTCCATAGTACCTGGCATTTAGCAGGCATTTCATCAATATTTGTGGAATGAATGGATGAATGAATGAATGAATGAATGAACAAAGTCAACCTATAGGACTGCCTTCAAGAATGCTGGAGAGACATTTTCCTCTTTGGAAAGATGGCCCTTCACATAGACAAAGAAGGAAGTGCCAAAGATATCATGAGTCCCAAAATTATCTACCTGCTGACCACCATGGTGATGAAATTCTTGCACAGATTCGCCTCTTAGGACCCACATGCATAGTCCCCAAGAAGCACCTATTAAATAGAAGTTGTTAGTTAAGTAGCATATTTAGGCCGTATCAGAAGAGAAAGTAGTTGACAAGGATGAAATGAACATTCTGAGGCCACTGGAGCTATGGGATTTAGACTTGGGAATAGCTGCTTCAATTAAAATAATTCTTTCCAAGTACAATTTGCAAATGTAATTTTTATGTCTGACTCTCCTCAAAAATCTTTCACCTTTTTATGAAATTTCCATAATTACTTTTTGAGAGGAAAGTTTCCTTTTCCAAGAACTGTGAGTTTCCGAAATACCAGTAATTTCTTCCTCACTGGTTCTTAAGGTAAGATGAAGCAAAGGTTTTGTTTATACAGAAGGCTTAAATCAATGAATAGGTACACAGGCATTTACAAACCACCTACAGTATTAAAATATGAGTAGGAAGAACAAGGAATTCAAGGAAGAGATTCCCAAGTGTAACAGCTCCTCAAAACCATCTCAGATTGTTTGAACGCCTATTTCCAAGTCTCTGCCTAGAGATTCCAATTAGATAGGCTGGGACTGGAGTCCATTAGTCTGTATCATAAAGCTCCCCGGTGATGCAAATGAGCAGACACTTGGGGTCCCACTAAGCTCTCTTCTGACTTTGATGTTCTAATGGCCCCAGTCTTTTCATAGCAACAAGCACTTGCTCCAGAAACCCCTACTCTGTAAGGGGACCATGAAAAGGCGAAGGTTCTCCCCCTACAGGGCTCTGCTTAGAGGGTCTCATCAGTAATAACAACAGCCACTGTTCACAGAGTGCTTTCCACACACACAGTCCTGCTCTCAGCATGCACACACATATGACTGAGCTAAGGGCTTTCCAAACACTACTAACTTAAAGGATTTTTTTCACCACTACCTTAATTCTTGCAGTAAGCCTCCTAGGTAAGCCTAATAACCTCCCTTACATGAAGGGATCAACCAAGGCTTAGAGAGGTTGAGAAGTTTGCCCAAGTCCCCTCTCTTGTGAGTGGTGTAAGCAGGATTTGAACTCACAGCTGTCTGATTCCAAAGCCATAGGTTTAGCCACTGTGCTGGCTCATCTACCATAACAAAGGGCAGGCAATTCCCATTTATACACAGGTGCTGGAAACAGGGACAAGATTCAAATCCCAACCCCTCCTCTCAACAAGAAAGGAACCACAAAGTAAGCAAAGAGACGCAGAAGGGTAAGCCCACCCACTTCTTTTCCAGACAAAAGTCCTGCTACAAGCATTATTAACAACAGCCAAACAATCTGCATGTTCCGCTGGGCGCAGTGGCTCACACCTGTAATCCCAGCACTTTGGGAGGCCAAGGCGGGTGGATCACGAGGTCAGGAGACAGAGACCATCCTGGCTAACACGGTGAAACCCCGCCTCTACTAAAAATACAAAAAAAAAAAATTAGCCAGGCATGGTGGCGGGGGCCTGTAGTCCCAGCTACTCAGGAGGCTGAGGCAGGAGAATGACGTGAACCCGGGAGGCAGAGCTTGCAGTGAGCCAAGATGGTGCCACTGCACTCCTTCCTGGGTGATCAAGTGAGACTCCGTCTCAATTAAAAACAAATAAAAAATAAAAAACAATCTGCATGTTCATCAGCAGATAAATGGGATAAAGGCAGGGTGGCATATACAGGCCATGGAATATTATTCAGCTTTAAAGAAAGAATGTAACATGGTCTACTACATTCTACAACATGGATGAACTTTGAAAACCTATGCTAAGTGAAATAAGCCAGACACAAAATGGCAAATATTGTAGGAGCTCATTCTCATCGGGTACTTAGAACAGGCAAATTCCTAGGGACGGAAGGAGACTGGAAAACAATGATAACTCCCCATTCTGCAACTGGGGGGAGTGTGCATGGGGAGTTATTGTTTAATGAGCACAGAGCTTCTGTTTAGGGTGATGAAAAAGTTCTGCAAATGGTTGCACAAGATTGTGAATATAGTGAATGCCACTCAATTTTATACTTAAGTATGGTTAAAATAGTCCCCAAAAAATCACAACCACAAGCACACTAGATTAATCACAGAAATACGAGAATGATTTAATATTATAAAATCCATACATGTAACTGACTTTAATAGATTAAAAGAGAGAAAACATTTTTTAAAAAATACCCTGTTACCATCGCTGAGCCCAAAGTTATTTCCTATGCTAATGACTGCCAGTCGACTCTGCCTGAAATTTTTAAGCAGGCCATAAAGTCAGGTGTCAACAGGAGACCATTATAAAAACGGCACTAGATGAGGGTCATTCGTAGAGTTTTCTATTCTTTTATTTTACTTTTTTCTTCTGTTTGTCCAGAGAAATCAATTCAGTAAACGTATGGACTGTCTTTTAAAATGTGATTTATGGGGCTATTTAAGTTCTCATCACTGGAAATTCTTTTTCCCCTAGCACTTCCAGTTTCACTATTCCCCAAGACTTCAAATTACAAACGTTTCAACCAAGTAAACTTTCTAATGTACAATGGATTTCCATTTTTTCCCCATCACAAATAGTGTGGTGTTCCCCACTCACCTGTAAAGAGACTTCAATACAGTAGTTCTCTACAACTCTGAAGGAGGATAGATGAAAGTGTAACAAACTATAAAATCACAACCTGTATGAGTCTGCGGAGGGACATTTGCCAAATTCTAAAAAGCCAAGGTCTAGGGGACGTCTGCTTTTAAATGCCAAAGAGGTAGTTAAAAAAAAAAAAAAAAAAAAAAAAAAACCAAGACAAATAAAGTGGTTTACTCAACATCCAGTGGCATAATGAATTTACAAATATAGTCAGATTCTGTACGTAAATACCACCACGGCTGTGGGGAAGTTGGTGGATGACACCTTCATTCTGGATTCTTGAATAAATGGTCAATAATTATTTATATATATATATATATATAATTTATATTTAAGTAACTTAGAATGAATATTTCAAAAGGCCTCTCCCCCTTCCAGACTACTGCAGTATTAAGGGAGGCTAGATTAATTCATGGATCACACAGCAATAATTGGATACCAACGAAAGGAGTCTACGGGTTACTTCAAGTTGCCAACTGAGAAGATCTATTAATATAGAAACCTGACCACAGTACATCCAGACCTTGGTGTTCTGGCCAGAGAATCCTGTCCTCCTCCCTTGATCACTGTGCTCTACCCACACTGGCCTCCTCTCTGATTCTAACAGGCCAAGTTCCTCCCTGGGGGCCTTTGCATATGCTGTTTCTTCTGCCTGGAATGATCTCCCCAGAGAACTCAACATCTATTTAAATGGCTCTTCTTCTGGGTGTCTTCACTTGCTCCAGAATAGGCTAGGTCCCTGTGCTTCATACCCTCCCAATACCCTGAACCAGACACCTAAAAGCCCTCATCACAATTGAAATTAGTAGCTTAGGTAACTATCCCATGTCTATCTCCCCCACTAAATTATTGACTCCATGACAACAGAAATAACCATGTATTTATCAAGAGCAATGATATATTTTGCAAGGCACAGTGCAAAATGAAAATTTGGGGCCTTTTATTTGAAATTATTAAGAGATTCAAGATGGTGACAGTAGAAGAGTAAACCAAGCACAAGGCTCTCCTAAGCTTGGGGTCTTAGGCACTTGCACAGGTCATCCGCCCATGAAGTGAGCTCCAGTCTTTATTGTTCACCACTGCATTCACAGCTCCTAGCCCAGGGTTTGGCACATAATAGGTGCCCAGTAAATATTTATTCATAAGTAGAGTATATGAATTATCTGACATTCTCCTCCTTCTTTGTTCCATCCATCTCCTATTGTTTCAAGCCAGGAAACATGATTCCTGCTATGGTCACTCCATTGCAACCAGCTTTGCACATTTTTCTTTAAAAGTCAGAAATTTCTCTAGCAGCTTCATCTTCTATCCTTAAGATTGAGATTTCTCAGAAGTCGCAGCTGAGAAATGTATTTTTGTGTTTCCTTAAAGGAGACTCCAGTGCATCCTTCAGTGAACTGTTCTTGAAGGGGAGGGAAAAATCAATGCTTTCAGATAGCATTACCTTGCCCTGAATAATCCTGAAAGCTGCCCATGACTTACTGTAGAGGATATAATTGAAGTGAGGATAAACTGCACACCATTTCAAAGTCTACTAAATTGAAACCGTTCTTTTTGTTGACACATGCTTGGGAAGCTGTAGATAATGTGATTTAAAATAAATACACTGGCCCAGTATACTTATATAATTGAAATAAATATGGAATAACCCACAGAGTCCATGGGCATTCGGGCAAATTAACCCCTTGTGTACCAGGCAACAGGACCCCTGCCTAAAAAGGAGGACCTGGCAGCAAGTAGATTTTGGAAAGCAGAAGAGGTCACACATCTTCAAATGAGATGGACTCTTTCAAATATTGAGTTTTTAGAGACTTGGCATGAGTTTGTGTAGAAAAATGTTGCCAGATGATGAATTCTCTTTTGACTCTCCCACCAAGCAATTCTGCTTAGTCAATATTAAGGGCTCCTGATGCCGGGGACAGTAGCTACAGAGGATTTTTTTAAAGAGAGAGAGAGAGGGAAAAGGGGGAGTGCAAAGAATCCATTCTCCTCCTTCTGATGGTCTCCAGAGAACAGAGACAAAAACACCAAAAGCTGCATTTAAAATAGTTTCATCAGAGTCCTTTGGGGGATATTCCAATGTGTACCTTCTCAGTCTGGATGTACCCCCAAGACCCAACAGGGTGTGTATCTATCAGTTCGGTTCCATCAAAGAAGAAGAACCACCATGAGTGATGGGACAGATTGCTAAAAGATTTAGGTCATCAGAGAACATGGTTGCCAGTTATTGGTCTGTGAAGGTCTTTTGCCCCCGTGTCTGCTCCTGATGTCAGCAGACCTGGCCATTGCAAAGGGAAGATGGGCATGAAGCAAAGGTGAGTAAGAACATAAATGCAACCGGAAGAACATTCTAGAACCATGAGGAGGAACTGGAATTGGGGTCTGACTCTCACCACCTCCAAACCTCCAGCGTTATTGATACAGGTGACCAGCAGGAGAGCTGGTGCCCTTCACCCTGGGCCACACACAGGCCTGATCCAAGATTCTAAAAATCTGAGGAAGGACCTGGTGGGGACAGGAGGCACTGTGGCCCCGCTGCTGGTCCACCCCAGCAATAGAAGCCAGCAGACAGGAACATACAGTGTGCGCAGATGCTACAACTGTAAAACAAAAGTATCCTAATAACCACTGCTCTTATTACATAGAAGGGATTATATGACAAAATGCTTTCCCTTTCCTTCCACCTGGGATGTTGGCTACAAATATGGTTGCAGACATTTTGATACAATCTAACTCAGGTATGGAGGACACATATATGAAAGAGAGCAGAGTATTTGCCCCCCCAAAAAAAATTGGATGTGCAAAGACAGACAATATTTGTCCACGGAAAGACAATATTAAAGATTTTTTGCTGGTTGCAATTTTTAACTTGTAGGATGTGTGACATGAAGTTACACGGATTTATGAAAGAGCTGGTCCCATCAAAATGGCCAGCCTCTGTTGGCTTACATTCTAGATATGTGTGTGGGCGTAGGGATAAAGAGGGTGGAAGAGGAGAGAACATAAATTCAAAGTGAAAAGTAAAGTAAAATAAAATGGAGTGTATTAGTCTATTTTCACGCTGCTGATAAAGATATATACCCTACAGGGTAATTTATAAAGAAAAAGAGGTTTAATGGACTCACAGTTCCACGTGACTGGAGAGGCCTCACAATCATGGCAGAAGGCAAAGAGGAACAAGTCACATCTTACATGGCGGAAGGGAAAATAGAATGAGAACCAAGACAAAGGGGTTTCCCCTTATAAAACCATCAGATTTCATGAGGCTTATTCACTACCATGAGAACAGTATGGGGGACACCGCCCTCACGATTCAGTTATCATGAGGGTCCCTCCCACAACACATGAGAATTATGGGAGCTACCATCCAAGATGAGATTTGGGCTGGAATACAGTCAAACCATATCATGGAGTTAGGCTATAGAAAGTCAATAAGGGCTAAGGGGGCCCTGTCTGCTGGGACAGCCACACAAAAAGGTAACTGTGGCCTGGATGAAGAAGAGCCTGCCATATCCCCTAGAGAAAGAGTTCTCTGCAGAGGGAAGAGGAAACACAAAGGCTCCAAGTCAGGAAACCACCTTGGCTCATTGCAAGTGTCACTGCATCTTCACAATTAAGGGGGACTGTGGTGTAAAATGTGGCTGGAGAAGTAGGTGGGTGCCAGATGGCAAAGTACCTTACTGCCTGGTTTCATATTCCATAAGGAGTTAAGGTTTTACTCCCATTGTTATGGGCTGACATAGTGTTACCCACAATACAGGTGGGTTTGGTCACACAGCAGGTGCCAGTCCAATGACCACAACCAAGAAGGTTTTAACAAGGGGATTTTATTACTTGGAACAAGTAAGAAGAATACTGGGGATGGTTCCCAAAGCAGGGTCTACCTGAACCCAGGTGAAAACAGGGTTTCCATTGGGCTGGTGAGCTGAGTCATCCAATGTAAAGGTGGAGTAAAGTCGGTGAGGGCATAGTCATCACTAATGCTGCTACACATGTCACATGTATAGAAAATGGAGAATAAGCTGCTCCCTGTGCAGAGATTTCAGTACAGCAATACAGAGAGGTTGCCAAGGTTTATCTCCAACTCGGTCTTCTCTGAATCCAATCGGTTTTTGTTTATGGCAGGGCTTCCTCCTGGAACTTTTTGAAACAACAAAAAAATTCAAGGTGCAACAGTTACAAGTGGATGCTTCTCCACACTGTGTACACAAAAGCCTGGGGACCCTGGGTGACAATAGGAAAACTTTTAAGTATTAATTCAAACTAATTTAAATTTTTTAAAAGATCACCCCTAGAAAGCATATAAAGAATGGGCACACAGTGGGGATTGGAGTGGGGCAAAAGAATCTGTTACAGATGGGGAAACTGAAGACCAGGGTTATAAAAGGAAGTTGTTCAAGGTCAGGCATCAAGAAACTGGCGCCACTAAATGAACCTGCTTCCCTCCTTTCCCATCCCTTCTTGCTCTAGCTGGAGAGAGAATACCAGCAGGAGCCCACGGCAAATACCCAGCCCTCCCGGGTGCCATATAGCCTCTGGGCTGCCAATAAACATTCATGGTTGAATTTTAAAATGTTTTCCTAAATGTGCTAAAAAAAAAAAAAGAAGAAGAAGAAGAAGACTCATTTTATTCATAGTCACTTTACAGCTGGTGGCTGCTAATTGTCATCTGTTAGGCTGGGCATCAGAATGTGGCATCAGAAAGTCTGTCCCTCTGTCCTGGGCTCTGTCAGGCTTCCTTATGTCTCCCATCCACAACCTGCCTCCTTAAACTGTCTACAGAGCCTGCCCCATGTCTCTTGGCTCTCCAGCCAGGCCTCTCCGGGAGGGGAAGACGAATTCCTATTCATGAGGTTTCACTGGCTGGAGAAGTGGAAACAGCCGCGTGAATTCAAAATTCAGAGCCTGAAGAAATGAGTCCCAATATGGGTTTGTTACTCACTGGCTATGTTAGCCCAACACCTCAAATCACTTTTGTACAGAGGTTGTTAGAAAAAAATAATAATAATCACATGAATAAAGAAGGAAATAGACACACAAACACTTATCCTCCCTGAGCCCCGTCTTCACCTGGAAAATGAGAATATGAAATGTAACTGATCAAGAAAGATATACAGCGAGGTGTTCACAACTCCTACATCCATATGATGAGGTTTTGTTTTTATTTTCCTTTTTTTTTCCCCCCACACAGTTTGGTTCTAGAGGAAAAGTGTATCATTTTTGCAATAAGAAATAAAACAATAAAAGCTGTTTCCTTTTTTTGAGATGGAGTTTCTCTCTACACTCAGATTGGAGTGCAGTGATGCGATCTCGGCTCACTGCAACCTCCACCTCCCGGCTTCAAGCGATTCTCGTGTCTCAGCCTCCCAAGTACCTGGAACTACACATGCGTGCCACCATGCCCAGCTACTTTTTGTAGAGACAGGGTTTCACTGTGTTACCCAGGCTGGTCTCGAACTCCTGGCCTCAAGTGATCCTCCCACCTAGGTCTCCCAAAGTGCTGGGACTACAGGGGTGAGCCACTGCGCCAGGCCAATAAAAGCTATTTTTAAATGAAAAGAGTAAGGACTGTCTTGCCTGCCTCAAAGAGATGTAGTTTTTTAAAAAATGACATCTGTGAACAGGCTTTATAAACAGTAAAGCCCAAAAAAAAAATGTTAAGAATTATCATTGCCCTTGTCAAGCAGCATAATTATCTTAGCTGCTATGCATAAACTTCATCACACACATTCTTTTCCTTTTCCATCTCTTCTTCTTCTACTTTTCCCTTCTTCCTCCATGTTCTTCCTTCCTTTCTCTTTGCCAAGTAGTTGGCCAAGGAAAACATAGTATCCCACGGTCCTACTCAGACCTGCCGAGATTCAGAACTGAAATACTTCCGGATATAGGAGGCTCCCAGTTAAAATCTTACACAGTGGCTGCTGTCTCTGTCTGCTCCAGCTCTGCCTCCACCCCTCATCTCTGAGAATCCAGCGTTAGGAAGTTTGTGAACCTAGAATCTGCCCTGGTTTCTTTTCTTTTTCTTTCTCTTTTTTTGAGATGGAGTTTTGCTTTTGCTGCCCAGGCTGGAGTGCAATGGCACGATCTCAGGTCACTGAAACCTCTGCCTCCTGGGTTCAAGGGATTCTTGTGCCTCAGCCTCCCGAGTAGCTGGGATTATAGGCACCTGTCACCACACCTGGCTAATTTTTGTATTTTTAGTAGAGACAGGGTTTCACTGTGTTGGCCAGGCTGGTCTCGAACTCCTGGGCTCAGTTGATCTGCCCACCCCAGCCTCCCAAAGTGCTGGGATTACAGGAGTGAGCCACCGAGCCCAGCCGCCCCAGTTTCTTAAAACCAAGAAAGGTCCATCCCAAATATGCTATTGCGTGACACTCTCACTTGCTTCTTTCATTCATGGATTCATCTGGTATGTTTCGAGGGTCTCCTCTATTCCAAGCACTCTGCTGGGTGCTACAGAAGCCACGACAAAAGGGTCTCCTATCCTCATGAGTCTTGTTCTGGCAGGGGAGAACAATTTTAGTCAGTTACATGATTATTTAAGTTCACTTGGGGAAAAATAATACAAAAATTAAGTATGGGGTACGAAAAGAGCATGTATCAGGGAATTCTGACCTGATCTGGGGATTTGAAGGCTTCCTCAAAAACAGTGACATTTAAGCAGAGAAATGAAGGATAATAGAAATTGATAGGTCAGGGAAAAGGGAGGGAAGAATGTTCCAGGAAGAGGAAACAGCCCATGACGCATTTTTAAAACTGAAACTTGTGTAACAAATTAGCAAAACAGTAAGCTGATTGAGAGGGCCGGGAGGCTAGACAGGTTGGCAGAGTCAAAATCTGCAGACTTTATAAGCCACGCAACGGTCTTGGTCTTAATCCAGCCACAGTAAGAAGCCATGGAAGGGTTGTAAGTAGGAAGATGGCATGTTCAGGTTTTGGGTGTGTGGGGAGGTATGTGTGTTTGTAACAGCTCTGGCCTTTGTTATGAGGAATGGATCCAAAACCTGGCACATGGCAAACTGCCAGTTATCCCCAAATCCTTCTTCTATTTGGACATATGTTCACCCAGCTAAAACCTCCATTTCTCATCATCCCTTGTAGTCAGGTATGGAATGAAATAAAGTCTTGCCATAGCATGTGAGCATAAGCAGTGTGAACAACATCCGCTTCGTGTTTAAAAGGGGAGTGCTTGCCCCGGGGCTCCTCTGGCCTTTTCTGTGGCTGGAAGGTGGATGTAGCAGTGACCTGGAATCAACCAAGATGACGAGGACAACACCCTAGGAATTGGCAGAGCAACAAGGTAGAAGCCACATGGGCCCAGGAAACCTCATGGCACAGACCTGCTCACCCACGCTGCACTGTTGCATGAGAGAGAAATACATTTAGAGCTCATTAGAACAACTGTATTTTGGGGTCTCTGTTACAGCAGCTGAGTGTTTATTCTAACTTATATAGGGAATATTCTATAAAATTATTTGGTTGTAAGCAACAGAAACCATTCAGGTTAACTTAAGTGGGAAAAAAAAGGAAAAGGAAGACTATGGGCTGGAGCTCAGAATCAAAGAAAACCTAAAGAACCTGTGGCTTACAAAAATTGTAATAAATAATATCTTCTGACACTGCCAACAGGATGAATAACTCCAGTCATCTTCAGTCTTTATTATATTCTTCTCAAACTTCAAATGCCTAGGACAGAGAATCCAAATGCCTAGCACAGGTCACACACCCACTCCTGGTCTAGATGAATGAGGATGAGGGAACGGAGAGCACCAAGTTTGATACTCACACTGAGGTCATCTAATGGAACAGGATGGTTCCCCCAGGGAAAATCATGGTGCTGCAACCAAGAAAATAGGAATGGATGTCTACCCTGAGAGAGCAAGAGTGGATATGAAGCAACCTGTTAGGAGGCTACTGCAGAAGCCCAGGCAAGCATGAATGCTGTTGTGAATGAGGATGGTCATTGTGATCATAGAAAGAAATAGACAAATGTAAGATCTATTTAAGAGGCAGAATCAAAAGGACCTAATGTACACTTACTGTGTACTGAGAATCTATCTTATAACACAAGTAAATGTTGAACTATAAAACCCAAAGCCAAGATCACATTTAATTGCATTTCCAGTTCCAGTAATAACAAAGTAGCTTATATCAAATTAATCTTCTGGCATATAACATATAAATTTTGGCTGGGCACGGTGGCTCACGTCTAGAATCCCAGCACTTTGGGAGGCCAATGGAAGAGGATCGCTTGAGGTCAGAAGTTTGAGACCAGTCTGGGCAACATAGCAAGACCCCATCTCTACTGAATGAATGAATGAGAAGGTATTGCTCTGGTGGAAGTTTGAAATAGAGTCTGAAAAGTTCTCGTGTCCAAATCTGCCCAGATGACACTTGGACCATTTTCAGAAAAGCATTTCTAGGATTTAGTCCTTTCTAGATTAGATCCTGCTTCTTCCATGTGAACCTCTCCATTGACTGAATCTCTTTTTTGTCATGATCTTTGGTGTGTCCCAAAACTCTTTCTTGGGGGGAAAATAAAACAACTGATTCGCCTGTCATTCAATCTTGAAAAATAAACAAGGTTGAATCGGTTCTGACTATAAGGCAAGATTAGAAGTATCCATGCTGAGTGCAGTCTTACAAAATGCTTGTATTTTTGTACCTGGCACATGGCTAAAATTTTAAAATGAAAATAAGATGTATTTCTCTCTATATGTTTATGTATGTCTGCATGTATGATATATATGTGTGACATTTTTCGATCTCCTTATGATGTTGCCAAAATTAAATGGTAATGAGCTTTATTTAATTAGTTTAAGGAAAAATAAGTGCTTGTATAAATGAAGTGTTTTCTCAGAAAAATAAGAACTAACCCAAATGCTTTTCAAGCATATGACTTGGGCAATCTTTGGCAAGTAAAAGAATTGTTGGTCTGATTAAAACAGATGCAGAACTTTTTCTACCTAGGTTTATTGGTAAAATAAGCTCATGTTATCTCTATATTATAAAATTTGTAAAAAAATAACATAATGGCTAGTTGCTTATGTCTCAACTTCATGAGCAATCCAAGCATAATTGTTAAAAACCAAGTGAGTTAAACAGCTATAAATAAGATAAAATTCCCATGTGAAACATGTATCCCCCTAGTCTCTTCAATCAGTGGTGGTGGGAAAGCTGGATATCCACATGCAGAAGAATAAAACTAGACCCCTATCTCTCGTCACATAGAAAAATCAAATCAAAATGGATTCCAGAGTTAAATCTAAGACCTCAAACTATGAAACTACTACAAGAAAATATTAGAGAAACTCTCTAGAACATTGGACTGGGCAAAGATTTCTTGAGTAATAATACCCTATAAGTTGAGACAATCAAATCAAACATGGACAAATGGGATCACATCAAGTCAAAAAGCTTCTGTACAGCAAAGGAAACAATCAACAACGTGAAGAGACAGGAGAAAATATTTGCAAACTACCCATCTGACAAGGGATTAATAACCAGAAAAGGAGCTCAAGCAACTCTATAGAAAAAATCCTAATAATCCAATCAAAAATGGACAAAAGATCTCAATAGACATTTCTCAAAAGAAGACATGCAAATTGCAGAAAGGTTTATAAAAAATTGTTCAACATCATTGATCATCAGAGAAATGAAAATCAAAACTACAATGAGATATCATGTTACCACAGTTAAAATGGCTTTTATTCAAAAGACAGGCAATAACAAATGCTAATGAGGATGTGGAGAAAAGGAAGCCCTCATACCCTGTTGGTTGGAATGTAAATTAGCACAACCACTGTGGAGAACAGTTTGGGGGTTCCTCAAAAAACCCAGATTAGGCCACACACAGTGGCTCATGCCTGTAATCCCAGCACTTTGGGAGACGGAGGCAGGCAGATGGCTTGAGCTCAGAAGTTTGAGATAACCCTAGGCAACATTGCAAGACCCTGTCTCCACAAAAACTAGCCAGGCATCGTGGTGCATGCCTATAGTCCCAGCTGCTCAGGAGACTGGAGTGGGAGGATTCTTTGAGTCGAGGAGGTCAAGGCTGCAGTGAGATGAGATCACACCACTACACTCCAGCCTGGGCAAGAGCGAGACTCTATCCAACAAAAAAAAAAAAAGACAGAATTACCATATGATCCAGCAATCTCTTTACTAGGTATATACCCCCAAAAAAGGAAATCCATGCACCAAAGAGATAACTGCATTCCTATGTTTACTGCAGCACTATTCGCAATAGCCAAGATTTGGAAGCAACCTAAATGTCCATCAACAGACAAATAGGTAAAAAAAATGTGGTGCATATACACAGTAAAGAACTATTCAGGCATAAAGATAGAATGAGATCTTGTCATTTGCATCAACATAGATGGAACTAGAGGTCATTAAGTGAAATAAGCCAGGCACAGGAAGACAAACTTCGCATGTTCTAACTTATTTGTAGAAGCTAAAAATTTAAAAAATTGAACTCATGAAAATGGAGAGTAGAACGCTGGTTACCAGAGGCCGGGGAGGGTATTGGCTTGGGGGTTGGGGAGACGGTTAGTGGATACAAAAATATAGTTAGATAGAATGAATGAGATCTAGCATTCGACAGCACAACAGGGTGACTACAGTCACAATAATTTACTGTACATTTTAAAATAACTAAAAGAGTACAATTGGATTGTTTGCAACACAAAGGATAAATGCTTGATGGGATGGATACCCCATTTACCTTGATGTGATTATTACACATTGTATGCCTGTATCAAAATATCTCATGTAACCCATAAATATATATACCTGCTACGTATCTCCAAAAATTAAAAATAAGGATGTCTTCCCCACATCAGGTTTCTTAAGGAAAACAACAATTTATTATAGAATAATTATTAAATAAGAACAAAAGTAGCCAGGAAAGCATAATAAACCTATCAGAAGATTTTTAACATTTTTATTATCAGAAATGAAAATTTGAGGCTGGGGGAAATCTTTAGAAATAACAATTTAATTCTCTGGCCTAGAAAAAAAAAAAAAACACCTGATGATACAGTTAAAATTTTTCCTCTTTTACAGTTTCTTATGAAAAAGAAAACAAATATATTTGAGATTGTTAGTAAACACACACTCTGCCACACTGACAAATTATACTATGGGAAAGCATATTCCTCTAGAAATTTTGATTCATAGATTTGCCAATCTACAGATTTCTAGTGTGATAGAAAATTCACAATTGCTTGCTTCCTAGTGTTCACTGGAAATTAAGGTCATGAAGGGTTATAAATTCTAATTAATATATGTAACTAAAATAACTGGAAAGAATAAGGGGAACGATTCTGGGTGCAAGAGTGCTTCCGGTAAAGAAAAGCTATAAGGTATGAGGATCTTTTGCTCTTTTAAGAGAAAAGATAATAATGTTTGTCCTAAAGTAGAAAAACTGGAAGGTCCAAAATGAAAAGAGGAAAAATATAGGACACAAATAGCTGAATGAATAAGGCCAAAACCCATAGAGGGTTTGTGGAAGATGAATTTTATGAAAGGAATATTATGTGTGATCAAGGAAGCTAAGATAAGTGAAGAATTATTGTAAGTTTTTCTAAAAATTGAGGATTAATATTAAAGGTAAACTGATGCAAAACTAGAATTTGGTTCCTTGTGTTAAGACGACAAGACTTTCTTAGAGTATTGTTGCTCTTAATAGGAAATTATGAAAGGTTTTTCTTTACCTTTTAGGTAATTGGCCTAGGAAACAAAGGTTCTGTATTTTACCAAGATAATTTTCTCGGTTTTATGTTGTCTTTATTAGGTTTTTATGATTTAAGAAAACTGAATCCTCTCTATTAAAAAGAGTTAAGGTTTTTCTACAACTATAAGTTTCTGTATTTACCTTTAAAGTTCTTTAATTAACACTCTGTTTAAATGAATGATCATTATTTCTCAGTGACCTGCAATCCTATTTTGATCAAGTATTTTAAACTCTTGGTATTTTTGACAAACTTCTCAAAATCAAATTCTAAATTGCCTTTTCTTGACCTCAAATTAGTTTTGAGAGTTTCCAGATGGGCCTTTAGAACACATTAAAAGGATTATCTCTCCTTACAGAAAGAGAGATGTGAAACCAAATGGGCTTATTTGATGTATTAACTTATATTGTCAAATAATAAGTAATGCTAAACCTTTTTGAGTTATATTTGTATAAATGTCTTATTAATGTATGTTCCAGAAATTGTATGAAATGTATATAAATCCAATAGTCTTGTTATAATGCTATTAGTCATAATTCTACTTATTATCTTAAAATGTTGTATGCTACAGAAATAACCAAATCTTCTTATAAATTGCATCATTATTATAATGAGTTCTCATCAGATCTTCAGCCATGGCTATTTTAAATCTTACCATCCACAAAGAGTTCATTGTTTAACTCTGGTACTTTTCTAAAAGCTATTGCAAGCAACTGTAAACCTAAAGTATTTTCATCTTCAAGGAGATTCATGGAAAGGATTCTGACAAGTACAGGTTTCTGGTAACTTTAAAATGATACCATTAAACTGGATGAGAATTCAGAACTCTAATGAATAAACTGATTGGCTTCACGAACTGTTAACTCAACACCAAGCAGAACAAGAACTAATTGAGTACCAAGGAAATGATTTGGCAGAGTTTCATGCTAAATTAGTCAGTACTGAAATTATTAAAATATCGAAGGTGAATGAGCCCCATAAGATTGATCCAAGTCACATTACCTGTGGTATCCTATTTAGTAAACAGCATTATGCACTTGAATTAGAGAAACAAAACTGCTATTTGAGAGGATGTAAATCCAATATTAAGCATCAACTCATGAAGAACCTGAACAGCTGCTTTGTCATTTCTGAGTCCTTAAATATTCCATCATTAAAAGCTCTGGATTCTTTGGTTCATCATGGAGTAAATAAAATAATACAAATTATGGGGAAAATGGTGGAGTAACTATTCTAAAATTGCTAAGTGGTTTATAATCAACATTCAGTTTGTCAAACTCATAATTCTGATAAGACAATAAATACCTCAGGTGATACATTTCTGGCACCTGTTGAATTATTTGAACACTTTCAGATGTATTTCATTCAATTGCCACCTTCAGTGCTTGTTTCTTGGTGATGCAGAAGCTTTCCCATGCAGGAAGGCCAGTGCTATAATAGTAGTTAAAAGATTATTGGAAAATGTGTTTTTCTTAAGGCATTCCTGGAAAAATCTCCAGTGATAGAGGCACTTGTTTCACTAAATAAGTTATAAAACATTTAAATAAGGTATTACAAACCAAATGGCATGAAACAAAGCTAATCAAATTGACTGAATTGCCTTGCCCAAAAAGTATTACTGTTGACCTTGATGATAATTAGATCTATCCCCAGTTGAAAACACAGATTGACACCTTATAAAATAGTTACTAGAACCCCAATGCCCCTAATAATAGAACCTCATATGTCTTACAAATTCTGACATGCTCTTATAAACTGTGACGTGACCCAATATTGCAAGGCTTTAATACATTATGCCAAAGTATGTTTTCACCAGGTAAAAGAAGCCCTTTATGTCCCACCAACTGATAATGACAAGACCTTTTACCATCTAGAACCCAGAGATTGGGTCTTTTAGAAGAGAGACTAATGGAAGAGTGCCCTTGAACTCCATTGAAAGGTACCATACCAAGTCTTTCCTTACAGTAAAACTTCAGAGTTGGTCAGAAATGGTGGTATATGCCTGTAATCCCAGCTACTTGTGGGGGCTGACTCCAGGAGACTGAAGCTAGCCTGGACAACATAGGAAGACCCTGTCTCTTGAAAAATATCAAAAATTTCAGGACCTCAAGTCTTGGATCAACATCTTTCAACTCAAGAGGGTTGTTTTAGTTTGTTCTCTGTTGAACAACTGAATACCTGAGACTTGGTAATTTATAGAGAAAATAAAGGTATTTATTACAGTTCTAGAGAAGCTGTGAAGTCCAAGGGCATGGTGCTGGCATCTTGTGAGGGCCTTCTTGCTGTATCAAAGCATGGTGGAGGACATCACACCCTGAGAGGGAAAGATTATGTCAACTCAGTTCTCTCTTCCCCTTCTTATAAAACCACAAGTCCCATAATGGGGTCCCCACCCTGATAACCTTACCTAATTATAACTAACTCCTGAAAACCTCACCTCCAAATACCATCTACATATGAATTTGGGGATTCAGTTTCCAAACATAAAATTTGAAGGACACATTCAAACCACAACAAGGGCCACTCCATACTCTTTGGACTGTACATCTTTTGATATTTTCAAGGCAAAGTTGACCAGGAAATATTTTTCCCCAGAAGCAGATAGCATCCTAGACACAGAAAGTTTTCCCTAGATCATGGATCAAGACATCTCTCCTCTGTCACCATGAAACTTTTGTCCCCTTTCCTATTTTCCCTGCGTTTCTTTTAGGTTTATTCATGGCAAGATAATCCAATAATTAAGATTTCATAATCAGTGGAGGGGGGCGTCCAAGATGGCTGAATAGGAACAGCTCCAGCCTCCAGCTCCCAGCATGAGTGACACAGAAGATGGGTAATTTCTGCATTTTCAACGGAGGTACTGGGTTGATCTCACTGGGGCTTGTCAGACAGTCGATGCTGGTCAGTGGGTGCAGCCCAACCAGCAAAAGCTGAAGCAGGGCAAGGCATCGTCTCACCTGGGAAGCACAAGGGGGAAGGGAATTCCTTTTCCTACCCAAGGGAAACTGAGACACACAACACCTGGAAAATCGGGTAACTCCAACCCTAATACTGCGCTTTACCAAGGGTCTTAGCAAATGGCATACTAGGAGATTATATCTCACATCTGGCCCGGAGGGTCTCACGCCCACGGAGCTTCCCTCATTGCTAGTACAGCAGTCTGAGATCTAACTGCAAGGCAGCAGCCAGGCTGGGGGAGGGGCGCCTGCTATTGCTGAGGCTTAAGTAGGTAAACAAAGCCCCTGGGAAGCTTGAACTGGGTGGAGCCCACTGCAGCTCAAGGAGGGCTGCCTGCCTGCCTCTGTAGACTCCACCTCTGGGGACAGGGCGTAGCTAAACAAAAAGCAGCAGAAATCTCTGCAGATGTAAATGTCCCTGTCTGACAGCTTTGAAGAGAGCAGTGGTTCTCCCAGCACGGAGGTTGAGATCTGAGAACGGACAGAATGCCTGCCCAAGTGGGTCCCTGACCCCTGAGTTGCCTAACTGGGAGACATCCCCCACTAGGTGCAGACTGACACCTCACACCTCACAAGGCTCGGTACACCTCAGAGACAAAGCTTCCAGAGCAAGAATCAGAGAGCAACACTTGCTGTTCAGCAATATTCTATCTTCTGCAGCCTCCGCTGCTGACACCCAGGCAAACAGGGTCTGGAGTGGACCTCAAGCAAACTCCAACAGACCTGAAGCTGAGGATCCTGACTGTTAGAAGGAAAACTAACAAACAGGAAGGATACCCACACCAAAACCCCATCAGTACATCACCATCATCAAAGACCAAAGGCAGATAAAACCACAAAGATGGGGAAAAAGCAGTGCAGAAAAGCTGGAAATTCAAAAAATCAGAGCACATCTCCCCTCCAAAGGAACGCAGCTCATCACCAGCAACGGAAAAAAGCTGGACAGTGAATGACTATGACGAGTTGAAAGAAGGATTCAGTTGCTCAAACTTCTCAGAGCTGAAAGAGAAACTACGTACCCAGCGCAAAGAAACTAAAAACCTTGAAAAAAGGATGGAAGAATGGATAACTAGAATAACCAATGAGGAGAAGTCCATAAATGAACTGATAGACAAGAAAACCATGACAAGAGAACTACATGACAAATGCACAAGCTTCAGTAACCGACTCGATCAACTGGAAGAAGGAGTATCAGTGATTGAAGATCAAATGAATGAAATGAAGGGAGAAGAGAACTTTACACAAAAAAGAGTAAAAAGAAATGAACAAAGCCTCCAAGAAATATGGGATTATGTGAAAAGACCAAATCTACATCTGATTGGTTTGCCTGAAAGTGACAGGGAGAATGGAACCAAGTTGGAAAACACTCTGCAGGATATTATTCAGGAGAACTTCCCCAACCTAGCAAGGCAGGCCAACATTCAAATTCAGGAAATACAGAGAACGCCACAAAGATACTCCTCGAGAAGAGCAACTCCAAGACACATAATTGCCAGATTCACCAAAGTTGAAATGAAGGAAAAAATCTTAAGGGCAGCCAGAGAGAAAGGTCAGGTTACCCACATAGGGAAGCCCATCAGACTAACAGCAGATCTCTCGGCAGAAACTCTACAAGCCAGAAGAGAGTGGGAGCCAATATTCAGCATTCTTAAAGAAAAGAATTTTCAATCCAGAATTTCATATCCAGCCAAACTAAGTTTCATCAGTGAAGGGGAAATAAAATCCTTTACAGACAAGCAAATGTTTAGAGATTTTGTCACCACCAGGCCTACCCTACAAGAGATCCTGAAGGAAGCACTAAACATGGAAAGGAACAACTGGTACCCAGCCATTGCAAAAACATGCCAAAATGTAAAGACCATCAATGCTAGGAAGAAACTGCATCAACTAAAGAGCAAAATAACCAGCTAATATCATAATGACAGGATCAAGTTCACACATAACACATAACAATATTAACCTTAAATGTAAATGGACTAAATGGTCCAATTAAAAGACACAGACTGGTAAATTGGATAAAGAGTCAAGACCCATCAGTTTGCTGTATTCAGGAGACCCATCTCACATGCAGAAACACACATAGGCTCAAATAAAGGGATGGAGGAAGATTTACCAAGCAAATGGAAAACAAAAAAAGGCAGGGATTGCAATGCTAGTCTCTGATAAAACAGACTTTCAGCCATCAAAGATCAAAAGAGACAAAGAAGGCATATTGATTTGCATATGTTGAACCAGTATTTGCATACCACATAATGGTAAAGGGATCAATTCAACAAGAACAGCTAACTATCCTAAATATATAGGCACCCAATACAGGAGCACCCAGATTCATAAAGCAAGTCCTTAGAGACTTACAAAGAGACTTAGACTCCCATATAATAATAATAGGAGACTTTAACACTCCACTGTCAACATTAGACAGATCAACGAGACAGAAAGTTAACAAGGATATCCAGGAATTGAACTCAACTGTGCACCAAGCGGACCTAATAGACATCTACAGAACTCTCCACTCCAAATCAGGAGAATAGACATTCTTCTCAGCACCACATCACACTTATTCCAAAATTGACCACATAGTTGGAAGTAAAGCACTCCTCAGCAAGTGTAAAAGAACAGAAATTATAACAAACTGTCTCTCAGACCACAGTGCAATCAAACTAGAACTCAGGACTAAGAAACTCAATCAAAACCGCTCAACTACATGGAAACTGAACAACCTGCTCCTGAATGACTACTGGGTACATAACGAAATGAAGGCAGAAATAAAGATGTTCTTTGAAACCAATAACAACAAAGATACAACATACCAGAATCTCTGGGACACATTTAAAGCAGTGTGTACAGGGAACTTTATAGCACTAAATGCCCACAAGGAAAGCAGGAAGGATCTAAAATCAACACCCTAACATCACAATTAAAACAACTAGAGGAGCAAGAGCAAACACATTCAAAACTAGCAGAAGGCAAGAAATAACTAAGATCAGAGCAGAACTGAAAAAGATAGAGACACAAGAATACCCTTCAAAAAATCAATGAATCCAGGAGCTGGTTTTTTGAAAAGATCAACAAAATTGATAGACCGCTAGCAAGACTAATAAAGAAGAAAAGAGAGAAGAATCAAATAGATGCAATAAAAAATAATAAAGGGGGTATCACCACCGACCCCACAGAAATACAAACTACCATCAGAGAATACTATAAACACCTCTATGCAAATCAACTAGAAAACCTAGAAGAAATGGATAAATTCCTGGACACATACATGATCCTAAGACTAAACAAGGAAGAAGTTGAATCCCTGTATAGACCAATAGCAGGCTCTGAAATTGAGGCAATAATTAATAGCCTATGAACCAAAAAAAGTCCAGGACCAGACGGATTCACAGCCAAATTCTACCAGAGGTACAAGGAGGAGCTGGTACCATTCCTTCTGAAACTATTCCAATCAATAGAAAAAGAGGGAATCCTCCCTAACTCATTTTATGAGGCCAGCATCATCCTGACAGCAAAGCCTGGCAGAGACACGACAAAAAAAAAAAAAAAAAAAAAGAATTTTAGACCAATATCCCTGAGGAACATTGATGCAAAATTCCTCAATAAAATACTGGCAAACCAAATCCAGCAGCACGTCAAAAAGCTTATCCACCACTATCAAGTGGGCTTCATCCCTGGGATGCAAGGCTGGTTCAACATATGAAAATCAATACACATAATCCAGCATATAGACAGAACCAAAGACAAAAACCACGTGATTATCTCAATAGATGCAGAAAAGGCCTTTGACAAAATTTAACAGCCCTTCATGCTAAAAACTCTCAATAAATTCGGTATTGATGGAACGTATCTCAAAATTATAAGAGCTATTTATAAGAAACCCACAGCCAATATCATACTGAATGGGCAAAAACTGGAAACATTCCCTTTGAAAACTGGCACAAGATAGGGATGCCCTCTCTCACCACTCCTATTCAACATAGTGTTGGAAATTCTGGTTAGGGCAATCAGGCAAGAGAAAGAAATAAAGCATATTCAATTAGGAAAAGAAGTCAAATTGTCCCTCTTTGCAGATGACATGATTGTATATTTAGAAAACCCCATTGTCTCAGCCCAAAATCTCCGTAGGCTGATAAGCAACTTCAGCAAAGTCTCAGGATACAAAATCAATGTGCAAAAATCACAAGCATTCTCATACACCAGTAACAGACAAACAGAGAGCCAAATCATGAATGAACTCCCATTCACAATTGCTTAAAAGAGAATAAAATACCTAGGAATCCAACTTACAAGGGATGTGAAGGACCTCTTCAAGGAGAACTACAAACCACTGCTCAGTGAAATAAAAGAGGACACAAACAAATGGAAGAACTTACCATGCTCATGGATAGGAAGAATCAATATTGTGAAAATGGCCATGCTGCCAAGGTAATTTATAGATTCAATGCCATCCCCATTAAGTTACCAATGACTTCCTTCACAGAATTGGAAAAATCTGCTTTGAAGTTCATAAGGAATCAAAAAGGGCCCACATTGCCAAGACAATCCTAAGTCAAAAGAACAAAGCTGGAGGCATCAAGCTACCTGACTTCAAATTATACTACAAGGCTACAGTAACCAAAACAGCATGGTACTGGTACTAAAACAGAGATATAGACCAATGGATCAGAACAGAGCCCTCAGAAATAATACCACACATCTATAGCCATCTGATCTTTGATAAACCTGACAAAAACAAGAAATGGTGAAAGGATTCCCTGTTTAATACATGATGCTAGGAAAATTGGCTAGCCATAAGTAGAAAGCTGAAACTCAATCCTTTCCTTACTCCTTATATGAAAATTAATTCAAGATGGATTAGAGACTTAAATGTTAGACCTAAAACCATAAAAACCCTAGAAGAAAACCTAGGTAATACCATTCAGCACATAGGCATGGGCAAGGACTTCATGTCTAAAACACCAAAAGCAACGGCAACAAAAGCCGAAATTGACAAATGGGATCTAATTAAACTAAAGAGCTTCTGCACAGCAAAAGAAACTACCATCAGAGTGAACAGGCAACCTACAGAACGGGAGAGAAATTTTGCAATCTACTCATCTGACACAGGGCTAATATCCAGAACCTACAAAGAACTCAAACAAATTTACAAGAAAAAACAAACAACCCCATCAAAAAGTGGGCAAAGGATATGAACAGACACTTCTCAAAAGAAGACATTTATACAGCCAACAGACATATGAAAAAATGCTCATCATCACTCGCCATCAGAGAAATGCAAATCAAAACCACAATGAGATACCATCTCACACCAGTTAGAATGGCAATCATTAAAAAGTCAGGAAACAACAGGTGCTGGAGAGGATGTGGAGAAAGAGGAACACTTTTACACTGTTGGTGGGATGGTAAACTAGTTCAACCATTGTGGAAAACAGTGTGGCAATTCCTCAAGGATCTAGAACTAGAAATACCATTTGACCCAGCTATCCCATTACTGGGTATATAGCCAAAGGATTATAAATCATGCTGCTATAAAGACACATGCACACGTATGTGTATTGCAGCACTATTCACAATAGCAAAGACTTGGAACCAACCCAAATGTCCATCAGTGACAGACTGAATTAAGAAAATGTGGCACATATACACCATGGAATACTATGCAGCCATAAAAAAGGATGAGCTTGTGTCCTTTGTAGCGACATGGATGCAGCTGGGAACGATCATTCTCAGCAAACTATCACAAGAACAGAAAACCAAACACCGCATATTCTCACTGATAGGTGGGAATTGAACAATGAGATCACTTGGACACAGGAAGGGGAACAGCACACATCCGGGCCTATTGTGGGGAGGGGGGAAGGGGAAGGGATAGCATTAGGAGATATAACTAATGTAAATGACGAGTTAATGGGTGCAGCACACCAACATGGCACATGTATACATATGTAACAAACCTGCATGTTGTGCACATGTACCCTAGAACTTAAAGAATAATAAAAAAAAGAAAGAAAGGCATACAAATTTGAAAGATAGAAGTAAAACTGCTTGTATTAATAGATAATATGATTGTGTATGTTGGTAATCCTAAACCATTTAATAAAATTATCTACTAGAAATAAAAAAAATTCATAATCAATAACTTCTGCATGGAATTTAACTGAATGTTGGATATGTCATGTTAAACTTATATCCTACATGATCTTAGAAATTCTCTGATTCACCCAGTAACAAATTTCACTAGTATCCCAAATTTGACTATTTGTTCAAATTGCACATCTGGTCCTTTCTGTGGGGTTAGGTTTTTAGATTCATGTATTCAGATTCCTTGTTTAAATCTGCGAGTAGATAAAATTGACAGGATTTTGCAGTAAAAGTATGCCAAAAATTGAATGAGAAAACAAAAAAAGGATAATTTGACAGTTTATAGACAAACCTGGAATTCTAAACCCTTAATTGTCAGTTGCGTGCAGTCATGTAATGTTTCAATAATGGAATCTTAGACAAATATTACTAGTGCTTCTTGGTGACCACCTAATGCACAAGTATCCCACAGGGGACTGTCTGTTGTGCCCCTCTAGGATGTACATTTTATCTGTGTGAGATTTAACAACCAATCATTTAAGTAAGTAATTTCATGTCTCAATAAGTGGAAAATAAGAGGCCAATGTGGATTAGGAATTCTAACAGTATCACTGTCATTCCATAATCAACTGACAATTAAACATTAGTCTGCACCTTTAAATTTGCACTATAGAATAAAGAGAAATTTGCCAGCAGGTACAAATTCCTCTAAATGGGCATCTTTTGGTAAAATGCTCCTTCCCTGGTTTGGTATAAAATAAATAAAGTTATGATTAGAAATCTATCTTAAACAGTAGCTATTATAGCTGACTCTACTGCAAAATGCTATGGTAGCCCAGCAAATTTCTTTAAATTCTGTTGCTAAAGTTGTTTTAGATAACACGATTGCTTTTAACCATCTGCTGACTGAACAAGGTGAAGTGCAGATGAATGCTACAGCTCCACTGCGCTTGAATAAACATGTCTAATATGGTAGAAACTCAGTTGCAAGAAATCTACAAATAAGTTTCTTGGTAAAACAAGTGCATTCCTCTTCTGTGTAATTTTTGATTTATTTGATTTTGGTTGGTTTGATTCATAGTCTCTTAATATTATCTTCATGATAGCCATCATAATAGTCTCCCTGGCATGCCATATCCTCTCAAGACTCTTAAATGTTTGTATGCAGCCAATTGTTATACATCAAATGGTCTCACTCTGGTTAGAATAATGAAAACATGAAAAGAACATAAAGAATCATCCCACTGGTGGCATTACGAATTGTGAATTCCATGGTGAAACCAAACAAGTTTATTATAATGATTACAAAGAGTGGTGTCAGTGTACAAAATTGTGGTTAATCCCTCGAAATTGGGAGGCTGGACAAGGGGAACATGTATTAAATTGAATTAAATTTAGGCTATAGCTATCTTTATATATAGTGAACAACCTAGCTTAAGCTTATATTCTTGTAACAAAAACTGAGTCTCAGTCAATCACAGCAGCCAAGCTTCAGCCAATCACAGGCTGTCAACAGATTACACCATGCCTAAATAAGGCAAATACCCAACTGTAACCAATCGAGCTGTTTCTGTTCTCCCTTTTCCTGTATAAATACTGCTGTCCACATTGCTGGGTGGACTTCTCTGAACTTCTGGTTCTGAGTGAAGTCCAATTCAAGAATTACTTTTTACTAAAATTAATTCTGCTACATTTAATTTGTCTAAATTTTTTCTTGTAACACATAAAATAAACCAAAGAAAATACCATAAAGCAAACTATACAACAAGAAAGGGGAGAAGGAGGAAGAAGGAAGGAAACAAGAGGGAGAGAAAATAGGCAGTAGCAGTGACAGGCTTAAAAACAGAAAGCACAGGGTCAATCTGAGACACAGCTATTTTCTCAGTAGTGTCAATAGGATAGCAATATTTCAAGTAAGCTTTAAATTGAAATTACACACATCCATTGTAAAATTTAGTCCTTGATTTCTTTACCAAAAATCTGCATATTTAAATTAACAGATGTGGAATGGCCATATAGACTATGACAGGCTTCCCTTGGCCCCCAGAGACCCTAGTGGGGCATGCAACGTCTAGTGATGCTGTCTATAAGGCTAAGGCCCTACCTGAACTGAAAAGCTCAAAATTTCCACGGTTCCATATGGATCTTACAAGAAAAATGTGCATAAAAAATGAGTGCCCTTAATAAAAAATATTTATAGACATCCCAGGCTCTCCAGCACTTGAGACAAACTCAAGGTCAGCAAGGCCACCTTCTAATCCAGTAAAAAAAAAAAAATAAAAAATAAAAATAAAAATAAATTTAAAAATGAAAAATAAAAAGCAAGTTTATGACCAGATATCTCTGAGTAATAATACTCCTGGCCCCAGCTTCCCACATTCCAAAGACCTCCTCATCCTGCAAAGATAAGTTCACCTGTCATAGTGCATGCTGTCAACACCCTTCCTGCAACTCCTGGGCACTCGCCCTTTCTATATGGGCCAATGGCTTCTTACAACAAGCATCTGGACAGTTCCCAAGGGCTTTCTCTGGCTACAGGAGCATGCTCAATCCACACAAGGGGCAGGACAGAACTGCCAAGCAGTTAATGCCTCAGGCACCAACTCTCAGTCAATGAAGAATGCGAGTGGATGGGTAATGTCCCAGGTCATATCCCTTGAGTAGATAATGTACATGTAGGTATAGTGCGTTCTTCTAGTGGTCCCTAGTGGGAATAAGTAGCAAGCTAATCATTTTGCCCTGTATTGTCTGTCTTCCCATCCTTGTCTTACTTCCCACTTCCCTTCTGGTACATCTTGAGTCATCTCCCAAATAAATTGTTTGCTCTAGAATCCCTGGGTCAGGACCTGTGGGAATTCCCACATTAACATACTTTTTTAAAGAAGGAAAAGATTCAAAGATTGGATCACAATGTACAGTCCAACTATATGTTACACATAAGAAATTATCTAAAGCAAATTTCCTAAAAAAAAAAGATTGAAGTAAAAGAATGAGCAAGACATTCCAGGTGAAACAAACAAAAAATGACAGAGTGTAAGTGAGGTCACAAGTGAAACAACGAATGTTCAACCTTAGAAACACTTCAGATAGCATTCTCTAATTGCAAAACAACAAAGCCAAGACTACTAAGAATGCACCAAAAAAGAAATTCACTGTGCCTGAAATAGCACTGTTTTTGGATAAAAGAAGAAAACCAGCCAGGCGTGGTGGCTCATTCCTATAATCCCAGCACTTTGGAAGCCTGAGGCTGGTGGATCACAAGGTCAGGAGTACCAGACCAGCCTGCCCAAGATGGTGAAACCCCGTCGCTACTAAAATTACAAAAAAAATTAACAGGGCATGGTATCAGGCGCTACTCAGCCTCAGGAGGCTGAGGCAGGAGAATCACTGGAACTTGGGCAGCAGAGGTTGCAGTGAGCAGAGATTGTGCCACTGCGCTCCAAGCTGGGTGACAGAGTGAGCCTCCATTGAAGAGGAAGAAGAAGAGGAAGAAGAAGAAGAAGGAGGAGGAGGAGGAGGAGGAGGAGGAGAAGGGGAAGAAGGGCAAGAAGGCGAAGAAAGGGAAGAAGTCCACACCAAAATTTAGGATTATCTACAACAACGAAAAAATGTGCAAGAGAACTTATAGAATAAAGTAAAAACAATGTTCCAGGGGAAAATCAGAGCTTAAAATGAATATGGTATTTTTTATTATACTTTTAAGTCCTGGGCAGAATTTATTATACATGTGCAGAACGTGCAGGTTTGTTACATAGGTATACACATGCCATGGTGGTTTGCTGCACCCATCAACCCGTCATCTACATTAGGTATTTCTCCTAATGCTATCCCTCCCCTAGTCCCCCACCCCCTGACAGGTCCCAGTATGAGATGTTCCCCTCCCTGTGTCCATGTGTTCTCATTGTTCAACTTCCACTTATGAGTGAGAACATGCGGTCTTTGGTTTTCTGTTCTTGTGTTGGTTTGCTGAGAATGATGGTTTAAAGCTTCATGCATGTCCCTGCAAAGGACATGAACTCATCCTTTTTTGTGGCTGCATAGTATTCCATGGTGTACATGTGCCACCTTTTCTTTATCCACTCTATCATTGATGGGCGTCTGGGTTGGTTCCAAGTCTTTACTGTTGTGAACAGTGCTGCAATAAACATATGTGTGCATGTGTCTTTCTAGTAGAATAATTTCTAATCCTTTGGGTATGTACCCAGTAATGGAATTGCTGGGTCAAATGGTATTTCTGATTCTAGATCCTTGAGGAATCGCCACACTGTCTTCCACAATGGTTGAACCAATTTACACTCTCACCAACAGTGTAAAAGCGTCCCTATTTCTCCACATCCTTTCCGGCATCTATTGTTTCCTGACTTTTTAATGATCGCCATTCTAACTGGTGTGAGATGGTATCTCATTGTGGTTTTGATTTGCATGTCTCTAATGACCAGTGATGATGAGCTTTTTTTCATATGTTTGTTGGCTGCATAAATGTCTTCTTTAGAGAAGTGTCTGTTCATGTCCTTCACCCACTTTTTGATGGAGTCGTTTGTTTTTTTTTTCTTGTAAATTTGTTTAAGTTCTTTGTAGATTCTGGATATTAGCCCTTTGTGAGATAGATATTGCAATAATTTTCTCCCATCCTATAGGTTGCCTGTTCACTCTGATGGTAGTTTGCTTTGCTGTGCAGAAGCTCTTTAGTTTAATTAGATCCTATTTGTCAGTTTTCACTTTTGTTGTCATTGCTTTTGGTGTTTTAGTCATGAAGTCTTTGCTCATGCCTATGTCCTGACAGGTATTGCCTAGGTTTTTTTCTGGGGTTTTTATGGTTTTAGGTCTTATGTTTAAGTCTTTGATCCATCTTGAGTTAATTTTTGTATAAGATGTAAGGAAAGGATCCAGTTTCAGCTTTCTACATATGGCTAGCCAGTTTTCCCAGCACCATTTATTAAATAGGGAATCCTTTGCCCCGGCTTGTTTTTGTCAGGTTTGTCAAAGATCAGATGGTTGTAGATGTGTGGTGTTATTTCTGAGGCCTCTGTTCTGTTTTATTGATCTATATATCTATTTTGGTACCAGTACCATGCTGTTTTGGTTACTGTAGCCTTGTAGTATAATTTGAAGTCAGGTAGCATGATGCCTCCAGCTTTGTTCTTTATGCTTAGGATTGCCTTGGCTTTGTGGGCTCTTTTTTGGTTCCATATGAAATTTAAAGTAGTTTTTTCTAATTCTGTGAAGAAAGTCAATGGTAGGTTGATGGGGATAGCATTGAATCTATAAATTACTTTGGGCAGGATGACCATTTTCATGATATTGTTTCTTCCTATCCATAAGCATGGTATGTTTTTCCATGTATTTGTGTCCTCTCTTATTTCCTTGAGTAGTGGTTTGTAGCTCTCCTTGAAGAGGTCCTTCACATCCCCTGTAAGTTGTATTCCTAGGTATTTTATTCTCTTTAAAATGTATATACTATTAAACTAGAAAGAATAACAGTAAGTTATATAAACTTCCAAACATTTTTAATACACAATAATAAAATGAGGAAATCAAAGCTAAGGAGTAAGTAGATATACAAGCAAAAATTAGTCTTTTTAAAACATAAAAAAACTGACAAACAGATGAATTCAAGAGCTAGTTCTTTAGAAGAAAACAATAAAATAGATATACCACTAGCGAATCTAATAAAGAAAAGAAGAAGAAAATATATTTAAAAATAAATACAAAATACCAAGTGATGGTGAGGAAATAAAGAGATAATTCAAAGAATCATAATCATTTTAATTAATTTGATGTAAAGACTGGGACGAAATAAGTAATTTCCTAGGAAAGCATCATCAGGCTGACCCACCCAGGAAAAGGCAAGATTCTACACACACTAATTTTAGAAGTAATTCAGAAAGTAATCAAAGAGCTAGACACCCAAACTGTAGAAGACTCAGATGATTTCACAAAGGAAAATTACCAAACCTTCCCACGACAGATAACTACTACTATTTAAACTGTTCAGAGTCTAGAAGAATATTTTCAGCTTCTTTTTACAAAACCGGAAAAACTTTGACACCAAAATCTGGAAAAGATAGCATGGAAAAAAAAAACAGCAAATCTCACTTATGAATAGTAATGCAAAAATCTTGAATAAAATATCAGCACTTAGAATCTGGCAGCATGCTAAAAGAGTAATAGACTAAGATTTAAAAAGCAAAGATAGTTCAACATTAGTCACAAAACTTACAGTCACAAAACTTACAAAAACAATACAGTCACAAAACTTAGAAAAACAACATGATCATCTATATATTTTTCTCCCTAAACTTTGCTGGTAAAGGTATTGAATAAAACACAATATTCAAAAATACAAAAAATAGCCAGGCATGGTGGTGGGCACCTGTAATCCTAGCTACTTGGGAGGCTGAGGTGGCAAAATCTCTTGAACCCAGGAAGCAAAGGTTGCAGTGAGCCAAGATTGCACCACTGCACTCCAGCCTGGGCAGCAGAGCAAGACCCTGTCTCGAAAAAAGAAAAAAGAAAAACCTATGTAAAGAAAAGAGTCATTATCATGTATAATAGTGAATCACCAAAGCATTCCCATTAAAGTTTGGTATAAAATAAGATGATAACTGCCACTATTTAACATTGTTCTAAATGCTTTAGCAAGATACAAAAATGTGATAGCTAACACTGTTAAGGGGAAGAAAAAATAATTATTTGTATATTATGTGATTATATAACCATGAAACACAAGAGGATCAATGAAAAAGCTATTAGAAAAATAAAGAGAATGTAGTAAATTGTATATTTAAATTTTATATGCAGATAACAATATCTTCCTATATATAAATAACTCAATTAGGTCACATAATGAAAGAAAAATCTCATTTGTAAGCAGAAGTTTAAAAAGATAAGCTATCAATAGGAATAAACTTTAAAAGGTGCAGAATCCATAAAAAGAAAACTTTAAGGCACTAAAGAGGAACATGAAAGAAAACTCAAATGAATGGAAATACAACCCTGTTCTTGGAAGGAGAATTGCACATTGTAAAGATGTCACTTCACTCTAAATCAACTTATAAATTGTATATAATCTCAATAATGTATCAATAGAATATTTCTTAAATGAGTAAAGCACATTCTAGAGAACTATAAAGATACAGTAATTAAAATAATTTGCTCCAGGTGCATAAAACAGACAGAAAAGAATAGTGAGCCTAGAAATGAATCTAAAGACATATGAAAATGTATTATGTGACAAAGGCAGCAGCTCAAACATTGGAAAAAAGATGGATTCTTTTCAGTAAAAGGTAGTATGACAACTGCCTTGTCATGTGAGGAAAAAAATACAGATGCTTAATTCACTTCTTACCCCAAAATGACTGTTGAATAGATGAAACATTAAACCAATCAAACATTTAAACATCAAAAATAAAATTAAAACACTAGCAAAAAACATCAGGTAATTTATTTCTTTAATAATGGAACAGAAAAGACAACTCTAAGCATAATAGAAGACCCAAAACTCACAAAAAAAATTTTCTAATTTGATTTCATAAAAATATAAAATGTCTGCACAATAAAATGATCACCATAAACAAAGTTTAAAAACTGGAAAAAGAATTTGTGACACATACGCTAAATGGCTAATGTTGTCTAAGAAATTCTTACAACTTAATGAGAAAAGTACAATAACCCAATAAGCACATGTATATGAAATATGAAATATGCAATGTGGTTCACAGGGTAAATATATATAAAACTTTTAGGAATATGCATAACCCGACATATAATTATAGAAATGTAAATTAAACCATTAAAAAATACCATTATTTTCACCTGTCAGATTGACAAAAATAGAAACGCTGCCAAGGATATGGAGGGAACCTTCATCCTCAAATACTATCAAGTGTTTAAATTGATACAAATGCCATACAATTTTCCAAAAGTTTACATGCATATAACCTTGACCCAGCAATTGCACTCTAGAAACATATCCAAGAATTCATCCTGGAGATATATTCACACATATGCTCAAAGATACATACACAAAGATATCTACTTAAGAATTATTCCTAATAGCAAAAACTGGAAACAATTCAAAGGTCTTACTATGGAATTTTTTTAAGGTGAAATATAGAACTATGATGTAAGTAGTCTTTACAAACAATGATACATTTCCCATTATGCTGATATAGAACTATCTCCATGATATATTGAATTTGAAAGAAAAAATAAAGCAAGGTGCAGAACAGTGTATATTCCATATCCCCATCTGTTCATATATCTTTGAAAGGTATCACAAGAAACTAGCACAGATGATGGATTCTGGGAAGGGTAGAAGGCTGAAGATCATGTACAGAGGAAATCTTATTTTCATTCTATATGCTATTATACAGTGTGAATTTTTTACTCCATGCCCACATAATTTTAAAAAACTAAACACTGTTTAAGCAAATAAATAACACAAAGAAAGTCTCTTTGAATGATCTGCAAAGAAAATTAAGAAAACTGTTCCATTTACTATGCCATCAAAAGAATAAAATATCCATGAATAAACTAGACCAAGGAGGCAAAAAACTTATGCACTGAAAACTACAAAACATTACTGAAAAATTAAACACCAAATAAATTGAAAGACATTCATCTTCATGGGTTGGAAGACTATTGTTACGTTGTCAGTACTACCCAAAACAATCTACAGAGTTAATGCAATTCATGTCAAAAATCTTAATGATATTATTTGCAGATACAGAAAAGTCCTTTCTAAAATTACATAGGATCTCAAGGGACTCTGAAGCATCAACACAATTTCAAAAAAAGAAGAACAAAATTGGAGATCTCATACTTCCTAATTTCAAAACTTATTACAAAACTATAGTTATCAAAACAGCATGGTACTGGCATAAAGACAGGCATATAGACAAAGGGAATAAAATATAGGGCTGATAAGTAAACTCTTGTATAAATGGTCAAATGCTTTTCAACAAAGGTCATTCAACAGGAAAAGGACAGTCTCTTCAACAAATGATGTTGGGAACACTGGATATCTACATATAAGACAATGAAGTTAGATCCATATTTTACATCATATATCAAAATGAAGTCAAAATGGATCAAAGACCCAAATATAAGAACTAAAACTCTAAAACTCTTGGTAGAAAATATGGAGGAAATGCTTTACAACATTGGATTTAGCAAGTATTTCCTGGATATGTTACCAAAAGCACACAGGCAAAAAAAAAAAAAAGTAAAACTAGATAAACTGTACTACAACAGAATACAAAATTTCTGTGCATCAAAGGATATAATCAAATGAATAAAAGGGCAAACTATGGAATGAGTAAAAATATCTGCAAATCATATATCTAATAAGGGACTAGTACTCAGAATACAAAAAGAACTGCTATGCAACTCAATGACAATCAAAAAGAAATAAGCCAATTTAAAAATAGGCAATGTTATTTATGGGACCTAAAAATCAAAACAATTGAACTCATGGAGATACAGAGAAGAAGGATGGCTACCAGAGGCTGGGAAGGGTAGTGGGAGGGTCAGGAGAAAGTGGGGACAGTTAATGGGTACCACAAAAATAGTTAGAAAGAATGAGTATGACCTAGTATTTGATAGCACATTGGGGTGACTACAGTCAATAATAATTTAATTGTACACTCCTATATATCTAAAAAAGTATAGTTGGATTGTTTGTAACACAAAAGATAAATACTTGAGGGATGGATACTCCATTTTACATGATGGGATTATTATGCATTGCATGCCTATATCAAAACATCTCATGTACCCCATAATTATTGACACCTACAATATACCCACAAAAATGTTTTAAATAGGAGGGCGGAGCAAGATGGCCGAATAGGAACAGCTCCAGTCTCCAACTCCCAGCGCGAGCGACACAGAAGACCGGTGATTTCTGCATTTTCAACTGAGGTACTGGGTTCATCTCACTGGGGAGTGCCGGACGATCGGTGCTGGTCAGCTGCTGCAGCCCGACCAGCGAGAGCTGAAGCAGGGCGAGGCATTGCCTCACCTGGGAAGTGCAAGGGAGAAGGGAATCCCTTTTCCTAGCCAGGGGAACTGAGACACACAACACCTGGAAAATCGGGTAACTCCCACCCCAATACTGCGCTTTAAGCAAACAGGCACACCAGGAGATCATATCCCACACCTGGCCGGGAGGGTCCCACACCCACGGAGCCTCCCTCGTTGCTAGCACAGCAGTCTGTGATCTACCGGCAAGGCAGCAACGAGGCTGGGGGAGGGGCGCCCGCCATTGCTGAGGCTTAAGTAGGTAAACAAAGCTGCTGGGAAGCTCGAACTGGGTGGAGCTCACAGCAGCTCAAGGAAACCTGCCTGTCTCTGTAGACTCCACCTCTGGGGACAGGGCAATAACAAACACAGCCAAAACCTCTGCAGACGCAAACGACTCTGTCTGACAGCTTTGAAGAGAGCGGTGGATCTCCCAACACGGAGGTTGAGACCTGAGAAGGGACAGACTCCCTGCTCAAGTGGGTCCCTGACCCCTGAGTAGCCTAACTGGGAGACATCCCCCACTAGGGGCAGTCTGACACCCCACACCTCACAGGGTGGAGTACACCCCTGAGAGGAAGCTTCCAAAGCAAGAATCAGACAGGTACACTCGCTGTTCAGAAATATTCTATCTTCTGCTGCCTCTGCTGCTGATACCCAGGCAAACAGGGTCTGGAGTGGACCTCAAGCAATCTCCAACAGACCTACAGCTGAGGGTCCTGACTGTTAGAAGGAAAACTATCAAACAGGAAGGACACCTACACCAAAACCCCATCAGTACATCACCATCATCAAAGACCAGAGGCAGAAAAAACCACAAAGATGAGGAAAAAGCAGGGCAGAAAAGCTGGAAATTCAAAAAATAAGAGTGCATCTCCCCCGGCAAAGGAGCGCAGCTCATCACCAGCAACGGATCAAAGCCGGACGGAGAATGACTTTGACGAGATGAGAGAAGAAGGCTTCAGTCCATCAAATTTCTCAGAGCTAAAGGAGGAATTATGTACCCAGCGAAAAGAAACTAAAAATCTTGAAAAAAAAGTGGAAGAATTGATGGCTAGAGTAATTAACGCAGAGAAGGTCATAAACGAAATGAAAGAGATGAAAGCCATGACACGAGAAATACGTGACAAATGCACAAGCTTCAGTAACCGACTTGATCAACTGGAAGAAAGAGTATCTGCGATTGAGGATCAAATGAATGAAATGAAGCGAGAAGAGAAACCAAAAGAAAAAAGAACAAAAAGAAATGAACAAAGCCTGCAAGAAGTATGGGATTATGTAAAAAGACCAAATCTACGTCTGATTGGGGTGCCTGAAAGTGAGGGGGAAAATGGAACCAAGTTGGAAAACACTCTACAGGATATCATCCAGGAGAACTTCCCCAACCTAGTAGGGCAGGCCAACATTCAAATCCAGGAAATACAGAGAACGCCACAAAGATACTCCTCGAGAAGAGCAACTCCAAGACACATAATTGCCAGATTCACCAAAGTTGAAATGAAGGAAAAATCTTAAGGGCAGCCAGAGAGAAAGGTCGGGTTACCCACAAAGGGAAGCCCATCAGACTAACAGCAGATCTCTCGGCAGAAACTCTACAAGCCAGAAGAGAGTGGGGGCCAATATTCAACATTTTTAAAGAAAAGAATTTTCAACCCAGAATTTCATATCCAGCCAAACTAAGTTTCATAAGTGAAGGGGAAATAAAATCCTTTACAGATAAGCAAATGCTTAGAGATTTTGTCACCACTAGGCCTGCCTTACAAGAGACCCTGAAGGAAGCACTAAACATGGAAAGGAACAACCGGTACCAGCCATTGCAAAAACATGCCAAAATGTAAAGACCATCGAGGCTAGGAAGAAACTGCATCAACTAACGAGCAAAATAACCAGTTAATATCATAATGGCAGGATCAAGTTCACACATAACAATCTTAACCTTAAATGTAAATGGACTAAATGCTCCAATTAAAAGACACAGACTGGCAAACTGGATAAAGAGTCAAGACCCATCAGTCTGTTGTATTCAGGAGACCCATCTCACACGCAGAGACATACATAGGCTCAAAATAAAGGGATGGAGGAAGATTTACCAAGCAAATGGAGAACAAAAAAAAGCAGGGGTTGCAATACTAGTCTCTGATAAAACAGACTTTAAACCATCAAAGATCAAAAGAGACAAAGAAGGCCATTACATAATGGTAAAGGGGTCAATTCAACAGGAAGAGCTAACTATCCTAAATATATATGCACCCAATACAGGAGCACCCAGATTCATAAAGCAAGTCCTCCTTAGAGACTTACAAAGAGACTTAGACTCCCATACAATAATAATGGGAGACTTCAACACTCCACTGTCAACATTAGACAGATCAACGAGACAGAAAGTTAACAAGGATATCCAGGAATTGAACTCATCTCTGCAGCAAGCAGACCTAATAGACATCTATAGAACTCTCCACCCCAAATCAACAGAATATACATTCTTCTCAGCACCACATCGTACTTACTCCAAAATCGACCACATAATTGGAAGTAAAGCACTCCTCAGCAAATGTACAAGAACAGAAATTATAACAAACTGTCTCTCAGACCACAGTGCAATCAAACTAGAACTCAGGACTAAGAAACTCAATCAAAACCGCTCAACTACATGGAAACTGAACAACCTGCTCCTGAATGACTACTGGGTACATAACGAAATGAAGGCAGAAATAAAGATGTTCTTTGAAACCAATGAGAACAAAGATACAACATACCAGAATCTCTGGGACACATTTAAAGCAGTGTGTGTAGAGGGAAATTTATAGCACTAAATGCCCACAAGAGAAAGCAGGAAAGATCTAAAATTGACACTCTAACATCACAATTAAAAGAACTAGAGAAGCAAGAGCAAACACATTCGAAAGCTAGCAGAAGGCTAGAAATAACTAAGATCAGAGCAGAACTGAAGGAGATAGAGACACAAAAAACTCTCCAAAAAATCAATGAATCCAGGAGTTGGTTTTTTGAAAAGATCAACAAAATTGACAGACCACTAGCAAGACTAATAAAGAAGAAAAGAGAGAAGAATCAAATCGACGCAATTAAAAATGATAAAGGGGATATCACCACCGACCCCACAGAAATACAAACTACCATCAGAGAATACTATAAACACCTCTACGCAAATAAACTGGAAAATCTAGAAGAAATGGATAATTTCCTGGACACTTACACTCTTCCAAGACTAAACCAGGAAGACGTTGAATCCCTGAATAGACCAATAGCAGGCTCTGAAGTTGAGGCAATAATTAATAGCCTACCAACCAAAAAAAGTCCAGGACCAGATGGATTCACAGCTGAATTCTACCAGAGGTACAAGGAGGAGCTGGTACCATTCCTTCTGAAACTATTCCAAACAATAGAAAAAGAGGGAATCCTCCCTAACTCATTTTATGAGGCCAACATCATCCTGATACCAAAGCCTGGCAGAGACACAACAAAAAAAGAGAATTTTAGACCAATATCCCTGATGAACATCGATGCAAAAATCCTCAATAAAATACTGGCAAACCGGATTCAGCAACACATCAAAAAGCTTATCCACCATGATCAAGTGGGCTTCATCCCTGGGATGCAAGGCTGGTTCAACATTCGCAAATCAATAAACATAATCCAGCATATAAACAGAACCAAAGACAAGAACCACATGATTATCTCAATAGATGCAGAAAAGGCTTTTGACAAAATTCAACAGCCCTTCATGCTAAAAACGCTCAATAAATTCGGTATTGATGAAACGTACCTCAAAATAATAAGAGCTATTTATGACAAACCCACAGCCAATATCATACTGAATGGGCAAAAACTGGAAAAATTCCCTTTGAAAACTGGCACAAGACAGGATGCCCTCTCTCACCACTCCTATTCAACATAGTGTTGGAAGTTCTGGCTAGGGCAATTAGGCAAGAGAAAGAAATCAAGGGTATTCAGTTAGGAAAAGAAGAAGTCAAACTGTCCCTGTTTGCAGATGACATGATTGTATATTTAGAAAACCCCATTGTCGGCCGGGCGCGGTGGCTCAGGCCTGTAATCCCAGCACTTTGGGAGGCCGAGACGGGCGGATCACGAGGTCAGGAGTTCGAGACCATCCTGGCTAACACGGTGAAACCCCGTCTCTACTAAAAAATACGAAAAACTAGCCGGGCGAGGTGGCGGGCGCCTGTAGTCCCGGCTACTCGGGAGGCTGAGGCAGGAGAATGGCGTAAAAACCCGGGAGGCGGAGCTTGCAGTGAGCTGAGATCCGGCCACTGCACTCCAGCCTGGGCGACACAGCGAGACTCCGTCTCAAAAAAAAAAAAAAAAGAAAACCCCATTGTATCAGCCCAAAATCTCCTTAAGCTGATAAGCAACTTCAGCAAAGTCTCAGGATACAAAATTAATGTGCAAAAAATCACAAGCATTCTTATACACCAGTAACAGACAAACAGAGAGCCAAATCAGGAATGAACTTCCATTCACAATTGCTTCAAAGAGAATAAAATACCTAGGAATCCAACTTACAAGGGATGTAAAGGACCTCTTCAAGGAGAACTACAAACCACTGCTCAGTGAAATAAAAGAGGACACAAACAAATGGAAGAACATACCATGCTCATGGATAGGAAGAATCAATATCGTGAAAATGCCCATACTGCCCAAGGTAATTTATAGATTCAATGCCATCCCCATCAAGCTACCAATGAGTTTCTTCACAGAATTGGAAAAAACTGCTTTAAAATTCATATGGAACCAAAAAAGAGCCCGCATCTCCAAGACAATCCTAAGTCAAAAGAACAAAGCTGGAGGCATCACGCTACCTGACTTCAAACTATACTACAAGGCTACAGTAACCAAAACAGCATGGTACTGGTACCAAAACAGAGATATAGACCAATGGAACAGAACAGAGTCCTCAGAAATAATACCACACATCTACAGCCATCTGATCTTTGACAAACCTGAGAGAAACAAGAAATGGGGAAAGGATTCCCTATTTAATAAATGGTGCTGGGAAAATTGGCTAGCCATAAGTAGAAAGCTGAAACTGGATCCTTTCCTTACTCCTTATACGAAAATTAATTCAAGATGGATTAGAGACTTAAATGTTAGACCTAATACCATAAAAATCCTAGAGGAAAACCTAGGTAGTACCATTCAGGACATAGGCATGGGCAAAGACTTCATGTCTAAAACACCAAAAGCAACGGCAGCAAAAGCCAAAATTGACAAATGGGATCTCATTAAATTAAAGAGCTTCTGCACAGCAAAAGAAACTACCATCAGAGTGAACAGGCAACCTACAGAATGGGAGAAAATTTTTGCAATCTACTCATCTGACAAAGGGCTAATATCCAGAACCTACAAAGAACTCAAACAAATTTACAAGAAAAAAACAAACAACCCCATCAAAAAGTGGGCAAAGGATATGAACAGACATTTCTCAAAAGAAGACATTCATACAGCCAACAGACACATGAAAAAATGCTCATCATCACTGGCCATCAGAGAAATGCAAAACAAAACCACAATGAGATACCATCTCACACCAGTTAGAATGGCGATCATTAAAAAGTCAGGAAACAACAGGTGCTGGAGAGGATGTGGAGAAATAGGAACGCTTTTACACTGTTGGTGGGATTGTAAACTAGTTCAACCATTATGGAAAACAGTATGGCGATTCCTCAAGGATCTAGAACTAGATGTACCATATGACCCAGCCATCCCATTACTGGGTATATACCCAAAGGATTATAAATTATGCTGCTATAAAAGACACATGCACACGTATGTTTATTGCAGCACTATTCACAATAGCAAAGACTTGGAATCAACCCAAATGTCCATCAGTGACAGATTGGATTAAGAAAATGTGGCACATATACCCCATGGAATACTATGCAGCCATCAAAAAGGATGAGTTTGCGTCCTTTGTAGGGACATGGATGCAGCTGGAAACCATCATTCTTAGCAAACTATCACAAGAACAGAAAACCAAACACCGCATGTTCTCACTCATAGGTGGGAACTGAACAATGAGATCACTTGGACTCAGGAAGGGGAACATCACACACAGGAGCCTATCATGGGGAGGGGGGAGGGGGGAAGGATTGCATTGGGAGTTATACCTGATGTAAATGATGAGTTGATGGGTGCAGCACACCAACAGGGCACAAGTATACATATGTAACAAACCTGCACGTTATGCACATGTACCCTACAACTTAAAGTACAATAATAATAAATTAATTAAAAAAAAAAAAAAGAAAAGAAAAGTTATTCTGTGCTGTCCAAGATGGTAAGTACCAACCCAGCCACATGTGACAGTTGAGCATTGGAAATGTGCCTACCGTTACTAGGCAACTAAATTCTTAATACTATTTAATTAGTTTAAATTTAAATGTATATAGCCACATGTCACTAGTGGCTACCATACTGGACAGTGTAGTTCCAGAAGATCACATTTCCACCTACACATTAAATCACCTAAAGAGTTTCAAAATATGTCAAAGCCCAGATGCCATTCTAGACCTACTAAATTAGGACCTCAAGCTGCTGTACCCAGGCATTGGGCTTTTTTGTTGTTGTGGCTTTTGTTTGTTTACCTTTTAATTATGGGAAGTTTACTTTTTCTTTCTTTAAGTTGTCTTTTATATTTAAAAAAAATAAACAAATAAGAAAAAAAATGTTTTAAATAAAATAAAATAAAAATAGGCAAAGGACTTGATAGACATTATTCCAAAGATATCCAAAGGACCAATAAACTTATGCAAAGATGTTCAACATCACTAATTATTAGGGAAATGCAAATCAAAACCACAGTGAGATATCACCTCACACCCATTAGGATAACTACTACTTTTTAAAACCCCACAGAAAATCACAACTCTTGGCAAAAATATGGAAAAAAATAGAATCTTGTTAGTAGAAACATACAATGGTGCAGCTGCTGTGGAAAACAGTATGGCAGATGCTCAAAAAATTGTGGTCCCATAATTCCACTTCTGAAGATATATCCAAAAGAAGTGGAAGCAGAGTCTCAAAAATATCTGCACATAGATATTTATAGCAGTATTATTCACAATAGCCAAAAGGTAGAAGCAACCGAAATGTCCATGAACAGATGAATGAATAAACAAAGTGTGGTATAGCCATAAAATGGAATATTATTCAGCCTTAAAAAAGGAAGGAAATGCTGACACATGCCACGGCATGAAGGAAACTTGAGGTCATTACGATAAATGAAATAAGCCCATCACCAAAAGACAAATGCTATATAATTCCACTTAAATGACGTACCTAGAGTAGTCAAATTCACTGAAACAGAAAGCAGAATGGTGGTTGTTGGGGCTGGGGGTAGGAAGTTGTTGTTTAACGATAGTTTAATAAACAGAGTTTCAGTCTTGCAAGACAAAAACGTTCTGGAGATCTGTTGCACAGCAATATGAATATAGTTAACACTATTGAACTGCACTTTTAGAAATGGTTAATATCTTACATTTTATGTTGTGCATTTTTTACCACAAAAAAATATTTTTTAAGTAAGTCTCCAGATCCAAGGGTATTTTAAGTAATTTCCTTTCTTTCTAGGTCCAGCAAAATATCATTGTTGCCATCATCATTATCACCATCATTTCTTGAACACTTACTATGTATGCATTACCTTATTTAATCCATTTAACAGCCCCACAAAGTTATGTAGTTTTTTTTATGGAAACAGAAGTCAGACGAGTTATGTAACTTGCCCCAAATCAACAATTAACAGTTTAGACGTGGGCCTAGCTCAAAACTTAATGCATCCAAACAACCACTGCTCCTGTTTGACCACTCCTCCTTTTCTGGCTCCCAGAAATTAGGATGTGGGCTGGAAATGAGAGCAGGAAAGGCAGGCAAGAAACACCCAGTTGTTTTTGTTTTTCAGGCACTTCCACTTTCAATGGTCCCACTGCACCTTAACCCTGCCCATCCATGGGAGGTTTCAGGTGAATTAAATCAGACACATGTGGCAGCCCTGGGGAATTAGATGAAGGTCTTATTGTATTAGTCATTTTTCCTGTCATCTCGAATTAGTGTCATGTTAGCTTAATGCAATACTAACATGATACAGAAATGTTAGCATATTACAGACTACTCAGTGTGGCAAGTAAGAACTTTATTATATTACTCTGCCATTGATATTTCAAAGAAGGAAGAAAAACATGGGTGTGCCCGTAAAATAGAGTCAGTTAACGCCAAATCCAAGGAAAACCCCCACTTTGGAAGTTGAACTGAAAAAGGGTGAGGGAATATATGAGGTTATCCGATTCTAAGATCTCTAATAGAATACATATTAAGGGAATGCGAACATAAGTATCTTCTGATAATGCAACAAGGAGGATAAATTCCTTCTTCACTGATATTTTCAACTTGGTGCCTTCTTCCCTAAATCATTGACAAAGAGCAGTTCCGGAACTGATGGGTAATGAACTCCCAATTTGACCAAATGTTAGAGCTTCAGTTCTAATATGAAGTCTAAACCTCTGCTAGGTGGATAACACGTTACTGCTGGGTACATGGCAGAGGTTCTTATGTTTTTGTGTGTGTGGGCGGGGGCGGGGGGAACGGAGTCTCACTCTGCCGCCCAGGCTGGAGTGCAGCGACGCAGTCTCGGCTCACTGCAACCTGCGCCTCCTGGGTTCACGCCATTCTCCTGACTCAGCCTCCCGAGTAGCTGGGACTACAGGTGCCCGCCACCACGCCCGGCTAATTTTGTTTTTGTGTTTTTGGTAGAGACGGGGTTTAACCATGTTAGCCAGGATGGTCACCATCTCCTGACCTCCTGATCTGCCCGCCTCAGCCACCCAAAGTGCTGGAATTACAGGCGTGAGCCCCCGCACCCAGTCAATTTTTTGTATTTTAGTAGAGACGGGGTTTCACCGTGTTAGCCAGGATGGTCTGGATCTCCTGACCTCGTGATCCGCCCACCTCGGCCTCCTAAAGTGCTGGGATTACAGGCGTGAGCCACCGTGCCTGGCCAGTTCTTATCTCAATAGATTTTCCAGGTTCTACTATTGACTTTCAATTGGTGATCAAATCCCCCGAATTTGTATGTAAAATTCTGCATGTGCAAATGGCTTTTGTTTTCTTGGCAAAGGTCTGAAGATTCTTGAAGGTGAGCCCAAATAGTGTGGCCCCTCTGAATTAAAGGTGAATCAGGAAACATTAAGCTAAAGTGAGACAAGGAGTTATTCTAGAAGGCCTGGGTTCTAGTCCTAACTCTGCCATTGACTTCCTGGGTGACATTAAATCACAACTGCCTTGAGGACTTTGTCCAAGAAGTAGGAATAATTGTAAGTCTGTTATATACCTCACAAGGTTTTGGTGAGAAATAATGGGATATTGTATTGAGAGGAACTTCAAAAAGGACAAATAATCCTTCTAAAAAGCAAACTATTAGGCCAGGCATAGTGGCTGATGTCTGCAATCCTAGCACTTTGGGAGGCCAAGGCAAACAGATCACTTGAGTCCAGGAGTTCAAGACCAGCCAGGACAACATAATGAAACCCTGTCTCTACTAAAAATACAAAAACTTAGCCAGCTGTAGTGGCACATGCCTGTAGTCCCAGTTACTAGGGAGGCTGAGGCAGGAAAATCACTTGAACTCGGGAGGCGGAGGTTGCAGTGAGCTGAGATTATGCCCCTGCACTCCAGCCTGAGCAACAGAGCGAGATCCCGTCTCAAGGAAAAAAAAAAAAAAGTAAACTCTTAAGGCTTCCTTGAAAAATTATCATCAGCTTTCAAGAAGGAAATGTTCTCATGTACAGATCAAATAGATTTCTTGTTTGTTTTGTGTTTTATTTTTCAGGGGTCTCTATTGACTAGGCTAGAGTACAGTGACATGATCATATCTCACTGCTGTGTCAAACTCCTGGGAACATTCAATCCTCTCACCTCAACTACTCAAGAAGCTGGGACTACAGGCACGTGCTACCACACCTGACTAAGTTTTTAATTTTTAGTAGAGATAGGATCTCACTATGTTGCCCAGGCTGGTCTCAAACTCCTGGCCTCAAGTAATCCCCTGCCTCGGCCTCCCAAAGTCCTGGATTACAGGTATGAGCCACTGCGCCCAGCCTATGAAATAGATTTCTATAAGGGCCCTCTTGTTTTTCTCAAGGTAACAAGTCTTTGGTTCTTCTACTTGTGGGGACATAGACACAGCACTGAAACCAATTCCTGATGGAATAACCTAGTCTAAGATCCAAACAGAAAAAACAATTACCAGCCACTTTGGCCAAGAGAGATCAAGGCAATTTCTCAAAGTGAGCCCAAGGCTCCACAGGCAAGCCAGGGAAGGATATTGAACAGAAGGCAGTGCGGCTCTACTATAAATGTGCAGTTCCCCTTAATTAAAAATCTATTAGCAGATTTCCTGATAGGCCGTTGGTATTTACAAATATAAACTAATAGCTATTTATTAGAATGTTTATTCTAAGGCCTTCAAATGAGTTTTTCCTTGTAGTGTGATAATTGTTCAGATGGCTTCCTGCTGATTTAATTACTTCAATTAGCGAGGATTCTCCTAGATGCGCTTCCCTCGGCTTTGGATCCTCTGTGTTGTTATCACAGGGGCCTCATTGATTGTAGCTTGAGGGCCAAGCTGTATCTGTGCCACCCACCACCAAATATCAATGTTGAAAAAGTTAAGTCAGTACGAAGAGAAAGTAAAAAGAAATCAGGCCCGCACGTTTGTTTTCCAGCCCCTTCTTCAGAGACAGAGGATGCTACGGATCCCACACCACTAGGCTGAGTCTCTTTTGGCTCGAAAGGTTGGGCTTGTTGTGTTTAGTCATCCGTATTTTCACCTCTTGCCACCTTGTCATCGATGCTGCACTTTAAAAGGTTAGAAGCCCAGTGAAGAAGTATTATGGCTGACCAAAAGAGCACTAGGCTTAGTGCCTGACAACGTGAATGTGGTGGTTCACATTCAGGTCCGCCAATTCTTCAACATACGAAGAGGTGGTATCTAATTGCCCCCAACTTGAGTGTGGGCTGGGCTTACTGGCTGTCTTCTAAAAAATAAAATGTGGCAAATGTGACCCTAATTCCTCTACCTTCAAATCCCAACTTGTATTTAAAACAAACAAACAAACAAAAAACAGGTCAGGCGTGGTGGCTCACACCTGTAATCTCAGCACTTTAGGAGGCTAAGGTGGGAGGATTGCTTGTGACCAGGAGATTGAGAGCAGCCTGGGCAACATAGCAAGACCCCATCTCTACAAAATAAAAATAAAAAATTAGTGGAGTGTGGTAGTATGTGCCTATTGTCCCAACTACTTGGGAGACTGAAGCAGGGGGATTGCTTGAGCCTGGGAGGTCAAGGTTGCAATGAGCCCCGATTGTGCCACTGCACTCAGCCTGGGTGATAGAGTGACACCCTGTCTCAAAAACACAAAAAAAGAAAAAATATTCCAAATGTGACAATGTCTGACAGGATCATAAACAACATCACAGCTTTCCCATGCGCTGTCTCTCAGGTTATCTGTTCTGAGTGAAGTTAGCTTCAGTACCATGAGAAACTCTGGAGAGGTCCGTGCAGCACAGACTCGAAGCCTGCTGCCAGTAGTCATGTAGCCTGCCATCTTGGAAGTGCATCCTCCAGCCCTAGTCAAGCCTACACCCTGACCAACAGCCTGACGGCCACCCCATTAGAAACCCTGAGCCAGAACCGCCCTTCTGTTCAGCGGCAAACATTTACTAAGCTCTGGCTACGTGCTAGACAGTGTTCCAGGTTCTAGGAACACAGCAGGGACAACTCAAAGAAGGTGCCTGCTTTCACGGCAATAACATTTTAATAGAGTAAACTAACAAACAGATAAAAGCAAATGGAGTCATTCTGGAGAACGATAGCATTGTAAAAGAAATCAAATAAGATCATAGGATAGAATCTACACGGGGAGACCAGCAGAAGTCTTTCCAAGGGGTGACACCTGAATTGAGATTTAAAAACAGGTAAGACCTGGAAAAGAGCATTCTGGATACAGGGAACAGCAAGGGCAAAATCCATGAGGCAGAAAAGAGCTTGGGAGTTAGCACTGTGGTGAGCAAGGAGACAGTGCTATGTCATAAGGTCCAAGAAGGTGTTGGGGGGACCAGAGCCTGCAAGTCTTCATACGCCAACAGAAAGACTGACTCTGGTTCCAGGGGAAATGGGAAGTACATGGAGAGTCTTAAGCAGAAAGGTGCAGAACCCAATGTGCATCTTTAAAAGGTTGCTCTGACTGCTGTGTAGAGGTGTGCTGCAGGGTGGGTGTATTAGTCTATTGTTGCATTGCTATAAAGAAATACCTGAGACTGGGTAATTTATAAAGAAAAGAGGTTTAATTGGCCCATGGTTCTGCAGGCTAGACAGGAACTCCTGCCTCTCTTGAGGGTCCTGGGTACATTTCCACCTGGAGCAGGAGCAAGGGCTATATGACCTCTAGAGGACACGAGGTTTCCAAAGTTCTTCTGGAAACAAGAAATTCTTGCATCTCTTTTAATATCCTTCCTCCCTCTGCTTCCTTTTTATTATGTTGCTTTTGAAAATGTTTGCTCTCGGACACTTTGAAGCTCTCAATAGTTGGTGCCTTGGGGTTGGTCTGTACAGGGTCTGAGTTTCAGGGCCAGCTGTGAATGGTCTGTCCCTCCTGGACCTGCCTTTTTGTCATCATTTGTGTCCTTGATACCCATTAACTTCCCCACACAACACAAGTAGCTACCAGGCCCCACCTCCAACTTTGGAGATGACATCTTGACATGAGATTTGGTGGAGAGACAGAGTCAATCCATACCAGAGGGCAAAACGAAACTCTGAGATTGGTTAGACTCAGTGGTTCACTCAGGAGGTCAAAGGCCACGGCTAGCCTAGGGTGCAAGTAAGGAAGATGGGGATAAGAAACAGATTTGAGCTAAGTTTTTAATGTAAAATGGATGTGACTGCTGAGGGATTGGACTCTGGAAATGAAAGAAAAGGAGGAATCAAAGAGAGTTCTGATTTGAGAGTTGAGCAACAGGAAGGAGAGTAGAACTAGTGCCTGAGATGTTGAAGATTCAGGTAGGCACAGGTTTGACTCCTACCTGTATGACTTGGGCCTCAGCTGGTTCCAGCACCATGGTCAGTGAGGCCAGGCTTATGCATCCCCAAGGACCAAAGAAGGTCAATACGCCATACAATGCTTTATAATTTGCAAAAAGTGCTGCAAAATACATTACTTATTTGAAACCCACAACAATCCTATGGGTTAATCAGGCTACTGTTTATGTCTCCATTTCACAGATAAGGAAAACTGAGGTTCAGAGAAGCTATGTGGCTTGTGTAACATCACCAGCTACAAAGAAACCATACAGGGATTCTTAAAGAGGGAGCTGCATGTTGTCTCCCGCATGTTCAATGTCCTTTGATCCTGCCCACCAAATAGCAGTGGAAACCCCCTCTCACTCATCCACCCACCCAATCATTTTGACAACCAGATGCATTTCCAAACTCCTCCGGGGGCGGGAGTGGTAGGGAGGGAGAGAGGAGAATCTCACACACACACACACACACACACACACACACACACACAATTTGAAAGAAAATATAACCTTATCCATCTGCTCCCTCCCTGAATTAATTTGTTCATGGAGCACTTCCTCTCGGTCGGGCACTTGCTTGGTGTTGAGGATACGGAGAAGAATCAAACCCAGTGCCTAACCTCAAGGATCTCTTAGGTAAGGAGCTTGCAATCCCTGCAATATCTGGAGAAAAAATTTACAAAGATTTCCTAGACCTGCTCTCCTGCAAAAAACCTACAATGTGTCACATGAATTCCTTCCCGCTGATGATAAACAAATATCAGAAGTCTGAATACACAAACACACCATACAGAAGAGGCTTCTGGAACCTCGGGCAAAATATTATAATATTTTCATGGGCTGCCCAAATTCTAAGCATTAGATTTGATGAACAGCTTTATTGAATTTTGTGGATAAATATTTAAAGCCTTCAAGGGCTTGTGTAAATCACACCTAGGCAGACGCACTTGCTCACAGCACCATCTGCTGGTAGCTACTTGTGTTGTGCAGGGAAGTTAATGGGTATCCAGGACTCAACTGGGGACAAAAAAGTAAGTCCAGGAGACAGGCCATCTGCACCTGGCCCCGGAACCCAGATCCTGTACAGACCAACCCCAAGGCACCAATTTTCAGAAGCTTCAAAGCATCCAAGAGCAAAAATTTTCAGAAGCAACACGAGATGGCGGAAGCAGAAGGAAGAGAATATAAAGGAGATGCAAGAATTTCTTGTTTTCAGAAGAATTTTGGAAACCTAGTGCCCTCCAGAGGTCATATAGCCCTTGCCCCTGCTCCAGGTGGAAATGTACCTCGGACCCTTAAGAGAGGCAGGAGTTTGCAATCCCCCAGGGTACAATCTCTTAGGGTCTTCTGTTACGTGGCTTATAATACTTTCCTGATACTTATCATATAGAGAAATATTGCACAGCTCTTTTAAAATTATGTCCTAAAAGTATACTTAATGGCATGGTCAGATTGTATAGTGAGAAAAAAAATTACAAAACAGAATGCATGTGTGTGTGTGTGTGTGTGTGTGTGTGTGCGCGCGCGCGCGCGCATATGTAATCAAAAGGGTATGCACCAAAGTATTCACAATGGTCATCTGTAATGGAATAAAGATGTTATTTTTTCTTCCTTGTGTTTGTCTGTATTTTCCAAATTTTCTCTAATAATGCCAGGCACAGTGACTCATGCCTGTAATCCCAGCCCTTTAGGAGGCCGAGATGGGAGGATTGCTTGAGTCCAGGACTTCAAGACAGCCTGGGAAATATAGCAAGACCTATCTCTACTAAAAATTTAAAAATTAGCTGGGCATGGTGGTAAATGCCTGTAGTTCCAGCTACTCAGGAGGCTGAAGTGGGAGGATCACTTGAGCCCAGGATGTTGAAGATATAGTGAGCCATGATCTCAACACTGCATCCAGCCTAGGGGACAGAAATGTCTTATAAAATAAAAATAAATAGCAATTAAAAAAAAAAAAAAAAAAGCCCTAATGAGCATGTATCAGTTTGCTGAAAAGAAAAAGAAATTTTAAGGAAAAAATACTACCCCAAGAATAAATTATTTCTTCTCTTTCTCCAGCTGTGTTGCAAGTTTCCTTTGGTTGTATACTTGGGGTAACTAGGGTAATATTAATAAAAATGACAATAATAATAATAATGATACATGGAAACAGCAGGGTCCCTGGTGAGGGCTCCACCCTCGGGCCTGTGCCCACAGATCTGAGTGAAAGCAGGCACTCCTGTTTTTGCACCAAAATATTGCATTTTCCAAGACTGCTGTGTCCCACCACACCCCCCATCCTGTACCCATATAAACCAGAGACCCTAGCAGGCACACACACAAGTGACTGAACATCAAGACCAGCAGACCAGCAGGCCAGAAACAGTGGAATGACGCTGCAGAGGAAGAGAGAAGAGGAGGAACATACGTCTGGACACCAAGAGGAGTTCAGCTAGGGGAGGTTGGAGAAGAGTCCAGCTGCTGTGTGGCCCGATTCCAGGGGAAGACCACCTTCCCACTTCCATCCCCCATCCAGCTCCCCATCCGTCTCACTGAGAGCCACCTCCACCACTCAATAAAACCTTGGACTCATCCTTCAAGCCCATGTGTGATCTGATTCTTTTGGGATACTGGGCAAGAGCTCAGGATTCTTTCAGGTTACAGAAGGCTGTCACACTGGCCCTCTGCCCTTGTGATAAGGCAGAAGGTTCATTGAGCTGATTAACACACAAGCCGTCTGTAGACAGCAAATCTGAAAGAGCTTTGTAACACACACCCACTTGGGCTTCGGGAATCACAGACACCACCCCTAAAATCTGCCATGGGGCCAGAGCGCAGTAGTGCTTACCTCAGCCTCTGCACTTGCCCATCTGCATGCTCCCCCTAGGGGTTTGAGCTGCTGCAGGGTGACCAGGCAGGTGAGCCACACCCCTGTCACACACCCTGCGAGGGGAATCAGGGAACTCCCCTGTTTCAATAACTCACAATGAAACATTTATTAGTAAATGTAGTGGATATGAAGCTCCTAGCTCAGTGTGTGGCACATAGTAAAAACTGAGCTATTATTATCATTACTACAATGTATTATCAATAGCCTTCCCTAAAATATATAGAACACTGACCTCAAAAAGCTCACGGTTTTAAGGGGAGAGAGAAAAATAATATATAAAAAGTATCTAATAACACAAGAAAAAAGTGACATTTATTAATCAAACAGAAAGTAATGTCCCTCAAACCTCAATTCTAGGTGGGCTTTTTTGGTTGCAAGAAAAAGATCCACTCACCTAGCTCATCTGAGAAATATCCTCAGAGGTATCTCAAGGAACACACAGATAAGACCCAAAGCACAGGTAGGCCCCACAGGAACCAGAATTGGGAAGCCAAGAAGAATCAAGGTTCCCCTTTTTCTCAGCTTCAACTCTCTCTTTCCTCACCTCAACTTCTTTCAATGCATCTGCTACATCCTACTCTCTTACTAAACTGCATCCTCTTGCACAGAGCTTGTTGTTGCCACTCCCAAGCTGTCCCTACTACCCTCTCCCTGTGCACAAGAGCTAACCAGCTCAGTTTCTGTCTTTCCATTCTAAATTTTTGAGCGGAGAATGTAATTGACCTGGTTCATCACATTCCTGCACCAGAGGATCCAAACCATTTATTACTGGCTACCCGTGGATGAATTATCCTTGGATGAGGTACTCAACTCTGGTGCAATTGACTTGGTAAGAGGAATTGGGTCACATGGTATGAAACATTCCACTGCAAGCATTCAGCTGGGGTTATGGGTGAGGGTATGGGCAGAGAATGCAATCGCATTTCTGGAATGACATTTCAAGAACAGCACTCATTGATTTCCACCTGTTTTTCAAGGTTTATTTCCTATCTGTCCTCATAGACCTGCTCTTCTGTGAATGTCTGATGCTTGATTAGCAATGAAGAAAAAGTCTTTTGTCACAGGTCAGGTTTCCCAGGCAGCAGATTAATCTGCTTAATTGGTTTTCTTGTTTGTTTTTTGTTTTGTTTTGTTTTGTTTTTGACATGGAGCCTCGCCCTGTCTCCAGGTTGCAGTGCAGTGGTGCAATCTCAGCTCACTGTAACCTCTACCTCCTGGGTTCAAGCGATTCTCGTGCCTCGGCCTCCCAAGTAGCTGGGACTACAGGCGCATGCCACCACACCCAGTTAATTTTTTGTATTTTTAGTAGAGACAGGGTTTCACCATGTTAGCCAGGATGGTCTCGATCTCCCGACCTCGTGATCTGCCCACTTTGGCCTCCCAAAGTGCTGGGATTACCGGCATAAGCCACCGCTCCCGGCCTAATCTGCTTAATTGTTATTCTACTCTAGCAAAGGTACCATATCTGGTATAGTGGCTGCAATGAGGGCTACTGTATGGTTGAAGTGGCAGTAGTCCTCTGCCATCATCCAGAATCCATCTAATTTCTGCAAGGGCCAGATTTTGCAGAGGCTGGACTTTTGCATTCATCTGGATTAAAGATATGTTAGGGACCACCATCTCTGCCATCCTTCAGTAGCACTAATTTCTTCCATCCCCCTTGGGATGAGATATTATCTTTAACGGACTGGCTTTACATGCATTAGGAAGTGAGAAGCAGTTTCAGAGCATTCCACTTGCCTTTCCCCACTATGATAACACCTAGCCTATAGGCCAAGGGCCAAAAGTATGAGTTAAACAAGTATGAAGAATGTCTGCCCCAATTACACATTTGAGAACCTGGGACATGACTGGGTGAGTCCATGGACTTCATGGAACCATTGTGAGCTGAACTGTGGCCAGGACTTCATTTATCACCTGGTTTCCCCACTCTAACAGGGGGGTTATGATGGCACTTTGGGCCTCCAGGTGTCAATGTCAGTTAGGTTCCTGTGTCCAATAATCCTAGAAATATTTGGGCACACCCCATTTCCCAGTATACAGCTACTCAAGTAAGTGTCCATCAGTCCATGTGGGAAAAGCCTGGAGGAATCATTACTGTTTGTACTTGCTGTGATGTTGCAGGGTCTTTCCTCCTGAAGAACCGGCCTTTCACTGGGTTTCAGGTTTGAAAACTGGCCCACCTCTAGCAAACATGGGCAAGGGATTGATCCTTATTATTGGGGGTGATTGTTCTCAGCATCCTGATTATTCATCCTTGATTCCTTTTGAGCAGCACTCTTGTTGCCCCGGAGATGCCATTTTCCATAACCATTCAAAACTCTCTGCAGGAAGGGTCTTCCTGGTTGCTCCTGCATACTTCCCAGTCATTACGGTAAATGTCTACCTGACGGTTAAATGTCACCATCTGGCCTCTAAAATCCCAGAGTGCTAACTTCCCCATTGCTACTGGTAAGCCCAGTTCTGTTATGGCCTTTCCTACATTTAGCCTTGACCTGCCAAGGAGCCAACACTGTGCTTCTAAGTGATACTGGTGTCCCTTTTGCCAGCACATTCAGTTTTTTATTTTAGTTTCAGAGGGTACATGTCCACGTTTGTTACATGGGTAGATGGTGTAATAGTGGGGATTGGGCTTCTAGTGCACCCATCATCCAAATATTGAACATTGTTTCCAATAGGTAATCTTCCAACCCCCACTCGCCTCTCTCCCTCCCCCATTTTGCAATTCCCAGTGTCTATTGTTTCCATCTTTACGTCCATGTGTACCCATTGTTTAGCTCCCACTTATAAGTGAGAACATGCAATATTTAATTTTCTGCTTCTGAGTTAGTTCACTTAGGATAATGGCCTCCAGCTCCAACCACGTTGCTGCAAAAGACAGGATTTCAGTCTTTTTATAGCTGCATAGTATTCCATGGTGTATAGGTACCACATTGTCTTTATCCAATCAGCTGTTGACAGACACGGGTTGCTTCCATGATTTTGCTACTGCGAATAGTGTTATGACAGACCTACAAGTGCAGGTGTCTTTTTTATATAATAATTTATTTTCCTTTGGGTAGATATTCAGTAATAGGATTGCTGAGTCAAATGGTAGCTCTATTTGTAGCTCCTTGAGATATCTCCATGGTGTTTCCCATATATATTGAACCAGTCTACATTGTATAAGCATTCCCTTTTCTCCACTTCCACGCCAACACCTGTTGTTTTTTTAACTTTTTCATAATAGCCGTTCTGACTTCACCAGCACATTTCTTATTTCTTTACTAAATAGTGTATCTTCCAAATCTTTCCATGGCACATAATAACCTGCAAGACTTTCTGGCCTTAGTCTGAGCCTTTCAATCCTATTTCCACCATCTTGTACATAAATCCTGGCATTTCCACCTCTCTTACCATGGGTCATCACTTTTTCCATGTCTCTAAAAATCATCCTAGTAGCAGGTCCACACCATCTCCTGGGTAACCTCATCATCTTCTGTTGCCTTCTCAACAATTCCATCATCAGCATAATCATTTCACATTAAATTCCCTCATTTTTAAATACTTAGTGGTGTTTCTGCTTTCCTGGTTAGATCTAAGTGATTCTCCATTCAGTATCTCCAGATTGAAACTCTCTGAGGGAAGGAACCGTCTGTTCTCCATCTTGAGGCATCTAACTAAGCACCTGACATTTAGTTAGTGCTCAGTAGAAGTTTGATTAATTTACTGGCCCATATTTACATGGAGGATAATTTCTCTAGTTACAAATATCTGCCACTTGTGTAGTGAAAGGCAATTTCTTTAACATAAAGATCGTAAAACACTATCCCTTGAAAAAAATAATTAGAAATATCCCTGTTTTCAGTAGAAAGGAGCATTTTAGATTACTTTTAAAGATAATGAACTGGCAAACCCTCCTTCCATTACAGTTGTGTTTATATGCCTGTTTTAGTCATTAGCAGAAAGTTTCTTGCCAAAACTCCTGAAAATCAATTTCCAAAGTCACCCCCACAATATAGGCACAATTTCTTCTTCTCTCCTATCCCTGTGACTATTACACAGTGTTTCCTTTCCACCATCAAGTCTTGAACTACAGAAAACCTTAGCCATTGATTTCCAACCCTTTTATTTTATAAGTGAAGATGCAAAAAGATGCAAGGAAGATAAATGATTTGTCCAAAGTCACAAAGTTAGGAAAAGCCAGGACTAAAACTTAGGTTTCCTGACTCTTTGCATGGTTTTCCTCCCACCACCCAGCCTGCCCACCTTCCTGGAATCACCAGAAAGTGGTTACAGTATGCAGCTTAGTGAAACACCAAAGAAGACAATCTTTTCATCCAAGCCTCTGGAAGTCCAAGCTATGTCAGTGACACTTTGAGAAGTGTAGTTTTGATCTGTTCAATATATATTTATTGAATATTTCAATTACCACACATTGTGGTAATTCACTTTGGATATAGAGTGGGGAAATGAGGGCATTGTAAAGAATAGTAGTAGTAAAAAGAAGAGAAAAATAAGAAAAAGAGAAGAAAATGGAGGATGAGGAGGAGTGGTAGAGGAAGAGGAAGAGTAGCAAACATGTGGTTTCTGCTCTTGTGAAGCTTTGAGATCAGAGCGTATGTCTATAGAAGCATTTGGAAAGTAAAACTTACCCAAAAAAAGTCACACTAGAACACAGAAACCAAGGGTCAGTCTAATTCAGGGCTCAGCAGTCTATGTGCCATGGACCAAATCCAATTTGCAGCAGGTTTTGTACAGTCTACGAGGTAAGAAGGTTTCTACGTTTTCAAGGAATGTAAAGCGCGCACACACACACACACACACACACACACACACACACACACACACAGAGAGAGAGAGAGAGAGAGTTGACACAGAACCTAGGTGGCCCACAAAGCCTAAAATACTTATTATTTTGCCCTTTTACTGACTCCTGGTCTAACGTTGAAGAAGTACAGATTGGGCATTTCTAATCCAAAAATCTGAAATCCAAAATGCTCCTAAATCTAAATTTTTTTGAGCACTCACATGACATCACAAGTGAAAGACTCCACATCTGACCTCATGTGATGTATCACAGCCAATACTTTGTTTCATGCACAAAATTACTGAAAATATTGTATAAAATTATGTTCAAGCTATGCATATAAAATGTATATAAAACATGAGTAAATTTCGTGTTTAGACTTGGGTTCCACCCCCAAGATACCTCATTATATATATGTAAATATTCCAAAATCCAAAAGAAATTCAAAATCTGAAACACTTCTGGTCTCAAACGTTTCAGACAAGGAATGCTCAATCTGTATTGAGTACTCGTTGGATTTGTGTTCCCAGCATGCACTTCCCTCCCCGCTTCTCAGACATATTTTCTAGATGGGACTGGCCTCACCTCTACCTCCACTGTGAAGTATGAGTCTACTTAAACAAATTCTCCTTCCCTGTTGTAATGTTCAGGAATAGGTACATGGCTCCACTCTGGCCAACGTACTTCTGAAATCCATAGAGGGAAAGAAGCTCTCTTTCTCTCCCGAATTGGAACCGGAAGGGTGCAAGCCTGAGCCACTGGAGTCCATAATGTGGAGACAAAAGGGCTTAAAAGGGGAAAGCAGACCAGTCCTGGTAATGTATCCGGAATTAGTTCCTTCCAGTGGGTTCTTGGTCTCGCTGACTTCAAGAATGAAGCCACAGACCCTCGCGGTGAGTGTTACAGTTATTAAAGATGGTGTGTCCGGAGTTTGTTCCTTCAGATGTTCAGATGTTTCCCGAGTTTCTTCCTTCTGGTGGGTTTGTGGTCTCGCTGACTTCAGGAGTGAAGCTGCAGACCTTCACATTGAGTGTTATAGCTCTTAAAGGTAGCACGTCCAGAGTTGTTTGTTCCTCCCAGTGGGTTCGTGGTCTGGCTGGCTTCAGGAGTGAAGCTGCGGACCTTCGCAGTGAGTGTTATAGCTCATAAAGGTAGTGCGGACCCAAAGAATATGAGCAGCAGCAAAATTTACTACAAAGAGCAAAAGAACAAACCTTCACCATGTGGAAGGGGACCCCAGTGAGTTGCTGCTGCTGCTGGCTGGAGTGGCCAACTTTTATTCCTTTATTTGGCCCCGTCCACATCCTGCTGATTGGTCCATTTTACAGAGTGATGATTGGCCCGTTTTTACAGAGTGCTGATTGGTGCATTTACAAACCTTTAGCTAGACACAGAGCGCTAATTGGTCCATTTTTACAGAGTGCTGATTGGTGTATTTACAATCCTTTAGCTTGACAGGGAGTGCTGATTGGCATGTTTACAATCCTCTAGCTAGACAGAAAAGTTCTCCAAGTCCCCACCCCACCCAGAAGTCCAGGTGGCTTCCTTTCTCAGTAACATTGTTTCACTTTTTTGCTTGTAGGTTCCTGTCACTTGCAACCTAAACAGTCTTCAGAAGGCAAGAAACCATGATAAATAATATCTATTCTGTCCCTTAATCAAGAAGGAATACTCAGGGTACTTTCCTAAATCTTGTATTATTCTGGAAATGTTACCAACCAGTGGACCCACTGCATAGAAGCCAATACTATGGCATAGAAGCCAATACTGTGATGTGCATAGAAGCTGATACTATGGCACCAGCTTTTGAAAAAAAGAAAAAAACTTTATTGCAAGTCGACTAGCAAGGAGACAGGAGGCAATGCTCAAATCTGTCTCTCCAAGCTGGGATCTGGGAGCAGACTTTATAGGCAGAGCATAACTATGCGGGAGACAGGAAAATGCAACAAGGTGTGATTGGATGGGCCATGCAAAGAGGCAATGGTGGGATCTTGGCTCTTAAGTCTATATTGCAACAAAACAGGGCCCCCCTCATTTCTTGATTTGGTCCCTGTTCCTCGATCTGAGCACTTAGGCTCCACATGTGATTGATATTTTTGTTGCTGCTAGTTCTGGAGTCATGAATTGGGCATGCTTTGTTCATCTGGCATGCACACCTTATGTGACTTGCAACCTGTATGTCCACTGCACTTAAAAACTATTCATCACTTTGCTGCATTTCATTATTGACAAAGCTGAACAAGATTGAACTGGTCCTGCAGTTCCAGAAACTGCTAAGTTGCAGACCAATGGAACTGCAAGGTCCAAGATTTCTTTCCTTTGTGTCACCTTTATACACCACATCATGGCACACCTCCAAGGCCTGCTGATACCTCAGAAGCTGCACCATTAAAAACACTCATCAATCAACCCCTGGTTCCAGTGAACTTTGCTTGGATCCTCCCCAGTGCTTACACAATATTTGCAAAGTTCTTTGAAATGGGAACAATTCTGAAGATTTTATTCAATTCTCCAAGGCTTACTTTGTAGTAGTAGCAGCATTTTCACATTGTAGCAATGAAGCACTGTTTTCTCTCCTGGTAATTCGTCCTATTATCTAGGGTTTTCACTGCCAGATACTTCCTCATTTACAACAAGATTTTGCCTTTCTTAATTTCAGACAACGTTAGAAAATTAAAGCTGGAAAAGACTAGCAACCATCAACTCATGTGTTTCCCAAAGTGTGGGACACATAACACTGGCGGGTGTCAAGTTAATTCCAGGCATTACGCAGACATAGACATGGCATTAAATACTTCTGAAATGTAGTGTGTCAAAGTTATATTCCCGCCTCAATTTTCTTTCCCTCTGTTGATTATTTTAAGAAAAGGAACATCTTAGCCTGGTGTTAATATATCTTTAGTGACTCTAGACTTACTCATCTCCTTTTTTCCCATATAGAGAGCCGACCTCAAACCTCACCTTCAGCAGGCCACAGTATCTGGCTAGAACTTCCTCATTTTGTTACCATGTAATTACTTTCACACTTACATTCTATTTACAGAAAAATATCCTGGTTTTCCACTTATAATCGTGATATAAAATTCTTTTTAAATAAAATATTTATGTTTTAAATGAGGCTATTTAATGAATATATTAAGTACATTGCCCAGGTGTTTTACAAATTTGACAAAAAATTAAAATGAGTAATTTAGTTTTTATAATCATTGATTTAATGCAACTCCTTTCTTTTTTTTACTTTCTTTTTTTTTTTTAATTGTTTGTGGGTACATAGTGGTTGTATATATTTATGGGATACAGGAGATGTTTTGATACAGGTATGCAATATGAAATAAGCATATCATGGAGAAAGGGGCATCCATCCCCTCAAGCATTTATCCTTTGAGTTGTAGATAATCCAATTACATTCCTTATTTTAGAATATACAATTAAGTTATTAATGACTATAGTCACCCTCTTTTGCTATCAAATAGTAGGTCTTACTCATTCTTTCTATTTTGTTGTACCCATTAATTATCCTCACCTTCCCTTCAACCCCCACTACCCTTCCCAGTCTCTGGTAACCATCCTTCTACTCTCTATGACCATGAGTTCAATTGTTTTGACTTTTAGATCTCACAAATAAGTGAGAACTTGCAATGTTTGTCTTTCTGTTCCTGGCTTCTTTCACTGAACATCATGATCTCTGGTTCTATCCATGTTGCTGCAAATGACTGGATCTCATTCTTTTTTACACCTTAATAGTACTCCATTGTGTATATGTACCATATTTTCTTTAACCATTCATCTGTTGAGTTAAAACACTTTATTATCAGAGGGCCATATAAATCCTTGTCTTATTTTATTTCATTTTAATATGTTTTGCCTTTCATCATGATTCCCCCTCCCATTCCCTTCCACTTCATAATGACACTCACTTTAATGTGTTTGGTAAATGTACTCATATTCGTATGTGCCTTTGGAAAAATAAATGGCATTGTTTTATGTACATTTTTATGTACATACATGGAATTTTGCTATAGATCCGATTCCTGTGCTTACTTTTTTCTTTCAATGATGTTCTTATGAATTATTTACTTTCATTTCTTGTAACTGCAGCATAATATTCTACAGCGTGCATCTACCATTTTTTAATCTAGTCCCCATTAATGAACCTCTAGGTTGCTTCTAATTATTTCTTGCCCCCAAATAATGCTGTAGTGAGTATCCTCATATATGTTTCCTTGCTCACTAATATGCCAGTGTCTCTGAAGTTTTACCCAAGAATGAGATTGCTAGATAATACAATGCTTAATTTTACTAAATGCTACTGGTTTTTGCTAAGAACATCTGGATACGTTTAAACTATCAAAGAAATACATACAATTTTCCAATTCTCAACATTCTTGTCAACATTTGTTATTCTTTAAATTTTTAATGTTTACAAATCTTACGGGCATAAGATTTGGTGTCTCCTTGTTGTCTTAATCTGTATTTATCTGATTGAAAGTGAGGTTGAGCATTGGTTCATGTACTTGTTATCAATAGAGATTTCCTCATCTGAAAGTTACCTGCTCATAATTTTTTACTTTTCATCTTTCATGTTTCTTGTTCATTAAAAAAAATAGCTCCTTGTATATTCTAGATATTGACACTGTAAAAAGTATCTGCCAACCCGTGTCCCTCAGGTGGCTATCTATGTGATACCCTTTGTTAAACAGAAATCCTTAATTTTGGTTTCTGCTTTCCTACCCTAAATTTACAAAGATGTCCTCATAGGTTTTCTTCAATTATCTTAATATTTCACCTTTCACATTCAGGTCTTTAATCCATCTGGAGTTAACTCTTGTTTATGATGTGAGTTAGAAATCCAGTCTTATTTTTTTCCACATACAGAAGTCAGCAAGTTTCCCCAAAACATCTATTGACTCATCCATCTTTTACCGTCGGTTTGTGGTATCATCTCTGTCATATAAATTGTCCCATATATACATATGTATATACATATATAGCAATTATTAATAAGTCAGAAGAGAGTAAAGTGTTTTAATGTCTTTGTATTATCCTAGAAAAGAACAAAATAACAATTTTCAGATTTTAACAAATTAAAAATTCATGATATAACTGCAACATATTGCATAAATACATATAAATTCCAAACTAATAGTAGGGGTAAAATAATAAACTACTGTATTGATCCAAAAGAATGTAAGAAAGGAGATAAAAATACACATAGAACATATGGAACAAATGGAAGTCACATAGTAAGATTGTCAATCATTACATTAAATATAGATGGACTCGTCATTCCAATTAAAGACCAAATCATTTCAACTGGATATGGTTTTAACAGACAAATAAAAATTGTATACATTTATAGAGTACAGTATGGTATTTTGATATATGTATACATTATAGAATGCCTAAATCAAGCTAACTGACATATGTATTACCTCACATACTTTTTTGTGTGTTCAGAAGACTTAAAATCTACTGTCATAGTAATTTTTAAGTGTACAACACATTGTTATTAACTATAGTCACCAGGTCATACAAGGAATCTCTTGACTTACTCCTCTGGTCTAACTGAAATTTTGTACTCCCTAACATTTCACCAATCCTCTCCCATTTCACAGCCCCTGGTAACCACCGTTCTACTCTCTCCTTCTATGAGTTCAACTTTGTTAGATTCCACATACAAACGCGATCATGTGGCATTTTTCTTCTGTGCCTGGCTTACTTCACTTAACATACGTCCTCCAGGTTTATCCATGTTGCTACAAATGGCAGACTTTCCTTCTTTTGTGGCTGAATGGTGTTTCACTGTGTATACATACCATGCTTTCTCTATCAATTCATTTGCCAATTAACACTTAGGTTGATTTCACATCTTGGTTATTGTGAATAATGCTACAATGAACACGGGAATGCAGACATCTCTTAGACATACAGACTTCATTTCTTGTAGATATATACCCAGTAGTGGGATTGATGAATCATATGATAATTCTACTTTTAATTTTTTGAGGAACCTCCATAGTGTTTTCCATAACGTCAATTGGACATTTTTAAATTGTTTACAAAAGGATATCTAAAACTAAGAATAAAGAAAGTTAACATGATTTTCTGCCCTTTATTTTTAAAAGGGCAGAAAAAATACATCATACAAGCATTAAATTTTAAAATACATTAGTATCAGACAAAGTAGACTTTAAGGCTAAAAGCCTTATTATAGTAATAAAATTTTCGATTCTTTCCAAAGATATAGTAACTAGAAATTTGCGTGCGCCAATAACATAGCCTCAAAACATATAAAGCAAAATTTGACAAGATACAAAGGAGACAAGTACACAATCACAGTGAGAGCTTACAGAACAAACAATTGAAAGAATAAGCTTTCATTGATAGCTTACAGAGCAAACATACAAAGACTAATAAAAATCTAGAAGATTTGAAGTATACAATCACAAAATTGACTTCATGGACTTCTATAGAACATTGCACCCAATAACTGCAAAAAAATGCATATTTGATATGGCTTGGCTTTGTCTCCACCCAAATTTCATCTTGAATTATAGTTTTCATAATCCCCATAAGTGGTGGGAGGGACCCGGTGGGAGGTAATTGAATCATGGTGGCAGTTTCACCCATGCTATTCTCATGATAGTAAGTTCTCACAAGCTCTTATGGTTTTATATGGAGCTTCCCCCTTTTCTCAGCTATCATTCTTAGCTATCATTCTCTCCTGCTGCCATATGAAAAAGGATGTGTTTGCTTCCTCTTCCATCATGATTGTAAGTTTCCTGAGGCCTCCCCAGCCATGTGGAACTGTGAGTCAAATAAACCTCTTTCCTTTATAAATAACCTAGTCTTGGGTATGTCCTTATAGCAGCATGAGAATGAACTAATACTATATTATTTTCAAGAACATATGTATGCTTTTTTGGAATATTTACAAATACTGATGGTCCATAAAACAAGTTTCAAAAAAATGTCTAAGACTTTAAATCATTATCATATGTTTTCTGTTCCTAATTCAATCAGGCTGTATATCAAATATAAGGGAAAAAAGAAAGGAAAATACATCTATTTGTAAATCAAAAAATACACTTTTATAAAGATCCATAGGACAAAAAATTACAACAAAAAGTTATACACATTTTGGCTGAATGATAAAATGATATAGTTATGAGCTTCAGATAAACTCATGCCTTAAGAAAAATTTATAGCTTCTTAGAAAAAGAGAAAGATGGAAAAAGAGCTAAGTATATATGTCAATAAGATTTAAAAATAACAGAGGAAGTCTAAAAACATATAGAAATGGGAGTTAACTAAATAAAAAAAATAAACATCAACAAATAAAACCAATGAATCCAAAAATTAATTCTAGGAGAAACTACTAAAATTAATAAACCCATATGAGACTCCAAGAAAAGTGGATAGAAGGCACAAATAAAGTCAGAAATTAAAAATTGGATGTCACTACAGATCCTATTAAAGAGAAAAAGATCATAAGGGGATATTATGATTTTATACCAATAAATTTAATTGATGCAAAAATACAGAACCAACCTAAATGCCCATCAACCAATGAGTAGATAAAGAAAATGTGGTATATACATCATGGAATACTGCTGAGCCATAAAAAGGAATAAAATAATGTGTTCTGCAGTAATTTGGATGGAGCTGGAGGCCAGCATTCTAAGTGAAGTAACTCAGGAATGTAAAATCAAATATCGTATGTTCTCACTTATAAGTGGGTGCTAAGCTATGAGGATACAAAGGCATAACAATTATATAATGAACTTTGGGGACTTGGGGCAGAAGGATGGGGAGGGATGAGAGATAAAAGACTACATATTGGGTACAATGTACACTACTCGGGTGACTGGTGCACCAAAATCCTACAAATCACCACTAAAGAACTTATCCATGTAATGAAAAACCACCTCTGCCCCAAAAACTCTTGCAATAAAATAAAATAAAATTTAAAAAATAAAATAAATGTCATTGAAATGCACAAATTTCAACAAAAACTAACATAAAAAGAGGTGGAAATAGAAAATATGGATAGTCAAACATTCAATTACAGGAAATATTCATTTTCAAATGGAGCCTTTAGCCTAAATCATAGAGAAAAGACAAAGTGATGATCTCTGGGCTAACTCATGTTACGGACATTTTTTATGATCCAAATTTTTTGTTAACTCTGAATGACTTTATACTAGCATATGTTCCTCAGTTGACCACAGATTCCACCTTCTGTTTCACTGATTGAAGTTACCTTCTGATGCCCTTATGTATTTCGGTTTATAACCCCAGAAATAACTAAAAATCATTAAAATTGTTATAATTTCAAATGGGTGCATAAAAAGAGATCTAACTAAGTAGAAGTCGAATGCTAAGAATACACGGAAACAGGGAGGGGAACATCACACACCAGGGCCTGTCAAGGGGTGCGCGGCTTAAAACCTAAATGATGGGTTGATAGGTGTAGCAAACCACCAAGGCACATGTATACCTATGTAACAAACCTGCATGTTCTGCACGTGTATCCCAGAACTTAAAGTAAAATAAAATTAAATTTTTTAAAAAAGAGAGATATAGCTAATGCTGCTTTTCTAAACTTACCAAATTTAGACATTTACAAGTACCTTCGAAGGAATTTTTTCATTTGGGGGAAGTTTTGAGGTATGATATAATTATTATACGTCACTGGACCCATCTGCATGTCAACAGACTCCTTCCAGTTATGATACTTAACCATAGTTAGCCAAACTGCAGTGATTAGAGGGAACAGTCTTCCAAGATTCCCTTTATTTCTTTTTTTTTTTTTTTTTTTTTTTTTTGAGACGTTGTCTCCATCTGTCATCCAGACTGGAGTGTGGTGACACGATCTCGGCTCACTGCAAGCTCCGCCTCCAGGGTTCACGCCATTCTCCTGCCTCAGCCTCCTGAGTAGCTGAGACTATAGGCGCCCACCACCACACCTGGCTAATTTATTTTATTTTATTTTATTTTATTTTATTTTATTTTGTATTTTTGGTAGAGACGGAGTTTCACCATGTTAGCCAGGATGGTCTTGATCTCCTGACCTTGTGATCCACCTGCCTCGGGCTCCCAAAGTGCGGGGATTATAGGTGTAAGCCACTGCGCCCAGCCTTCCCTTTATTTCTAACACCAACTATAAGTTTGGGAAATTCCAAAACTACCCTCAGCTTTTATAATTCCCCAGAAGGACTTAGAGAACTCATTGAAAGCTCCTATATTCATGATTATGGTTTACATGGAAAGGATACAAATTTAAAACAGCAAAATGAAGAGATGCCTAAGGAAGAATCTGAGGGGGTTACAAACACGAAGTTTCCATTGTCAACTCCTTGGAGTCAGGATGTAATACTCTCCCAGTATTGATATGTGTCAATATGCAAGGAGTATTGCCAACCAGAGAACCATACCCAAGCCCCAGAGCTCAGAGATTTTACTGAAGCTTCATTACGCAGGCATAATTGATCAATTGATTGCCCAAGTTGCTGAATTCAGTCTCCATGTCAGCTGATAACACGGGATCCAAACCCCTACTTTCGACCACACGACTGGTCTTTCTGTCATGGCCCACACCTGCCCTAAGACTATGGGTATGGCTGGCCCTACCCTAAGATCTAGTGTGGCCACCTACCACTCTAAACAATTACACTCTTGTCAGGTATAATGTAGAATACCTCCCAGAAGCTGAAGGCTAAGCCAGACCTCTCCTTAGTTAAGGCCAAGTTCTTTACTACACAGTACTGACAAATAAATGATGGTCCTTAATTCAAACCCTCTGGAGTCAGATCTATCAACCCATTTATGTATAGATAGGAGAGCTGGCAAAGGGGCCAGTTTCAACAAAGGGGCTATAAAAAAAAAAGAGAGAGAGAAACCGAAATGCAAAGTATTATCATCTTACTGTATTCGACAGGAGACCTTGCCTCATGATTCTTAATATTACATCCCTGAATAACTCACTTGAGATCCCAGCTCATTGGCTAAGGTAATGTCAGCAAAATAAAAAGGTTAAGACACACTGAAAGCTCACTCTGCCTCTTCCTATTAACTGAAGTTTTAGTATTACTTTCCTTCCCCAGCAATATATGTGGGGAACTGAAGAGATCTTTACTACAGAATAAGCAACTTTATACCTTTGTTTTGTGTCTGACACCTTTCAGAAGAAAATAATAATAATTTAACATGTCTCTTCTATTTAAGTTGCTTGACAACCAGACTACCCAACCACAAAGAGATCGTGGGTGTCATAGAAATGAGCCTTGGGATTTTTTATAGTACTAGTCACATAATATCCTTCAATAAAATGGTCATTTGCCTTTTAAACATCAAACTTAAAAATTCTTATTTGTCAATGATTATATATTCTGTAGAAACACTATTATGGAATTCTTTGAACAGGAAGCACTTTGTGAATTTAAAATATGATTTACTTATGGGATTTTTAGGAGCATAACATGATACACAGTAAGATCCACCTTGCTGATTTGTTTAGCACACCCTTTTTTTCATAAATGGCATAATGGTAACATTTAGCCCAGGTTGTGTTTGAATTATCACAGATTGTGAATTAATGGCATCTCTGTTTGGCATAGTACCTTATGCACGGTGAGTGCTAAATAAATATTTGTTGTATTGAATTGAATTTGTGCATGCTCTATTATACATTCATGTTAAAGCTCAAAGAACTTGAGATAAGAGGCTAATGGGCTGAAGGGTAAAATGAGTTCAATTGTTCAAATCCAGGAATCTACATGAAAAGATACTAATTCATCTGCCATGTGTTTTGTTGAGGAAAAGCACATTTGATCAGCACTGATAAGACAATAGAACAAATCACATAGCCTGTGCCACTTTTTTTCCAAATCCACAGTAACATATATATTCATCTTGTCAGATTGTTATATAAATAGATGAGGTAAAACAACATGGCATTTGTTGTACTTCAATTACTTTCTTGTATAATGTCAAGAAGTAAAAGCTAACAAACCATAACTTTTCTTGACATTTCCTCCCTCAAGTGACCAATGATGGATTTGCCTTTAAAAAGCATTCATCATTTTAAAGAAGGGTAGAGACAGTAGATTTCTTTGTGTTATTTTTTTTCCCATTTTTTAAGCCAGTGGTTAAATTGAAAAGCCCAGCTCTCCTGCAGACGGGAACCAAACCTGGTTGATAAGATTACATGTTTCTAATCCTGGGGGATGTTTGAAGTCATCCAAGTAGAGAGGGCATTTGCTGTCATAAATGGTCCAGAGATAGAACTGAATTCCCAGAGAGGCCAAGAGGCCACCCTCACCATCACAGCCCCCTCCTTTCCCCTGCCTTCAACCTACATTCCCATTAAACAGTGTACACTTTGCCAAGCAAACCTTTTTATGTGGCCAGATCTGACAGCCCAGCATGATTTTTAAGAACACTGGCATTTAAGTTTGAGGTGCATAGTTTCAAATACCATTTCTACCATTTACCAGCTCTGTGACCTCGCTAAAATTACTTATGTTCTCTAAACCTGTTACGTCTTCTGTAAAATAGAGACAATAATATATTATTCACAGAGTTATTGCAAATGATCAAATGAGATAGCATGTTTAAAGTACTCACTGCAAAGGCCGCTCAAAAAAGAAAATGCACCTATTAGCAAACACATTGTAAGCTTTATGAAGGCAGGAAAAATATCAGTTCTAGTCACCATTTCTATCCTCAGAGCCTAGTACAGAATTTGGCCTGTAGGTGCTCAGTATTTGTTGAATGAATGAATATATGTATATTATTATAATGTTGATTTTTATCATTAGTGTCCTTGGATGCCAGGGATCAGTGTATTAAAATAATAATTATAGTTACCATTAATTAAGCATTAATAAGTCTAGACACCTATGATTTCGTATTTGTTAAATCATTTAATCATCACAACTACCCTAGGAGATACATGCTATTATTGTTACAATTATATAAATGAAGAAATTGAGGCACAGAGAGGTTACATAACTTGTCCAAGATTACAGAGCTAGTGTGGAGTGGAGCAGGGATGTAAGCCCAAGTGCAAAGCATTAAATTATACTCTGCTAGGAAGTAGAGTAAGTCATTGTTCAAATAATAATGGTAATATACTTCTTCTTATACATTAGAAGTGATAGTTATCTCAAGTTTTTCTTTTATTTAACATTCACAAAGACTCTGGGAGATAATCATAATTACCCTCATTTTCCACATAAGGAAAATGAGGCACAAGTTGGTTAAACAAACACCCAAGAGCTCAGAGTTAGAATGTGGCCCTTCTAGGATTCAAACCCAGGACTGTCTGATTACAAAGATATGCTTTTTGAGCCCTATGTTTTAGAACACAGTAGGATAGTTTGAGGATGAACCTTGAATTCCAGTTTTTTTCAGATTTTCTATTGTGCTGGATATGGCAAAGATTGCCACCTGTTCACCAGTATGTTTCCTTTTCTTCCTGGGCACACAGCTAGACTACATTTCCCAACATCCTTAGCAATCAAGTGTTGCCATGTGACTGATTTCTAGCCCATGCAACATGAGGGGAAGTGATGCATTTTGCTTCCAGGCTTGACCTCTAGATTCCCTCCACACTTGTTTCTCCTTGCTCCTTCCCTTTCTCTGCTAAATACAGAAGAGTATGACCAGGTTTTGGAGCAAGGGTCAGAAAACCATGTCCCAAGACCCAAATTCAACCTGCCACGTCTTTTTGTAAGTGATGTTTTACCAGAACAAAGCTAAGCCATTAATTTATGTGTTGTCAATGACTGCTTTTATGGTACAATGGCAGCATTGAATAAAGGTGACAGAGATATTATAACTTGCAAAACCTACAGTAATTGTGATCTGGTACTTTCCACTGTAAAAAAAAAAAAAAAAAAAGTAACTTCAGCTCTAGGGAATGGCAGAGCCACAAGATGGAAGGATCCTGGGTCCCTGAATAAACCTGCCAACATGAAGCAGTTACTAAGTAATAAATAAATTCCCATGATGAGTCATTACATTCCTGGGTCTCTTTATGAGAGCAGCTGTCCTACCATAACTTATTTGCAGGACATTCTAGTTACAGAAATAATTACTTCCTTCCACATTCAACAGGAATCACCTCTTTGGTTTCCCAAAATGATCCAAATTTCTTCTCCACATCATGCAATTCTTATTTCTCACCACCACACTCAGTAATGCAGCCACTTTCCCCCTTTCTGAGAGCATAACACACAATCATCTCCATTGCACCCAGGAGAGACCTGCTAGCGTCAACCTTCTATCTGGTATCCCAACTTATTGGTAATTTTTTGGTTTGTTTGACTTTTTTTTTTTTAATTTGGGGTTTCAAAATTCCAAAGAGAAACAGAATCGCAGCACTTATCCAATAATTCTGTCTGTACTGAGAAATAGGATTCTGGCAAGCATAGAAAAAAATATATTTTTATTAGTATGTCCAAATCTAGAATGTAATAAAACAGACCTTTCAGAAGAGGAGGGAAAAAAAATCCTTAGCAAAGGGAAGGAAAGCCAAGAGCAGATTACTTACTGCTACAGAATCCAATATTGCAAAGCCCTTTTTTTCTTTTCTATGCCACATTTTTAATGTCTCTGTGAGCTCAGTGTGCTGTGGCTATCAATCACAGGAAACTACTGACATTGTGAAACTGCTTTTAAGATATACAGAGTTTTCAAAGCCAAAGTTGTCTGAAGAATAAAAATCTTCAGATATTGTATATTTTCAAAAATATCTATTTGCACACCAAGCTGAGTAATGACCAGCTGTCTTTACTCTGTAACTGCTTGACAGAATGCATGAATATTGTTTTGTAGAAGACATTAAACATGGGAAACAAAAACTTTGTATGAGGATTGCCAGTTCTGCTATGGTCAATGCTATGGCCTGAATGTTTGTGCTCTCCCAAAATGTATATGTTGAAATCCTGACCACCAAGGTGATGGCATGAAAAGATGGGGTCCCTGGGAGGTAATTAGGTCATGAGGTCAGAGACCTCATCTATGGGATTAGTGCCATCTATGGCACTAATCTGAGAGCTCATTCCCCGCTTCTGCCTGGTAAAGACACAGAGAGATGTTGGTCATCTGCAACCCAAAAGAAAGTTCTCACCAGAAATGACCGTGCTGACATCCCGACCTTGGATTTCCAAGCTTTAGAACTGTGAGAAATACGTTTCTATTGTTTATAAATCGCCCGGTTTATGGTGATTTGTTATAGCAGCCGATGTGGACTAAGAAAGTCGGTCTTGGCGGGGCGCGGTGGCTCACGCCTGTAATCCCAGCACTTTGGGAGGCCGAGGAGGGTGGATCACGAGGTCAGGCGATCGAGACCATCCTGGCTAACACGGTGAAACCCCATCTCTACTGAAAATCCAAAAAATTAGCCGGGCGGGCGCCTGTAGTCCCAGCTATTCGGGAGGCTGAGGCAGGAAAATGTCGTGAACCCGGAAGGCAGAGCTTGCAGTGAGCCGAGATCGCGCCATTGCTCTCCAGCCTGGGCGACAGAGTCAGACTCCGTCTCAAAGAAAAAAAAAAAAAGAAAGAAAGAAAGTCGGTCTTTCCATCTGTGGGAAGCCGAATCCATATTGATGCTGAGGCACTGAGAGTGTACAAATCAGAATCAAATTAATTTGGGAGTAGACAGCGTCTTCCAAATTTTACTTGGATGCTCAGGAAATTTTGATGTTTGTCAGGAATATATGGATGTAACTCCATATGTGGATATGAAGCCAAGTCTGCTGATATGGACCAGAGCCTGTGGGAATTTGCATTCCCTTCTTGGTGTTCCAGGAAGACCACCTAGAAAAAAATATTTTCTGATCATCAAGGGTTACCATCAATATTAATCATTCTTTCATTCAATAAATGTTGAGTTACTACTATATGCCAACCATCATTCTATACACTGGGAGCATGATGGTGAATTAAACAGAATAAATTCCATTCTTCACATGGATCACATTCCAGTCGGAAAATATAGAAAATAAATAAATAAATAAATAAATAAAAGATACTGAAACAGAGTAATATTATACAGACCACAGTTTCTGACGACAATACAATAAAATTCAATAATGAAAAGAAAACCAGAGAAACTTTATCTGTTTGGAAATTTTGAATGTACAAATATTATAAATTCATGGATCCAGGAAGAAACTGCAAAGGAAAGTAGAAAACATTTAAAACTGATTGCCAATGAAAAACACTACTTATCAGGACCCACAGAGTGGGATTAAAGCAAATATATATATATATAGTACAAAATTTAATGAGCTAAGCAACCAACATACCCCAAAATGATATTAGGAATAAAAAGGAAGCCATAAATGCAGACATAGCAACATTAGACATTAATAAGAGTATACTATAAAAATTAGGCCAATAAATTTGAAGATTTAGATGAAATGCGTTGGGCATGATGGCTCACACCTGGAATCCCCACACTTTGGGAAGTCAAGACAGGAGCATGGCTTAAAGCCAGGAGTTTGAGACCACCCTGAGCAACACAGCGAGACTTTATCTCTACAAAAACTTTAAATATTAGCCAGGTACAGTGGTGCACACCTGTAGTCTCAGCTATTCAGGAGGCTGAGGCAGGAGAATCACTTGAGCCCAAGAGTTAGAGGCTGCAGTGAGCCATGATTGCACCATTGCACTATAGCCTGAGCAAGACAGTGAGATCCTGTCTCTAAAAAAGAAAAAAAGAAAAGAAAAATTAAATGGACAAACTGCTAGAAAAATATAACTTGCCAAAAGCAAGTCAAGAAGAAAAAAATTAAATCAAGTAGATTAATGACATTAAAGAAATTGAATAAGTAGCTAAAATATACCCACAGAAAGGAAAATGTTAGATGGTCTTGCAGATGAATGCTACCCAACCTTCAGAAACATGTCATACCTTTCTTCCGTAAATTTTAGGGAATGCAATAATGGTAATAGTAGCTAAAACTAAAAGGTTGGTTGCTGTGTTATGAACACTATTCTAATTGCTTTATTTATTTTAACTGTTTTAATCCTCAAAACATACTTTTGATGTTGGTATTGTCATTTTCCTCATTTTCAAATTAAGAAACTGAGGGGTGGAAATTCATGTGGAGGTCAGAGTGGAAGCAGGTGTGAGAGGGTCCCGCAGAAGAAAACATGGCTGCCAAAGTGTTTGAGTCCATCAGCAAGTTTGACCTGGCCTTAGCTGTTGCAGGAGGCCTGGTGAAAGAAACTCGGCCTCATATAATGTGGATGCTGGGCACAGAGCTGTCATCTCTGACCGATTCCGTGGAGGACAGGACATTGTGGTAGGGGAAGGGACTCACTTTCTCATTCCATGGGTACAGAAACCAATTATCTTTGACTGCCCTTCTCGACCACGTAATGTGCCAGTCATCACTGGCAGCAAAGATTTACAGAACGTCAACATCACACTGCGCATCCTCTTCCGGCCTGTCGCTAGCCAGCTTCCTCGCATCTTCACCAGCATCGGAGAGGACTGTGACGAGCGGGGGCTGCCATCCATCACGACCAAGATCCTCAAGTCCGTGGTGGCTCGCTTTGATGCTGGAGAACTAATCACCCAGAGAGAGCTGGTCTCCAGGCAGGTGAGCAACGACCTTACTTACAGAGCAAGCAGCTACCTCTGGGCTCATCCTGGACGACGTGTCCTTGACACATCTGACCTTCGGGAAGGAGTTCACAGAAGCGGTGGAAGCCAAACAGGTGGCTCAGCAGGAAGCAGAGAGGGCCAGATTTGTGGTGGAAAAGGCTGAGCAGCAGAAAAAGGTGGCCATCATCTCTGCTGAGGGCTACTCCGAGGCAGCTGAGCTGATTGCCAACTCACTGGCCACCGCAAGGGACGGCCTGATAGAGCTCCGCAAGTTGGAAACTGCGGAGGTCCTCGCATACCAGTTCTTACGCTCTCAGAACATCACCCATCTGCCGGCGGGGCAGTCCGTGCTCCTGCAGCGGCCCCAGTGAGGGCCCACTCTGCCTGCACCTCCGTGGGCTGACTGCTCCAATGACTTTTTTTTTTTTTTTTTTTTGAGATGGAGTCTGGCTCTGTTGCCCAGGCTGGAGTGCAGTGGCGCGATCTCGGCTCACTGCAAGCTCCGCCTCCCGGGTTCACGCCATTCTCCTGCCTCAGCTTCCTGAGTAGCTGGGACCACAGGCACCTGCCACCACACCCGGCTGATTTTTTGGATTTTTAGTAGAGACGGGGTTTCACCGTGTTAGCCAGGACGGTCTCGATCGCCTGACCTCTTGATCCGCCCACATCGACCTCCCAAAGTGCTGGGATTACAGGCGAGAGCCACCGCGCCCAGCCAGCTCCGATGACTCTTAACACCGCCTTCCTTCTGCCCCCACGCCAGAAATCACTGTGAAATTCCATGACTGGCTTAAAGTGAAGAAAATAAAAGTAAAATCACTTCAGATCGCTTATTAGTCTATCAAATGAAACTAATTCTTCTCACATCCATCTACTTTTTATCCACCTACCTACCAAAAATTGCCAAGTGCCTATGCAAACTGGCTTTAGGTCCCAATTTGGGGCCTGCTGGAGCTCTGACCTGGGCACCAGCATTTGGCAGCACGCAGGCGGGGCAGTGTGTGATGGACTGGGGAGCACAGGTGTCCGCCTGGGTCCACGTCTGGCCTCCGTCCTGTCGCTGATGGAAGATTTGCAGGTGAGGGCACATGCCGCTCAAATGAGAAGGCAGGCCTCCATCTTCCCCGTGGTTCCTTCGCAGATGCCACCGAAGAGAGGTGCCGAAGAGGGGCAGAGAAGAAGTGGTCTGTCTCTTACCATAAGGCTGATTCTCTTTAACTGTGCAACCAGCAGAAGCAGGTGTGTGTGAACTGGGCACAGATTGCAGAATCTAGCCCTGTTGAGGTGGGTGAGCCTGATTGTTGCCCCCTAGGGTCCTAAAACTTGGATGGACTTGGATAGTGAGAGAGGAGGCCTGGATCCAGATGTGAGTCCTGTCAAAGACTTCCTCTCTATCCCCCACCTTGGTCCCTCTCAAATACCCAGTGGAATTCCAACTTGAAGGATTGCATTCTGCTGGGGCTGAATGTGCCTGCCAAAGACGTGTCCCCACTGAAGGCTCCCTGGTTCACAGACTACCCATCTCAAGGGCTCTGTGCCTGTGCTGGGAAGGAAACAACCATGGGAAGGAAACAAATGTGTATAAACTGCTGTCAATAAATGACACCCAGACCTTCTGGCTCAAAAAAAAAAAAAAAAAAGGAAAAACAAGGAAACTGAGGCAAAAAAGATTAGGTTTAGTTGCTATAAGTAGCTAAAATAAAAAAGAAAAAGGGAAAAAGCATCATTTTGCAAGACTAGCAGGTAGAACTCTGACATGAAAACCAGACAAAGACAATACAAGAAAAGAAAAGTATAGCTTAAACTCACTTACAAAAGTATTAACATTCGTTTTTTGTTTTTTGTTTTGTTTTTTTGTTTTTTGTTTGTTTGTTTGTTTGTTTGTTTGTTTGAGACAGTCTCACTCTGTCGCCCAGACTGGAGTGCAGTGACATGATCTTCACTCACTGCAACCTCTGTCTCCCAGGTTCAAGAGAATTTTGTGCCTCAGCCGCCTAAGTAACTGGACTACAGACACATGCTACCACACCTGGCTAATTTTTGTATTTTTAGTAGAGATGGGGTTCACCATATTGGCCAGGCTGGTCTCAAACTCCTAGCCTCAAGTGATCTGCCTGCCTCAGCCTCCCAAAGGGCTGAGATTGCAGGCATGAGCCACCACATCTGCCCACAAAAATTCTAAATAAGACATTAAACCAAATCCAGAATTGCATAAAACATTTATTCACATTATGATCAAATAGGATTTATCCCAAGAATGCGACTTTGGTTTAACATTTTAAAAATCTGCTAGCATAATCCATCACATTAACAGACCAAAATATATGATAATCTCAATAAATGCAGAAAGGAAAGAACTTTTAGCAAACTTGAAATATTAAATAGAAAGAAAACTTCCTTAAATTCTAAGACATCTGTCAAAACCCTACAGTGAACATTACATCTAAGGCTAAAACATAATACACATGATACACATGTGGTCTCCTTAAAAGAAGCAACAAAGGTGGCCGTTACCCCCTTACACTTAGCATTCTACTGAAAGTCCTAGCCAGCATAATATAAAAGGGAAAAAATATTTTTTAAATATAAGGAACAAGAGAATAGGAAGACAAGCCACACACTGTGACAAAATATTTGCAAAAGCTATATCTGATATTTAAAAACTGCTATGCAAAACATGCAAAGAGCTCTTGAAATTCAACATTAAGTAAATGAACTACCAATTAAAAAATGGCAAAAGAGCTGTACAGACACTTCACCAAAGAAGATATACAGATGGCAAGTAAGCATATGAAGAGATGCTCCACATCATATGTCATTAGGGCAATGCAAATTAAAAGAACAATGCAATGCCACTATACACCTATTAGAATGGTCAAAATCTAAAAGACTGACAACACCAAACACTGGCCAGGATGTGAAGCAACAGGAACTCTCATTCACTGCTGGTGGGAATGCACGATGATGCCACCACTTTAAAAGACAGTTTGGCAATGTTTTATAAAACTAAATATGCTAGGCCGGGCGCGGTGGCTCAAGCCTGTAATCCCAGTACTTTGGGAGGCCGAGGCGGGTGGATCACGAAGTCAGGAGATCGAGACCATCCTGGCTAACATGGTGAAACCCCCGTCTCTACTAAAAATACAAAAAACTAGCCGGGCGTGGTGGCGGGCGCCTGTAGTCCCAGCTACTCGGAGGCTGAGGCAGGAGAATGGCGTAAACCCGGGAGGCGGAGCTTGCAGTGAGCCGAGATCGCGCCACTGCACTCCAGCCTGGGTGACACAGCGAGACTCCGTCTCAAAAAAAAAAAAAAAAAAAAAAAAAAAAAAAAAAAAAAAAAACTAAATATGCTGTTACTATATGATCCACCAATTACACTCACTGGTATTTACACAAATGAGTTGAAAATTTAAGTCCACACAAAAATCCACACATAGATGTTAATGGCATCTTTATTCATAGTTGCCAAAACTTAGAAGCAACCAAAATGTCCTTCAGTCAGTGAATGAATAAACTAGATAAAGGAATATTATTCTATGCTCAGAAGAAATGAGCTATCAAGCCACAAAAAGACATAGAAAAACCTTGAATTATATTTCTAAGTCAAAGAAGTCAATGTAAAAAGCCACACACTGTATGATTCCAACTATATAAAAGGCATAACTATGAAGACAGTAGAAAGATCAGTTGTTGCCAGGGGTTAGGGAGGAGGGAGGGATGAATAGGCAGAGCACAGAGGATTTTTAGGGCAGTGAAACTATTCAATATGATACTATAATGGTGGATACATGTCATTAATCATATGTCTAAACCCATGTAGTGTCCACCACCAAGCTGAACAGTAATGTAAACTATATAGACTATGGGTGATAATGATGTGTCAGTGTAAGTCCAGAGATTGTAAGAAATGTACCCCTCTGGTGGAAGGTGTTGATTAGTGAGTGATATGGTTTGGCTGTGTCCCCACCCAAATCTCATCTTGAATTGTAGTTCCCATAATCCTCACATGTGGGAGGGACCTAGTGGGAGGTAATTTAATCATATGGGCAGTTATCTTAATGCTGTTCTTGTGATAGTGAGTGAGTTCTCACAAGGTCTGTTGGTTTTATAGGGGGCTTTCCTGCTTTTTGCTCAGCATTTCTCCTTGCTGCTGCCATGTGAAGAAGGATGTGTTTGCTTCCCCTTCTGCCATGATTATAAGTTTCCTGAGGCCTCCCCAGCCATGCTGAACTTTGAGTCAATTAAACCTGTTTCTTTTATAGATTACCCAGTCTTGGGTATACCTTTATTAGCAGTGTGAGAACAGACTAATACAGTGAGGGAGGCTGTGTAGGGGAGGGGGAGAGGGGAAGTGTGGGAATTCCGGACTTTCCACTTGGCTTTTCTGTGCACCTAAAACTTCTCTAAAAAATAAGATTCATTTAAAAAATATATATATATATGTATGTATGTATGTATATGAGATTAACAAACAAACTCATTTTTCATAGACAATATGATTATCAAGGTAAAAAAAAAATCCCAAGAGAATACACAAATTATTGAACCATTAAGAAATTTCAATAAAAATATTTGATACAGGTCAATATTCAAACATAAATACCATTCCTATTATAAGATACAAGAAATCCATATAACCAATAAGTGATTAACATCAAGACTATAGACCAGGTGTGGTGGCTCACACCTGTAATCCCAACACTTTGGGAGGCCGAGGCAGGTGGATCACTTGAGGTCAGGAGTTTGAGACCAGCCTGGCCAACATGGTGGAACCCCATCTCTACTAAAAATACAAAAATTAGCTGGGTGTGGTGGCAGGTGCCTGTAATCCTAGCTACTCAGGAGGCTGAGGCATGAGAATCGCTTGAACCCGGGAGGCTGGGGTTGCAGTGAGCCAAGATCGTGCCACTGGCACTCCAGCCTGGATGACAGAGTGAGACTCAGTCTCAAAAATAAACAAAAAGAAGACTATATATTGATGCCAATAAATCAATAAGAATATAACCCAATAGAAATCGTCACAGTATATGAATAGGCAATTCAGAAAGAAACTTAAATGACTAAGTCTCATTATTAATCAGGCAAATGAAAATTAAAAGTAAAATGAAATATTTTCACATGCATCAGAATGAAAAAAATCTAATATCAAATATTGGCAAGGATATGGGGAACTAGAAAGTCTCAGGCAGGGAGATTGACAGATTTTTGAAAGTAATAATTGGTAAAAACCGGAAATTTTGCATCGAGGTGTTAACCTTAGAGAAACTCTTGCACAGGTGCAAGGATATAGTTTATAGTATATACTACAATTATTGCCTGACATATCAATCTTCTCTACATCATGATATGAAATGGATAACCCAGGCTTTCCTTGCCTTCCAAGAAAATGTTCCGTGTTTCAGTTGCTTCAATTAGTTGTTTTTCTTACAGTAGGATTAAATCTGTCCAAAATTGATGCCCGGGTTCTTTCTGCCTTCTCTCTTCCATAGGCCTTCTCTCTTCCATAGGCCTTCTCCCTTTTCTGAGGGCTATTATTTTAAATTATCTAATACAAGCAACCAATACTGTGATGTTTATGCTAATTTTATAAGCCTTTGCATCTGCCTAGGCCCTACCAGGTCCTATTCCTAACATTGTACTGTTTTGTATCTGCAAGGTGTATTCATGTGCATACGGATAGAGGTTGTATTCAGAACAGGGGCTTTCAACCCAGACTGCACATTAGAGTATAAGTAGAGAGTTATAGTTGTTGTTGTTGTTGTTGTTTACGTAACACTGGTTTTCAGGCCCCAGTACCAAGATTTTGATCTAGGTGGTCTAATTGGGATACTCTGGAGCTACGGTATTCATATTTTTTTAAACTACCCAGGTGCTTTTAGTGCTCACCAGAGTTTAAAAACCACTTCCCTGGACTGCAAGGCCTCAGATGCAGATACAAAACAGTACAATGTTAGGAACAGGACCTGGGAGGACCTAGGCAGATGCAAAGGCTTATAAAATAGTGTGTCTTTTCCTTTGCAATAGGCAGCCTTGCCATCTGGCTTAGCAGAGAGTGAGCATAGCCACATGTTACCAAACATGAATTTAATGCTTTTCAAAGAACTGGTATATATTTAACAGGAAAATAGTACCGAACAATATTTAACCTTTGATCTAAAAATTCCTTTGAAGGATTTCTCAAATCATCAGCTTTGGGATATTAAAAAAATCAGAGGTTATTAACAAAGACCAGTTCTAGTGTTTTCATGTCTACTGGATTTAAGAAATCCTAAAACCTGAGAGTGATTAGGATAGCCACTAACAAACTTCATTTATAAAGTACTGAAATCCTACTTAGGAAAAGCACAGATGTGCTTCTGGGAAGTTGTGTCCACTTGGGAAAAGCCCATCTTCCTATTCTGCAAAGGAACGTGAAGGTGTTTATGTTGAAATGACACCAACATTTATTTACTGAGATAGAAAAATCTTAATGATACTTTAAGTTTTTTTTTAAAAAAAAAAAAAACACATTGCAATTACATGTGCACTATGATCTCATTTTTAAGAATATTTTATTGATGTTTGTATATTCATCAAAAGTAAGTAGTAGTTATTTTTTATTTTTTCCTACAATAAGCAAACATGTGTTACTTATATTTTAAAAGATAATTTTCAAAAACAGGTAAATCATAACTGTCATATAGATATAGAAATGAACCTGTGTTAAAGAGTTTATTTGACTCATACTGAGGGAAGTAGAGAGCTGTTATATTGAAAGAAAAGGTAAAAAAAATGGCACAAATATATGGAGAAAATAAATGTTGAAAAAAATGAACAGATGGAGGAAAAACTGATTTTTCCACAAGGGCAGAAAAAAAACAACCAAACCTACTAGATAGAACAGAATTTGCGTGTGCATCATTACCTACAACTTACAGAATTAGAAAATAGAGCTAAGACAATAAAAGGTTAAAAATCACATAATGGCATATTTTTGTATGTGTAATAAATTATTTTTAAGAAAACAGTCACAAAAACAAGGGCTTCAGGACAGCCTTAGATCCATGTTTCAAGGCTACCACTTTCTAGTGGGCGAGTTCCTAAATTTTTCTTTGGTGTTGCCTCAGTTTCCTGATCTGTAAAATAGGCTAATAATCCCTACCACACAATCTTCCCCTGAGGATTCAATGTAAAGAGCTTACTGAGCTGGCACACTGTGAGCACTCAATACGCTGATGGTATAATCTAGTGAAGTACAATGCCTGGCACATAATGACTGCTCCATCAAAATTGAATGGATGAATGAAGGAATGAAAATATGGATTCAGCTACTGCTTCCATGATGGCACTGGAAGGCTTCGGTGTTGTCACCAGCATGGTACCAGTCTCACCATTGCTTGGGTCCCAGACTGCACCACAGCCCCTCAGAAGACCTGGGTCCCCAGATTACCTTTAGTGCCAGAGGTCTGACTGCAGGCAGCTCCCCAGCAGTGGAAGAATGGAACCTCCATATTAATTCTTTCTGGGAAACTTTGCTAATTTGTAGCAGCTGGACAGTACTCCTCATTAAGTATTCCTTTGTCAGCATACACATCACATCATTTTACTACAGCGGCAGAAACTCAGCTTCAAATTCAATACAGAAAAAAACACCTGGATCTCAGTCTTTCAATGGCTTTAAGGCGACCAGAAGTGCCTGCTTCCGAGTAGACCTCTGGGCAAGATGCTCCTGCCCTTTGGGACGTACAACTGGGCTTTCAGCTATGATGATGCCCTCGAGGATTTTACACCTAGGACTCGTCCTCCATCAGACATAGGCAGCATCCTCTGGAAGTCAGTGATTCTAGATAACAAGTATCAGCACCTTACCAAGGTAGATGACCCACCCGTGACACTATCACTGGCCATTGACAGTACAGACAATGTCCTGCTGGTGAAAACTAAATCTACTACCCATTCATCAGAAATTATTTGATCACAAAACAGACCCAGAAGAGCACTTAACATTTTGAGCAACAGGCAGGGCTAAGAGATCTTGGCTACATACCCTCCAAAAGGCTAACCCTCAAGAAAACCAAGCACCTTTGAGTGACAGAAGCACTCCATGAACTAAAACTACAGAGTGGGGAGATAACAAAAGAAGAGAAGCTCAGTGTATCAGCCCAGTCCATCCAAGCAGCGCTCCCCACTCATCCCCTAAGCAGAAGCCTAAAGGTCAGTCCACTGTGGTTCTTTCACATCTTTACCTGGCCCAAATCCAGCACCATGTATTCTGAAAGTGGAGGTAAGGAAAGAAACTGATCATATAAATGGAGCCTCCTTGGACCAATATCCCCAGAAGTATGATCTGGGAGGTTTTGCCAGCCAGAGATACAGTGGAACCCGGAAGCCCTCCCCCTCCTCCTGCCCAGTAGAACTGATCTATGACCAGATCACCTAAATAGCTGAAGATTAAGAAACCTTCAAGCCACCCAAGATAAACATCTCAGTGATGGAAGGGAAGAAATAACCACCAAGGACCCATAACCTCAAACCTTATGACTTGAGTATACTCACATCCACTGCTTTCTAGAACTCTTTCTATTCAAGTAGCTCTGGATAGAGGGTATCTTGTATTCCACTCCCTTTTACCCTGGATCTGACATAGAAAAGTTATATTTTTTTCTTAAAACCTCTTAAACTGAGGCTAGAGCTGGAGACATCACTACTTTTTTATAAACAGTACAAAACTTGTCCTGATTGTGTGGAAGAATCATTTAAAGACAAATGCATAAAAATAACTATAAATATGTTAATGGGTACACAATATTTAAAGGTATAATTTGTGACATTAATGGCATAAAAGGGTAGTAGAGTTATAAAGGAATAGAGTGCCTGTATGTGATTTAAGTTAAATTAGTAGCAATATAAGGTAGATTATCATAACTTCAGAATGTTATATAAGACATACAGAAAACAAATAGCAAAATGGCAAAAGTAAGTGTTTCCCTGTCAGTAATTACTTCAAATGTAAATGAATTAAACTCCCCAGTCAAAAGACATAGAATGGAAGAAGTGGGGGAGAGGTGGGAAGTAGGATCTAACTATATGCTGTCTGTAAGAGATGCACTAAGGACAAAGATAGGTTGAAAGTGAAAGGCTGGAAAAAGATATTCTGTAAAAATGGAGGTCAAAAGAGAGCAGGAGTAGCTATACCGATATCAGACAAAATATACTTTGAGTAAAAGCTGTTACAAGTGACAAATAAGAACTTTATATAATAATAAAATTGTCAATTCACAAGGGAGATACAACAATAAAAAACATATATGCACCAAACACCAGTGCTTCAAAATATATGAAGGAAACATTGAGAGAATTGAAGAGAGAAATAGAGAGCTCTACAATAATAGTAACAGATTTTAACACCCCACTTGCAAAAATGAATAAAACAACCAGACAGAAGATCAACAAGAAAATGAAAGACTGAAACAACACTTTCGACCAAGTGGACCTAATAGACATGTAGAGATCACTCCACCTAACAACAGCTGAATACACACTTTTTAAAATAAACATGGATCATTCTTCAGAATACCCCATATAATAGGCTGCAACACTAGTCTGAATAAACTTCCAAAGATTGAAATTATACAAAGAATCTTCTGATCACAACAAAATGAAACTAGAAACCAACAGCAGAAGGAAAACTAGAAAAGTCACAAATATGTGGAAATTAAACAATATACTCTTAAACAACCAATGAGTTAAAAAATAAAAAGAGAAATTAGAAAATACCTAAGATGAATGAAAATGAAAACACAGCATAACAAAATTTATGGGATGCAGTGAGGGCAGTGCTATGAGGGTAAGTTACAGTTGTAAACACATTTTTTAAAAGAACAATCTTAAATTAACAACCTAGGCTGAGTGCAGTGGCTCACATCTGTAATCCCAGCACTCTCGGAGGCCAAGGTGGAAGGATCACATGAGGTCAGTAGTTTGATACCAGCCTGGGAAACATAGTGAGACCATATCTCTACAAAAAACAAAAATAAAAAATTAGGTAGGCATGGTGGCATGCACTTGCAGTCCTAGCTACTCATGTGACTGAGAAAGAGGATTGCTTGGACCAAGAAGTTCAAGGCTGCAGTGAGCTAGGATCGTGACACTGCACTCTAGCCTAGCAAGACCTTATTTCTAAATAAATAAATAAGCAAATGACCTAATTTACACTTTAAGAAACTAGAAAAAAAGGAAATAAAAAACATGAAGCTAGAAGAAAAGAAATAATAAAGGTTAAGCCAGACATGGTGGCTCACACCTGTAATCCCAGTACTTTGGGAGGCCAAAGCAGGCTGATTACCTGAGCTCAGAAGATCAAGACCAGCCTGGGCAACATGGCCAAACCCTGTCTCTACAAAAGAAAAATTATCCAGGTGTCGTGCCACATGCCTGTAGTCCCAGCTAATTGTAGGGGTTGAGGCAGGAGCATTGCTTGAACTCAGGAGGTAGGGATTGAAGTGAGCCAAGATTGTGCCACTGCACTCCAACCTGGGTGACAAAGTGAGACCCTGCCTCAAAAAAAAAAGAAAGAAAGAAAGAATAAAGATTAGAACATAGATAAATAAGATAGAGAATAATAAAGCAATACATAAGTAAAATCAAAAATTAGTATTTTGAAAATATCAATAAAATTGACAAACCTGTAGATAAATTGACTAAGAAAAAAGAGAGAAGACTCAAATAAGCAAAATGAGATATGCAAGAGGGGCCATTACTACCTATCTTAGAGAAATAAAAAGGACTATAATAGTATTAAGAGCAATTTTACAACAAAAAACTGGATAACATAAATGAAATGGACAAATTTCTGGAACACACAACCTACCACGACTAAATCATGAAGAAATAGAAAATCTGGATACATCCATAATTAGTAAGGAAATTGAATCTTTAGTCAAAAACCTCCCAACAAAGGAAAGCCTAGTATCCAGAAGGTGTCTTCTGGTGAACTCTACCAAACATTTAAAAGAGAATTAACACTAATTCTGCTCAAACTCTTCCAAAAAAATGAGAGGGAGGAACACTCTAACTCAATCTAGGATGACAGCATTATCCTGATATAAAACCATACTCTACAAGAAAACTATAAAACACTATCACTTATAAATATTGATGTAGAAGTCTTCAATAAAATACTAGAAAGCCAAATTCAAGAGCATATTAAAAAGATTAAACACCATGACCAAGTGGTTAGGCAAGGATGTTTCAACATATGAAAATCAATCAGTATAATATACCACATTGAGAGAATGAAGAGAACCAAACATATAATTACCTCAGTTGATGTAGAAATAACACAAATTGACAAATTATGTTGACAAATTCAACACACTTTTATGATAAAATGCTCAACAAACTAGGATTAGAAGGAAACATCCTCAACATTACAAAGGTCAAATACGAAAAACTCACAGTCAACAATATACTCACTGGTGAAAGACTAACAGCTTTTCCTCTAAGATCAGGAACAAGACAAGGAGGCTCATTTTCATAACTTCTATTAAGCATAGTACTGAAAATCCTACCCAGAGGAGTTAGGCAAAAAAGAAATTTAAAATATCCAAATTGAAAAGGAAGAAGTAAAATTTTCTGTTTACAAGCAACATGATCTTATGTGTGGAAAACCCTAAAGTTTCCATTAAAAAAAAAAACTTTAAGTTCTGGGATATATGTGCAGAACGTACAGATTTGTCACATAGAAATACATGTGCCATGATGGTTTGCTGCACCTATCAACCCGTCATCTAGGTGTTAAGCCCTGCATGCATTAGGTATCTGTCCTAATGCTCTCTGTTCCCTTGACCCCCAGGCCCCAACAGGCTCTGGTGTGTGATGTTCCCCTCCCGCGTGTTCTCATTGTTCAACTCCCACTTATGAGTGAGAATATGTGGTGTTTGGTTTTCTGCTTCTTGCTGGAAATAATGACTTCCATCTTTATCCATGTCCCTGCAAAGGACATGAACTCATTCTTTTTTATGGCTGCATAGTATTCCATGGTGTATATGTGCCACATTTTCTTTATCCAGTCTATCACTGATGGGCATTTGGATTGGTTCCAACTCTTTGCTATTGTAAATAGTGCTGCAATAAACATATGCATGCATGTCTTTCTAGTAGAATGATTTATAATCCTTTGGGTATACACCTAGTAATGGGACTGCTGGGTCAAATGGTATTTCTGGTTCTAGATCCTTGAGGAATCGCCAAACTGTCTTCCACAATGGTTGAACTAATTTACACTCCCACCAACAGTGTAAAAGTGTTCCTATTTTTCCACAGCATCTGTTGTTCCCTGACTTTTTAATCATCACCATTCTAACTGGTGTGAGATGGTATCTCATAGTGGTTTTTATTTGCGTTTCTCTAATGACCAGTGATGATGAGCTTTTTTCATATGTTTGTTGGCTGCATAAATGTCTTATTTTGAGAAGTATCTGTTCATGTCCTTTGCCCACTTAGTGAACAGGCAACCTACAGAATGGGAGAAAATTTTTGCAATCTACCCATCTGACAAAGGTCTAATATCCAGAATCCATAAGGAACTTAAACAAATTTAAAGTTTCCATTAAAAAAAAAAAAAAAAAAAAAACGGGTATGGTGGTTCATGCCTGTAATTCCAGCAACTCAGGAGCCTGAGGCACAAGGATAACTTAAGATCAGGAGTTCAAGACCAACCTGGGCAGCATAGCAAGGCCAGGCACAGTGGCTCACGCCTGTAATCCCAAAATTCTGGGAGGCCAAGGATGGTGGATCACCTGAAGTCAGGAGTTTGAGACCAGCCTGGTCAAAATGGTGAAACCCCATCTCTACAAAATATACAAAATTAGTCGGCCATGGTGGTGCATGCCTGTAATCCTACTTAGGAGGCTGAGGAAGGAGAATTGCTTGAACCCAAGAGGCAGAGGTTGTGGTGAGCTGGGATCATGCCACTGCACTCAGCCTGGGCAACAGAGTGAGACTCCGTCTCAAAAAAACAAAAACAAAAAAAATCAGCAAAGTTCCAGAATACAAAATCAATATGCAAAAAGCACTTATGTTTCTACACACTAATAACGAGCAATCTGAAAAAGGAAACTATTAAAATAGTTCTATTTACAATAGGAGCAAAAAGAATAAAATAAGAAATAAACTTGGCTGAGCAAGCAAAAGACTTGAACACTGCTATAAAACATTCCTGAAGAAAGCTAAAGAAGGCACAAACATTTCTGTCTTTAGTTTCTTTCAGCAATGTTTTGCCCAGAAATAAACTTTCACATATATGGTCAAATGATCTTTGACAAGGGTGCTAACACCATTCAATGGGGAAAGAACAGTCTTTTCTTTTTTATATATAATTTTAACTTTTATTTTAGGTGCACGGGGTACACGTGCAGGTTTGTTACATGGGTATATTGTGTTACACTGAAGTTTGGGATGCAAAGGATCCCATCGTCCAAGTAGTAAGCATAGTACCCAACAGGTCGTTTTTCAGCCCTTGTCCCCATCTTACAGTCCTTCCCTTATAGTCCCCAGTGTCTATTGTTCCCATTTTTATAGTCATGTGTGTTCAATGCTTAGCTCCTACTTATAAATGAGAACACACAGTATTTGGTTTTCTAGAACAGTCTTTTCAACAAATGATTTTGGAAACATCCATATTAAAAAAATGAAGTTAGACCCTGACTTTATGCTATATACAAAAGTTATCTCAAAGTGGATGAAAGATCTAATTGTAAGAATTAAAACTGTTAGAAGAAAACATAGGAAAAAGCTTCATTAAATTGGCATTGACAAAGATTTCTCAGGTATGACACAAAAACTACAGGCAACGAAAGAAAAACGAGAAAAGTTGGACTTCATTTAAATTAAAAACTTTGTGTATCAAAGGGCACTATCAACAGAGTGCAAAGGTAATTCATAGAAGGGGAGAAAATATTTGCTAATCATATATCTGTAAGTAATTGATATTCAGAATATCTAAGAACTCCTACAACTCAGCAACAAAAAATCAGCCTAATTAAAAAATGGGCAAAGTACTTGAATAAATATTTCTCCAGAGAAGATATACAAATAGCCAGCAAGCACATGAAAAGCTGCTCAACATCACAAGTCATTAGAGAAATGCAAATCAAAACCATAATAGGATACCATTTCACACTCATTAGGATAGCTATCATAAAAGAAAATTTTAATGGAAAACAATTAGTGTTGACAGGGATGTGGAAAAATGGAAGCCTTTGTGCATTGCTGGTGGAAAGCAAAATGGTGCAGCCGCTGTGGAAAATAGCATGGTGGTGCCTTGAAAAAAATAAACATAGAATTACCATATAATCCAGCAATCCCACTTCTAAATATATAACCAAAAGAATTGAAACAGGGACATGAGCAGATATTTGTATGCCCATGTTCATAGCAGCATTATTTACTACAGTCAAAAGGTGAAAGCAACCCGAGAATTCATAGACAGGTGAATGGGTAAACAAAATGTGGTGTACACACACTATGAAATGTTAGCCTTACAAAGGAAGGAAATTCTGACACAAGCTACAACATGAACCTTGCTAAGTGAAATAAGCCAGTAACAAAAGGATAAAGATCGTAAACATTTACTTCTATGTGGTTCCTAGAGTAGTCAAATGCTTAAAGACAGAAAGTAGAATGGAGGTTGCTAGGGGCTGGAGAAAGGAATGTAGAGTTATTGCTTAATGGACACAGAGTTTCAGAAGGGAAGGATGAATTCTGGAGATAGATGGGGATGATGATTGCATAACATGGGATTGTACGTGCCACAAAATGCCACAAAATTCTACATCTAAAATGGTGAAAATGATAAATTTTAGGTTATGCATATTATGCCACAATAAAAAAGTGTTTATTGACTACATTCTTTTTAAAAATATTTTCAACATTGTATCCAGATTTTTACTTTCCCAATCACAGTGACCATTCCCATATTTTGCTCACTGCATCTCCTCTTGAGTTAGGTTCTGTTTAATTTGCACTCTATTGACGAGTATTTCTTTTTTGATTTTTAATTTTTGTGGATACATAGTAGGTGTATATATTTACGGGGTGTATGAGATATTTTGATACAGACATACAATGCATAATAATCACATCAAGATACATGGCATATCTGCCCCATCAAGCATTCATCCTTTGTGTTACAAACAATCCAATTGTACTCTTTTAGTTATTTTTAAATGTACAGTAAATTATTCTTTACTGTAGACACCCTGTTGTGCTGTCAAATACTAGATCTCATTCTTTCTATCTAACTATATTTTGTACCCACTAACCATCTCCCCAACCCCCAACCCAATACCCTTCCCTGTCTCTGGTAACCATCCTTCTACTCTCTATCTCTGTGAATTCAATTGTTTTAAATTTTAGCCCCCACAAATAAGTGAGAATATGTGAAGTTTGTCTTTCTCTGCCTGGCTTATTTCACTTAACATAATGACCTCTAGTTCCATCTATGTTGTTGCAGATGACACGATCTCATTCTTTTTGACAGCTGAATAGTACTCCATTGTGTATATGTACCACATTTCTTTATCCATTCATCTATTGATGGACACTTAGGTTGTTTCCAAATCTTGGCAATTGTGAATAGTGCTGCAAACATGGGAGTGCAGATATTCCTTTGATGTATGGATTTCCTTTCTTCTGGGTATATATCTAGCAGTGGAATTGCTGGATCATATGGTAGTTCTATTTTTAGTTTTTTGGGAATCTCCAAACTGTTCTCCACAGTGATTGTACTAATTTACATTCCCACCGACAGTGTATGAGGGTTTCCCTTTTCTCCACATCTTTGCCAGCATTTGTTATTGCCTGTCTTTTGGATAAAAGCCATTTTAACTGGGGTAAGATGATATCTCATTGTAGTTTTGATTTGCATTTCTCTGATGATCAGCGATGTTGATCACCTTTTCGTATACCTGATTGCCATTTGTATGTCTTCTTTTGAGAAATGTCTGTTCAGATCTTTGGACCATTTTAATGAGATTATTAGATTATTTTATGGAATTGTTTAAGCTCCTTATATATCCCTGCTATTAATGTCTTGTTGAATGGATAGTTTCCAAATATTTTCTCCCACTCTGTGGGTCGTCTCTTCACTTTGTTGATTGTGTCCTTTGTTGTGCAGAAGCTTTGTAATAGATAAGAATTTCTTCAATAGAGGTCTATGGAGTCCTGAAGGGGGCTATGGATATATACTCAGCCCTCACATATCCCTATGATATTTTAAGTTGTGTTTTACAAGTATTTGTAAATAGTTAGCATTTTACATCTGACTTACCTGGATATCCACCTTTGACCTAATTCTCCCTATACAATTTCTGTGCCTGAGCTGATGTTTGGGCACTACGTTAGTAGTGATCTATCAAAGAAAGAATAAAGGCAGACTGCTTCACTAAAAGACGCTTTCAACATGAAGGCCAGTGGGGACATGGCAAGCTGTGAGGTGAAAGTTCCACAGTAGTTAGGATGGAGACATGTTGTGTGGGAACCAAGTCATTACTCAGCCCCCACGAAAATGAAAGAACCCTGATCTGAAAAAAAAAACTAGAGCATGGCAGTGTGGCCCAGATTCATTCTGTATGTGACAGTGTGGTTTCTGCAAAACTATTTTTTCTATCATCTTAAATTAACATTGCTAATTACATGCCTTAATTCATAGTTTTTTTTAATGTGAAAATCTATTTTGGGTTTATATGAATGAAAGCCATAAACTTAAGGAGTATATAAAACAATTTAATATTTGTATTTGTTTATACTTATGTAGCTAATGTTGTAATAAAACCATTTTTAATTTTTTAAACGATGAAAAAGGACATACGAAGATTTTCCAACTTGCATAGAAACCAGCGGACAGCGAGTGATTCAGATACAATATTTATAATTGCATTATTAGATTTGAAACTCCTTTAAATTTGAAGAGTCTGGATTTAACTGACAAGGAAACATGTGAGAAGCAATGGAAATGGATTGTAAATGTCAGCATCATGTTTGATCATACCAAGGTGACCTTAAAATGCCATCTTATCCACTTTAATTTAACAAGGCTGATTTCCTAAAATATCAAATATTTGATATAACCAAGAATATATATTGAACTACTGGAACAAATAGCTAGAAGATATTTCAGTTGTCCCACTTGAAAAAAGCAAAATGTAGGCAAACTCTTCTCAACATGGGTGGTGGGGAAGGAGGTGGGGCAGTCCTTTAACTGGCAAGTTTTATCTTTCCTCTTCATTGAAAGCAGGGAAAGCCAACCTTACCCAGACAAGAAGAATGTTTTCTTTTACAGGATTTAATCTAAGCAGCCCTGTTCCCCGCGAGTACCTACCATCAGCATGTCATTCCTTTATTCAGACATCACAGCTCTTCCTTTTTTTAAATGCAGTTTCCCTAGGAAGAACTAACACATTAAATTCCCAAAATCTTAATGGAAAGGCTTTAATCAAATTGCTTTCTTCCCTGAAAAGATAGGCTAGATATAGAAAAGATGGAAGGAAGGAGCTAAAAATAAATAAGTAAAAATTGTTTAATTACCATTTATTGAAAGCCAATTCCTTACTAGACACTGCAGGAGCTTTACGTGCTGTTTCTAATTCCTACAACTCTTTCAGGAAGGTTTTATTTGCCCATTTCACAAATGAGGAAACTAAAGTGGAGAATTAAAATAACTTGCCCAGTTATATAGCTACTAAGGGGAGGAGCCAGGATTTGAACCCATATCTGACTCCAAATCCTGTATTCTTTACCCTACACCTTCAGCACCGAAGATAAATTCCTTCTGTATCATGGTTTTGCTGAGAAAGAAAATCCCAGTTGGGACATCAATCCAGATCACCTGGACTTCGTCCCAAAAAGTATGTCTGAAATGGGCCTCAATGAGGAGAAAATTGTAAGATCACCAATCCTCTATCCTTTGTATCTTTAAGGGTGACACTACCCTATCCTGTTGTTTATTATTTTATTGTTTTTCGTTTACCATCTCAGCTGGGAGGACTGGACAAAGGGAGCAGTTTTCACTTGGCCCTCCCCATTACAATTGCTCCTACCCCACAGTTTAAGAACTCAACTACAGAGCATGTCAGTCCTAATTATACATCTGGGGACCAGGAACATAACCACTGCATGAGGGGTAGGGGTCTGCAGATGCAGTGGGCTCTTATTACCTGGTCGTCATATACCCCCACTCTAGAAGGAGGATCAAGGTGACACTATAGATCTCTGGGTGACAACATCCACTTGGACACTAAGGCCAACATTCCTCATAATGTTTGGGTTCCCCTCTTTCCCCAATGTACAGTCACTCTAGTTAGTGGCTGTAGGCCCATTTGGAGAAGGACTGGGAGAATCATTTGCATGTATACCTGCCATGGTGTTGCAGAGTCTTTTCTTGGAAACCTGATCTGTCCTTCAGTCAGTGCATTCTGAATCCAAAAACTGGCTCAGATCTGAAATCTTTATAATAATGTAATAACAATAAGCAAGAAATCCTTATTGTTTTTTACTGGAGTCCTTGCCCTGAGCCTTATTCTGGTCATCCATTCATGATTTCTTCTGGCAGTACAAGCTGATAGTGCTTATGTTGGCTCCATATCTGCTTTGCCTCCAGGGATGCCATGTTTTATGCACAGTCTCCCTAACTCTCAGAGGTCCTATACTCCAACCGCTGCCAATACTTCAACTGGTAGTCACAATGATCATTGCATTCACCCAGCACTTAGCAATAGTCACCTAACTCCATTGTTCAGTTGTTCTGACTTTCTCCACACTTCTCAAACAACTGATGCATGGCACTGAGTAATGCATTCCTTTCCACTCCATCCCATTTCATCATTGGTAAGAGTCTTAATAACCAACCCTACCACCTTGTGCCACAGGCTGGCTGTGCTCCACCAACGACTAGTGATAAAATCCTCAATGCAGGCCAGATGGCAAGCAATCCAACTCCCGTGCCCTATCTTATTGCCTGCCTTATCAAACCACTCCTAGCACCAGCTGTCATAGGTTGGGTTCTCTGGAAGCAAATGCTGGAACAGAGTTTGACATGCAGAAATGATTCATGCAGGATGAACCCCTGTGGAAAGGAGGAGGAGGAAGTAGGATGGGGCACAGGGAAAAGTTGAATTGCAATGCAGGCTCATTAAAACTTGGCCAATATATAGCACTATGACCAGAATTATATCACGGGGGAACCAAAGTAGCCAGGCCTTTTCCCCCTGCCATGATCAGTCGCTGGACGTTGGCCACCTCAGGAAGGGTGTGTCATTGGGTAAGAAGGCTTTCTGCAGCTTAGGCAAATCCTGAAGAAGCTGGGAGCAGAAGGCTGTCTACGGACAGTATTCCCAGCACCTCCTG